>NC_057813.1:695437465-696037465 GCF_018294505.1 Triticum aestivum
CCTCCCCTTCCCCTTTCCCCGGCCTGAGGCTTCGTGGCTGTTGTCCCATGCGATGTCCGAGGCGGGACGGTTTTCAGGTTGCGGCGATGGTGGGAGTTGGCTCCGTCCAAAGCCGTCTCCTTTGAGAGTGCCGGGACGGTCTGGATGCTGGGCGGCTGCCCTCGCGGTGAGAGATGCGTGCATCTTGGGCAGATTGCGCAACTCGGGTGCGGGCGAGCAGACATGGCCGCGCGGGTGGCATGGATGTGGGTGATTGCCAGAGCAGGTGATGCCGATGGGTTGGTGCACCGGGGTACATCACTTGCCAAGTCCTCGTACTGCCGACAGTGGCGGCATCCGCGGACGTCGTTTCCTCCCTGCAGGCTCCGTCGCGGTGCTTCCTTTCCCGTCGGTTTACTCCGGGTGAAAGCCTGATCTGCGTGATCGGACGGTGGCGGCTATGGTCGTACCCTTATTGGAGGCACCGTTTTGGAGTCCTTGCTCTGTCGTCGGTCGTCTCACCTCTCCTCGGTGATTTCTCATGGTGATCTCTGTCGGCTCAAGGCGATGCCTCTTTACTCATCTTTAGTGTGCTTTGTAGTTCGTTGGAGTGGTGTGTCGGTGCCCGACACCCTTGTATCTCGCCCTGAGTGTGTGTTCTTGCCATGGGTGCATGGTGTGTGTCGTGGTGGTGTGTGTTTGTATCGGATCTCAGTTGTATCGGTGTTGGATGCTTTATAATATAAAGTGGGGGAAAACCCTTTTTCTTAATTACACTTTAAAAAGCACACCTGCCTCCAGGTTCAGGAATTACAAACACAAATCTCAACCCAGAATTATTCGAAAAGCATGCAAACACAGGACTGAAAAATTACAAACATTTCAAACATCATGCCGGCAATTTGGCAATTTACCATTCGATGTTGCACAACATGATCATGCCATACCGCTCCTTCCGGTTGACAGCATCGTAATCTTGCATCATGCTGCAGCTCAAGACTGATGTTCAGATAGGCTTTCCAGGTGCTTATCCACGATGTCCAAACCACACATTTCCTTCACACACGTCATTGGCGCAGGGACGTCAAGCTGGAACGCGATCTCTGAGCTTCCAAACTCCTTCCTCGCTGCCCGGATGGCTTCTCTCACTGCACAATGGACGGATGCTGCGAGAACCAGGGCAGGTTCCCCAGAGGCTGGTAGAGGCACCACTTTTTAACTAATGATAATTTCCAGCTGGAAAATAAAATAGATTGTATCCATATTGCTCTAGGGAAATCACACCCGTACCTTTCGACGAGAGCACACGATTCTTATGGTACCCAGTGTTGAGCACCTCGGCATTGAATTGCTTTGGGATGGTGTCGACACTCGGGATCTTGTAGACCCATGTGCTGTCGCTCACGACTAGTCCATCAGCATTTGTTTCATGTTCTTCGTTTATGAAGAAACCAATTCCTTGTATGAAGGAGCCTTCAATCTGTAAGATGAATGCTAGATATCAGATATGAATGTGGAGAAGTTCTGATAAGAACTCTAGTGTACTTAATCTCACTCTATTGCAAAGCAAGGCTTTGTGAAATAATATTCATGTTTACTACACAATGGTAAAAAAGAGTATAGGACAGTGCAAAATATCTCAAACCTGGCCCAAGTCCACTGCAGGGTTCAAACTCTTTCCACAGTCATACACAAGGTCGCTCCGTAGTAAAGTAATGACTCCTGTAAGAAGATCAATCTCTACCTGGATTTTTAGTAAAAAGTGAAAAGCAAATCAGAAAAGAATTACAATATCATCCATATGTAGAACATCCAGTAACTATTGAACTATGTTAGTCTGATTGACATTTAGCAGAATATTTTTGTACCTCACTTATACCAGCTCCGTAGTTCAGATAGGTACTGGATTCTTGGCTAGGTACCCAATATGTACTTGAGGACAAATTAACATTATCCTTAACGGCCTGTTTGGCAACATTAAATCATACAACGGTTAACCGTTAGCACACATAAAAATAACAATTTCCATACACAAATGTTTTACTCCCATATAGAATAAAAAACCAGAGGGAAATAGAAAAGAACCTGAGCAATCAAAGCATCCCATGAAACAACACCGTCGGGTTGCTGCTTGAGCTTCTCCATGACTGGCTTTAGTCTGTCAACCAGCATGTTGCAGGCCTCAAGGGTTGCTGCACAGTTAGATTCAGACGAAGTGCTGCCGGCGGTGAGCCCACCTTGGATCAAGTTCAGAGTATCAGCCTGAAGAACACGCACTCTATCAAGAAGGGATTCACATCCATCAGACCACAGCTGTCCCAAAGCGAAAGCTGTCATTTGCTGTACTTTGGTCCACAGCCCTTGCCCAATCTCAATGCCTCCAACCTCAACCACAATGAAACCATCGTTGAGCACAGAAACTCTTCCAGGAGCTGGCCGTGGCGCCACCTTGAATACGAGGGGCACGCAAGAGATACCCCGCTTCCGCCACTTGCTGCAGCTGTTGAACTGCCTGCTGGATTCGGCTCGATGCAGGTAGCTCGATGTGGTGAGCAACCTATCAAAGATAGAATGCAATGTGTACGTAGAAGCTTCGTCCATGCTTTCTGGATAGAACAACACAAGGCTGTCATAGGTGTGGAAATTCTTCTGCCTGACACTATTAGCATCGAGTGACAGCACCGAAGCGACATGCTCGATGATAGCTTCAGCGATAAAAGATCCCTGAGCATCTCCAGGAGCACGCATTACTGACTTGGATGTGTTGTTTGTTTTACAGAGCTTGATGTCGAACGAGAGAGCACCCCAGTTGTATTTCTTCAGACCTGAAATGATGGTGTCTGGCATTATGGGGCTAGCATCTGGAGAAATTCCAGCGTTGATTAGTATGTCTAGGTGCAAGGCTGTGATTCTCCCATCAGACTTGAAACCAACAGAGTAGAATGCTTTTATGGGGTGCCGACCCCTATCATGATCATGTCAGTACTGCGGTTGAGATACATCCGCACAGGACGACGTAACTTGAATGCACAGAGTGCAGCTGCCGTTGCTACCTACAAAAACATAAATTGTTGGATAAGTGAGCACAACACAGCTGAAATGGTTAATGTCTTTTGCTTTCTTGAATGAACGGTAAAATGGCCAAACTTATGTTAAAAGCTATCACCAGAAAACAAGGAATGTTAGTTGTACAAACATTAGCAGATTAGATGTTGCATCGTGAACTCATCTAATGTGAAGCCTGTCATACACTCATGTTCGTTGAAGGTATATACTAGAAGTAAAAAAAAAACATTTATTCATATAAAGATACTACCTCCATCCGGAATTAGTTGATGCCCAAATGGATGTTCCGGACGGAGGGAGTACTTGTTAGATTCTTTCAGTTGTGCTGCATGGGCTATGAATTTGTTTTGCCGCTTTTGTCGGACTGTTGTTTAAACTTATTAGATTCCTACTTACATTGCATGATCTGAATGCCTTCCCACCAAAGCCTCCTCCAACCCTTCTTGTAATGACACGCACGCTGCTGAACGGAATGCCGAGACACTTGGCTATTGAACTCTGTGCAACCTCAGGGTATTGTGATGAAATGTAGACCACCATGGTGTTATCTTCATCTGGAATTGCTAGAGTCGTTTGTGTTTCCATGTAGAAGTAGTATTGAGAGGCAAGTTTCACCTGTGATCATTGAAGGTATACATATACTTTGACAAAGTTGCATCACAACAATACAAACTTTCATGCAGTTAGTATGTTAGTGTGAAAATTAAATGGTAACTATAAAAAAAGATTCAATCACCAGATTAACTACAAACACCATACCAGACCTGATGAGGAACAATAGATGAGGAAAAGAAAAATAAAGTCATATATCAAATCTGTTTGGCTACTTTTAAATATTTCTACTCTAGTGTGGTATTTCCTTTCTTTCCTTTAACCTAGCTACAATTTTCTAGAGTCTTCTAGTTATGAGTAGCTATGAGTATAATGATGAATATTAGGTAATGTTTTCTAGAGTGTCCCAACTATAAATAGAAGTGAGATGTGAAGGCTTCTCAAAGCAGTATAAATAGAGGTCCTCAACTCTTAGTTCGTGACCAGCCTCTGTACCGGACATGGAGTATGTGAGGTTGAGCTCACATGCATCCTTTGCTACAGTAAAATTGATTTTTTTTAAAGTTTAAAAAAATCTGAATTCTTTTGGCAATAAACATTGATGTGTGTTACACATGCGTGCCAATTTTCGTGATGAAATGACATTTGTGGAGGCCTCAGCAAAAAAGACAAAATCATGCTCGAAAAAACTGTTTTTGGAAGCATTTTGGAGCATCGATTTTGTTTTTTCAACGAAACCTGCATGAATGTCATTTTGTCATGAATTTTTTCACGAGGCATCAATGTTTGTTGTAAAAAAAATTCAGTTTTTTTTGAAATTTTTAAATATTTTTTCGATTTTACTATAGCAAAGGGTGCATGTGAGCTCGAGCTCACAAGAGCACTTTCGCCTCTGTACCCCACTACCTATAATAGAACTGGGTGTTCTCATGTAAGATCTTGGACTAGGTCTTGTGCTCTAGGAGTTTTGGATTGAACTCCTGCTGCCCTATCGGCCCTATCCCCGCCTCTAGAGCGATATCTAGCACAACACGTTGAAGTTGTTCCTTCAACACTTGTGCTGTGCGCATTGTAGCAGCAAGGTGGAGTTGCTCCTCGACAACCTTTGTGCTGCTTCAAGACCCCAAATTAATTAAATGATAGTGATTGTAAAGTTATATATGAAATAGAAAGTGGCGTCCACTAGGATAGTATCATCAATTTTGGCTGGCCTAAATATAATTGTGTTTGCTCAAATTTGATGTTATCCTTTTGTATCAATATAACATAGTAATGCCAAATGCATATGGTTCAGTTGAAAATAGATACTATCAAAAATAAAGTTTAGAAGTTTGTATTGGTAAGTATGAAAAGTTCCATTAAATTTTGAGTAATGCATGTTAAGTATAAAAAGTTCTATTAATTTTTGAGTAATGCAAGTGAGATGTTAGAATGGAAAAGGTCTCACAGTATTTTGAATTAACATACTTCTGTTGAGAGGATCTTGTGATCAGCTTCTGCCATGCCCTTGCAAAAATCTCCGACTTGTTTTGGATACATCTTAGGAGGAACTTCGAAGTAGCTGTTGTTTTGTACAGCTTGTTCTACAGTTAAGATTGGTGGCTTCAAATCTTTTGTGTCATATTCAACAACAACCTGTTTTCCTGCCAAGTTGGCGTATCTCTGAGTTTCTGCAATCTGAAGTGAAGTCCACATTTTAGTGACATCATTATTGAAGAAATACAGAATATATACTTTTGTTCTTAGAGCAAAAGATAAGTAGCTAATGCTCACTTGTAATTAGGGGCAAATTTGCACTAATCAATTAGTTTAATTCAATACAGTCACCCTCTGTGTTTACTGCTTAGAACTAAATACAATCATACCCGGAGAAAATGTAACATCAACACAATATATTTTTGGCATATCCACTTTCATTGAGTTTCAATAAGCAATCTTGTGAAACAAACAGAGATATAGGTGCTCCTACTACAGAAAATTTCTGTAGGCGTTTATTTAACCCAATCTAATAGGTGGTTTCTTAGGGAATTTTACAAGTAAATTTTTAGATAGATCTAAATATAAATAAATAAATAAATATAATTTTTTGGACAAACAAATTTGTGAAATTAAGGTGTCATTATTTTAATTTTTACAGATTTGCCCCTCATTAAATTTTTCTTATTCCATACCATTCAGGAACCTTTTTCTCAAAGAAGAATAATGAAGAAAAATCCATTTATGAATTGCCTTTATTATACAAGAAAATTTTATTGTTGAGTGAACATTAAAATATGAAAGATAAGTACCACGACACCAAGAGCTTGTCCAGCGTACTCAACAACTGGAGCACCAAAAAGTGGTTCGTCCCCAAACATCAAGCTTGATCCAATATTTTGCCCTCCACTTGGAATGTCATTTGCAGAAACAAAGGTGAGGATCTTCTCTGATGCTAAAGAAGCCTTGAACTTGATATTCTTGACATGTGCAAGAGATTGTGTGCTGTAAATAAACTCTCCGTAAAGGCAATTTTTTGGAGCAGGAATATCATCTACATATACTGCCTCCCCTGCAGTACAGAAAAGAAATTATATCAGTTTGTAGCTAATCCTAAAGGAAGGATAATTTAGCGAGGAAGGAAACTTCTAGATCCCATTAAGAATTCGGATGGTGTGAGACAACCACATACCGGATGCTTGAAGCTCAACTGCATATTTCTTAATCGGCTCACCAACTGGTTTATATTCATCAATGGAAATTGTTTCTCGACGTGAAGACAACGGAAGGTTACAAATATCATCTGTATCTAAAGAACCAGCAGAACTAATATTCAGAGTTTTTCCAGGCCCTTTGATTCCTTTAGCAAATGGAGACAAGTAACTGAAGAGAAATCCAACAGCCACACTGACTCTGTATTCAGGATGTGATGTTCCTTCCATTGGTACAATTGTTTCTCTAAGGAGCTGAACTGCTTCAAGCACAACAGATGGAGTGAGTACTTTTCCGGTTAGGTGTTGTTCAACTTTTGTTGCTCTAATAGCATGTTCTGTCCCATAGGCACCAAAGGCCATGTGTAGGTTACTCAACACAAGATCACCAGATGGTTCATTCAGGGAGACATGGCCCAGCATAGCAGAGTTAATATATGAAACAGCATTGCCAAGAGGGCGCGGTGCCGCTCGGTAAGTTTCTAAGATCACATTACTTTCTTTTTGAGAATCTGAAGCCCAATTTGGAATAAATACGCTCAGGAGCAATGTACTGGGATCAAGAGGAGGCTTCTCCAGAAACTCTTCAAAAGTTACTTCTAGTGTTTCTGAATAAACCTGAAGACGAACAGTTGAAGCAGCACCAAGAAGTATGGTCGCGATGTCCGAAGGAAACGGGTATTTCTGTGCTAGAATTATGTTCCCACCAAGGCTTGCTGTGTTGCGGACAAATGGTGTGGCCACCTTGCTCATGTGCTCGGCAAGTTTTCTGAAAACCACACTTCCATTTGGACATAATATAGATCCGGCTTCTTGCTCGAGTATGTCGATAGTTTTAGAAATTGGTGTAGCTGCCCCAATTTCAATGCCACTATCTTTCTCCCAAATAACTGAAAGTTCAGGAATGCCACCTATGTCAATATATTTGTTATATAGATCCCGATCCTTATATCCCTTTACACCAGCACTTGTGTTCCCCACAACCACTTTAACTGTGCAGTCACTAAAAATGCCAGAGTTCAACAAGTCATAATACTGCCCGATGCTTTTAGGATGATACCAATCCACCCCGGAGACCGTGACATCCGAAACATCAGTTAGATGAAGGAGCGAAGATTTTATCTCGGATTTCAGGAAGTCTGGGAAAGTGCAGACTCCACCGCCAAGAGTGTAAGCTGGCAACTTGCTAACGTCAGAGCCCTTATCACCTTTCTTCCAGAATATATTGAGGCCCAAATCCTCCAGGTCAACATCTGAAGCAAAACTTTTGCACGCATCGACAATCGGTCGGTAGCCGGTACATCTACACATGTTGCCTGAGAAAGCCCTTTCTGCTTCAGATACCGTCAACTTTGAGAAGCCCTTTCGTGGTTCGGGCCTCTTGGATTTGTCAGCATTGGCAAGAGAAGTGAAAATAGACATGCACATGCCGGGAGTGCAGAAGCCGCACTGAGAAGCATGGAACCCGGACATTCTTTTCTGAATAGAATGGAAGCCATCTTGTGTATTTCCCAGGCCTTCGGTGGTGATGACTGAGCAGAGATTTATGTTGTAGAGCAGGGTCAGGCATGAACTGGCAGAGAATTCAGTTACGGCGTCTTTTGTTGGATCATAGGTTGCTATAAGGACTACACAAGCTCCACATCCACCTGCAATAGAGCACACTTATATAGTTAGTCATGGCACGCTATATCCGCCTCTTTTGAGAAGAATGAACATAACATGCCAGTATGTCCTCTCTCTCTTATCATGGATCTGGAGGGACCGGCCAAACGGAAAGGACTAGAACTTGCCTGAGAACTGAACAAATATAACCAAATTTACCGCTGTTTATGTATATATTTATCTCAATTTGGTTTGGATACTTAGTTCAAACTCTGAACTTGTATCTAAAAAAAGAACAACATTGAAGCATATACGGATACAAAGTACACAATGAATGTCGATGCACAAACCGCGGGCGGTATGATAATATATATATATAACCCTCATATAACCAGGTTCTTAACAAGATTTCTGCATATAAGCTTTAGCACTACCGCATCCGCATCGACGAAGTTTATATGTTGGAAACATGGTCACCATGACATATATACTTTGATGTTCGAATACTATGCTGCATCGAGCTGGTGAAATCCACAAAGAAATACAAAATCAAGCCGAATTCGCGTATATCTCTGGTGATCGAAACGCTGTCATGTACAAGTGCAAAAGTACCCACCCGCTTACGTGGTTAAATGTTACTCGCTCGTGCTCTTAATCGCAGGACATATTTGCAGTTTACCTCAGTGTGAAGTTGTGGAAGTAACAGAGCTTCGAGGGTTTGGGGCTCTGGGGCTCCGGGGGAGAACAAGGAGCGGGCCGGGCGGAGGAGGGGCTCGATGCTGACCAAGGAACCGGCGGAGCGGACGGGGGATTGGCGGCGGAGCGAGCGAGAGAGATGGAGATGCAGAGCATCCTTCCTTCCTTGGCAAACCTGGCGGAGCTAGGTGGCGGCGTGATGGATCTGTCGTCCCGGAGGCCGGATTCGGCGTCCTCGACGACGCCATCGCCACCCACCGTCGACGCCGTCGTCCGGGCGCGCGTCCCCGAGAGGGAGCTGGAGCTCGTCGCCGGCTGCCGTGTCGATGGATGGTGGTACTCTGGATCTGTCAAATGTTTGAGAACTATTGCGAAAAATGCCCACTCTGAATCTGTCTGCATTGAATGGATTCCGTGAAATCTCCTATTGCTTTATGCAGCTTGGTTCAGTTTTCTAAAAGCTTATCTAAAGATTCATAAGTTTTTTTAGACCCGTAGAAAGAAATTTGGAGTTTGGTCTTTGCAATGAAAGATGGTCGATCATCTAAGCTACGCATAGTTTGTAGATGATTTGTGAAACATGACTGAATGTTCAATAGTGGAAACGAGAGTAAGTCTGAAAAAAACCCGCATATGTGCCGTTCTCCTTGTTTCGCTGCTTCCCTCCCCCGCATCATTCTCCCCCTCATTGCTGCTAGAGGGCGTGACCAGGCGAAGCCCGAATGGCGTCGACGGGGTTCTCTCTCCCCTTCTCGTGGCAGGTGGTGGCGCAGGACAAATTGGTTGGGCGGAGGCATGGTGCGGCGTGCGGGGCATGGCGGCGCATGGCCACGGTAGTACTCATGTGGGCACGAAACGTTTGATTAGTGGATGTGCATCATGTGGGACCTGACGTGCTCGGGGTGATGGCGTCCGGATCTGGCAATGTGGCGGCTTCAGACTGTGCGGGTCGACTTCCTCCTCCGCGGCATTGAGGTAGGGGCATGCTCAGACCAGATACGACACGACTGGTGAGGCTGGATCTAGGGTTGGGCAACTGTGGGCCTCAAGGATTGGCCCTTAGTCGAATCTGGAGGGCTGTATGTGGCTCATCAAGAACTTCCACGCTGCCACCCAGTAAAACCACGCATGGGGACGCAAATCATGCGCTGACCAACCGTCACCGCCGATGCGTTGTTGCGAGATTCAATGGTCCCACCACTGAGACACAAACCTTTGCGCATTGGTGCCACCATTTAGCTCAAGAAGCACCTGACCATGCCCTCCAACTTTTGATGGGTGAATTTTACACTCACTATTTCCCAAGTTTAAGCTTCATATTCTCTTTGACTATCACATCAAATTGCCTACTAATCATTAATAACTGCAAAGATATGCAATCTACTTGTCTTAATGTTTTGTTGCGGATATAGATGCAATCTGGAGGAAATGAAGACATAATCTGAAAGTACTGAAAGAGAGGGTCATTTCCATATAAAGGAGGTCACCAAGGTCACTCCATGAGTGAAGATGCCATGTGGTACGAGATGGCGCCCTCGTACCAGCAATCGGACCACATAGAATCAACCTCGGGAAGTCAACCCAAGGTACTTCTCTGTTAGGCCTGAAGTCCAATTCATGACGCCTCACCCTTGAAACCCTATTCCAGACCTCTGCACTCGTCAAAGGAAATGGAGAAGGAGAGGGAGGACTCCGGATCAATGTCTTCGCAACTTCTCCTCCACTTCCTTCATACCCGTCATCTCCTAGCAACAACCACCATCTTCATCTCCCATTAGATTATACTTGTACTTGAGATTTCATCACAATCATCGATATTGTAGATAGTTAATCATTCCAAGTGAAATCCTCTTTGATGTCTCTTGTATGTGGTTTGATTGCGACGTGTGAGTAGTCCTCTTTTTTCTCAAATACGCAAAAGGCTTGCATATCATTGCATTGATATAAGAAGAAAAGAGTCATATAGGTGGTTCGTGAACAGACCACGAACACAATTACATGGCGTGGCCTACACGACAGGACGGTTGGCGATATACATTGTCACCCTATCAGTCAAGGCTAAAGTGTGAGTAGTCCTCATGGGCTGAGGGCCAAGGCATAGCCTCATGTCCCGTGTAAATCTACCTATGGGATCACGATATGACTTCCTTTTATTATGTTTCTACAACAAGTTTTGTCTTCTCACCTCTCGGTCCTAGGATTCACTGTAGTGGAGACATTGGTGTTGGTCCATGAATTTTCCTTCCTTTTGCTACATTTCGCCCAAAGGGTTGAAGAGAGATGGTAGATCAAGTTATTCTCAAGGGCCCAATTGACCCTCTTCCCCGGGGATCCCAGCTGAGGGAAGCCTAGGGGAGCTGCCGACTCCAACTATTGTCCATGTATGATCAATCCAAGACCTGACCAACTGCTTATCTTACCTTCTCATACCTTCTGCATCTCATGTTTTTGTCTCGGTAGATTCTTTCAGTGGCATGTTTCAGTTCTCTTCTCCATTAATTAGAAATAGTGAGACATTAGTTCAAGTACAAGATACTATCATTGCCGCCTGGATAACTAGATAATCAACCTGTAATCACAATGGACCAATTGCAAGAGCATAGCTCTACCACTTAGCTATAGTCCCCTGCTAAAAAAGGCTTAGCTTTATCCCCCAAAGTCAAGAGGAGTATGCAAGAAAGAGTCAGATGCTTCTTCTATTCTTTATTCTGGCACAACTGGGCGTGGACTTGAACCAGCAGGTCACCCACTTATCTAGTTATAAGTTTATTATTTTTAATTCATCACACCAATCTTATCTATCTTACTAGTGAATCATCAACTCTGGCCTATTTTTAAATATTGTTTAAAACCGCTCTCGATTGTTGTCTGTATTTGCACACTGAGCTAGCATTGAAGTGTACCTGCCTGGAGACAAGAATGATACGTGATAACATGTGCTTGCTAGAAGTGCCCTCTACCTCTTCCTGATTCGATAAACCTAGGTCTCTAAGAAAGAAGGTCATTTACTACAATGCAACCTGGATTGAGATAATTAGCTTTGACGGAAGGCAGCTAGCGCCGCTGCACCAGCAAGGGAGAGATTGCGGGGGGAGAGGGGCGTGATTGCTGTGTGTATTTGCTAAGGTTTGCCGTTCGCTCCTTTCAAAGTAAGTGTCGCTTCCCTATTTTGGAAAATGTAGTGCCGACAAACCATCACATCGGCTTTACAATTCATGTGGGCTCACTAGCACAACATTTGCCCCTTCACAATGTTTGCAACTAGTGTTCTCCAATTCATCTAGTATCATTTGTTCTTCTCTCAAACCAAAATTTAAGTAACAAGCATGATCGCACAAACATTATTGAGATTATCATTATCCTTACGAGTTCACATTTTTCAGAACCGGTCCTTAAGAAAAGATGGAATTCAGATCGTTTGGAGAAAATTCGTCCTCAAACATTATGGTTGGCATTTTCTTCTACTAAAGAGGCCCTACACATTCTTTCCTTCCATCTCACAATATTTCCCCTTCTCGTTTGATCTTGAAAGATACTACCCACTCTTGGTCTTCTCTATTAAGTAAACTAAATAAGAAACATATGCACATTTAATTGAAATGGTCGTAAATTAGAGGTCTTCTTGACTGATGGGAACAAATTATATACTTTCTGGTTTTTTTATGCCCGGTGATGGCTCTTTGTGCGCACCGCACGCATGAGAGCAATTTTTGTTTTGTGTGAATTCTATGGCTCGCACACCTCAAGGTTTGGCCAAAAAAATAATTCTATATCTCAATGTTGATGAAAAGCCTTATATTGTCTATATACCTATTTTATTTACTCAAGTTTTAAACAATAGTTTAGTCCAATTATGCGCTTCTATTGATCATATGTCTCTGTCACCTATCAAACTCTATAAATGTGACCAACTGTTAATTAGGAATTGTTTCCGATTACATGGTCCAGTCGGAGATAAAGTAGCATACCATGCCTGAAAACAACATATTCGGGCTTAGCTATTCTTTGGTAAAACTAGGTGGATTAAATAGCTAAATATGGTATAATGTGGGTAACAACTAAAGCAACTTATAACTCTCATACATTAATGGTGCTATTGAGGAGTATACTTGCAACCTAGAACTTAATTTTGCCCTTTATACTTTAACAAGGAGATTAGAAGAATGTCAATTCTACCTCGCCATCGTTACTGAAATATCAAATCAGTGATGCAATATTATATTTCAGTCACACTATATAAAAAGTTCAACCCTCAACCTCAAGCAAGTAAAATTAACCTCCCTCGATCAAAACGCCACCTAGAGAATGACTAGAACAATCAAGAGAAAATAGGTGATGGGTGAGTCAGGGGTTGTACATTCTAGGCCTAATGATGGAGCTGACAAGACCACCTTTCCTCGTAAGACAATAGGTGGGACCACGAGAAGGATATGTGTAGCCATGAGAAGGAGATGTGCAACCATGAAGATGGCATTGCAGAGGGTAACCACATCACAAAAGGAGATATTCGGACTTCGATGGTGTTTCGACTATGATGTATGAGGGAGACATTTGAACTTCAGTGTTGCAATTGTGTATGTGCTATTTAAGCCCCAAAGTGTATGTGCTATGAATGTCGGAGATGAGTATGCGTATGTGCAATGAAAGTATAAAATCTATGTGTGTATGTGACCTCATATGAAATACAATCTTTATATGTTCCTTGTATAAGGAGTGTATAAGTTGTGTAGCAGTGCAACATCAACTGCTATGCACCACCACTAGTCACCAATGACTAGCTGTAATACAAGGCCACCTGGTAGTGACATAGCCTTGTCGCCTCTCATAAGTCATCACTGACCGATCGACCGGTCAATAATGACTAATCATCAATGGGTCAAATGATCGATCAGTGACGAGGTAGTCACCACTAATGCAAAATCACGGACGGGTCACCGGCGAGTCGGTGATAATGGTTTTTTCCCGGTCAACGCTTACTGGCTCTATAGAAGTTAGTGTTCTCCCCTAAAAACATCATTCTCTTTTGAGTCATTAATTTATAATTTTGGTAATAAATCATTCTATTGAAATCCTAGAACTCTACATGGTTCATCTAATAAGAGTACTAAAGAAAAATGCTTATGTCTCTGCATGCTTGCATAGAAGAGAAATATGTGCATCCTCGCGGTTGCGGAAGTGTGGTGTACTCATCGATGGCCATGCCTATAGGTGGCGGTTCAGAGACGACGTGAAAATGCCAGAATGGTGGTGGTGGGAGGGGGGGGGGGGGGGTAGGGGAGGTGGCTGCGACGACGGTGCCCGAGCGGGAGGGTGGTGGTGGGATCCAAGTGGGAACTCTAGCCTTGCTAAGGCTAAGGTAGAACGAGGAGAGAAGGGGGAAGTCATGGTTGTCTTCTGTTTTGGGCTTATTCTTGGCTTTCGTACTTTGGCACTTTGGCTTGTATAAACCAAAAACAAAAACACCTAGCCAAAGTACAAAATTCAGAAAGAAGCCCAACCAAATACCTAGTGCTCTTGGGGGCAATTTGACCGTAATTTTGACCAGTCCGAATGGATGTCTAGATCAAAGGAAACAAAGATCAGATGGCTGAAAGCTCTCGGCATCTTTCCGGTTAAAGCTTCAGAGCTTGTGGGTAGAGAACTAAAAATGCAAATTATTATTGAGTTGATGAGTACACGGAGTCCGAATTTTCAAACTACCACCGACGACATATGTGATATGTGGTGCCGGAACATAGCACACACGGTAGTGATGCCTTCACGGCGCTCCAGGCCACGTCGCGGCACAAGGTAGGAAGTCCCTACCAATGATCTCCTCTCCCCCTTTCGCTATTCCGGAGGATATCGGTTAAGAAAGGGACGCACAGCCATGGATCAACCACCCAGTAACCAGTATGATCTCAGGGTGAAGGACGATGACAGGGAAGGATGAAAAACGGTGGGTATTAGCTCTGAGATTGTGACAAGGGCAGATGAAAAAGCAAAGTAGTACTCCATCTGTAAAGAAATATAAGAGCGTTATATTTCTTTACGGAGGGAGTATGATGTAGACCGGACGGTAAGAACGTGAGCTGGTTGAAGTGTGAGGCGGGCAAAAGGGAAACTCCAAGGAAGATCAATGTCACTGCAAGTACGATCAGAACCGATCGGTCGATCTGCTTAGCTATCAGTGGCTAGCTTTTCGCCAGTCCGCATGCCCTGTCACGTCTGCTAAGCTAGCTAACTCAGGTCCCAGGCCGTCCGCGCTAGCTTTCAGCTCTTAAATTGCATTTGAACACTTGCTCCATCCCTGTTGATTGCCGACACGCAAGTATGCGAAGTCTGCATTCTGTATTTATACTCCATGTAAGGTACATAGCTAGATTAATCACGTAGAGAAATCAGGAATACGAAATACAAACAGAATGACTAATTCACATCTAGATGTTTTTTAAGGATGTCACATCTAAGTAGTTCATCACATAATTAGGGGCTTCAAGATTTGTACAAAATGTTTTTTTTAAATTTTTTTCTGATGTTGTGTGACTTAGATGTGACATAGTTATGTCACATCTAGATGAGTCCTAGCCACAATACAAACTGCAATCTGGTAGGTATTTCCGGCCACCCTTTACATCCAGATGCACGGATGCATGTCATAAGGTCATGATTCTGAATCAGATTAAAGCTCCGATGGTACGACAGCAAATTGTACAATCCTCTCTATTAGAATCATAAGAAACATACTCCCTCGGTTCCCAATTATAAGAATTATGGATTAGGCAGTGTATCATTTTTCTTTCGGGAAAATTAGCCAGTATCTTCGATATGTGCATGTTTGTGATGACTGTGATTTCGTGGACCACATGATAACACATCGCGATCAATATGCAGAATGATATATACTAGATCGACATAATGGTCTCAGAGTCAGACTATCGGTCTCCAGCAGACGAAGAACACTAATTTCCTTGTACCGGGAGTTGTCAGGACAGTGATCGTCCCTGGATCATCAAAACAAATGATGTACGCTCGGACAGCAACGTATGTATGTCGACGCAAAAATCACGGAAAGCAATGGTACGCATGATCCAGAGCACGGAGCACCACACTCGAACCATGTGGCCCTCAAGAAAAGAAGGAAAATATCTGCTTCACCCTTCACGGAGTGCAATTGGCGGAGTCACACGTAGGTCCCAAGAGCTTGCTGGCTGGCAAAGCTAAGAGAATCGTGGATCAAGATTCAAGAGCGAGCGAGCGTGCTGACCTTCGCCGCAGCCGAGCTTGGTGCCGGTGAAGGGCGTCCGGGTGCGGATGAACTCGAGCAGCGTGGTCCCGGGGTGGACGTCGCCGGCGGCCACCTCATACCGCCGCCCGTTCAGCGCGAACACCACCCTCTCCAGCCTCATCGATTGATCTCCCTGGTCGCTCTGGCCGGCCGACCGTTCGGTCGACTGCGCGGGGTGGGTGGTGGTAGCTAGCTAGAAATGGTTGATGTGTGTATGAGCCGCCTGACGAGCTAGGTCGACGACGTGCACGGCGATGGAGAGGCGAGCTGGGAGTTGAATGAATGCGCAGCTGCGCGCCTGATCTTTGAATGCTAGCCGGTCGCTGGCTATTTACTTTCGGCAGAGGATCAAAGCCAGCGTCACCGATCGGGATAGCACGGTACGGGAAGGCGAAGCAATTCTGTCCAGAGTCCAGACACGATAAGTTCCCAGCATTTTCTCTGTTGCGTTCGCATTTCATGTAAAAGTACAAGGCGAAAGAGATATGATCCTAACTCCCGTCTCAATCGAACGTACGTGTAGCCGGAGGCTCACCCAGCAAACCCAAAACATCTCCGCCCTCCTCCTTAGGGCAAGGACTATGGGGGCAGGCCGTGCAGGTGCTGGATTGGTTCGACTTTTTTTACCTCCCGACGCACTGAGCTACGCTACCTTCTCTCAAGAGTGGATTTTTGGAGCACCTTATTTTAAATAGTTTATCTAAAAGCACTTTTAAAGTTTCAAAAAAATTTAAAAAGAATTCTACACGATCATACGAATGTATATGCTAATATGCATTGCACATGTGTAAAGTTTGGCGATGAAATAAGTAAACATGTGAGCTATATTTTTTTGACAAAATGGTCATTTTTTTAGGGAACAAAATGGTCATTTCTTAATAGTGAACAATGCATGCACCGCACTCATCTTTCCAAAACTTTAAAATGCTGTTTTGACACTATTCAAAATATAGGGCTCACTAGCTCATGCACCAAAGTTACCTTTTTGCGCTCTCCTCCCCTCTCTCTGCTACAGTAGATAGCCGACCGAATCTCCACCCCTCCGCTCGCTGCTGGAGGGGGACGGACCTGCAATGACCCATGTTATGAACCTGTTGATCAAGAGTAGTAAGAGAGTTTGCAATCATCATGTATCATAATGCACCTCATAACATGACTTCATCATATAGTTGCATGGTGAAAAAACCCTCTAAGTTAACTTTGCAATATACCCAAATCTGCTCATAAGTGTATGTTGAGAAGAAAATGACATCCAACTAATAACCTCATGGGAGTACGACCCCCTCCCCCCCCCCCCCCCCCGGCGTACCCCCGTGTCGCCTCCCCGAGCGAGGCGACCGGGGCGGCCCTCTCTTCCCCTGCCGCCTAGCCCTCCTCCCCTCGCTGCCGTCGGCCGGCGTGGCCGGGCGCTTGCCCGCGCGGCGCCTTTCTTGGCCGGCGGTGGCGGCCCCTCTTCCTTCTCTCGTCGCGGTTCCCGGCTCGGTCGGCGTGTTCCGGCGGCGGAGCTCCTCGGTGGGCGGCATTCTGGTGCAGATTAGGCGGCGGAGTGGCGGCGGTGGTGGATGGCATCGGGGCTTGGCCGGTGGTGCCCTCCAGGCCCAGATCAGGGCCTCTTGGCCTCCTGCGGGTCGCCTCCGGCTGGTCTGGCGAGCCACGGGAGACGGAGGCGGCGGCTATTGCGCCGCGTCTGCTGTAGCGCGGCGGCGGGAGCTTAGCGGACCCGATCTGGGCCTGGCTGGGCAGTTGGCCCGACGTGCTCCTGCTCTGCGTCCGATCTGCTACTGCTTGAGCTGGTGGTGGTTGTCCCCTCCCACGTGGCTGCAGTATTGCCGGCCCCTGTCAACAGTGGTTTTGTTCGGCCTGGCCGGCCTCGCGAAGTTTGTCATGGTGAGACGACGGTGGTGTCCTCATGGCTGTGGCGGCGCATGTTGGTGGGCGGTAGGCAGGGTGGAGCAAACAATTGGTCATGGGTGGTGGGTGTGAGAGGTAGGGAGAAATCTCTGTCGGGCCTGGCCGACTCCGACGCGGTGACACCTGTGGGCGCCGTCATCCTTCTTGAAGGGCGCCGGGTATACCTCTCCCTCACTCCCCTCCACGTACCGGGAGAAATCCTAGGACTCGTCCGGGCAGCAGCGTCGCTGTCGTCACGGTCCTTCTTGAAGATGTTGCTTGGTACTCGATGATTCGATGGCGTTGGAGTGTGGCGGAATTCTCCGGTGGGCGCAATGGTTGCGGGATGCTACAACTTTCATTGAGTCGGTGTTGCTCGCATTTATTTCTCTTATTTTTTCTTGTTTTCTTTTGGGCATGATTGTGCTGTCTGCCCCAGCGTGGTATCGTTGGTTGTATCGGTGACGGTTGCTTTGTAATACAAAGCGGGGGGAAACCCTATTTTGAGAGAGAACTAATGACCTCATATTTTCCCGAGTCATACATTTCATAACCTACTCCTAGGATTGATCTCAATTTACTGGATTAGTTTTGGTATTTGACTCAAATGGTAATTGTTCATATTCAAAAATTGTTAGAATTGTAATTTAATTGCCCGGTGGTGATTCCCTTAATGAAAATTGATATATAGGGATAATATGTTGCCATTAACCTCCAATAAAATTATCATGGCTTTTGGAATCATATTTCATCTAATTGCAATTCAAATCCAAATTTAGGGAAGAACGAAATTGAATTTAAATGGTAGTCAAATACTTCTGTAAAATCTTCAAAAAAAATCAAAGTAGTGTGAAATAGTGTAAATGAAACATGTAATTTTTTTACAAATTGCTACCTAGATTTTTAAACCAACAAATGATTAACTAGCCCTTTAAAATTAAAGGAATGAATTAAATGAAGAAAAGAAATAGAAGACAGGAGGAGCCAACCCAAACAAAACTGGGTCAAACCAGGTCTAGCCGGTCTCCCCTGCCTATTCCTTTTTCTCTTTTCCTTTCCCCACTGACCGATAGGACCCACCAATCAGGTCACCTTCCACCTCATCAGAGCATGGTTAATAGTATAGCCAGCTGATGGCTATAAGAAACTGCCATGTCATGTATGGCCATCATCTATAGTCACTCATATAGTAGTGTGAGCTACAAGCTAGGTTGGTTATAACATTACTATTTTTTTCAACCCTCTCTCTTTCTCTTTCTTAACATTTATTGTATTTGTCTATGAATCCGCATATAGCTAGGCTCTTGCATGAGAGCCCACTCCCCTTACTTTTTGTAAGACAAAAGGTTTAGGGGGGAACCGGCACAACCCTCTAGGGGTGGCCTATCACATATATATAATGAGTGGATACAACGTTACAATATACACGTATGCATACAGAGGCTATACAGTCTAACACCCTCTCTCAATCTTAGCCACTTACTAAAGAATCTAGAAGGGTAAGATTGCGCCGGCAAGTCTCAAACTGTGGTAGAGGCAACGGCTTGGTGAAGATGTCTGCAAGTTGATCCTTGGAAGAGATGAACCTGATCTGTAGTTGCTTCTGAGACACAAGTTCACGCACAAAGTGATAGTCAATTTCAATGTGTTTCGTTCGAGCATGGAATACCGGATTCACAGAGAGGTATGTAGCATAGATGTTATCACACCAAAGAACATGAGACTGTGATTAGGGTATACCCAATTCCTGAAGTAAAGACTGTACCCAGATAATCTCCATAGTAGCATTGGCCACAACCTTATACTCAGCTTCAGTACTGCTACATGAGATAGTAGCCTGTTTCTGAGCACTCCAGGCGATCAGATTAGAGCCAAAGAACACATCATAGCCCCTCGTAGATCGCCTGTCATCCGGACTGCCAGCCCAATCCGCATCAGAATATGCCGAGAGACAGCCAGAGGAGGTCAGACGAATATGCAAGCCATGAGACACCGTGAAGCGAATGCAGCACAAGATGCGCTTAACAACAGACCAATGGGTGTCACGGGGTGATTACAGATACTGGCAAACTCGGTTGACAGCAAAAGAAATGTCCGGTGATGACCCACAAGTGTAGGGGATCTATCGTAGTCCTTTTGATAAGTAAGAGTGTCAAACCCAACGAGGAGCAGAAGGAAATGACAAGCAGTTTTCAGTAAGGTATTCTGTGCAAGCACTGAAATTATCGGTAACAGATAGTTTCGTGATAAGGTAATTTGTAATGGGGAACAAGTAATAAAAGTAAATAAGATGCAGCAAGATGGCCCAATCCTTTTTGTAGCAAAGGACAAGCCTGGACAAATTCTTGTATAGAGAAAAGCACTCTCGAGGACCCATGGGAATTATCGTCAAGCTAGTTTTCATCACACTCATATGATTCGCGTTCATTACTTTGATAATTTGGTATCTGGGTGGACCGGTGCTTGGGTAATGCCCTTTCTTGGACAAACATTCCACTTATGATTAACCCCTATTGCAAGCATCCGCAACTACAAAAAAAGTATTAAGGTAAACCTAACCATAGCATGAAATATATGGATCCAAATCAGCCCCTTATAAATCAATTCATAAACTAGGGTTTAAGCTTCTATCACTCTGGCAAACCATCATCTTCTTATTACTTCCCAATGCCTTTCCCTAGGCCCAAACAATGGTGAAGTGTCATGTAGTCGACGTTTACATAACACCACTAGAGGAGAGACAACATACATCTCATCAAAATATCGAACGAATACCAAATTCACATGACTACTTATAGCAAGACTTATCCCATGTTCTCAGGAACAAACATAACTACTCACAAATCTTATTCATGTTCATTGTCAGAGTAAATGGCCACGGGTAGCCTAACCGACTCCCCCTGGCTCTTCAAAAACACCGGGCCGATTGCGCCCTCAAACATCCAAGACGAAGGGCCGCCTTCCAGTGGCCGGCTGGTCCCTTGGCCAGCTGCATGAAGGCGGCAAGGCACCGCATGCCACCCTAGAGAGGGCCGACTCTCCTAGCAGGCAGCCACCAGGGTGGCCGCCCTCTAGCAGGCGGCCCGCCTCATGCGTCCTCAAAGTCTGCACCCACATAACAACGACGAGACATGTTGTGGCTACAGTGGAGTCTGTCACCCCCGAATCCCGGAACAGGCGTGGCCACAGTGTGCCGTACCGGGCGACCATCCCTCGCCCGACGCGGCACTGTTGCCACATTGACCGTGAAATCACCCATGACAGAGCGACCATGCCCCCACGATAGGCTGTCGGTACGGCCCACAGGCGGCGGGCCCCTCCTGCCAGAGAGCTGCCACAAGGCGGCCTGACCAGTCCACAGTACACCACAACCCTTGATTGGGGGCAATTAACCGCCGGGAGAAATATTATATCAGAGGCAAATCATCTGCTAGGAATTGTTGTACTGCCGGGAGAAGTCGAGCAACTAGGGCACTTACACTGCCGGGAACATTGCCCCACTTCTCAGGACAGAGTATGTGCCGTTACAAATAGAACAGGACACATTATCTGCCGGGGATTGTACGTGGGCCGGAATGAATGAATATTGGCCCATACACGTGATGGCGCGGAAGAGCGCGCGAGAAGCAAAAATTTCGCTCCAAAAGGATAAAATCCCCGAACTCCATCTCAGATCGAAATTGACTGGCCCGATCGCCTCCTCCAAGACCTAGCCGCCTCCTCGACCACCCTCCGCCGCCGCAGCCCACCCTTCGCGGCTGCCAAGTGCCCTCCGCCACACCCCTATGCCAGATCCATTCCAGTCCATGCCGCCGACCACCGTCCGCCACACCCTAGCGCCAGCTCCCTCACCGACCACGCCGCCGAGCACCCTTCGTCGCCCTGACCACGATTTGCCGCACACCAGCAACCCCAAGCAGCCTAGCCTCCTCCATGCGTTCTCCTCTAGGAATCACCCCCACTAGCTCTACCGCTTCCAGAAGCTCCTTCCTCGAGCAGCGCCGCTGCTTCTAGGAGCTCGTGCCCGACCAGCGTCAATGTTCCAGAAGCTGCTTACCCAAGCAGCGCCTCCGAGCCTCAGCGCTACCTCGTCATCCTCTCCCCCGAGCAAATGCCTCTGCTGTGTTCTCTCCCCCGAGTAGATCTCGGCTACCTCCGCACCCCAACAAGTGAGATTTCTCCGTGTCTTGTGAGTTTGATTAGTCTCATCACTGTATTTTGTGAGGTTTGATTTTTGCACAGAACAACTGCTATAATTTTTGAAAAATTCTTGAATCGTTTGATAGGAACTACTCCAAAATAGAGTTTAATGAGATTCAGACAGTAGACTCCAAAGGAAGTGAGGGTTTAATTGAATGATTAGGTACTCCCTCCATTTTTATATACAAGGCCACAATGAAATATATGTTTTGCATCTATACAAGGCCACCAACAGTAATCGAGGCAAAATTAATGAGATTTTCTCGTACTAGTAACCTGTTTAATAGTTGCATGCGTGCAGTCATAATGACAGTCAGCTACTTCCTTCACTCAGTTTTCTTGCATGCATGAGTGGTATTAATGATCCCAGTAAACAAAAAGAAAAGCTGACTTTCAAAGCGGACATTAAATTTTACATTGGTACCTGTAATTTAAGATTGTGGCCTTGTATATAAAAATGAAGGGAGTAAAAAATACTCTTTGGAGTAACGCTACCAACTGATATGGTTGTGTTCTGAAAGTAGACCATAACCATAGGTGTAGGCGTTTCATAATCCAATATGTTACCTGCAGCTGAGGATTTATGTCCAACTCATTGTTGTTGCTCACAGCCTTTTCAGTTCAGTCTAGAATAGAAAACCAAAGTGGCATGTTTGCCCCTAAATTTCATTTTGCATAGTCAATAAATTACAAATGGATAGTACGGTAATACCTTTATAACATGAATGCGAATTTTGTAAGCTAGCTAGACCATACCTACACTTCCAATCTCCGTCATACAAGTTGGGCAAACTTTGTGTTTGGATATGTACTGCACTATTTGATATAGGTAATTATATTCTTAATGTGACGCGAGGTTTGTCTCCTTTCATTGCCTGCTAATTCATGATTGCTGATTATAGTAGGGCAGGGATGCTGATTTATTTATTTATTGCTAAGAGTTTGTATCATGGGCCTTTTTGTTCTCACAGTGAAATGACAATGGTGCCAATATGGAAGAAGAATTATGATGCTTTAGATGCTGATAGGGCCATTTACGTCCTCTGCTTCATCGCCCGAGCAGCTCTGCAGCATCCTCTACTTCTTAACTGACGGTTGTTACAGTATATGTGGATTGTACTAGCCCTTTCCATCAGTTCAGACTTTTGGTTGCGTTGGCTAGTGCATGTAGCTTAACATGGTATCGGAGCTAAGGTCTTGAGTTCAATTCCTGGTTTGCGCAATTTATTTAAAAATTGATGATAGCCCCACTTTGTGTCATACGTATGACTCAAGAGGCATCAGTTCGGACTTTTGGTTGCGTTGGCTAGTGCATGAAGCTTAACATAATGTCGGAGCTAAGGTCTTGAGTTCAAGTCCTGGTTTGCACAATTTATTTAAAAATTGCTGATAGCCCCCCTTTGTGTCCACGTAGAGGCCTCTTGAGTCATACGTATGACACAAAGGGGGGCTATCAGCAATTTTTAAATAAATTGCGCAAACTAGGACTTGAACTCAAGACCTTAGCTCCGATACCATGTTAAGCTTCATGCACTAGCCAACGCAACCAAAAGTCTAAACTGATGGAAAAGATAGTACAATCCACATATACTGTAACAACAGTGACATTTCTTTGCTATTCCTACAATATACATAAATGATATTCTACTATTTTAGTTTTTCCGTTTCCTGAAATGACACCTTTTAGTTCACCATTCTGAAGTGCTATGTTGGATTCCTTGTCGGTATTGTATTTCTTGTTGCTTGTACTAGATACGAAGGGTATGCATTTTGTTACTAGGATTTTTTTTCTTTAATAGAAGGCAAGCTTGGGAGTGGTCCATGGCAAAAGCAGCAATGCAACCACAAGCAAGCTGAGGAGATAATATATATGTTTCTCTTGGCTATTGCTATGTGATACTATTTATTTGTTGTTTGACTTTGGAAGGAACTAATTGATCCATTTCTGTTCAGATTAATTTCTGGTATATACTAGTGTAGCATCAGTAAGTATATCAACTGCTTATAAGATGCATTTTTATTTTTAAGATTTTGGATCCTATTTCTACTTGATACTTCTTTCATGGCTACTGTACCAAAATATGTGCATAATACTTACATTGATGATACTTTCTAAATACCACAATATACACTTATGTTACAAACAAAAAATAATATATACTTCTTTTCGAAGTATACTATATAATTCTTTAATTGCCAAATAGTATATGTCATCTCAGCATCTCATTCAACACCGGCCAGTAACTAAATACTGATTTGAGTCATTACAGAAATCATGTTACAAACCACTAGTTACATAGTACAATGGTACAAATGAAAGGGCACAAATGCTCGTAGCCTTCAGTTTGCCAAGGCATTTCTGTTTTGTTAGCAGCCCAAATATTCAGTAGATATAATGTGCCTCATTAACAGCTCCTCTCCTCTCCTGCTTATGCAAACAGAATGGTCGTTCTGATGGCGAGTGTGTTTGCTTGTGCAATGTTTATTTACAGATATTTTGATCATAGAAACCGAGTCATCATAAAAAAACCAAAAGAATAAATCCCTTTCTTCTTGAAGATGCCGCCATCTTTCTTCATCTATTATGTTCTCTTTTCCTTGCTCCTCTGTTTATGATCACTAGTAGAAAAGGGGGTATTGGTCCAGGCCGGGTCAGCCCATTAGTCCCTGTTCAATCCAGAACCGGGACCAATGGAGGCATTGGACCCGGTTCGTGAGCCCCCGGGGCCGGCCGGGCCACGTGGGCCGTTGGTCCCGGTTCGTCTGGACCTTTTGGTCCCGGTTGGTGGGACGAACCGGTACCAATGTGCCTTGCTCCTGGGCCACCACCATTGGTCCCGGTTGGTGCCACGAACCGGGACCAAAGGTTTCCCTCGTTGCGGCCAGAGTTTAGTCCCACCTCACCAACCGAAGGGGGCTCACACCAGTTTATAAGCCCCTCCCTCTCTGCCTTATTGAGCTCCTCTCGAAATGAAAATAGATGCCCTTATACAGGAAATTTGACCTAAATTCATACTGAATTTCTCTGAAGTTAGTAGAAATTTATTATGAATTTAGGTTGAACATACAACCAGGTCTTCCTACGAATCTGAACTGTCCATACCGGGTTTCTAAAACAAGTGGAGACATGACAATCAAAGAATGGAAAAAAATGTATGGACAGTCGTAAGGAGCTTCTTGGAAGCAACAATCAGTGAAGGGCAAAAAATGGAGACAGGATGATCGCCATTCTTCATAATGGAGAGTCCGGGTCTATATTGTTTTATGCTATTTTACCTTAAGGGTGTGTGTCCTACCTGATACTGATGATCATGTGCTAAGAACAATTATGTAGGGTTGGGTTTGATGACTATGAGGATGATGATCGTATGACTTATTATTAATAACGAGTAGAAGTTGTATGATGATGCATGATTAGTAGGACTTGTTATTATATATGATGATGTATGATGCGAGCATGCATTAGTTATTATATCAACTGGTGAAATGAACATATATAGCAGCAGCGTTGGTAAACCAAGAACGAAGATATAAGAGAGGACACTTCTCTCTATTAGCTAGCTAATAACAACCTAAAAATAACCCCCAAAACCCCTAAAGCAGCCACTTTTCTAAAAAAAACATGGACTTTTGGTCCCGGTTGGTGCCACCAACCGGGACCAAAGGCCCCCTGACTGAGCTCGGCGCACAGGGCCACGTGGAGGCACATTGGTCCCGGTTCGTGTTTGAACCGGGACTAATGGGTGGAGGTATTAGTAACGACCCATTAGTCCCGGTTCATGAACCGGGACTAAAGGCCTTTACGAACCGGGACTATTAGGTGTTTTTCTACTAGTGGATGCTTCCTCTTATACACTATGTCATGTTCTCTTTTACTTTATTCTGCTTGCTCCTTAACAAAAGCATGGAACCACACCCGCAAAAAAAGCATGGAACCAGGAACTGAACAGTTACTCCCCATTAATAGAACCAAAAATATATGTGCTGCATTATGTGACTCAGGTTAGTAGTGGGATTTGTTGCTTTTGCACAACACGCCACACGTTCAACATTTTGTGCTTGTCTTTGGATAGATATGCCAACTGCCTAGCTGAGTAGCCGTTGACTGTTACAAGTACATAGTTCTAGTAAGGGACAATGAATTGTACAGGTTCTGTTTTGTCATATTTGCCCATGGAAGATTTTTGTATGCGCAGTGCAAATAATTCTTGTTTGATCTAATTATGTAATATTGCTTCTTGCTTGCTGTGATGATGAAGTGCTGCACATATGGAATTTTTATTTAAAATGCAGCATGTCCAAATTGCTAATGTCTCGATTTAAAATCTGAAACGAGAGCTCCACTTTGAATTTCTGATTTGTTGCAGGTGTCCCAAAGATACACAAGTTAATCTACAGGCTGCTGAAGATTTGGGAGACCTACGACTAAGTTGATGGAGTGAAATTGTAATATGCCTTGTTTGTTGAACCTGGAGATATTGGCACGTTTTATGCTCATTTTGGTTGTTGTTTTGGCACATAAGTCACAAGTTTTACTCTCATTTTGATTGTGTTGCACATCCAGAAACGTATGTACTTTTCCTTTTTTTTTGGCACAACGTCCTTGTATATTGTTGTTTCATGCATGTATCATAGTAACATACATATTTTGTCCATTATGTAATGTTGATTGGTGTTTATCTATAAGTTGTATGATCTATCCTAATTCCTCAATCACAATATTAAATTACGTATGTTGCTTAGAACATTTGCTAGTGAAACATGACGTCATGGCATATTAACTGTCGGGTAACCATATTTGTGTTGTCAGTTTAACTGCCAGTAACTGTAGTTCCTAAGCTAAAACCGGTCTGCCAGGAGAAAACAAACTGCCGGGAAATACATGGGTCGGAGCAGAGAAACTGCCGGGAAACATTTATCTGCCGGGAGAAGTTATCCCCGACAGCCGTTCTTGTGGCAGTTCTATCTGCTGGGAGAACGGCTCTCCCGGCAGTTTGTCTGCCATCTTAGTGGCATTCTCTCGGCAGATTATATGCCTTTGCATTAGTGTTGTGGTGTAGTGCCAGTCGGCCTGAGGGGAAGCTGGTTCCCAACAGCCGGCCAACCCTCGCCCTGGAAGTTCGTGCACCATTAAGCAGATAAGACGGGGTAAGGCTACAGTGAGTGCCCACCAGGCGGCGGTACTATAGCCATGCTTGCCCCGACAAAGCCATCGTCATCAGGGGTGAGGCTACAATAATGAGCAGCCGACAGGGCCCCTAGGCAGTGGGCCCAGCCTGTCGGCCAAGAGGCCGGCAGCCGGTGGGACCCACCAGTCGGTGGGCCCTAGCGGCCGGCGGAGAAGCCGGCGACCATAGACACTGATGGTCTGGACCCACATCCAGTCGGATTACCATTGTACCCCTAGGGGATAGGCCTATATAAACTCCCTAGGACACCCATGCAAAGGGTTGATCCATTAGGACTACACACACCACATAGAGAGAGGAGAGCTAGCCTTGCCCTTCTTCCTCCTCTAGCCGAACAGCTCAAGGAGCCTCTTGTAGCTACTTACTGATTTAGTGATCATGCGGAGACCCCGAAGAGCAGGACTAGGGGTCTTATCTCCCAGGAGAGCCCCAAACCTGGGTAAGATTAGCTGGCTGTCTTCGCCTTATCCCGTTTCCAGGCACCGGCGATGTCTTACTGGCTCCCACTATGATTACCCATCCTTTGGCATATGTCGCACCTACCACCCGACATTTGGCGCCCACCATGGGGCCAGGTGCACCGTCGTTCGGAGACCTGCTCTGGACGGGAACCCTGTTCCTCCCCAGCGAGCATAGCCAGCCCGGCACGCCCGATGGCGCTTGCCCTGACGTGCTGCATGGCGTCGATGCCGCCTGTGCAGCGAGCTGCCTCGCCGATCTTCTTGGCGAGGTTCACCTCTCTGAAGAACCCGCACCAGATGCGGGTGCAACCAGCTCCGAGAACTGCCTCATTGACCTCCTTGGCAAGCTCGACATAGCCAACGAGCCCACCTCCGATTTGGAGTCGATTGGCTCCACCGACCCGATGCTTGTCGACTCCGACACGGCATCCCTTGATGCCTTCCCCACCAACGTGGTGGTGATCGATGACCCTCTTCCTCGCGCCGACAGCGGCGGCATCACTGTCATCGAGGTGCTGGTCATCAGCCACGGCGCCGCGTCCAGCGAGAACGCCAACGACACTCTACAGACGGCGCTGCACGATCTGTCCGCGCCCATCCCGGCAAACGCTGACGCCGAGACACTGGAGGCTCACCACCTTGCCCTCATCGAGAACGACAAGAAGATAGCCACCATGAGACACCTCACCGAAGTCTATCAACGCGAGGTTGATCGTGCTTCCTCTGGCACGCCAGCTGCTGGAGGGCCTAGCCGGCTTGGCGCTATCAAGAAGCGTGGTGCGGCCATCCCCAGCATGCTGGGGGCCGACCGACCGGTCTACGCCTCGCCACTCCAGAACATGTGTGCCGCTCAGGCGGCAGCAGACGAGCTAGAAGGCTTGAATGGATACGAGTTGTGCTGCATGACGAGACGCGTCCAGCAGCTCATCGACGCGGCCGCAGAACGGCAAGAAGCCGGCGCTCGCGTTGAGAGTCCTCCCCCTCCCCGAGAGCATGGCGCGACCTCTCGGACGCCGACTGCAGGCGGCGCCCGCGAGCGAAAGGATAAGGAGCTGGCTGCTAGCCGCAGTCAGACACGCTTCACCATCGAGCATGACGAAGACAGCCGCCCACGAGCTGTGGAGTGGCGAGGTGACCGCCCGCCTCCTCCTGTGCCCCGCAGGGAGAGATATCCCTCCCCGCCGCCTGTTGAGCATCCGACGCTCAGCGGCCGACTGGGCCGCCGCGAAGGAGTCGGTGAAATGATGCCCGCCACTGAATCGGCCACCTGGCGTGATCCCTGGCGCTAGAAAAGGAGGATGATGTCGGCCCGCCTTGTTTCGGCCCTCGCATTCACGATGAGCCCTTTCCCAAACGGTTCTCGCTCCCAAGAGACACGCCCAAGTACAACGGCTCGGTGAAGTCGGAAGACTGGCTCATAGACTACTCCACTGCAGTCAGCATAACAAATGGCAATAGGCGTGTTGCCATGAAGTACGTCCCCCTCATGCTTCAAGGCACGACACGCACCTGGCTGAACAGCCTCAAGCCCTACAGCGTCAACAGCTGGCTTGATTTCATGAAATACCTGAAAAGGACTAAGGATATGTTTCTCGTTTATGGAGGTGACAAAGAGCTCGTCGTAAATGGTTACGTCGATGCAAGCTTTGACACTGATCCGGGCGATTCTAAATCGCAAACTGGACACGTGTTTATATTGAACGGTGGAGCTGTCAGTTGGTGCAGTTCTAAACAAAGCGTCGTGGCAGGATCTACGTGTGAAGCGGAGTACATAGCTGCTTCGGAAGCAGCAAATCAAGGAGTCTGGATGAAGGGGTTTATATCCAATCTAGGTGTCATACCTAGTGCATCAGGTCAAATGAAAATCTTTTGTGACAATACTGGTGCAATTGCCTTGGCAAGGGAATCCAGATTTCACAAGAGAACCAAGCACATCAAGAGACGCTTCAATTCCATCCGTGACCAAGTCCGGGTGGGAGACATAGAGATTAGCAAGATACATACCGATCTGAATATTGCAGACCCGTTGACTAAGCCTCTCTCACGAGCAAAACATGATCAGCACCAAGACTCCATGGGTGTTAGAATCATTACTGTGTAATCTAGATTATTGACTCTAGTGCAAGTGGGAGACTGAAGGAAATATGCCCTAGAGGCAATAATAAATTTATTATTTATTTCCTTATTTCATGATAAATATTTATTATTCATGCTAGAATTGTATTAACCGGAAACATAATACATGTGTGAATACATAGACAATATAGTGTCACTAGTATGCCTCTACTTGACTACCTCGTTAATCAAAGATGGTTAAGGTTTCCTAACCATAGACATGAGTTGTCATTTGATACACGGGATCACATCATTAGGAGAATGATGTGATTGACTTGACCCATTCTGTTAGCTTAGCACTTGATCGTTTTAGTTTACTACTATTGCTTTCTTCATAACTTATACATGTTCCTATGACTATGAGATTATGCAACTCCCGATTACCGGAGGAACACTTTGTGTGCTACCAAACATCACAATGTAACTGGATGATTATAAAGGTGCTCTACAGGTGTCTCCGATGGTACTTGTTGAGTTGGCATAGATCGAGATTAGGATTTGTCAATCCGATTGTCGGAGAGGTATCTCTGGGCCCTCTCGGTAATGCACATCACTATAAGCCTTGCAAGCAATGTGACTAATGAGTTAGTTGCGAGATGATGTATTACAGAACGAGTAAAGAGACTTACCGGTAACGAGATTGAGCTAGGTATCGAGATACCGACGATCAAATCTCGGGCAAGTAACATAACGATGACAAAGGGAACAACGTATGTTGTTATGCGGTTTGACCGATAAAGATCTTCGTAGAATATGTAGGAGCCAATATGAGCATCCAGGTTCCTCTATTGGTTATTGGCCGGAGACGTGTCTCGGTCATGTCTACATAGTTCTCAAACCCGTAGGGTCCGCACGCTTAACGTTTGATGACGATCGGTTCTATGAGTTTATGTGTTTCGATGTACCAAAGGTAGTTTGGAGTCCCGGATATGATCATGGACATGACGAGGAGTCTCGAAATGGTCGAGACATAAAGATCGATATATTGTATGACTATGTATGGACTTCAGAAGTGTTCCGGGCAAGTTCGGGCATATACCGGAGTTCCGGGGGTTACCGGAACCACCCGGGGAGTATAATGGGCCTATTGGGCCCTAGTGGAAAAGAGGAGGGGCGGCCAAGGTAGGGCCACATGTTGTGACGAAAAAACTGGTTCTGCCTGTAATAAGTAGACTAGTTCTTGCAAAACATAAATCTGCTTGGACTGAAAATCCTGGAACAGCAGAACTGCTATTTGGGGATATCTTGACCATCACTATTCTGAATTGCACAAACATTGTATCTTTTGAAATCTATTGACGAACTCTAAAACTTCCTTGCCTTGGACTGAAACAAACACCTTCAGATTAGCATCACACCCCTACTAGACAATGTGGGCACTCATTCAGGTAAACACCATTGAGCTACTTTTAGCACACCGATTTGAGCTACATTCAACTGTCATAAAAAGTATGTATTGTAATCTAATTGCAGGCATGGATATCCCCAATAAATTTTGATTACCTTGGACATTTCTTCCTATGGTACGGTGAATACAAGAAACAACGAGAGTTCTGCTTTTTCTTGGCGCAAGGCTTCCTTTGTTCACTAAGAATGAAAGGAAAAAAAGGAAGTCAATGTCAGAAATACAAGAAGGCAATAAAAACAAAGGTCACAACATCATGTACCCTGAAGCAAAGTAATCTCCCTTCTAAAACATACTAATAGCTACCAGATAGAAAATCAATTATTGCATGCAGCTATAATTGGCAAGAAATTTCAGTTCTAAGAAGGTGGCTGAGTAGATCACTACACATGTTGGTTGTAAGATGTATAAGTACGACTTAAGAGAATTATAACGAGTTATATCTTAAATTATACAATATATGGTGCCACTAGAAAGCATCACACATCACGGATTACTTACGGTTCTAAAACTCCGCACCGCATATATGAACACATAACTGAACATGTGCAGTTGTAAAAAACAATGAATGGTATCTGCTTCTAAAAATACTAATTTAACAATAACATATGTTTATTTTATAGAAGATTTATTTAGAGCTACCTTCTAGGCAATGCATTCAAAAATCAAGAACAGTCCCCACTAAATTTTGAATAACATAGGTTTAATTTTTCTCATCAAGTTTAATCAATAGGCATGGAAACCACATTGTAAATTCTAGAAATAGTTATACCACAACCAGTAAGCTAATAGATTTAACTAGATTGAACAACAAAATCTGAAAAATGAGAAGATATATATTTTATCTGTTAGACGATTATTGTGGAAACTGTTAACACCACTCCCGTCAGCTCTAACTTCTCTTCTAACTGATGCACTTAGTTAGCAGCTATTTCTAATTGGAGATGGAAGAATACTGCTCTCCTACAATCGGCAGAACCGTAAAGTAATGATGCGGCATTTGCCACTTTGAAGAACAATCCATATTGCAAGTGATAATGTGAAGCAGAGACATCTTCTAATCCACTTTGAAATGACCATGCTAGAAAAGCAAGTTGTTTGTAAATCTAATTGGATGAATAAACTAGAAGTACAAATGTACTTAAAATAAAGAAGTTTTGATCAAGTTCATTAATAAATAACATGCACCAAACCACTTGTTAGAATAAGGATGCTAGAGAGATTACTTGAAATCCATACAAGCGAGCAATTAGAATTATGTGGTGCAGAAAAATAACTTTGGGCTGTCAAAAATGAAGAACAATGATTGTGTCTATCTATACATGATTTTCCTCTGCTCAAGCAAGCAAGCAAGAATCAAACAACACAATATACGACAATTTGGTTGCACACATGTTCAAACTGGACGGATACGTGCACATTAGCAAACACCACCAAGTTGTGTCCAGACCATTTGCAATCAAAAGATGAGATGTGCAGGGAAGGGGGTGGAGCTCACCACACCAGGCTAGGGGGTAGGAGGAGGGAGTAGGCAGCCGCAGCAGCCATGAGGGAGGGCTCGTCCTCGTCCACCTGAAGCAGTAGGAGGAGCAGCTGGTCCAGATCCGAGCAACCTGCACAGAAAACAAAGGAAAGGAAAGGAAAGGAATCACAAGGAGGGGCATGAAGAAACCGACAAGACAAGGGAAGAAGGCGCGCGCACCATGGTCGAAGGTCGCCGGAGATGGCCTGCAGCTGGCGCGCGTCTTTTCCTTGGAGGTTGAGGCGTCAGACCTCCACGGGTAGCTAGGGTTTCGGGCGTCTCATTCCATGGCTGAAGGGAGGGTCAGACCTCCATGGACGACCTCGAGGGACGGCGGTCCGCCGGTGCGGCTGCGGATCTGGGCGCTGCCTCCCCTTGCCGCCGTATACCTTCCATTCCCTTCCCTCCCTTGGGAGAGGGAGAGAAGGTGAGGGGGAGGAGGAGGCCGCCGGCGGTGTCGCCATGGCCGGGCAGGGCTCCTCTCGCCTGCCTGCTAGGTCATCGTGGCATCGGGTGGGCTAGGGTTTCGCCCGAGCTGCTGGAGAGACGGGTTGACGGAAAGGAAGGGTAGAGGGAGGTCGCCGGCGTGGATGGGGGAGAGGAGGCCGCCGGCGAGGCATGTCGCCGGGGAAGATGGGATCGGCAGCGGTGGCGTTCACACCCTAGGAAACAAATTGAGAGAGGAATCGAGGAGGCCTCGTTCCTCTGATTTCACTCGAGGGCAGTCTCGCTCGTGCGTGCGAGTCCTGGTTTTATTTCGTAGGTTTTTCCAGGACGAAAATAAACCAAACATGATGGGACGAAAATTAACCGTTGAGCGGAGACTACCAACTGAGACATTAGGAGTAGAGACTAGCAAAAGGGCCCGTGCATTACAACACAGAAAAAATAATCATAATCTCCAATGCCTATGACCGCATTTTGCTGCATCACTGAGATATACTATCACTCTCTTTCTCATTGCACGTGACGTCCTAAGTGGGGGGATTCCCCTATCTAAAACGTACATTTCCAGCTGCTACCACGGCGGGGTTTCCTATTTGGTGCCTAGCAACCTAGCGTGTACCCCCTCGTATCTTCGATCCTATTTTTGGGATTTTCACATTTCTTCCTCAGAGGTTTTATCTCTTCATTTTCTGTTTTTCTTCAGTCTTGTAGAGGATTATATGCACCCAAGTGTATCGAGAGTAATCATCAACAATGACGAAGCCATAGAGACAGGCAGTAGCATTGAGAGTGGAATAGTGAGTAGGGCCAAATAAGTCCATGTGCAGCAGCTTGAAGGGTTGAGATGTGGTCATGATAGTCTTCGAGGGATGCTTGGCTCTTGTCATCTTTCCGGCTTCACAGGCGCCACACAAATGATCCTTCTTGAACTTGACACCTTCGATGCCCACAACATGCTTCTTCTTCGCGAGAGTGTGCAAGTTCTCATGCCAGCATGGCCTAGCCTTTGATGCCAAAGCCAGCATTTTGAAGCTTTTGCTAGAAGACATACGGCCATCTGTGGACCTGTTGAGAAATCTACCATATACAGATCATCTTTTTGATATCCTTCAAAGACTAGAGACTTGTCAGATTCCATCACTACAAGGCAGCGATATTTTCCAAATAGTACAATCATGTTTAACTCACAAAGCATTGAGACAGACATTAAGTTGAAACCAAGGGATTCAATAAGCATCACTTTATCCATGTGCTGATCCCTTGATATTGCAACTCTACCTAGACCCAATACCTTGCTTTTACCAGTGTCAGCAAATGTGATGTGGCTCTTGTCTGATGGACGCAGCGTTGAATCCATCAGAAGACTTCGATTGCCAGTCATGTGATTAGTGCATCTACTGTCCATAATCCATTCTAAAGCACGAGGTGTCGTAGCCTATAGTGCAGTTTGGGGGATAGGCTTCACCAAGAGAGTTGTGAAGCAGAAACATTTGACGAACAAGTGGAACATGGAAATTCAGGTCTTGGTTAGGATAGACATGATGAGTATCTAGAAAATCTGAAGTGAAATACATAGTAAGACCATTTGGGCATTTTATCTTGCGCCCAACAAGATTTTTAAGGTCTCCAGCATTAGCTTCGGATGCTTTTGATTTCCGGCTGGAGACCTTTCCCTGCAAAAGAGAGTTAAGTTTTCTTAACCACCCACATCTTCAGGGGTGGCTTAGAAGCAATGAGTCTAAGTGCAGCATCTGAGAATATTGGCTTCTGATCCCTAGTAAATAACCTTGCAGGGGTGAATAATACTCATGTGAATAAGCAGAAAAGTTCTTGGTTCTATGAACATAGCGGTTCAATATAACACGCTCATATTCATGGGTCTGAGTATGATTTCCCTGCAAAACATTGACGTTAGGGTGACTCATATGAGTGCACGGTCTGTATGAAGCCTTTGGTATGGGGTTTGTCTTCTTCATAGGTGGTGTCATGATGACATTCACAGGAAGATTCTCAAGAGCACTTTTAGGTACCCATATCTTCTTCATAGGTGGTCCATTCCTGCAGTTAGTACCAATATACCTGGCAAACACTTCACCATTCTGATTCTTAAACAGTTTATAGTTTGTATCAAAGTATTCATCAATGATAATAGGGTTAGCGCAAGTGAAACCATATAAGGTGGATGGATCTACTGAAGGTTCCTTTGCAGCAACCCATGTGGTTTTGGGGTACTGCTCAGGCTTCTAGTACGACCCATCAACATTCATTTTCCTCTCGAACCCAATACCATCTTTTTTAGGGTTTCGGTTCAGAATCTACTTTTTGAGAACATCACATAATGTCTGATGCCCTTTGAGGCTTTTGTACATCCCTGTTTCAATCAGTGTCTTCAACCTGGCATTCTCATCAGCAATAGTAGTGGTATCCTCAACAGAGGGGTTAGTTACCACATCAGCAGTTGAAGATATTGCAACAGGAGCAGTAGAACATCTAGCAACAGAAACAGTGTTATCACACTCAATGCATTTTAAACATGGTGGTTCAAATCCTTCCTGAGCGGGACTGATCTGTTGAGCGCGAAGTGACTCGTTCTCCTTTTGAAGATCTTCATGATCCGATCTCAATTTCTCAAGTTCCTGCTTCCTTTGAAGATAATCGTAGGAAAGCTTTTCATGAGATGTTGAGAGGGTTTCATGACGACCTTCAAGTTCCTGGTACTTAACATGAAGATTTTTTATGTCTTCAATTAAGGACTGAGTCTTAGTCATTTCCGTGTCCAACAGGTCATCGCTTTTGTCTAACAGTTTTTGAATATGTTCCATAGCTTTCTGTTGTTCAGTTGCAATTTTAGCAAGCTTTTTGTAGCTGGGTTTGGATTCACCATCAGAGTCTGTTGGAAATATGCCATAGAGGCAATAATAAAAGGATTATTATTATATTCCCTTGTTCATGATAATTGTCTTTTATTCATGCTATAATTGTATTATCCGGAAATCATAATACACGTGTGAATACATAGACCACAATATGTCCCTAGTGAGCCTCTAGTTGACTAGCTTGTTGATCAACAGATAGTCATGGTTTCCTGACTATGGACATTGGATGTCATTGATAACGGGATCACATCATTAGGAGAATTATGTGATGGACAAGACCCAATCCTAAGCATAGCACAAGATCGTGTAGTTTGTTTTGCTAGAGCTTTTCCAATGTCAAGTATCTTTTCCTTAGACCATGAGATTGTGTAACTCCCGGATACCGTAGGAGTGCTTTGGGTGTACCAAACGTCACAACGTAACTGGGTGACTATAAAGGTATACTACGGGTATCTCCGAAAGTGTCTGTTGGGTTGACACAGATCGAGACTGGGATTTGTCACTCCGTATGACGGAGAGGTATCACTGGGCCCACTCGGTAATGCATCATCATAATGAGCTCAAAGTGACCAAGTGTCTGGTCACGGGATCATGCATTACGGTTCGAGTAAAGTGACTTGCCGGTAACGAGATTGAACGAGGTATTGGGATACTGACGATCGAATCTCGGGCAAGTAACATATTGATTGACAAAGGAAATTGTATACGGGATTGCTTGAATCCTCGACATCGTGGTTCATCCGATGAGATCATCGAGGAGCATGTGGGAGCCAACATGGGTATCCAGATCCCGCTGTTGGTTATTGACCGGAGAGTAGTCTCGGTCATGTCTGCCTGTCTCCCGAACCCGTAGGGTCTACACACTTAAGGTTCGGTAACGGTAGGGTTGTAAAGATATTAGTATGCAGCAAATTGAAAGTTGTTCGGAGTCCCGGATGAGATCCCGAACTTCACGAGGAGTTCTGGAATGGTCCGGAGGTAAAGAATTATATATGGGAAGTCGAGTTTCGGCCATCGGGAAAGTTTCGGGGTTCACCGGTATTGTACCGGGACCACTGGAAGGGTCCCGGGGTCCACCGGGTGGGTCCACCCATCCCGGAGGGCCCCATGGGCTGAAGTGGGAGGGGAACCAGCCCCTGGTGGGCTGGTGCACCCCCTGACCCACCCCCCTCTGCGCCTAGGGTTGGGAACCCTAGGGGAGGGGGCGCCTCCACTTGCCTTGGGGGGCAAGTTTCCCCCCTTGGCCGCCGCCCCCCTAGGAGATCCCATCTCCTAGGGCCGGCGCCCCCCTGGGGTCCCTATATAAAGAGAGGGTGGGAGGGCAGCCGCACCCTGACACCTGGCGCCTCCCTCCCCCTTGCTACACCTCTCCCTCCCGCAAGCACTTGGCGAAGCCCTGCCGGAATCCTGCTGCATCCACCACCACACCGTTGTGCTGCTGGATCTTCATTAACCTCTCCTTCCCCCTTGCTGGATCAAGAAGGAGGAGACGTCACGCTGACCGTACGTGTGTTGAACGCGGAGGTGCCGTCCGTTCGGCGCTAGGACCTCCGGTGATTTGGATCACGACGAGTACGACTCCCTCAACCCTGTTCTCTTGAATGCTTCCGCTTGCGATCTACAAGGGTATGTAGATGCACTCCTCTCTCTCGTTGCTAGATGAACTCATAGATTGATCTTGGTGAACGTAGGAATTTTTTTATTTTATGCAACGTTCCCCAACAGTGGCATCATGAGCTTGGTCTATGCGTAGTTCTCTATTGCACGAGTAGAACACAAATCTGTTGTGGGCGTAGATGTTGTCAACTTTCTTGCCACTACTAGTCTTATTTTGCTTCAGCGGTATTGTGGGATGAAGCGGCCCGGACCGACCTTACACGTACGCTTATGTGAGACAGGTTCCACTGACTGACATGCACTAGATGCATAAGGTGGCTAGCGGGTGTCTGTCTCTCCCACTTTAGTTGGAGCGGATTCGATGAAAAGGGTCCTTATGAAGGGTAAATAGAACTTGACAAATCACGTTGTGGCTTTATCATAGGTAAGAAAACATTCTTGCTAGAACCCTATTGCAGCCATGTAAAAGATGCAACAACAATTAGAGGACGTCTAACTTGTTTTTGCAGCAATTGCTTTGTGATGTGATATGACCAGAAGTTGTGATGAATGATGAATGATATATTGTGATGTATGAGATCATGTTCTTGTAATAGGAATCATGACTTGCATGTCGATGAGTATGAAAACTGACAGGAGCCATAGGAGTTGTCTTAATTATTGTATGACCTGCATGTCAATGATTTAACGCCATGTAATTACTTTACTTTATTGCTAAACTGTTAGCCATAGTAGTAGAAGTAATAGTTGGCGAGCAACTTCATGGAGACACGATGATGGAGATCATGATGATGGAGATCATGGTGTCATGCCGGTGACGAAGATGATCATGGAGCCCCGAAGATGGAGATCAAAGGAGCTATATGATATTGGCCATATCATGTCACTACTATTTAATTGCACGTGATGTTTATTATGTTTATGCATCTTGTTTACTTAGAATGACGGTAGTAAATAAGATGATCTCTCATAATAATTTCAAGAAAGTGTTCCCCCTAACTGTGCGCCGTTGCTAAAGTTCGTCATTTCGAAGCACCACGTGATGATCGGGTGTGATAGATTCCTACGTTCACATACAACGGGTGTAAGACAGTTTTACACATGCAAAACACTTAGGTTAACTTGACAAGCCTAGCATGTACAGACATGGCCTCGAAACACAGAGACCGAAAGGTCGAACATGAGTCGTATGGAAGATACGATCAACATGGAGATGTTCACCGATGATGACTAGTCCGTCTCACGTGATGATCGGACACGGCCTAGTCGTCTCGGATCATGTAACACTTAGATGACTAGAGGGATGTCTAATCTGAGTGGGAGTTCATTAAATAATTTGATTAGATGAACTTAATTATCATGAACTTAGTCTAAAATCTTTGCAAAATATGTCTTGTAGATCAAATGGCCAACGCTCATGTCAACATGAACTTCAATGCGTTCCTAGAGAAAACCAAGCTGAAAGATGATGGTAGCAACTATACGGACTGGGTCCGGAACTTGAGGATCATCCTCATAGCTGCCAAGAAAGCATATGTCCTAGAAGGACCGCTAGGTGAAGCACCCATCCCAGAGAACCAAGACTTTATGAACGCTTGGCAATCACGCGCTGATGATTACTCCCTCGTTCAGTGCGGCATGCTTTACAGCTTAGAACCGGGGCTCCAAAAGCGTTTTGAGCAACACGGAGCATATGAGATGTTCGAGGAGCTGAAAATGGTTTTCCAAGCTCATGCCCGGGTCGAGAGATATGAAGTCTCCGACAAGTTCTATAGTTGTAAGATGGAGGAAAATAGTTCTGTCAGTGAGCACATACTCAAAATGTCTGGGTTGCACAACCGCCTGTCCCAGCTGGACATTAACCTCCTGGACGAGGCGGTCATTGATAGAATCCTTCAGTCGCTCCCACCGAGCTACAAGATCTTTGTGATGAACTACAATATGCAGGGGATGGTGAAAACTATTCCTGAAGTATTTTCAATGCTGAAGTCGGTAGAGGTAGAAATCAAGAAAGAACATAAAGTGTTGATGGTCAATAAAACCACCAAGTTCAAGAAGGGCAAGGGTAAGGAGAACTTCAAGAAGGACGGCGAGGATGTTGCCGCACCCGGTAAGCCAGTTGCCGGGAAGAAGTCAAAGAATGGACCCAAGCCTGAGACTGAGTGCTTTTATTACAAAGGGAAGGGTCACTGGAAGCGGAACTGCCCCAAATACTTAGCGGACAAGAAGGCCGGCAACACTAAAGGTATATGTGATATACATGTAATTGATGTGTACCTTACCAGTACTCGTAGTAACTCCTGGGTATTTGATACTGGTGTCGTTGCTCATATTTGTAACTCACAGCAGGAGCTGAGGAATAAGCGGAGACTGGCGAAGGACAAGGTGACGATGCGCGTCGGGAATGGTTCCAAGGTCGATGTGATCGCCGTCGGCACGCTGCCTCTACATTTACCCACGGGATTAGTTTTAAACCTCAATAATTGTTATTTAGTGCCAAGTTTGAGCATGAACATTGTATCTGGATCTCGTTCAATACGAGATGGCTACTCATTTAAATTCGAGAATAATGGTTGTTCTGTTTATCTGAGAGATATGTTTTATGGCATGCCCCGATGGTCAATGGTTTATTCTTAATGAATCTTGAACGTAATGTTACACATATTCATAGTGTGAATACCAAAAGATGTAAAGTTGATAACGATAGTCCCACATACTTGTGGCACTGCCGCCTTGGTCACATTGGTGTCAAGCGCATGAAGAAGCTCCATGCTGATGGACTTTTAGAGTCTCTCGATTATGAATCATTTGACACATGTGAACCATGCATCATGGGCAAAATGACCAAGACTCCGTTCTCCGGAACAATGGAGCGAGCAATCAACTTATTGGAAATCATACATACTGATGTGTGTGGTCCAATGAGCGTTGAGGCTCGCGGAGGATATTGTTATGTTCTCACTCTCACTGATGACTTAAGTAGATATGGGTATGTCTACTTGATGAAACACAAGTCTGAGACCTTTGAAAAGTTCAAGGAATTTCAGAATGAGGTAGAGAATCAACGTGACCGAAAGATAAAGTTCTTACGATCAGATCGTGGAGGAGAATATTTAAGTCACGAATTTGGTACGCACTTAAGGTAATGTGGAATCGTTTCACAACTCACGCCGCCTGGAACACCTCAGCGTAACGGTGTGTCCGAACGTCGTAATCGCACTCTATTGGATATGGTGCGATCTATGATGTCTCTTACCGATTTACCGCTATCATTTTGGGGATACGCTCAAGAGACAGCTACATTCACTTTAAATAGGGATCCGTCTAAATCCGTTGAGACGACACCGTATGAATTATGGTTTGGGAAGAAACCTAAGCTGTCATTTCTAAAAGTTTGGGGATGCGATGCTTATGTCAAGAAACTTCAACCTGAAAAGCTCGAACCCAAGTCGGAAAAATGCGTCTTCATAGGATACCCTAAGGAAACCATTGGGTATACCTTCTACCTTAGATCCGAAGGCAAGATCTTTGTTGCCAAGAATGGATCCTTTCTGGAAAAAGAGTTTCTCTCGAAAGGAGTAAGTGGGAGGAAAGTAGAACTCGATGAAGTACTACCTCTTGAACCGGAAAATAGTGCAGCTCAGGAAAATGTTCCTGTGGTGCCTACACCGACTGGAGAGGAAATTAATGATGATGATAAGGGTACTTCGGATCAAGTTGCTACTAAACTTCGTAGGTCCACAAGGACACGTTCCACACCAGAGTGGTATGGCAACCCTGTCCTAGAAATCATGTTGTTAGACAATGGTGAACCTTCGAACTATGAAGAAGCGATGGCGGGCCCAGATTCCACCAAATGGCTTGAAGCCATGCAATTCGATATAGAATCCATGTATGAAAACAAAGTATGGACTTTGACAGACTTGCCCGATGATCGGTGAGCGATAGAAAACAAATGGATCTTTAAGAAGAAGACGGACGCGGATGGTAATATTACCATCTATAAAGCTCGACTTGTCGCTAAGGGTTATCGACAAGTTCAAGGGGTTGACTACGATGAGACTTTCTCTCCCGTAGCGAAGCTAAAGTCCGTCCAAATCATGTTAGCAATTGCCGCATACTATGATTATGAGATATGGCAGATGGACGTCAAAACGGCATTCCTTAATGGCTATCTTAAGGAAGAACTGTATATGATGCATCCGGAGGGTTTTGTCGATCCTAAGAATGCTAACAAGGTATGCAAGCTCCAGCGATCCATTTATGGGCTGGTGCAAGCATCTCGGAGTTGGAACATTTGCTTTGATGAGATGATCAAAGCGTTTGGGTTTATGCAGACTTATGGAGAAGCCTGCGTGTACAAGAAAGTGAGTGGGAGCTCTGTAGCATTTCTCATATTATATGTAGATGACATACTTTTGATGGGAAATGATATAGAATTTTTGGACAACATTAAGGCTTACTTGAATAAGTGTTTTTCAATGAAGGACCTTGGAGAAGCTGCTTACATGTTAGGCATCAAGATCTATAGGGATAGATCGAGATGCCTCATAGGTCTGTCACAAAGCACATACCTTGATAAGATATTGAAGAAGTTCAATATGGATCAGTCCAAGAAAGGGTTCTTGCCTGTGTTGCAAGGTGTAAGATTGAGCTCAGCTCAATGCCCGACCACAGCAGAAGATAAAGAAGAGATGAGTGTCATCCCCTATGCCTCAGCCATAGGATCTATTATGTATGCCATGCTGTGTACCAGACCAGATGTAAACCTTGCCGTAAGTTTGGTAGGAAGGTACCAAAGTAATCCCGGCAAGGAACACTGGACAACGGTCAAGAATATCCTGAAGTACCTGAAAAGGACAAAGGACATGTTTCTCGTCTATGGAGGTGACGAAGAGCTCGTCGTAAAGGGTTACGTCGACGCTAGCTTCGACACAGATCTGGATGACTCTAAGTCACAAACCGGATACGTGTATATGTTGAATCATGGAGTAGTAAGCTGGTGCAGTTGCAAGCAGAGCGTCGTGGCGGGATCTACATGTGAAGCGGAGTACATGGCAGCCTCGGAGGCAGCGCATGAAGCAATATGGATGAAGGAGTTCATCACCGACCTAGGAGTCATACCCAATGCGTCGGGGCCAATCACTCTCTTCTGTGACAACACTGGAGCTATTGCCCTTGCCAAGGAGCCCAGGTTTCACAAGAAGACCAGGCACAACAAGCGACATTTCAACTCCATCTGTGAAAATGTTCAAGATGGAGACATAGATATTTGCAAAGTACATACAGATCTGAATGTCGCAGATCCGTTGACTAAACCTCTTCCGCGAGCAAAACATGATCAACACCAGAACTCTATGGGTGTTCGATTAATCACAATGTAACTAGATTATTTACTCTAGTGCAAGTGGGAGACTGTTGGAAATATGCCCTAGAGGCAATAATAAAATGATTATTATTATATTTCCTTGTTCATGATAATTGTCTTTTATTCATGCTATAATTGTATTATCCGGAAATCGTAATACACGTGTGAATACATAGACCACAATATGTCCCTAGTGAGTCTCTAGTTGACTAGCTTGTTGATCAACAGATAGTCATGGTTTCTTGACTATGGACATTGGATGTCATTGATAACGGGATCACATCATTAGGAGAATGATGTGATGGACAAGACCCAATCCTAAGCATAGCACAAGATCGTGTAGTTCGTTTTGCTAGAGCTTTTCCAATGTCAAGTATCTTTTCCTTAGACCATGAGATCGTGTAACTCCCGGATACCGTAGGAGTGCTTTGGGTGTACCAAACGTCACAACATAACTAGGTGACTATAAAGGTATACTACGGGTATCTCCGAAAGTGTCTGTTGGGTTGACATAGATCGAGACTGGGATTTGTCACTACGTATGACGAAGAGGTATCACTGGGCCCACTCGGTAATGCATCATCATAATGAGCTCAAAGTGACCAAGTGTCTGGTCACGGGATCATGCATTACGGTTCGAGTAAAGTGACTTGCCGGTAACGAGATTGAACGAGGTATTGGGATACCGACGATCGAATCTCGGGCAAGTAACATACCAATTGACAAAGGGAATTGTATACGGGGTTGCTTGAATCCTCGACATTGTGGTTCATCCGATGATATCATCGAGGAGCATGTGGGAGCCAACATGGGTATCCAGATCCCACTGTTGGTTATTGACCGGAGAGTAGTCTCGGTCATGTCTGCCTGTCTCCCGAACCCGTAGGGTCTACACACTTAAGGTTCGGTAATGCTAGGGTTGTAAAGATATTAGTATGCAGCAAACAGAAAGTTGTTCGGAGTCCCGTATGAGATCTCGGAATTCACGAGGAGTTCCGGAATGGTCCGGAGGTAAAGAATTATATATGGGAAGTCGAGCTTCGGCCATCGGGAAAGTTTCTGGGTTCACCGGTATTGTACAGGGACCACTGGAAGGGTCCCGGGGGTCCACCGGGTGGGGCCACCCATCCCGGAGGGCCCCATGGGCTGAAGTGGGAGGGGAACCAGCCCCTGGTGGGCTGGTGTGCCCCCCGCCCCCCTCTGCGCCTAGGGTTGGGAACCCTAGGGGAGGGGGCGCCTCCACTTGCCTTGGGGGGAAAGTTTCCCCCCTTGGCCGCCGCCCCCCTAGGATATCCCATCTCCTAGGGCCGGCGCCCCCCTGGGGTCCCTATATAAAGAGTGGGGGTGGGAGGGCAGCCGCACCCTGACACCTGGCACCTCCCTCCCCCCTTGCTACACCTCTCCCTCCCACAAGCACTTGGCGAAGCCCTGTCGGAATCCTGCTGCATCCACCACCACGCCGTCGTGCTGCTGGATCTTCATCAACCTCTCCTCCCCCCTTGCTGGATCAAGAAGGAGGAGACGTCATGCTGACCGTACATGTGTTGAACACGGAGGTGTCGTCCGTTCGGCGCTAGGATCTTCGGTGATTTGGATCACGACGAGTATGACTCCCTCAACCCCGTTCTCTTGAACGCTTCCGCTCGCGATCTACAAGGGTATGTAGATGCACTCCTCTCTCTCATTGCTAGATGAACTCATAGATTGATCTTGGTGAACGTAGGAAATTTTTTATTTTATGCAACATTCCCCAACAGAGTCATCTTCACTTGATGTTTGAAAGTAAGCATCGTGAGAGTTTACCTTGGCACCACGTGCCATGAAGCAGTAGGTGGGAGCCGAGTCATTCTCGTCATTAGTGTTGGTGACGGAGTCATTGTCTTCAGTGTTGAAGATGGACTTGGCGACGTAGGCTGTAGCTAGAGCTAGCCTTGCGATACCAGCGTCAGACTCCTCCTTAGACTCCACCACTTCCTCCTCAGAAGTAGACTCCTCCTCTGAATCCATTTACTTGCCAACAAAAGCACGTGCCTTGCCTGATGAGCTCTTCTTGTGTGATGAAGACTTAGAGGAAGATTTGGAAGAAGACTTTTAGGATTTCTTCTTCTTCTTGTCATCAGAATCATATTCTTTGTTCTTCTTTTTCTTCTTCTCATTGTCCCACTATGGACATTCAGAGATGTAGTGGCCAGGTTTCTTGCACTTGTGACATGTTCTTTTTTTGTTGTCATAGGTGGAAGCTTCATCGTCCCTTGAGCTGGATCGTGAAAACTTTCTGAAGTTTTTCTTCCTGGTGAATCTCTGGAACTTCTTCACAAGCATAGCAAGCTCCTTTCCAATGTCTTCAGGATCATCAGAATTGCAGTCAGATTCTTCTCCAGATGAGGAAGCCGCAGCCTTTGCCTTCAAGGCACGAGTTCGACCGTAGTTGGGGCCATAGATATCTCGTTTCTCAGATAGCTAGTACTCATGTGTGTTGAGCCTCTCGAGTATGTCAGACGGATCGAGTGTCTTGAAATCAGGGCATTCTTGTATCATCAGGGCTAAGGTGTCAAATGAGCTGTCGAGAGATCTCAGCAGTGTCTTCCACAATTTCATGCTTCGTAATGTCAGTTGCACCGAGTGCACAGAGCTCATTGGTGATATCAGTGAGGCGATCAAACGTGATCTGGACATTCTCGTTGTCGTGCCTTTTGAAGCGGTTGAAGAGGTTGCGAAGAGTACTGACTCGTTGATCACGTTGTGTTGAGACGCCTTCATTGACCTTGGAGAGCCAGTCCTAGACTAGCTTCGACGTTTCCAGAGCGCTCACACGGCCATACTACCCTTTGGTCAGATGACCACAGATGATGTTCTTGGCGGTAGAGTCCAGTTGAATGAACTTATTCACATCAGCGGGGTTGACCCCTTCACCAGTCTTGGGAACGCCATTCTTGACGACATACCACAGATCGACATCAACGGCTTCAAGATGCATGCGCATCCTATTCTTCTAGTAGGGATATTCAGTGCCATCAAAGATGGGACACGCAGCGGAGACCTTGATTATACCTGCAGTCGACATAGCTAAAACTCCAGGTGGTTAAACCGAATCACAAAGAACAAGGGAGTACCTTGCTCTGATACCAATTGAAAGTGCTAGTTATCGACTAGAGGGGGGTGAATAGGCGATTTTTATGAAAGACTTCAAAACATGGGAGTTTTGAAGACAAACAGGACAAACAACACTATTCGTATGCAGCGGAAGGTTGACTACACTAGACAAGCCATAGTCAAGTACTCAATGAAGTGAAAGCATGAAGACTATTACCAGCTAGGTAGTACGGATCAGGGTGGAAGATAATATGAAGACAATTAGGACAAGTAGTCAAACAGTGAAGTCAAACAGATTATGCAAGCAGACAATGACTTCACGAAGACAAACTATAAGTAAGAGAAGTGAGAGATAGAACCAGTAGCTTCAGGAAGACAGTGGTTTTTTCGACCAGTTCCAGTTGTTGTGAAAACTGTATGTCTGGTTAGGGAGGCTGAGATTTAAGTTAGAAGACCGCGTCTTCACCTTATTCCCCTTGAGTTAAGGACACCTAGTCCCCGCCCAATCACTCTGGTAAGTCTTCAAGGTAGACTTCCAAAACTTCACAGACTTTGTTCACCGGCAATCCACAATGACTCTTGGATGCTCAGAACGCGACGCCTAACCGGCTGGAGGACTCACAGTCCTCAAGTGTAACAAGTCTTCAGATCACGCAGACAGAAAGACTTCAGTGATGCCAAACACTCTCTGGGCTCTAGGTGGTTTGGGCTTTGTCCTCGCAAGGATTCTCTCTCTCAAAGGCTTCGGAGGTGGGTTGCTCTCAAACACAAAAGCCGTATCTAACTCTGAGCAGCCACCAATTTATGTTGTAGGGGGTGGGCTATTTATAGCCACTGGGCAACCCGACCTGATTTGTCCGAAATGACCCTGGGTCACTAAGGAACTGACACGTGTTGCAACGGTCAGATTTCTAACACACGCGGCAGCTTGACTTGGGCTACAAGTAAAGCTGACTTATCCAACTCTGGATAAGATTTGCTCTCATTGTCTTCGCTCGAAGATGTATGATTTGGTTGAGCATCACTTCAGTAACTCTGACTTTGTTCACTTAGACCCCACTTAACATTGCGGTGGTTCCTATGACTCAACAAAGAAGAAAAGGAAACAACAAAACCACTAAGTCTTCGTGCTTCATAGTCTTCACTCAATGTCTTCTTATGTCATAGTCTTCAATGTGAATATCTTCATAGACCACCATTGTCTTTAATGTCTTCACACATTTTTAGGGGTCATCTCCGATAGGTAAACCGAATCAATGAGGGACTACTACCTGTGTTATCCTGCAATTCTCACAAACACATTAGTCCCTCAATCAGGTTTGTCGTCAATACTCCAAAACCAACTAGGGGTGGCACTAGATTCACTTACATTTGCGCCGTTGCCGGGAAGGTCTTCGCTCAAGTCAAGACATACCAAGTACCCATGACAAACTCATCTCCTTCGCATTTACATTATTTGTCATTCGCCTCTCGTTTTCCTCTCCCCCACTTCACCCTTGCCGTTTTATTCGCCCTTCTTCTGTTCGTCTTTTTTGCTTTGATGTCTTACTTGGCTCGTTTGCTCGTTTGGTTGGAATAGTTGTTTATTTATTGCTAAACAGAGAACCTAAGATCTATGGATCCTCATCCGCTTGCTAATCTTTTTAAGAGATCCAATTATGATGAACCAATTGCTAGTGAGTTTTGTGCACTAGATTATCTTTATGAAGCTTTGCTCAAAATTTGTGAATCTAAAAATTATGATGAAGAAATTTATGAAGAGATTCACGATAACTCCTTGAGTAAAAAGCATGATTGCAATGATTTTCCTATAAATTCTCTTGATGTCAATTGTGCTAATAATATGCAAAACCCTAAGCTTGGGGATGCTTTTTTTTGCTATTGCTACTACTTGTTTCAATGATCATGATTGGGGTGATTCTTCTTATAACTTTGAAAATTTATTTAAGACCCATGATGAAAATGAGATTGATAATAGTGTTTGCAATAATATTGAAATTGGGTTTGGAAGAGTGTCAACTTTAGATCCGACATATTTGGAGTATTTTCAATCTTATGATATTTTTAATAAAAGTGGGTTCGGAAAGGACATGACTTTAGTTAATTTTAATCCCACTATCTTGGAAGAGTGTCAACTTTGCATGCATGTGGATCATGTTGAGAATATGTTTTGTGGTAGCTATTTTGTTGGATTTTCCTATGATCCTACATGTAATTATTATGAGAGAGGAAAATATGGTCTTAGAAATTTTTATCTTATTAAATTACCTCTCTTCATGTTTAGATTGCTATCGTCTCTTTCTTCTTCCTTGCATATGCTAGTTTTTGCTTGCCTTGCAAATTTGTTTGCTTATAATATGCCTATGCATAGGAAGTATGTTAGACTTAGATGTGTTTGTCACGTGATTTTGCATTGATTATTTTTGCTGCTGATAAATAAAAAAAATTCCATGACTTCCTATTTTGGTAGGATCTTTAGAGTTCCAGAAGTTTGCGTTAGTTACAGATTGCTACAGACTGTTCTGTTTTTGACAGATTCTGTTTTTCGTGTGTTGTTTGCTTATTTTGATGTATCTATGGCTAGTATTAAGTGGTATGAACCATAGAGAACTTGGAATACAGTAGGTTTAACACAAAAATAAATAAAGAATGAGTTCATTATAGTACCTTATGTGGTGGTTTTGTTTTCTTTCACTAACGGAGTTTATAATATTTCCTGTTGAGTTTTGTGTTGTGAAGTTTTCAAGTTTTGGGTAAAGCTTTGATGGACTATGGAATAAGGAGTGGCAAAAGCCTAAGCTTGGGGATGACCAAGTCACCCAAAGATATTCAAGAATAGCCAAAATCCTAAGCTTGGTTATGCCCCGGGAATGCATCCCCTCTTTCGTCTTCGTTCATTGGTAACTTTACTTGGAGCTATATTTTTATTCACCACATGATATGTGTTTTGCTTGAAGCGTCGTGTATTATATTAGTCTTTGATTTTTAGTTTACCACAATAATCCTTGCTGTACTCAACTTTTGGGAGAATCCTACTTGATTTGAATTTATTAGAATATGCTATGTGCTTCACTTATATCTTTTGAGCTCGATAGTTTTTGCTCTAGTGCTTCACTTATATCTTTTAGAGCACGGGGGTGGCTTAATTTTGTAGAAATTGCTAGTCTCTCATGCTTCACTTATATTATTTTGAGAGTCTTTTAGAACAGCATGGTATTTGCTATGGTTATAAATTGATCCTAGAATGGTAGGCATCCAAGTTGGGTATAATAAAAACTATCATAAGAAGTGAATTGGATGCTATGATCAATTTGATACTTGATAATTGTTTTGAGATATGGAGGTAGTGATATCAAAGTCATGCTAGTTGGGTGATTATGAATTTAAAGAATGCTTGTGTTGAAGTTAGCAAGTCCCGTAGCATGCACGTATGGTTAAAGTTGTGTAATAAATTTGAAACATGGAGTGTACCTGGCTTGTGCATCCTTATGAGTGGCGGTCGGGGACGAGCGATGGTCTTTTCCTACCAATCTATCCCTCTAGGAGCATGTGCGTAGTGCTTGATTTTTGATGACTTCTAAATTTTTGCAATAAGTATATGAGTTCTTTTGACTAATGTTGAGTCCATGGATTATACGCACTTTTACCTTTCCACCATTGCTAGCCTCTTCGGTACCGTGCATTGCCCTTTCTCACCTTGAGAGTTGGTGCAAACTTCGCCGGTGCATCCAAACCCCGTGATATGATATGCTCTATCACACATAAACCTCCTTTTATCTTCCTAAAAACAGCCACCATACCTACCTATTATGGCATTTCCATAGCCATTCCGAGATATATTGCCATGCAACTTTCCACCGTTCCGTTCATCATCATCATGACATACATTACTTTTGTCATATTGCCATTGCATGATCATGTAGTTGACATCGTATTAGTGGCAAAGCCACCAAGCATAATTTTTTATACATGTCACTCTTGATTCATTGCACCATCCCGGTACACCGCCGGAGGCATTCATATAGAGTCATATCTTGTTCTAGTTTCGAGTTGTAATTCATATGTTGTAATCAATAAAAGTGTGATGATCATAATTATTAGAGCATTGCCCAAAAAGAAAAAAAGAAAGGCCAAAAGAAAAAAAGAAAGGCCAAAGAAAAAAAAGAAAAAAAGAAGAAAAAAATAAAAAAAATAAAAAAATAAAAGGGGCAATGTTACTATCTCTTTTTCCATACTTGTGCTTCAAAGTAGAACCATGTTCTTCATGTAGTGAGTCTCATATATTGTGCTTCAAAGTAGCACCATGTTTTTCATATAGTGAGTCTCATATGTTGTCACTTTCTTATACTAGTGGGAATTTTTCATTATAGAACTTGGCTTGTATATTCCTACGATGGGCTTCCTCAAATGCCCTAGGTCTTCATAAGCAAGCAAGTTGGATGCACACCCACTAGTTTTCCTTTGTTGAGCATTCATTTATAGCTCTAGTGCATCCGTTGCATGGCAATCCCTACTCCTCATGTTGACATCAATTGATGGGCATCTCCATAGCCCGTTGATTATCCTCGTCAATGTGAGACTTTCTCCTTTTTGTCTTCTCCACACAATCCCCATCATCATATTCTATTCCACCCATAGTGCTATATCCATGGCTCACGCTCATGTATTGCGTGAAGGTTAAAAAGGTTTGAGATTATTTAAGTACGAAACAATTGCTTGGCTTGTCATTGGGGGTGTAGAATTTGGGAACATCTTTGTGTGACAAAAATGAAGCATAGCCTAACTATATGATTTTGTAGGGATAAACTTTCTTTAGCCATGTTATTTTGAGAAGACATGATTGCTTTGATTAGTATGCTTGAAGTGTTACTATTTTTTTTATCAATATGAACTTTTATTTTGAATCATTTGGATCTGAACATTCATGCCACAATAAAGAAAATTACATTGATAATTATGCTAGGTAGCATTCCACATCAAAAATTCTGTTTTTATCATTTACCTACTCGAGGACGAACAGTAATTAAGCTTGGGGATGCTTGATACATCTCCAATGTATCTATAATTTTTGATTGTTCCATGCTATTATATTACCCCCTTTGGATGTTTATGGGCTTTATTTTACATATTTATATCATTTTGGGGACTAACCTACTAACCGGAGGCCCAACCCGTATTGCTGTGTTTTTTGCCTATTTTAGTATTTCGAAGAAAAGGAATATAAAACGGAGTCCAAACGGAATGAAACCTTCGGCAGCGTGATTTTTGTAACGAACGTGATCCAGAGGACTTGGAGTGCAAGTCAAGAAGCAATCGAGGTGGCTAGGAGATAGGAGGGCGCGCCCACCCCTCCTGGGCGCGCCCCTGTCTCCTGGGCCTATCGAGCGGACACCGACGTACATCTTCCTCCTATATATACCTACGTACCCCGAAAACATCCAGGGAGCCACCGAAACACAATTTCCACCGCCGTAACCTTCTGTATCCGCGAGATCCCATCTTGGAGCCTTCGCCGGTGCTCCGCCGGAGGGGGAATCGACCACGGAGGGCTTCTACATCAACACCATAGCCCCTCCGATGAGTTGTGAGTAGTTTACCGCAGACCTTCGGGTCCATAGTTATTAGCTAGATGGCTTCTTCTCTCTTTTTGGATCTCAATACAATATTCTCCCCCTCACTTGTGAAGATCTATTCGATGTAACTCTTTTTGCGGTATGTTTGTCGAGATCCAATGAATTATGGGTTTATGATCAAGTGTATCTATGAGAAATATTTGAATCTTCTCTGAATTCTTTTATGTATGATTGAGTTATCTTTGCAAGTCTCTTTGAATTATCAGTTTGGTTTGGCCTACTAGATTGATCTTTCTTGCCATGGGAGAAGTTCTTAGCTTTGGGTTCAATCTTGCGGTGTCCTTACCCAGTGACAGAAAGGGTTGCAAGGCACGTATTGTATTGTTGTCATCGAGGATAAAAAGATGGGGTTTATATCATATTGCTTGAGCTTATCCCTCTACATCATGTCATCTTTCTTAATGCATTACTCTGTTCTTATGAACTTAATACTCTAGATGCATGCTGGATAGTGGTCGATGTGTGGAGTAATAGTAGTAGATGCAGGCAGGAGTCGGTCTACTTGTCACGGATGTGATGCCTATATACATGATCATGCCTAGATAATCTCATAATTATTCGCTTTTCTATCAATTGCTCGACATTAATTTGTTCACCCAGTGTAATACTTATGCTATCTTGAGAGAAGCCTCTAGTGAAACCTATGGCCCCCGAGTCTATCTTTTATCATATAAGCTTTCAATCTAGTTTTATTTGCATCTTTAATTTTTGCATCTATATTATAAAATACCTAAAATATATTTATCTTATCATACTATCTCTATCAGATCTCACTTTTGCAAGTGGCCGTGAAGGGATTGACAATCGCTTTATTGCACTGGTTGCGAGTTCTTTGTTTGTTTGTGTAGGTGCGTGGGACTTTTGAGGAGCCTCCTACTGGATTAATACCTTGGTTCTCAAAAACTGAAGGAAATACTTACGCTACTATTGCTGCATCACCCTTTCCTCTTCAAGGAAAACCAACACAAGCTCAAGACGTAGCAGCTACTAATCCCAATTCGGTAGCTACTGTCAGTTTATCCTCAGTGTGTAAAGTGTAAAGTGTAAAGTGCCTAATAATAGTGCATGTCTGTTGTACCTACTGTCAGTTTATCCTCGGTTTGGAAATGAAATCTCATGGACTCTTGGAGTACAACTCCCTCCGAGTCAAACTAACCAAAAATAGCATATGCATTTAGTGCCTGATATTATAATGCATGCAAGATTTTAATCTTGACATGACAATAAAAGTGGAGCATGTTTAGTTAAATAACTCGGGATTTACATTTCAACAAGGATACAATTCACTTACCTAAGAAGACATCGATGCTTTCTTTCCTACTGCAAGTCCCAAATCGAGCTGCAACCTATGATTTGGCCATCCATGGAGCAGCGGAAAAAGTTCAGTCAAGCTATCAAACAAATTGTGTTATCTATGCAATGCAATACAAGCAGGGACCATGGATGATATCCTTTTAGATCTAGTGGTAAGACCATATCATTAAACTGTACTACTTTGCAACAACATAATGCAAAATATATGATGCCCATTGCCAACTGAAAAGGAACCAGAATTGTAACTTCTGTCATTAACTGAATTCTGAAATATGTAAAGCTTGCTCTACTTGACCAAATCAAGCAGATGAGCACACTTAGTATATCAGCAGGAAATTCATGTTGTGACGAAAAAACTGGTTCTGCCTGTAATAAGTAGACTAATTCTTGCAAAACATAAATCTGCTTGGACTGAAAATCCTAGAACAGCAGAACTGCTATTTGGGGATATCTTGACCATCACTATTCTGAATTGCACAAACATTTTATCTTTGGAAATCTATCGATGGCCTCTAAAACTTCCTTGCCTTGGACTGAAACAAACACCTTCAGATTAGCATCACACCTCTACTAGACATTATGGGCACTCATTCAGGTAAACACCATTGAGCTACTTTTAGCACACATATTTGAGCGCCATTCAACTGTCATAAAAAGTATGTATTGTAATCTAATTGCAGGCATGGATATCCCCAATAAATTTTGATTACCTTGGACATTTCTTCCTATGGTACGGTGAATACAAGAAACAACGAGAGTTCTGCTTCTTCTTGGCGCAAGGCTTCCTTTGTTCACTAAGAATGAAAGGAAAAAAAGGAAGTCAATGTCAGAAATACAAGAAGGCAATAAAAACAAAGATCACAACATCATGTACCCTGAAGCAAAGTAATCTCCCTTCTAAAACATACTAATAGCTACCAGATAGAAAATCAATTCTTGCATGCAGCTATAATTGGCAAGAAAATTTCAGTTCTAAGAAGGTGGCTGAGTAGATCACTACACATGTTGGTTGTAAGATGTATAAGTACGACTTAAGAGAATTATAACGAGTTATATCTTAAATTATACAATATATGGTGCCACTAGAAAGCATCACACATCACGGATTACTTACGGTTCTAAAACTCCGCACCGCATATATGAACACATAACTGAACATGTGCAGTTGTAAAACACAATGAATGGTATCTGCTTCTAAAAATACTAATTTAACAATAAAATATGTTTATTTTATAGAAGATTTATTTAGAGCTACCTTCTAGGCAATGCATTCAAAAATCAAGAACAGTCCCCACTAAATTTTGAATAACATAGGTTTAATTTTTCTCATCAAGTTAAATCAATAGGCATGGAAACCACATTGTAAATTCTAGAAATAGTTATACCACAACCAGTAAGCTAATAGATTTAACTAGATTGAACAACAAAATCTAAAAAATGAGAAGATATATATTTTATCTGTTAGACGATTATTGTGGAAACTGTTAGCACCACTCCCGTCAGCTCTAACTTCTCTTCTAACTGATGCACTTAGTTAGCAGCTATTTCTAATTGGAGATGGAAGAATACTGCTCTCCTACAATCGGCAGAACCGTAAAGTAATGATGCGGCATTTGCCACTTTGAAGAACAATCCATATTGCAAGTGATAATGTGAAGCAGAGACATCTTCTAATCCACTTTGAAATGACCATGCTAGAAAAGCAAGTTGTTTGCAAATCTAATTGGATGAATAAACTGGAAGTACAAATGTACTTAAAATAAAGAAGTTTTGATCAAGTTCATTAAAAAATAACATGCACCAAACCACTTGTTAGAATAAGGATGCTAGAGAGATTACTTGAAATCCATACAAGCGAGCAATTAGAATTATGTGGCGCAGAAAAATAACTTTGGGCTGTCAAAAATGAAGAACAATGATTGTGTCTATCTATACACGATTTTCCTCTGCTCAAGCAAGCAAGCAAGAATCAAACAACACAATATACGGCAATTTTGTTGCACACACGTTCAAACTGGATGGATACGTGCACATTAGCAAACACCACCAAGTTGTGTCCAGACCAATTGCAATCAAAAGATGAGATGTGCAGGGAAGGGGGTGGAGCTCACCACACCAGGCCAGGGGGTAGGAGGAGGGAGTAGGCACCGCAGCAGCCATGAGGGAGGGCTCGTCCTCGTCCACCTGAAGCAGTAGGAGTAGCAGCTGGTCCAGATCCGAGCAACCTGCACAGAAAACAAAGGAAAGGAAAGTAAAGGAATCACAAGGAGGGGCATGAAGAAACCGACAAGACAAGGGAAGAAGGTGCGCGCACCATGGTTGGAGGTCGCCGGAGATGGCCTGCAGCTGGCGTGCGTCTTTTCCTTGGACGTTGAGGCGTCGGACCTCCACGGGTAGCTAGGGTTTTGGGCGTCTCAGTCCATGGCTGAAGGGAGGGTCAGACCTCCATGGACGACCTCGAGGGACGGCGGTCCGCCGGTGCGGCTGCGGATCTGGGCGCTGCCTCCCCTTGCCGCCGTATCCCTTCCATTCCCTTCCCTCCCTTGGGAGAGGGAGAGAAGGTGAGGGGTAGGAGGAGGCCGCCGGCGGTGTCGCCATGGCCGGGCAGGGCTCCTCTCGCCTGCCTGCTAGGTCGCCGTGGCTTTGGGTGGGCTTGGTGGGTGGGCTAGGGTTTTTCCCGAGCTGCTGGAGAGAAGGGTTGACGGAAAGGCAGGGTAGAGGGAGGTCGCCGGCGTGGATGGGGGAGAGGAGGCTGCCGGCGAGGCATGTCACCGGGGAAGATGGGATCGGCGGCGGCGGCGTTCACACCCTAGGAAACAAATCGAGAGAGGAATCGAGGGGGCCTCGTTCCTCTGATTTCACTCGAGGGCAGTCTCGCTCGTGCGTGCGAGTCCTAGTTTTATTTCATAGGTTTTTCCAGGACGGAAATAAGCTGAAATCTTAAAAGTGCACGCGCACTATTCCGTCGAACCGAGTGGCCGCGCCTTGACCGCTCGTTCCGTGCGAATCGTGTGGCCCACGAGAGTCGGGTGCTATTTTGTCGGGAGACTGTTTCTTTGCCCCGAGCGGCCTCGCTACCTACAAATCAGCACACGCGCTCGTCCACCTCTTGCATCTTATCCATTCGTCCCACCTCCGACTACCTGCCGCCCCGCACTGCTGCTCACCTCCCTGCGACCCGGCCGCCTCCTGCCCCTTCTCTAGGCCACGTGCCCGCCTCCTGCTCCTTCTCCAGGCCACGCGCCCTTGCGCTGAGCTCCTCCTCCCGGCGATGTGGCTACCGCCCCGTTCCTCCTCCCGGCATCGACGCTCCCGAAGGTCGAGGGAGATGCGGCGGATCCGGCGGTGCAGGCTGAGCAGATCAGCCGGGGCCGTGGAGCCGGAGAAGCATCACCGCCGTCTCCTCCTCCACTGTCCACTTTCCTACGGGGGCGCCGTCAGAGCTCTTGGGAGGGGACATACAGGTAGGAGACCGTCTCTCTCCGGATCCATCGATCCAACAGGCTGGGATGGGGGAAAGAGCGCGGGTGACCGGATCTGTCGTTGTCACGCGTGGAGGATGGGGCGGTGGCGTGCAAGCATCGTGGTCATGGATGTGGAAAAGGAGCGTGGACGGGATGGAGAAGTCAGCAGCAGGGGTTTCCGCCGCCGGCCTTGTTGTGTAGTACAAGGGCGTGGTGGTCGGATCCATGGTGGCTGGGGTCGGACTACAGGGATGCAACGTGCAAGCTTCGCTATGGTGGCGGATTGGTAGTTGATCTGCTAGGGGAAGGTAGAGCATTAGCCCCAGGTGCTTTTCGCATGGTTTTTGCTGATTTTAAGAGGAGGAATTGCTATGTGTAGTTAGTCTGTTTTTTTACAACTAGGGCCCTGTTCCTGTGCAATTTATCATAGCCACTAGCCAAATTTTTAAGTCAGTTTTTTGTTGTTAGTTCTGTGCAAGTAGGGGCGCTTCCCTGTGCAACTAGGATCCCTTCCTATGCAATCTATTACATCTGGTAGCCAAATTTTGTAAGCAAACTAGGCAAAATAAATTTTATTCTCTGAATATCAGTTTTTTTATGTTAGTTCTCTGCAACTAGGGGTTCCTTAGCAATCTATCATATCTTTGTAGCCCAATTTGTAAGCAAACTACGCAAATAATTCTCGTTCTCTGTATATCAGTTTTTGGTGTCAGTTCTGTGCAACTTGAGGAGCATTCCTGTGCAATCTATCCCAAATTTGTAAGCAAACTAGGCAACTAATTTTATTTTAGTTCACTGGGGTCTGGGATCCTGCGCAACTAGGGATACATTACTGTGCAACCAGAGGAAATGTGCTTGATAGTGAAACAGAGGTTCATATTTTCTTTTTCTTTTATCCTATGGCCATTTATTTATACTCTTTTCTTTTACCCTCTTTGTAGTTCAATATTTTTTATTCATTGTAGGGTTCTCCAAATAGGACCTCTTGGCGGAATTCAAAACGGGCGGCTAAGCGACAACCACGTGGCGCTGATAATGACGGGGATGGAGAGGATGATGATGTGTCCTAAAGAGTATATAAATGAGTTGGCATCCTCAGTCTTTTCTAGTTGCACAAGAGTACCTGATAATTGGCATCCTCAGTATTTCTAGTTGCACAATACCATCCAACTAGTTGACATCCTAGTATTTTTGTAGCTGCATTGACACCCTCAGGTGAATGTGCAATTTTTTGATTTGGTCATGCAAGTGCTGAATAGTTCTTTTCCCAAGAGTATCTAATTAATTGGCATCCTCAAGATTTATAGTTGCACACGAGTATTCAATTAGTTGGCGTCCTTAGCATTTCTACTTGCACAAACAATATCCTACTAATTGACATCCTCAGCCACAAGAAAACTATTTTTTAGTCCCATCTTCAAATTTTTGAGGGTTGCCCAAGAGTATCTAATGATTTGGCACCCTCAGCCTTTCTAGTTGCACAGGAGTATTTAATTAGTTGGCATCCTGAGCATTTTCTAGTTACACAATAGCATCTAACTAGTTGACATCCTCTGCATTTTGTAGTTGCACAACTAACATAATATAAGTTGGCGTCGTCAGCCTTTTTTATTCAGTTTTTATGGCTTCACGAACTGCAATGCAAAGCTGGATTTTCATACAGTTGTGATTAGTACTTTTTCTGCAGAACTCAATGCAGCTAGTATTTTCAACAGCATCAACATCATTTTTATAAACTCGGTTTTTGGTTTGGTGATGGTGTGATGATTTGTTGTCTCGTCATGCAAGTGCGGAATAACTATTTTCAGACTTGGTATCCTCAAGATTTCTAGTTGCACAAGAGTATCCATTTAGTTGGCATCATCAACATTTCTAGTTTCAAGGAACAGTATACAACTAGTTGACATCCTCAGCCTTTCTAGTTGCACAAGAGTATAAAATTTAGTCCTATCTCCAAAAAAATTGAGGGTTGCCCAAGAGTATCTTTGGCACCCTTAGACTTTATACTTGCACAGTAGTATGCAATAAGTTGGCATCCTCAGCAATTCTAGTTGCACAATACTTTCTAACTAGTTGACATAAGAGTACCTATTTAGTTGGCATCCTCAGCATTTCTAGTTGTACAAGAGTATCTATTTAGTTGGCATCCTCAGCATTTCTAGTTGCACAACAAACATAATACTGTGTTGGCATCCTCAACCTTTTTAATCCAGATTTCTGAAGCAGAACAAATTTTTTATGCAATGTTAACTAATCACCTTTTTTCACCTTCAGGATATTGTGCGGGGGGGTGAGGGTAATGAAGGAGATAAAACAGAACGATAGTCACAAGTTGGTAGGACAAGGGCATCACCTGGGAGGTTGGTGACATTGAACAATTAGTTGAGCCCATTAAAAAAGTCTCACCTCTACCAGAAGCTGTTTGGAAGTGGAACAATAAGTTGTGCATTGGATGGAATTCAGATTTCGGAACTTGTTTGTACGCTCGTTTTTTACATTTTTCTTTATTGCTCTTTTTGTCGCATAGAGCGGTTGTGTCTCTTGCACGGTTTGTACTAAATAGGTTGCACAGATACAACCCAGTAATTGGTTTGTTCCTTTTTCTCATATTTTTTTCTTGTTTTCAATGATGTACATGTTCTTTTGGCCAAAGAGGCTGATCTAGATTTGCTGCACATAATTCAAGCTACAATTCTTGTACACTACTATTTGGGAAGTAGAAATAAGATTCTGATGTCAGGAAATAGATTTTCATATTTTTTATGTTTTACTTTTAGTATATAGAACACCCTATAGAACATATTCCCGCTACTGCTATTTGTGTGAGACAAGACTATTGTACTCTCCTTTGTACTACTGTTTCTTTGTGCTTCTTCTAGTCTGGATTCATGTTTTAGTTGCACACATTTATAGCAAAAATTGGCTTTGGATTCATGTTTAGTTGCACAAATATATGTATATTTTTGCACAGACAACACACATCCATGTCGGTGTGTGTTGGTTGCACACATTTACAGCAAAAGTTGGCTTTTAAAATCCATGATTAGTTTGCACATCTCTTTTCTAGTCTTGGCTGTTTAGTTGCACACATAGCAGGAAAAGTTGGTTTTGGATCCATGTTTTAGTTGGCACAAATATAGGCTTCTATTTGCACACATGGCATAAAAAGGTTTCTTATGATCCTTCCCCTGATTTTCAGTATGAGTAAATAGGCTATAAAATATGTTTTTATGGTGTTTTTGTCTATGTGTTTTCTTATGATCCTTCTCCTGATTTTCTTTTGTGTCATGTATGTAGGGAGATGATGGTGATCAATACCGTCTTGTAAAGCGTCAAAGACGGAAAGCGAAAGCCACAACACCCGATGTAGGCGGTTCCTCATCTACAGCAGTTGTTGAGGTACAAAGTGCCAACCAATCCTGATTCAGTGCCAACCAATCCTGATTCAGTGCCATCTCAACATGTCAGCATTGCATGTAGGAAATCGGCAACCCGAGCACCTAATGTGGCAACTCCAACACCTAGTGAGCCAGCTGCAGGTCAACACATGCATAATGCATCATCTGATGGGCCAACGCCCGCAACTAGTGAGGGAAACACACTTTCATCTGTGCCAGCTCCAGTAATCACTCTGCCAAGTACAATATCAAGTGAGGCAACTGTAACTCCAGATGTGCCACCCCCAATAGCCAATGTGCCACCTGAAGGTCAAACTGTGCCAACTGCAGGGCATATGTTGGATGTTGGTGTGAACAATCTTTTGTGCCTATTTTGTATCTATTTTCATCGGATGTTGGTGTGAACAATCTTTTATGCATGCTGTGTGCCTACAGGTGGCTGCTGCAACTTGTCTAGTTGCACGAAAGCAGTATATAGTTGCACCAACTTGTTTACTTTTTTGGCACACAGTATTGCTACAATTGGCTGCTGTAACTTGATTGGTTGCACAAAAGCAGCATATTGGTTGCACAGATTCTATGCCAACCCCCTACATAATCCATGTGATTTCTGTACCAAATTCATGAATCAAAGGTTCGTTCAAGAAAACCAGCTAGAGGACAAGTCTGCAAGTCATGTCAAGGGAGGAAGCAAAGCAGAGGTAGGGGAATTCTCTCCTGGAGTTCTCTCCTCCTGGTACGTTTGTCATTCTTGTTTGCTCCTTTTTGTTTGGCTTTTTCTTGATGTTTTCCTGGTTCTTTTTCCCTTTCTCCCTCTCTTCCCCTCTTTTGTTCTTAATTTTTGGAGCCGCCATGGATTTTCCTGGCGATGGAGGTTTCACCATGGCGAATCCTTCTTTCATGGGGAAGAAGTAGATGGCGTGGGGGTAGTTAGAGGGGAGATTCGGGTGTGGAGGTACAAAGGCGGGGGCGGGTGGTTGGGTTCACGTGATCCCCACGGCCAGCTGTCGCACGCGGGCACCGTGGTTGGTAGTTGATGTTTCGCGCGCGGGAGGATTGGAGACTTTCCTTTTTGACCACGCGCCCCGACCAGGTCTTTCCTTTTATGTCAGCCGCTCGGTAACCCTCCCAAGCGCCCGGGCGCCAGCTAGACGCGTCCATTAAAATTGAAATGGAAGCCGGAAGAGATACGATCTTGACCCGAGTAACTTCCGTTAGAAAACGTTATCTGCTATTCCACCATCTCTTCTCCGTTTAAAAAACAATATTCGTCGTCGACGTGGAGCAAGCAAAGCTTGCTGCGTGGAGCCTGTCTGCATCGTCTCTCTGTCTAGTCTCCGGCCCCGTGAAAAGAAAAATCCCGTCGTCTGTCTCAAACTGAAGCGAGCAAGCAAGCCGAGGCATGGGTCCGGTGTACGGTCTTCTCCCTGCATGTCCTCTGCCGGCGGAAGTGTCTGCCGGATGAGAAAAGCATCCCCTCAGCCGGCTGATTTTTTTTGGCTTCTCATGATTTTTTCAACACAGTACTTTATGCGCGCATGCACTCATTACTATAAAAACACGTACACCCTACTCCTATTAGCAGCAGATACTCATCCCTATAATTTACACGTACACTCCGAGAAACTGAGTCAGCATATATCAATATCATCTTAAAATTAACAAAGTCACCAAAGACGCCCCTTATCCTATTATCCAGCCTCAATCGCTCGTTCCTCATCCCAAGCGCGTCTCTCACCCTCAAGGACGTGTTGCTCTGAGTCGGAGATGACGGCACTACAACACCGCCAGTGCTGTCAAGGGGAGAACAAGCTGGTGCTGCAAGCTTGGCCACGTTTTGCGGTGTTAGGCAGCTGCTGAATTCTGCAAGTGTTGGCCGCCTGAGAACAAGGTGCACAATATCAACCAATGGTGGCCTACCGCGAGGCCGCGTCACAACATCCCCTATGTTACGAACTGCCACAATGTCTCATGTATTGTGAGTCAATGTTGTGGAGGGGCGCCATCATGTTGCGGAGGAAAATCGATTAATGAGGGTATATTGCGGTGACAACATGGCTCGTGTTGCAAACGTCTGCTTGCAATTGAGCTCAACATGGCTCATGTTGTAAACATTCGTCTTGTAGACCTTCGAGTGCAACATGGTTCATGTGCATATTTTTGAGCCCAACATGTCCGTGTTGTAAAAACACGTCCGCTGGAAGATGCGACCCAAATTGGATGGCTGTCGTGCAGTGGATCCGATCCGTGCGTAAGCCGGCCAACACTTAGGGCATGTTTGGTTGCCCGCATTAGGCCTAGCCTGACCCGCGCGGAAAGAAAGTGGCCCGTTTGGTTGCCTGTGTTTACTGTGCGGCCCGCATGACACGAGCCTTAAAACACATTTGGGCCTGGCTCGCTGGAAACACTCTTATCGGCAGTTTCTAGCGAGCCAGGCTGAGGCGAGCGCAAAAGGTGGGCCACTTGCACGAGGGGAGATAGGAGGGATACGAGCTGGTATGCAGCCTATGCGTGCTTTTCTTCTCCTACCTCCAGTAACCTTCCCTCTAATTCTGTTCTTTCTAGCCCCTTCTGATCTACAGAACGGTGCTTCGATTCGAGGTAAGCTCTACACGAAAAAGATGCACCTCGATGCTACGGTTCTATTCAGGCGATCGATTCATAGTTTCGTTGGCCGTAAGTTCTCAATTTCTTTTTCCCGTTTGAAGCTATTCTTAACGAATTTTGTCAGATTCGTCATGCACGATCGATCGTTTGAAATTTCCTTTGACCAGCAGCCTAATATTGCAGTTCCTCACAACATTCGTGTTGTAAGTTTTTGGTTTCGACGATCGTAGTTTCATCTCTCTTTGAGCAGCGGTCTACTGCACTGACGCCGCCATGTCGAGCTCCTCTGGCCTCTGCTCAGAGTCCTCCTATTCGTCCCTCTCGACGCCAACTCTCCTTGATCTCCTTGCCCACGTCCTACTACAATAGAGTCATTTACGGCGCCGCTCATCTGGGCCTACTCTCTGCCGTCCTCGTACTGCACTAACGCTGCAATGGCGTGCACACTGCTTTCTTGTGTCCTCTACCTCCGTGCACACTGCAGTTCGGCGCACCGCCAACAGGGTCGATCATCTTGGCCTCCTCTCTTTCGCCCTACTACACTAGAGTCATTTCCGGTGTCGATCATCTCGGCCTCCTCTCTCGTCCACTGCGCTGACGATACCATGGCGCGGGCACTTCATTCTCATCCTCTGTCGACTGCCTTTGCACGAGCACCGCAACTAGTTCCCTAACAGTGTCGCTCGCCGTGCCGCCGACGGGGTCGCTCGTCCACGACTCCATGCTCGTCAAGTCGGACACGGCGCCACGACCACTATCCACCGCAGTCACCATGGTCCGGCGCACACTACATTTCTTTTCCCACTTCCCCTGCTATCTCTTAACCCTGTGTGCTGAATGCAAGTGATAGCTCTTAATCATACCTCATGCGGGCAACCAAACAGTGTGTAGTTGCATGCGCCGAGACAATGCAGGCAACCAAACAACGTGCCAAAGTTGATCTCCTAATGCAGGCAGTCCATATGCAGGCAACCAAACAACTCGTAGATGTCGCATATGAGGCTGTTTTTCTAGAGCCAGGTTGTGTGGAGATGTGTATGCAACGCGGGTACTGTAGGCGACGGCAACCAAACACGCCCTTAATAGTCGGCTTAGTTAATCAACTTCACTCTAAGGATACATGAAGTAAAGAAAGGGGCGACATAGCCCACCCCATTGACGTACAGTTGCTTTGAGCGGACTATGGCTGTGTGGCTCGACAGAGGACCTCCTTGCGTTGAGGAACTCTTACCAAAGGATTGTAACTCTACCTTGATGGAATAAATATCTATTGATCTCGCAAATAAATAAATAAATCAACTTCACTCTAAGGACACATGACGTAAAAAAAGGGGGTGACATTTTCATGGAGTGTTTGACAAAAAACTACCATAATTGAGGTTCGCATCCCACAGAACTATCACTTGTTAAAAAGTGACTGATAACTACCAAAAATTAGAATCTCATGACTAAAAACTACCACTTACGGAAAATGGCCAGTTTAGAAGATTTATATGTGTTTATGACATGCGGGGCCCGTCTGTCAGGGCTGACGTGGTGGGAAAGTCAACTCCGTTTATTTTTTACCTTTAAGTTGACCGTTATGCAGGTGGGCCCCACATGTCAGTATCTATCTTCTTCTTCCTCCACCTATATCTCTCTTAGGCATTTCAACAAACACCTCGTCGGCGAGCACTGTTGTCGTTCATGTCGCACATCTACACTACAAAAAAAAGACACATCCGTGACATTTTGGGCCGAACGAATTTTTTTTCTGTCAGACATATGACACTTCTATGACGATAATTGTGACAAAACCCGGTATCATCATAGATGTGGTGGGCTCCTACTTCTATGACAAAAAATCATGACAGAAAATGGGCTTTTCATCTTGGGCGGGCCGGAGACGCAGCTGCATGACATTCTTTGGGCCGTCCATGACGGAAAAAACCGTGGTAGAAGCGAGGGGGAGGAAAATTTCGGGGAGTTGCCGGTTACGGTGGAAGGTCGGTGGCCGAGCGATGCGCGTTTCTCTCGTACACGTACGCGTGTGTGTGCGAGGCGTTGGCTCTAACTAAACCCGAGGGAGGTGTTGGGCTCTAACTGAACCCGAGCGATTGCACTGCAGGCTACGCGTTACTGAACCCGATCGATCGATTCTTTCGCTACTGCTGCTAACTGAAGCTGATCGATGCTGCCTCTCTGGATGAACATTGAGCGTTTCCAGGGGGGTTGGATGAATAGTGAGCGGTGGGAGTGGATGAACAGGACCCGTGGCGTTGCCTCTGGATGAGCAGGACCCCGATCGATCGAGCCGGTTGGGGCTGTATGAACAGGACCCGGTGGAGGGCTGGATGAACATGACGACCCCGTGGAGGGATGGATGAACAGTAGACGGTGGAGGGGTGGATGAATAGTAGCCCATGGAGGAACAGGAGCCCGTGGAGAGGGGTGGTTGAACAGGAGCCCGTGGAGTAGCACACGGTGGAGGCTGGATGAACAGGAGCCCGTGGATGAACAGTCGCAGGTGGAGGCTGGAGGAGGTCGACGGTGGATGAACAGTAGCCCGTGGAGGTTGGAGGAGGTCGACGGTGGAGATGAACAGTATCCCGTGGAGTCCCGTTTTGCGGTACGCCACACCCCTCCCGATGAACAGGACCCCCATTTCGACCGTAGCGCTCCAACACAAGTCCGTTTCGTCCGTTTTGCGGTACGCCACACCCCTCCCGATCAACAGGACCCCCGTTTCGACCGTAGGAGGTCTGTTTCCTCCATTTTGCAGTACGCCACACCCCTCCCGATCAACATGACTCCCGTTTCGACCGTAGGAGGTCATTTCCTCCGTTTTGCGGTACGCCACACCCCTCCCGATCAACAGGACCCGCGTTTCGACCGTAGGAGGTCCGTTTCCTCCGTTTTGCGGTACGCCACACCCCTCCCGATGAACATGATCCCGTTTCGAACGTGGCCGGTCGAACACAAGGCCGTTTCCTCCGTTCTGCGGTACGCCAGGCCTCGTTTCCATCGCCTGTTCCGTCCAAGCCCTCCCGATGAACACGACCATGCATTCCGTTCCGACCCAGCCGGTTGGCTCCCCATGAACACGACGACGACGCCGTTTCTCCGTTCCGAACCAGCCAATGTACACGAGCCCTGGCCGTACATATATATGCGCGAGTAGGCGTTCGAGGCCCCGCCCGTATGTACACATACGTGGCCGTATTTTCTTTCTTGCACCCTGGTCGCTGTACGTATGTGTACATGCTACGTGCGCGCCTCTACTACGACACATGTCTATTACGACACGTGCGCGCCTCTACATCCACCAGTATGTACGTACACGTTCGCGACCAGAATGACAACGCTACGTACGCTTCGACCAGGTGGGTCCCGACTGTCAGTCAATTCCTTGCGTGCGAAGATGTAGCTGGTGGGTCCCAGCAGTCAGGGGGGCGTATCGTTTTTTTTTGCCCGGACACACTTCCTTGTGTGCGAAGGTGTAGTTGGTGGGTCCCAGCAGTCAGCTGGTGAATCGTTTTTTTCCCGGACGCACTTCCTTGCGTGCGAAGGTGTAGCTGGTAGGTCCCAGCAGTCAGGGGTGAAACGTTTTTTTCGCGAAATACGGTGGCCCGTCCGGAGGGTCCCCGCTGTCAGGTGGAGGAATAGTTATTTTGCGCGTAATAAGGAGGCACTTCCTTGCGGCCGCCATGGACCCAGCTGTCAGCCTCTCCACGTACAGTACTCTTCTGATGGAAGTCGGTCGTTGACCACATTGACCACGCCGCGTCGAGAGCACCAGGGCGATGGACGATGGCGAGGCCTGGGAAGGGGACGACGCGGAGCTAGGGAAGACGCGACAGTGGATGCCCACGCGGAGAGGAGTACGACTGTACGAGAGTTTACTGGTTCGTCTGCCGTCGCCGGAGAATAACAGCAGGTGTGAGTCAGTAGAGGGTTGGCTAGGCCAGCGATGGGAGTACGATGGGGCGGTGAGGCCTGCGCGGCAGCACAGCCCACCGCGGGGAGGAGGGAGCAGGCAGTCCCGCCGGCGCTTGTTTGAGCGGCTGGGTCATGAAGAGCAAAGATTTAAGAAGCACGACAGCCGTTGGATGGACATCCAACAGTCACTATTCTCGTGTGTTGACTAAGTTGACAGGGCGTTGCGTGTGCGTCAACCTTTTTTTATGAAAGCATACACATCAACCTGTAGTAGGCGCACAAGTCAGCCTCAAATCTGTGGAAAACAGCAAACATCCCATCTGCCATTATTTCTAATAATGTACAACCCATTTGCTAATTCATAAGAATTTTTTTGGAGCCCATCTTCTTTTTGTTAGCATTACACCCCATATTGTGGCCACGGTTAAGAAGTATACGAAATTTTGCATATTTGGGTGCGGTCAACTGTTTTTAATCCAGAAATATCGATTCACATTCAAACTATTTTGAAAAATAATTTATATAAATATATAATCCAAATAATTGTCCACGCATAAAAATCAATGGAATTTAAAATCTTGTAATGAAAAAAATTGAAACTAATTCCCGGTTTGATGTGTTTTAAAAATGTACAACCCATTTCTGGGCAAACCGAATGAAACTCTCCTCGTCTTGAAAGATTTGCAGCCCAGCAGGGCCGATAAAGCAAGTAGGCCTTGTTTGGGTATTTCTTTAAAAAAATAGAACTGGGCTAGCCATTTTCAGCAAGAAAAAAACACAACTGGGCTCATGATGTGGTAAACATAAATAAAACCCTGGCTAGACGGGCCACGGCCCCCGCACAGCCCCGTTGTTACCCTGATCCGTCGCTAAAACTAGTATAAATAACAACTGCTTGTTCCTCACAAAAAAAACTGCGCGACTTGCTAGGTCCCTGCTGTGAGCCGCTCGTAGTGTAATTCTCTCATTTATTGACTACGTTGACAATTGCGTGAGCCCCAGATGTCCAACCATTAGGAGGAACCATATTTTTGGGCTTGTAATACAGAGGCACTTGCTTGCGTACTGCCATGACGCTGGTGGGTCCCTACTGTCATCCTCTCCACGTACAATAATCTCCTTGTTCCTCTCGGTTGTTGATGACGTTGACAACGCAAGAGCGCGGCGCACCGCGCACGACGAGCAAACCAAGGCCGCAAGGCGGAGGACGATGGCGAGGCCTCGGACGGAACAAACAGGAGCCATGGAAGATGCGTCGGTTCAGTCACAGGCGGAGGGGAGTATGAGGGTTGACTGGTTCATGTGCGGGTGCGTGTTGGGGCTGACGTCGCCGGAGAATAACAGGACGTGTGGGGGAATATAGGGAGGGACTGGCCAACGTTGGAGGGTATGTACGGTAGGGCGGCGGAGGCACAGCCAGCCATGGGATGCGGGAGCAGGCGGAACCGACGGGGTGGTTCGGTTTGGGCGGCTGGAGGAAGAAGACAAGAGATAGAAGATACACGACAGATGTTGGATGTCAATCCAACGGCTGGTAGGCAGAATTATTTGTTGACTGGCTAGGCTATTTCCTCACGGGTTCCAAATGTCAGAATCCAAATCTGTCACGGTCATGCAACCTTTCCTATGAAAATTTACAACCCATTTGATGTGCTAGTTCAAAATAAGTTTGTGGGTGCAGGTGGGGGCTAATCACTTGGCTTCTGTAATGCACAGTGAGCTCAAGCAGCCGGCGAGAGTGATGTTATGTCCCTTGGTTGGGATTTGTTACAATATTTCACTCTAAATTAAACGAATGGCAAGCCATGCCTTGTTTCAAAGAAAATATGAGCGTCACAGCCGAGTTGAAAAGGGCAGGAACATCTAACTCCAGCTTACAAACTATACAAAAGCACGAGGGTTAATTGTTCATCAGGTTTACAAAAAAACCAGGTTGAAAAGGGCAACAACATCTAACTCCAGCACTGTTTTCGGCAGTCACAGTCAAATGGATCGGTCAGGTCCATAGAATGAACATCCTGGGTCGTAAAATTTACTGGATTATGACCACAATATGTTGTAAATAGAAGCCCGACACGTTCAGATGCTCTTTGCCCACTGAAACTCCTTTTTTGCTCTTCGACATACCCATCCGTCAAAACCATGCTGCTGATAAACTTAAGCCTGATGGACAATAGTAACCTCGCATTCAGCAGGAAGAATGTGACAAATCTAGTGTTTGCACGGTTGGCTACATATCGTTCTAGCGTTATTGTCTTCAATCGAATCTCATGAGAAGTGAGAAAATCCCGATGCTTACGAATCCACCGATTGGTTATAACTTTCTTACCCCGTCCTGTTGCCTAAATAGACATGAAGATTGAAAACAGTTAAGGTCTAAAAAAGAGTGTCGAAAGAGCAACAGCTGAATGGTTAATTCTAGTACACTATATGTGGGCTTCCAATGTGCGTGTGAAATTATCACCTTTATATACAACTTCTCCAGACATGGAAAGCATTGCAGCAAGCCAATAATCTTGTTCAGATCAAAACTAATCATTTGGATATATAAGATCTTGACAGAATCCAGCACCATTGATAGGCCATCCATGGAGAAACTCTTCATTGAGCATAGAACATAATATTAGTACAAAATGTGTACTCCAAGATGATATATAACTTATGGGCAGAAATTTAAAATGCAGCTTATGGTTACAAGTGTAGATGATAATATAAAGTACCTGAAGAACTGTGGAGCCAAACACCATATTGAAATGAGCACAGAGATCATGTATTACACCCAAGGTCTCCAGTTTAGGCGCAGAGAGGACGGTTATTTGCAACGGTGAATAACTAGAATCAAGGATCAACCTTTGAAGTGAAGGGGCATCTTGGATGATGAGCTGCCTTCCGTCAAAAGAAATTCCAATTCTTACAAGGTTAGGCGACTTTATTTGGAGACAACCGATTCTAACTGTGAAAACAAGCACCAAGCACTCCAGGGCAGGGCAACTGGAGTGGATGATGCTGTGCAATGAGGCCTCCGATATACGAACCCGCACAAGTGAAAGTTTCTTGAGAAATGGGAGTCGAAGGTTTAGTACCAGATTGTCTGGTAGGTAGCACAGCGCAAAGGTGGCGGTGTGGAGAGAGGAGGAAAACTGCGAGATGGACATCGGTGCTGAGGGCACAAGTTCATGGCGTTCGGTATGTGGTATGTGATTTCTAGGGGAATAGTAGAACTCAAGCAGCTGTAGTTCTGTGAATTCAGGGGATTTCAGCCAGGCGTCCACCGTGCAGGGCATGGTATGCTTGCTCAGGTAGCATGACGGGATGCAGAGGCTTTGAACGGAGCCCTGGTGGGAGGAGATGATGGCTCTGGGGATTTCAAAATCATTGAAGAGAGATAGCTGACGACAGTCGAGATTAAGGGGCACGGTGCGCCATAGAGGGCGCCACCGAATTGAGAGGACTTGGGTGCGGCAGCAATCCTTGGTGGGGAGAAGCGAGATGATCTCCCCAAGGACGGCGTCCGGGAGATCGCTGATGCGGTCCACCCGAGATTCTACGGGTTCCTGGGATCCGGTGGGGGCGGGGTCGCCGCTTCTCCCCCGCTGCCGGGTGCGGGATCTACAACAGGCGTCGCCGCTGGCGGGAGCCTCATCTTCTTGGCGCTGGGGTCAGCCGACTCCATTTTCCTCGAGGGCGTCGCGTCGCGCTCACGGATTTGAGCAGAGTAACGAATGACGAGCCTAGTTGTAGTGCGAGTGAAGAAGAAGGGGAGCTGAGGTTTTTTCTGTAGTAGTGAGGAAGAAGGGGAGCTGGGGTTTTCTGTAGGAGTGAGGTGAGGAATTTAGGGGTACGAGTGGAGCGAGCTGACGTGAGGTGGGTGGGAGCGAGGAGGAAGAAGAGCACCCAGGTTTTTTTGGGGGGCGGTGTGCTGGGTGTGGGTAGCGCCTCTCATTCAGTAAATATAGGGCTTTTGAATTGATTTTACTATTTACTAGTGTGGATGGGCTGTTTTGTCTTGGGCCCAGAGAAACAATTACTACTAGTACAGTGGAGACACTCTACAGCTACCCAGAAAAACAATTACTACTAGTACAGTGGAGACACTCTACCGCTTCTGGCTCCTCCTAGGTCATTGAAACGTCTCCCTCTACTGAATGCCGTTATACTTTTGTTCACCGACATGCGGGCCATGCAGCGCGCGGGCCCAAATGCCATCCACCAAATTAGAAGGTAGTATGCAGGCGGAGAGTCACCCCGGTTGTAGCGCGGCAGTAACGAGCCGTCATATCACAAAACCCCACCCCCCCGCAGTCTAAGTTTGACGGACGAAGCAACCACCATTTCATTCTTCGCTGAATCCCCTTCTCCCTCACCGTCTTCAAGAAAGGCAACACTCGCATCTGCCACTGTTCTTCTCTCCCAACGAAGGGAAGGTAAGCGGATCCGTGATGTTGGTATATTTTCGTTCAGAGAAAAAAAAGAACTTTTGCAAAGCAGTAACCGATCCTCACTCTCTTTTTTGTTTCATTGTCATTGCGATTGTGTTTTCCTTTCAGTGGTCTCCTAGTATTCGTCAGTTTCATGATGGACCAAGGAGAACCAGACAAAGATCTGCCGATATTGGAGCAGACGCGGGAGGCTGATCCCCACGAGACAGAGAGCTCCAAGAAGATGGAGGCAGCCACCGAGCCGACCCCAGATACGCTCACGACCACTACTGAGATGGTCAATGCCCCGTTTGAGGTTACAGCCCCCGTGGCACTACAGGAGCAGTTTTCCCCCTTCGAGGATGTGTCCCCCCCCGCTGAGCTGCCCAAGGTGATTTTCTTCTTTGCCGATCTCGATTGTGGTTTTTCATCTAAGTATGTGGTGATTAATAATGCAAAATTTTATTAGCTTCGATGCCATGCTATACATAGTGGTTTAAATAACTTGTGTTTCTTATACTGAAAAGTAATTCAGAATTTGTTTCTGTTTTAATTAGAACCCTGATGCAGACAAGGATTGTGTGGTTGTACATGTCACTCGCTATGAGGCGGATGACCTGAATATACGCACTGGAAAAACAGAGTTCTTAGGCTGTTGGATCCTGGAAGCCATTTGCGGTTATACCAATGAAGAGTTGTATTCCAGCCTCACTGTTGTCAGGCGTGTTGTCCAGGGTGTACTGAAGCACAAGAAGTTCAAAGCTACTCCTTCGTTTGTGAGGCATACTGTTCTTGTCAAGCTTACGCAGGAAGATGACGTGGCATGCCTCCACAAACAAGTTTATCAGTGGCAAGGCCACAAGGTTGTCTTCATGAAGGTTCACAGGATTGAGCTGCTGCGGGACGTCCTCGATGATGTTCATGGCAAGGTCCGTCTTGTGTCCAGCCCAAATTAGATCGAGGCATGAAATAGTTGCCCCAGCTAGTGTTTAATAGTAGTTTGGATTGTGTCTAATTATCCGAACCTTGCCTGTTATCGACCCCTCTGGGGCTAGTACTCTGTTTGAATCCGTCTATGGGAACTGCTGCTACTTTTGTGTGCCCGTGAATCATGTGAGAACCATCGTAATTGTTGCCGAAACAGATGCGTCCTCACTAGTTTTTTCATGAATATGGCATGGTAAGACATAAGTTGTCACGGTTTATCATACGAGCAGTGTGTGTTTTGATGAAATAGAGCACTCGTTCGAGAACTGTGCGCCGACGTATACATAAGTACTTGTAAACACTGTTGGTGCTACCCCACTTGTAAGCAGTTGTGCAAAACACGGCACATTGGCTCAGCTCGCTTCAACACTAGGCTATCGACCAGCTAACAATCAACAATCTGCTGTCTGACATATAAGCAACTATGTATCTTGTTACAGTGGTTCATGCAGTTAATTGAGGCCACAATGTAATAAATTCCAAACGTTCACACGCTAGTCCAGCGCTCATGTGGAACACTCACATTAAACTCGTCTTCATAAAAAACTTGAAAAGCATAAGTTAAGCAATTTTATACATCTCAATGATTCATAGAACATAACAAACATATACTAGTTCACAGCAAAAGACAAAGTTGTGAGAAGGTTTACAAATCAGGAAAAAACAAGCAAGGCTTCTCTGAGCAAAGGGCCTCCCGGCAGGCTTAAATTTCCTGGAGTTCACTCTGGTTTTTTCTTGTTGCCACCATCCAGGGTTAGGTTCTCTCATTCCAGAATAACCAATTATAATTGTGGTCTCAGCTGGAATGCTGAACTGAACCATGCAGTGTACTGACCAGTTGAAATGCTTGTGCATTCCACTAAATTTAAGCACCGTTATTTGCAGAAATAAGCAGACCACAATGCCTCTTGTCCGCGCACCTGTCCAAAAAACCGCCGTGCAGCCGTGCCAGCTAGTCCTCGGTCCGTGGAAGAACTGGCAGAAAGTGCATTCCGGACTAGGATGCAGTTGTTTTTGCTCGTCCCTGCGCTGCAATCAGGAAGTAAAACGTACGAATCAGCTTCTTTTAGATTGTGTTGGTCATTCTACCTTAGTTACTACCAATGTAGGAATACCTTGAAGACTGGAGGTTAGACGACAGCAACGAGGGATAGCCATCTCATTTTGCGCAGTTGCATTAAAACTGAGGTGTGTGCTTTTGATTGCACGGATAGAAACGATACGGAGACACACACCCCGAAACGATATGGAGACATACATCCCTGTTTGTGCAAATACGGAATACGGTTATTTAAACAATGACAGATATTTGCAGTGGCGTATGATTAACAACATCATCTATTGTGTTATAATTGGCACTAGATTGACAGTATGAAGACTCCTTAAGTAAGTAGCATCACATCACATCAACAATGCCACTAGATTAACATGCAGAACAATAGCATTAGTATTACTGTCATGAGAGTAGCACATGGTCAGTAAATGTGCAATCAAATTTGTGCAGTTCCACTGGGATGAAGCAATGTTAGCGGTGTGAGAGTTAAGTGTAACTGCAAAAACACAATGCAAGGGAAATAAAGCAAGACGGAAGCACTTCATAAAATGGTGGTGGCATTGCTTCAATTTATCGACGGCACTATACCATTACTTATAGTGACATTAGGTGGCATTGATTAATGCTTCATGTGATTTTACATTAACGGTAGCGATATGGGCGTAGGGACTGTAGGGGCATAAAGTGGTGAGGCAGATGTGGCTGCCGAGAGCGGCAAACACTCAAGCAGCATGTCTGCATTTGTCCCATTTTTTATCTCCTCGGCGACATTTTCCTATGTGAGCACAGGAAATCTAGACCTGCTCATTCTCATTTGCGTTGTCCCCCAACACCCGTCACTTTCTTTCCTTCTTCAACCAAGAGATAGGTCCACTTCCCCCCACCCTTCGCCATCCACCATGCTTTCTTCGTCTTTTCAACCAAGAGACCGGTTGGGTAGCCAGTATCTACTACTTTCCCCCGTTTCCTCTTAGAACCAAGTCCTAGATTCATGCTACAGCTTTCCCACTTTCTTCCCTGTTTGAACCAACTCTTAGAGTCGACTGTATGAACTAGCTTTACCTCTAATAATAGTAAAAGTCTAGGTGGCTTTGGAACAGCGGACGGAAGTAGAAAAAGATCCACACGAAGGGAGCTGGGGCAGTAGAGCAAGGCAGGTTTCGAAGGAATATATACCTGAGGGTCGTCGGCATGTGGCAAAGACGGCGTCGGGAGGCCGCATCTTGGCCACAATACCGCAGGGAGGAAGAAGGGGTCGGAGGCACTCCCGAGCCGGCGCTCTCTCGGAGAGAACGGCACGGCCGCCGATCGGGACGCGCGGGCAGCCATTGGTCTCCTCCCTCGCCGCCGACAACAGCGTGAACGATGCACCTACACCCCTGCCCCGGTCGAGGTTGTCCGGCCGGATTTGTGACCAGCCGTGAGCTGCGAGAGAGTGTGGCCACCTATGTCTTTCTTAGATCTAGATAGCATGAGAGAGTGAATGAGAGGAACCCTAGTAAATCAAGCGCTAAGGCTCCTGCTTATATATATAGTGGAGTGATTTTGTTGTAACAGCTTCAAAAAATGCGCTCCTACGTGTACCAGTGAGTGGGTGTGAGAGAACTAGTGCGTGCGTGCACCGCTTCTCTTCGTGAGAGTGCAATATTCTATGCCCAAAGAATGTTTGCCGCAAGATTAATAGTATAAGTGTGTGACGTGTGAGCTAAAATAAAATGTGCGCGACGTCTTTTGTTTTTTAGAAGTTTGAGGGTAGGGTCTGAAGAGCACATATGTGTGTGACGTCTACCTTCAGATAGACGGTCGGTGCGACGTGCGAGTCTGCGAGAGGACTCGGGAGAGTCGTGACTCGTGAGGGTGCGTGTGCGTGAGAGGGAGGGGGGCACGTACCAATACAATGCATGTGTCCGTAAATCATTATCCGACAAACATTCGCCACAAGCCTTTTCCTGATGAACGCTGTAAGAACCGTTAGATCGGCATCCGACAGTGTCAGTTTTGCCATGTCATTTAACAGAACAGACACTCCTCCTACACACAAATCTTCCACGTGAGTGTTAGCAACTGCCGTATGCTCCCTCCGTTCCGAAATGCAGTGCATATAGCTTTATTGAAAATTCGAACCTCGCAAACTTTTACCGAGTTTTCGTGTACCAAATTGCACATGTAGAATACCCTGTATATATCATTTCATTCATCTTCGAGAGGTAACTATAAAGATGGGGGAGGAGTCTACAAAATAAGACCATCGTATCACCCGCATCAATTTCAACCATCCTTTGGTGTCGAGGAATATCATAGGAACTCTATATGATATGATTTTTATAGGATTTTTTCCTTTAGAGCCAATTGGTTCATAGGAATAGATTCATATACTCCACATTTCAAAGGAAATAAACATGATATCATTTCTATAGCTTTAGAGCCACTTGGTTCAAATGAATGGATTCCTATACTCCCTTAATTTCAAAGGAAAATAAACATTAGCGTATATTCAATAGAAAAGTTACTATGATCTGAACCAAATTACATATCTTTTCTAATCCCTCCTCATAGGAATTGAGATACATGTCATCTCTAGATTCAATAGAAAAGTTCCTATGATGTGAACCAAATGACATCTCTTTTCCAATCCCTACTCATAGGAATTGAGATGCTCCATGTCATCTCTTTCCCTACAACTTCCATGTATACATCTTCTATTCCTAAATAGATAGTACAACCCACTAGTAGCTTTTTTCCAAAACATGCAACTATGGCACAAGAACTATATAGTGTGCCAATAACTTTGAAAGATGGTCGCTGGATGAAGCTAATCCGACAGTGCAGAGATGGCGAATCCGAGCACTACTGGCCGTTGGATATCATCAACATTCCACCAGATCTGCCACATGTACAATTTAGAAGACTCCATGGTTGAACTTAAGCATAATGCACAAACCTCAAAACACAAGCACTTCTCCTTTGTTCTAGAATCTTCTGTATCATAATTGTTTTTTTCTAAATGAATTGCCATTATTTGTTTTTTACTTTATGCTTTACAATGCACAACCCCATGAATCTTAACATTTTTATAAAACTAATTGATTTTGAATGAGATGAACTATAAGAACTAAACGAACATCTACATCATGCATATATGACTCAAAGCTTTACATGCTATAGTGTGTATTTATTCATAATTTGGTTTCAAAATCTCATGCGTTCAATGCATCATTGCCTTTCGGTCGAACCTACGTCCACAATTTTTTGTACGTACTATATCTCCACTGGTCCCCGAACCCAAAATGCTGCCTCGTTCCCGTAAAACCAAGCGGCCCACACATTTAAGGCGTCGACTCGAACCCGTTTACTACGACGTGGCCCCGCATGCCGTAGTACTCCTACAAACCCTACCGCCGCACTCATCATCGGTTTTCTTCAAGAGGACGAGGGAGAAGCCGATTTGTAGTGGAGGCGCTTTCAAAAAAAAGGATATGTAGTGGAGACCCCTACCCTAGGGTGCCCTAGGTAGCTGCCGCATGCATCATTGTTTTCTCTTTTCTTTATGCTCTTGCGCCCTAGAGTGAAATGATGGTTGCTTCATCCGTCCAGCTTAATGCGGGAAAGGTGGGGCTTTGAGATTTGACCCCTCGTCGCTCATTTTCTACTACTGCGGCGCTACGACCGGGGTGCCTCCAATTCCAACCGCTGCTCCAAACTGTAATTTGGTGCATCGCACGTGGAACAAGACGGTGGATGAGCCACATGTCTGCCAAATGGGTCCTGTTAAGTGTGTCGCCATTTCGTGTGTGGACTGACCCTGCTTGAGTTGCTACGCCAACACGACAGGAGCAGCCTACCACTTGGTTTTGCTCCTTGATGAATCCTGACTATATTGATCTAAAAAGATACGTGCTGAACTACCCTCTCCGTCTCGGTTTTTTATTTGTAGGTGTCTTGGTTTATAGGGCCTGCACGTAGTTCTAAGTCATCCATCTAACTAACTAAATATGAGTTACTATGTCACAAAAAGTATATCATTGGATTCTTATTGGTTGATATGTGAAGAAACAAGAAACGAGGTAGAAGTTAATGCACCGCGCCTTAGTATTTAGGGATTATTTGGTTTTCGTAAGATGACTTACTCACCTAGATGGAGGGAGTAGTTGTATTTACAAGTCGAGGGCGGGGCTTTTCCTGCGCGGTAGGCGGGGCAGTTCCGCCTAGTCAGTTCGACAGAGACGCGAGAAGACAATGGAGTAGGCTGCTGCAAACGTAGGGATGTGTGATTTGACAGCGAGTTAGTGCTGGACAGGTGGTGCCCCGTGATTTGACTTGCCATTATCATTTTAACTGCGGCGCTACGACCGGCGTGAGTCTCCTAATTCCTGACCACCTCCATACAAGTGCCTCTCCCAATGCTCCACCATGTAGTAGAGGCTGGCTCTTGCATGAGAGCCCACTTATCCACTTTTTCCTTGCCTCTCTTTCCTCCACATATGCAAAAATGCCATGTAAAGCGCACTATTGTACATACTTTTACTTGCTCCTACAGGTGCTAAGCTTGCCACATAGGCATAAAGTCTGATGTGGCAAGTTAATCAAGAAGAGAGAGACTAGTTTGGTGACCCAAGGAAGAAACAGTGCTAAGCGCGTGTACCTAGGTGAAAAGACAATTTTGAGTCTATATCTAATTAAATGAAGCAAACTTAGCAACACCTTTTCATTGGAAGAGGTCACTCCTTGGCAAATGCAATAAATACTAGTACTCCCCGTGTCCTAGTGTCAAAAACGTTCTTATATTATGGGACGGAGGGAGTACGAAGAAAGAGATAGAGAGGAGTAAAAAAAATACACTTATAGCCAACCTTATAGCTAACCTTGTTGTAGTATGAGTGACTAAGTGATGACTATGTATGACATGCCAACATCAGATAGCCTAACGCACCGTGTTAAATCTCCAAGGGCGCGACCGCGCGAGCGACGCGACGGTCGTGGTAGGCGCGACCATGATACGGGCTGCTGGCAGCCCTTGGATCTGAGATCAAACGGTCGCATGCTAAGTTGCTGAAAAATTGCAGAATAACCCTCCAGGATAGGATATTCACCCATAGGTCTAGAATCACGCCATGCAACCGTTCGATCTCAGATCCAAGGGCTCTCGGAAGCCCGTATCATGGGAGAATGGAAAGCCACTACCCTGCCGTTCGCACGCTGGCAGTTCGCTCCTACTCGTCCCCGCACGTCCTTCAATACTACGGCGGTTCGCTCCTAGTCGTCCCGTCCATTCACATTACGGCAGTTCCACTAATCCTAACCCTCCTCCCAAATCCATGGCGTCCCAAATCTCCACGATCGGCGGTGAGTACAAGGTTAGAACCATCACCGGCGATGAGTTCGACGTCATCTACACCCGTTCTTCCGCGACGGTGAAAGGATGCCTTTCTCGCTTCAGACGCATGTTCGAAGACTCAGATGATGAGCGGGTCGCTAGGCTAGATGTTGAGTACACCACAGTCCTGGGACGAGAGAAGGATCTAAAGGACGAAGAGAGGAAGAAGCCCGCCGTGATCTAGGTTTGCGTGCATGAGTTATGCTTGGTCTACCACATATGCCATGCCGACGTTGAATGCCTGGATTTTAAGAACTTCCTCGAGAGCAACCTAGTCAAATTCGTTACTGTAGACTTTGGTAACGACAAAGAAGTCCTGCGTCGGATAGGCCTCGTTGTAGGCAACCCCTTCGACCTCCAGAAGAATCGGCTGCTGCCCTCCGGTGGCCAGCCTTCAATGCTGACCCTGGCAGGAGCCATGGTTCATCCTTCGTACGGTAAACTGGAGAAACCTCATTACACGTTTCATCGTCATGCATGGCAGCGGAATGTACTAGATATAGACCACATCCACTACGCTGCAATGGATGGCTACCTTTGTTTCAATATCTACAAGGGTTGGATGAAGAGCAAGAGCCAAGTGTGCGGTTCAAGCAAAGAAGTAGTATCGGCCAAGAGGAAGAGGGACAAGGACGAAGTCGAGGACGTGGACGAGGACTCCTCCGAGTGAGTAAGGTGTCAGTATCGTTGCTCATGGTGGTTCTAATGCAGTGTCTATCGGATTAGTTGCATAGTTTAATTTCAGGTGTGCTTAGTTGAATTTGAGGGGTGTGTTGTGCTGAGCCCCAGCAGAACTATGTTATGTTTCTTCTCGTTACTTTAACTCCCCAGTATGATACATACTACTAGTATTTCTTTATTAGAATTTAGCACCCCAATTAAGCACGTACTAGCTTTTTAATAGTACTATATGCATAATTTGGCGACGAGCGCTCTCTATATGTACCACCTTTTTTTAATTTCAATTTTTGCTCCACGGCGCAATCCATCGATAGTACTACTGTACAAAAGTATACATTTTTTAAAAGGCTGGAGTACTGTTCATCACATATATAGCCAGTTAAATTCTCAACCTAGAACGACGTGCATGCCATGTAGTAAACCGATACGGAGGAAGTATAGTAAAAATGAGGTGATTTTACCGAGCGATCGGCGGGGGAGCATGGCCTGTCATGCGGTCCCACGTGTCATGATGTACCAAGGCGATGCGCGTGTCCCTCTTGAGGCAGAAGCAATACTACGTGGTTTGAGATGATGGCGAACCGAAGTGTGAAATAATGGTTGCTTCGTCCGTCTGGGAAGGTGCGGCATTGTGATTTGACGTCTCATTGCTCATTACTACTACTGGGCCGGTACGAGTGGGGTGCGTCCCCCTGCTGTTCTGCACTGTTATTTGGTGCTTGACACGTCGACCCGGTTGCTATATGTCCCACATGTCGGCGACAGGAAGTACATAATTCATGAAAGGGAGCGTCGACGGAGGAGTATACTACAGAATTCATGAAAGGGAGCGACTTAGTTTTGGAAAAATCTGTTTTTACGGAGTAGTACGTACCCACTAGGGTTTATAGGGCTCATCTAAAAAACATTCGTTTTTCCGTTTGATAAGTCTCAATTCTACTATACTAGTAGTAGTACCATTACATGTTGGATTTCGAGGTGCGTTAGATCACCCGACGCAAGCAGTGTCAAGAGGAAACTAACCAATGCATGTACAAGTTCATGGAAATTTAGTGGGAGTAAAATTTTCTCCTCGTGCTGCGAGCCACCGCGCGCGTGGGCGAGGGAGCGGGCGTAAGGCGTACAGTAGTAGGAGTACTACTACTACTACTCGTAAGCAAGCTTCACCTCATCCTGCGAGCCACCGCGCCCGTGGGCGGGGGAGACGGCGTACTAAGCAAGCTTCTCCTCGTTCTGCGAGTTGACGGGACACATCAAAATTACTCCAGTGTATAGAGCCTTGCCTCTAAGGTAGGCCCCACATGGTTTGCCTCTTTTTTTAACATAACACGTCAAGTCGCAATTTGTTTGTTCACCCGTGGTAGACGATCCTCCCTCCACCAAGTGGACAACCAGTACACGTGCCAAATTACCACGTGGGCTGCCTTTTCATACAGAAATGAGCTCCACCGTGTACCCACACGGGTGTGGTTGGGAAAGAGACGGGAGTACGTGCACCGTGCGTGCACCTCTTCTCTTCGTGCACGCCCCCCACCTATGTGGTGTGTGTGAGAGAGATACAAACCTAGACATAATGCACCGTCCATCCCCATGCCTCCGCCCAGTCCGACCACTAGTCACCACCACGCCCCACTCCTCCTCACCTTATCTCTCATCTTTCTCCCTCCATTTTGTATAAAGGGGCCACTATCAAAATTACTCTACAATTTGCAGATATACAAGGCCACTAACACTAATCGATGGAATATTAATGGTGTTTGCCTCGTGGTACTAGCAAAGGAGGACATTAATTATCCCTTGCATGCATGCGGGAGTTTGTAAAAAAATGCATCTTGATGTTCCATGCAATGCACGGGCATCTTGCTAGTCCATGAAAACAACACATGGCAAAATTCCACGGCGAACGAGGGATTTGAATCTGTTGGGAGGGGCTGTTTGGATCTTGCCCGGGGTAGGCAAAATATTGGCGACCCTTTTGTCCACCGGTGCCTTTGCCACCGATGAACGAGGAATGGCTCGGGTGCTCATGCTGTCATGCATCCTCCAGCGCGCACGTTGGAGATGAGCTCGCATGAGCTGTGTTTTTTTGTCCCACAACGCCGCCCGAGCCGCCCGCAGACCAACCGGCGACCCGCAAATTACGCCATCCAACCGGACGAAATTCACGCAAACACGTAGACAAACTGATATTTCATATAAACAACGATGAAAATCATATAAAATACCGGATTTTCATACAAACATGACGGATTTCATTACATTCAAATGAACTACGCGGTGCTAGTTCTGGACAGCACAGGTATATAATACCTGGCCTGAATGGTCGCCCGCCGATCGATTTGTGTTCCTCATGTCCGGTAGCACGATCACCGGACTGCCGGGAGCCTCGGAGGTATATGCTTCAGCACAAAGGACGACTCGCTTCCCCACTGCCCAACTGATATCATTGGCTGGTGCAGAAGATGATGGTGGCCGGCACCGGTTCGAGTTCATCACCGGCCACTAGTTCGCCATGGCCGGCATCGGCTTGAGTTCATCCTAACATTCCCCTCTTCCGTGGAGCCCATGCGGGGTTGACGGAGGTCCTCACAACAAAAGGATCCAGCAAGACACCTGTTGTGTACACTAGCGTCACCTCTGCGGTGGCCTTCATGGGACCCAAGCGGCGGCGGCCTCCCGTGTTCTACTTCTCCTCGATGATGGCGGCGGACGCGGAGGCGCTGGCCACCGACTCGTCTCTCTCTGCGCACCCGGCTTCTGTCGCTGCTTGCATGGCACGGCCGCCGGCATGGGAGTCTCGGCCACAGAAATGGGAGACGTGGTACGAGGCGGCGGCGTGGACGGCAGCAACGACGCCCGTGTGCCACTCCTTGTCGAGCTGGCCTGGAGCGGCGAGTTGCTGAAGCGCGCGCCGGCTTGGGGCGTCAACTGGCTCCATCGGGCAAGCGGAGGGAAGTGGATCAGCGAGCTGCATAGCTCGTATCCGGTGGGCTACCCAGCCGGCTTGGATGCGGAATAACTACTCTTCGTAAGCCATTGTAAGAGTGGACAAAATGGTGGAGGAGATAGGGGAGCGGCGGAGGTGTGCGATTCTTGGCCGACGTTTGGCCTCATTTAAATAGGAGATTAAATAGACGGCGGACGGGAGGAGCTCGGCCGGCGTTGCGTTTAACGCCGGCCCGGTCATGAATGGACGTGTGTCCAGAGTGGGTTTCTCGGCTTCCACACGGGCGGGTTTCATGGAGGCGTTTGAATGTGGCACGGAGGCGTGTTCAGCCAGGCGTGCAGCGAGTGGCGCCCTCGACTCTGACCTAGGACACCGCACGTTCTTCCACTGACGTGTGGGCTCTTTGGGTGCATGGCCTGCATGTCAGTGACCCAATGCAGGCAGCGCACAGCAGAGGAACCTTTGGTGGGCCAGGGCAGTCAGAAGCGGGCATTTCATAAACCGATGATTGTTCATTGAGTGTGACGTCATCTTTTTCATGTAGATAAGCCTACTATGTTGATATCCCGTTCGATACGTTGTGATTCATAAAGACCGCTGCAAACATCAATGTTCTACTTATCACAGATAAGATTGATTAATACCCGTAACAATCCATGCCCTTAACAAAGGGTGCATGCACGTATAGGTTGAGCGTGTGTCTTGCATTGTGTGCTGTGTGCATGCAGGTGTGCGAGTGTTGCATGCGTGCAAGGGTACATTTCAGTGTTGCATGCATGGGTGTGTACGTGTGTGTGTTCATGAGTGCATGTGTACGTGTCAGTGTTGCACGCCAGCATGCGTGCGTGTGTATGTGTCAGTGTTGCACGCCTGCGTGCGTGCGTGTCTTGCGTGCGTGCATGTGTACGTTATGTGTACGTGTCAGTGTTGCACGCCTGCATGCGTGCGTGTCTTGTGTGCGTGCATGTGTACGTGCGGGGTGAGGCTACACATCAGTCGACTAACTTTTTCATGTCTGGTCATTAGATTTTCCAGCCGTTGGATACGAAATCAAGGGCCTCCAGTTTATCATCAAACTCCACCCCCCTGAGCCGCCAGCCCCCGCCGCCCGCGGCCAGCCCGCCCCCCCCGAAACCACTCCCCACCGCCGGTCCACCGCCGCACCGGCCATCCCTCTAGCAGCCCCCCCCCCCCCGCACCGAGCTTTTTCTCCGGCGATCCCCACCCTACCGCCCAATGAATCCAACTGCCGGTGACTGCCAACTAGAGGTCTCACGACTTCGAATACCCACCGACCACTAATTTATTACAATTTATGTCCTTCATATACGCGCTGACGGGTGGGCCCTATGGTAATGTGCGCTGCTGAATGTGGACCGTTTGACTGGTCAATTGATCATGTTATCAACAAATTACGGAGCTGTATGGTGAGCCAGTGACCGTATGCATGATCACCCTAAAATGTACTCCTATTTTATTAACACACTACAGACTCAAACTACCATTTCTTTCTTTCATATACGGGCTGACAGGTGGGCCCCATGGTTATGCGCCCCGATGGTGCAACACTAGTTGCGCCGCGTGGAACATTTGACTGGTCAATTGATTGTGTCATCAACAAAATACGGAGTTGTACGGGTGAGCCAGTGACCGTATAATCATGACATGTATTTGTTTAACATGGTACAGACGCAAGGGCTCATATATACACACAAGCACTCACCGCTATAAGTGCACACACGCGAACTCTACCCCTATGAGCACCTTCGAGAGAGTGGACCAGCATATATGATCTTGAGATTTTAGGAAGTCACCATAGGTGCCTCGTAGTCGAGTGGAACGTCCCCTCCCACTGAACATGCATCGCCGGAAAATACTGAAATTAACACAAGATAAATGCGAGCACCGGGACTTTAACCTTGGTGGGCTCGAGAAACGACTGTCCTCCTAACCATCCAACCACATGTTGGTTAGCACGACAAAATGTATGTGGTGACCGTGATGAGCTTATTCTGAAGTCCAGTGACCATATCGTGCTTTCGCTTCAAATACAATGACCGTAAGTGTCGTCAACAAAATACGGAGCACGCATCAAATGCAAAGTCCGTCAGTGTCATCAACAAAATATGGAGACGTATCGTGAGCTAGATACCGTTGTACTATTGTATATGCTTATTTTCTTAGTGGCCGATTGCGTGTGTGGTGTGGTGGGCACATCATTTCTAGTTGTGGTGGGTCAACATGAAGACTCATGGGTCGGTTCCATCCTGCGCCACATATAGGTTGGACCGAGACGTGTTATACGAAGACCCATGTGGAGGACTCGGCGTACAACACGAAGCTACCAGAGTCGCGGAGGACTCTATCCCCACTGGTGATAAGCCGACTATATATGATTTGTAACCCTAGGCCCTTAGTATGTTATACAAGCTTGGGGGCTAGTTCGTCGATAGTATACACACACGCACAATGCCTGGTATTCACGTGTACTTTGTACACACCCCTATCACTAATATACAGTACCAGGAGTAGGCTCTTTCTTCAACTGCAAGGGTCCGATCCGAACTAGGGTAAAACTTTGCCTCGTATTACCATCCAGCCTAACAGCCAGGGATATCCTACCGAATGATATGATGAAATCATATCTGCCAACTACTAAGAGAGAGGTGTGTCGGGGGGGGGATGTGTGCGAGAGAGGCCTAAAGATAATGTGCGTGCGGGAGACACGTAGGCACATATATGTGCGTATAGAGGGCTAGTAGAGACCGTGCGTGTGTATATATGCATGCGAGAGAAATAGTGTTTTCCAACTGAGATTAGTGAAAAGAGTGGTACATAGTAGTCAGAAAGAGAGAGAGAGAAACTGAGAGAGCATGTGCGTGAGACACCTCGACACCCTGAGAGAGATTGTGAGAATGTGTGAAAGAGAAATGCTGATGCATATAAAGTGTGTGCACTTATGCGTTATTTAGAGACAGATATAACGCGTTTGTGAGAACGGGGCGAGGCATAGTGCATCTACGTGTAAAAGGCGGTTCTACGCATTAAATTAAAATATAAATGGCATTATTATTTTTGGATGAGATCATGAATTTTGCAAATTGCGTATGGACGAAAATCGGTCTATCAGACGCCCATACTCTATTGAATTCTAGCATGTGCATGTGTTTATTTCATATCATCGATCCATAGAGTGAGAGCGGTTTAAAATACAGGCAATGGATGCGTTTGCAATTCATATATAAACATTAATTAGTGCACTCCATGTTGTTTGTGTGAAGCACTTTATACATTTGTCACTTGCATGGATACATTCCAATTTGCTAGCTACGAAATAGAATACATGTCGAATTCAACATAAAGGGGGTTTCAAAGATTCAAATTCGTAGGAAGTGCATTCATCTATTTGAACCCGAGATAATGGCATTTGTAAATCAGATGTAAAAGGGGGCATCAATCTTTGTTGTGAGTTTGAACATGCTATATATATTCATGCGCATATCTAACTTTTTATTTTTTGCAACCAAGGAGATTATATCTGGAACCATGCATGAACTAAGGTAAGTTGCATATTTTTTAATATATACTCATGTACAATGTATATTCAAATATACCCCCTCCATTCCAAAATAATCGTAGCTTTAGGATTTTCAAGAGTAAAGATTTGTGAAGTTTGACAAATCTTGAAAGTCCAATTCAAGAGAACCGAAAACGTTAATGCTTCTGCTCCCAAATATTGAACGAAGCACCAAATAGGCCTATGGTCACCCGAAACCGCGCGAGACTAATGTTTGGTGGTAGGAAATTACTATCCTGACTCTGGCCTGTGTAGCCTATCGGCCCGATGTACAAAGGTCTAAACCGGGGTAGGTTTGTAACTTCACCAAGACGCGAGTCTCAACCGCCTCCGAGAAGCATTCATACACCGTGGGCGCCTAAACACCCATGCACTCGGTCGAAACCTATCCTGCCCACATTTGGGACACCTAACATGACTGTCCTACCCCCAACCCGCAATATGTACGAAATTTTAGATGGGGGCAAAGTTTGTAACTTCCCCCGAATTTCAAACAAGCGCGTCTCAAACCGAAACATTGTTCCCCCTTAGTTCCCTACCTCCCTTTGTTTCCCCATTCATACTCCATGGGCGTGAAAACGCCCTCTCCACCAGCCGCAAAACCCCAGCCTCCTCCGTCCTCCACCCCATAGCGGCCAATCCACCGCCGCTCTCCTCCATCACGCCGGAGCCGGTACCCCGACGTCGTCATCCAACGCAACCGCAACCGCGACGCCCTCAAGGACTTAGCAGCTGAAGCCGAGGCAGAGCTGCCTCCACGACGCCGACACCAACATGCGCCGTACCAGAACCACTCCGACCACGCGGTCCTGCGCCTCACTGCTGCGGCTCCACTGTCGCAACCGTCCACCGCACTGGAGCTGTTCCCGCTACGCCGTCGTTCGCCGCCTCGGATCTGCTTCCCCGCTGCCGACAGACGCCATCGCACCACACTCAACAACTTGGCCATGGGTTCGTCCAAGGCTGCACCGTCCTCCATAAATTTTGGTTTCCGGCGAACAACAAGAAGATCGTTGGAAAAACTGAAGGAGGACACATCACTGCCAGCCGAAAGAGGTACTCCTCTTCCCTTATTCGTGCAAATCTTACGTCTCTGCTCACACCGTATTCATCCCACGAAAGAAACTAGTTGAGCGCTTCTTACTGCATCTTCTTCGTGATACTAAATGCACAAGGTTTCCTCCCTTTTACTATTTCACCTTTGCTAGAGGTCAGTAGCCCGCCTGGATTTCAATTCAGGGTCAGTCGAACCGCAATTAAAAGAAGCAGCACCCGCTTAGGCGCGCGGAGCACCTAGTCCGCTTGTTCCCCGGGGAAGCGGCACATCGGTGTCTATCATAGGGGTGTGGGGCGCAGGAGATGCTTGCGCCCGATCTGGAGGTCAGCGGGGCTTGAATGGATGGCCGGGGGGCGGTGCCAAGCACGGCGGTGCAGTGAGGTCGAGGGGAGGGCGTAGGCAAGGGAGGAATACTGGGCCGGTGGTCGCTGGCGTTTCGAGGAAGATCATCAACACTGACTGGCTGGAGGTAGATGAAGGCGATCTGCCCGTTCTTTGTACATCTGACGATGCAGAAAAAAATGGACTGACCTATTTGCTTTTAGTCGACTGTTATTTTCATAGAATCCTATAGTAATTTAGTGGTTCATGCATGTTGTAGAGCTATCATATATCTCCCGTCATTTATTTCTCACTGACCTGCTATCTGCTACCTTTACACTGTACTAATTGTGCACACACTTCACCCATACTCACACTATTGTTTTTTTATGCATGGGTATTTCAGACTCTGACGCAGTGTTGATGAATGCAGAAAAGAAAAGACAGAAGTCGCTCCAGTGTAATTCAAAGATAAGCACTAAGTGTTTCAGTGCTCTAATAGGTGCAGTGTCAGCAGTTGGAGATAGTAAACGTAGCTCTGCAGTTGATGATCTCAATTGCCACACACAACCATCCTAGGTGCTTGCTTTAACTTTGCGCTGTCAAATGTGGTTGCATGTTGCATATGGTGTCTAGCTTGTATTGCTTCCAATTTGGTTAAATTGCATCTGCTTACTTTGCACATTATACCTTTGATAATGACACGCCTTCCTGTTTCTGATACATACTGAAAGTGCAACTATCCCTAGGTGGTTTTGGTAATTCATAACAACATATAGCTCATTGAGCTAATACTATTGCAAGACAAATATTTCAGGAAAGCTCAATGAATGGCATGGCATGGATGATGAAAGTGATCCCTCAAAATATTAAGGAGAAAAGGATTGGCTCAAGCTCAAAAGCTCAAGACTCAACATTTTATATTTTAGTGATCCAAGATCACATCGAGTCTATAGGAAAAGCCAATACTATCAAGGAGGGATGAGGTGTTGCTTGATGAGTTTCTTGCTTCAAGTGCATAGTGATATGCTCCAAAAACCCTCAACTACTTTCTCATATCCACATATGACCTAAACCCAAAGTCAAACTCGGCCCCACCGATTCTTTCTATCCGGCGCCACCGAGTTCAGATGTCATAGCCACTGCCACATACCCTAGGCAAATCGGTCTCACCGATAGGGATCTCGGTCTCACCAAGATGGGATTGTAATCTCTCTGTTTCCCTTCGTAACGTTTCGGTCTAACCGAAGTGAGCGATCGGTCCCACCGAGATTGCAATGTAAACTCTCTGTTTCCTTTTTGTAACATTTTGGTCTCACCGAAACGAGCGAATCGGTCCCACTGAGTTTACCTGACCAACTCTTTGGTTAGCTAATTACCAAAATCGGTCTCACCGAGTTTGTGTAATCGGTCTCACCGAGATTACGTTATGCCCTAACCCTAACCATATCGGTCCTACCGAGTTGCATGTCGGTCCCACCGAAATCACTAACGGTCACTAGGTTTACTAAATCGGTCCGACCAAGTTTGTTGATTCGGTCCCACCGAGATTGGTAAATTGTGTGTAACGGTTAGATTTTGTGTGGAGGCTATATATACCCCTCCACCTCCTCTTTATTCATGGAGAGAGCCATCAGAACAAACCTACACTTCCAACTTACCATTTCTGAGAGAGAACTACCTACTCATGTGTTGAGGCCAAGATATTCCATGCCGACCATATGAATCTTGATCTCTAGCCTTCCCCAAGTTGCTTTCCACTCAAATCTTCTTTCCACCAGATCCAAATCCTATGAGAGAGAGTTGAGTGTTGGGGAGACTATCATTTGAAGCACAAGAGCAAGGAGTTCATCATCAACGCACCATTTGTTACTTCTTGGAGAGTGGTGTCTCCTAGATTGGCTAGGTGTCACTTTGGAGCCTCCGACAAGATTGTGGAGTTGAACCAAGGAGTTTGTAAGGGCAAGGAGATCGCCTACTTTGTGAAGATCTACCGCTAGTGAGGCAAGTCCTTCGTGGGCGACGCCCATGGTGGGATAGACAAGGTTGGTTCTTCGTGGACCCTTCTTGGGTGGAGCCCTCCGTGGACTCGCGCAACTGTTACCCTTCGTGGGTTGAAGTCTCCATCAACGTGGATGTACGATAGCACCACCTATCGGAACCACGACAAAAACATCTGTGTCTCCAATTGCGTTTGAATTCTCCAAACCCTTCCCTTTACATTCTTGCAAGTTGCATGCTTTAATTTCCGCTGCTCATATACTCTTTGCATGCTTGCTTGAATTGTGTGAAGATTGCTTGACTTGTGCTAAGTTTGCTAAAATCTGCCAACGACTAAAATTGGGAAAAGGTTAAGTTTTTATTTGGTCAAGTAGTCTAATCAGCCCCCTCTAGACATACTTCAAGCTCCTACAAGTGGTATCAGAGCTATGGTCTCCATTTGTTTTGATTTCCATAGCTTTTGGTGGTCATAGCCTTGGTTTCACAACCTAGGAGAGTATGGCTTCTAGCGAGGGAAATTATCACCGTAGAGGTCCTTACTTTGATAGCACTTATTTTGCTAGTTGGAAGCATAAGATGAAAATGCATATTCTCGGACATAACCCTGCCGTTTGGGCTATTGTGTGTATTGGCTTGAAAGGTGAATTCTTTGATGGGAGGGAACCAAACCGTGAAGCTAGTGCGGATGAATTGAAGATGCTGCAGTACAACGCTCAAGCTTGTGATATCCTCTTCAACGGATTGTGCCCCGAAGAATTCAACAAAATCAGCCATATTGAGAATGCAAAGGAAATTTGGGATACTTTGATTGATATGCATGAAGGTACCGACTCCGTCAAGGAATCCAAGTTGGATGTGCTCCAAAGTCAGCTTGACAAGTTCAAAATGAAGGATGGTGAAGGTGTCGCTGAAATGTACTCTAGGCTTGCTCTTATCACAAATGAGATTGCGGGCTTAGGAAGTGAAGAGATGACCGACAGATTCATCATCAAGAAAATCCTAAGAGCATTGGATGGAAAATATGATACCGTGTGCACATTGATCCAACTGATGCCCAACTACAAGAATCTCAAGCCAACGAAGGTCATTGGAAGAATTGTTGCTCATGAGATGTCGCTCAAGGATAAAGAGGAACTTCACAACAAGTCTAGTGGTGCTTACAAAGCCTCATGTGAAGCCCCTACATCATCAAGTGACAAACAAACCTTCAATGAAGAATTGAGCTTAATGGTGAAGAATTTCAACAAATTCTACAAGAGTAGAAGCAAAGAAAGAAGCTCCAAGTCAAGGTCTTACAATGATAAAAGATCTTCCAGTCGAGAGCGCAATTGCTACAATTGTGGGAGACCCGGACACTATTCCAATGAGTGTACGGCATCCTACAAAAGAAGAGAAGATTCTCCCAAGAGAAGAAGTAGAAGAGAAGAATCACCGCCAAGAGAGAGAAGGAGTAGAGATGATCGTTATGAACGAAGAACATTCCGGAGAAGCAAGGATTCGGAAAGGAAGGACAAGTCATCAAAGAGCTACACAAAACGAAGACATCAAGCTCATGTTGGTGAATGGGTATTCAGTTCCGACTCTGAACATCACTCCGACTCCAAACATACTCAAGATGAAGGTGTTGCCGGTCTAGCACTTGTGTCGACCAACTCCTATGACATATTTGATTCACCAAATGAAGGAATTGGAAGATGCTTCGTGGCTAAAGGCCCTAAGGTAACTCACCCCGAATATGTTGATTTCAATAGTGATGAAGATGACTTGTTAGGTGATGATGATTTACTTGTTGACAACTCTATTGATGAATACTATGATGAAACGTCAATTTATCATGCTAAACAAGATAAAAAGAATGACAATGATAAGGAGAATATTGAGCTACTAACTAAAGAACTAAACACTCTTAAGTTAGCTCATGAAACTATCTTAGGGGATCATCGAGAACTTTTGAGGACTCATGAGAAGTTACGCTTTGAAAAGCTCAATCTTGAGCAAGAGCATGAGTTCTTAAAGGCAATCAATGATGATCCTCGCAAGAAAAGTTCTTCTTACATTGCCAAGCGTTTACTCTTATCTACTTACATGCTTCAAGTCAAGTCTAGTAACAAGAACAAGAAGGATTCTTCCTCTAGCAGTAACAATAATCATGCTAAATCCAATATTGTTGCTTCTAGTAGTTCTCTTGATTCCACTAATGATTCTCTTAGCCAAGTTACACTTGAGCAAGAAAATAGCTTATTGAAGGGAATTACAGAGAAAGGTGTATACAAGAGCCTTGCCGGGAGTAAGCAATTCGAGGAAGTTGTACACAAGCAAGGAAGGCACCGGAAGAATCAAGGTGTTGGTTTTGAACGAAAGTTCAATGCCAATGGAGTTGAGTGGGAAGAAGATCAATACCCCAAGACGAAGTTTGTTCCTCAACAAGAGAAGTATGATCCCACTTCCTTCAAGGGAACACAAGCTCAAGATGATCTTACACCACAAGACCACAAGAACAAAGGCAAGGACAAGCTTCAAGAGGAGATAGATGCATTTGAAGAAGCTCCTAAGGCCTTGGTCAAGTAGGTTCCCAAGACTACGTCAAGTTCTACTTCATCAAGCACAACTACAACTCCAAGGATTCCCATCAAGATGATGTGGATCCCGAAGAAGAAGAACTAGAGAGTTCTTGAGGGTGACTCCGCCAACATTCTTCACTCTTATCATTATGGCAAGGACAAGTGCAATCAACTTCCACATCTTGCACTAGTTCAAGGAGTCACAAACCCTCATGTTGGTAAGGCAAGGGACAAGGTAACCTAATGCTTTCATGGACATCATATTGTGTGTGCATCACTCTATGTCTATGGATATACTTGTTTGTTCCTTGTGGGACTAACCCGTGTAGGAATTGAAAGTGGAACTCACTCCAAAGGATTGCTCCAAATGATCTACATCAACATTGAGCATCCACATTTTCAACACCTACATGAAGTCATCATCGACAAAACCCAAGGTTAGTTCATCCCTCTAAGGGGGGATCTCACATCTAGGGGGAGCTTAACTCTAAGAATTGAGTCAAAGTAGCTCTAATGATGTGAACATATCAATGCATTATGTAAAAGTGGTAACCCCACTTGAGCTTAAACAATGAGTATGACCTATGATCAAATGTTCTCATTTGACCCCTAAGTCAATATACTCATATATAGATGACCTAGTCATCACCAATTGTTTGATAGATGCTAGAATTGAATGTGCATGTTTTGCTACATATTTCATTTGCCATTTTGTTGGGTGAGCATGTTGGTTGCATATTTAACTCATTCGAGGACATCCACTTGTTGCTTTGATTGATTGGTTTCTTTTTCTTTTGCCAAGTGGATGGATAAGAATGCCTAAGAACCTTCTCTAGCTATCTATGCTTTTCTTGTCTCAAACTCTATTCATGCTACATCACAAAATTTGATCAAGTCAGATTCGAACCACTCTGTGTGAGGAGCACTTGGAGTCCCCGATTTGTCATGGACTTAAACTTCCAAAACTTCTTTGTGTGTTTCAGTCTGACCGAGTCTTCCATTTCGGTCATACCGAGATCACTAAGTCGATCTAGGTTTTCAATCTCGGTGCAACCGATTTCAACTTTTCGGTCTCACCGAGTTGCTGTAACTGTCAACAGTTATGCATCTCGGTGCCACCGAGTTGTTCCACTCGGTCATTCCGACAGGGTCGGGCTATATATACACACGGGCTAAATTTGGAAAACTTTCTCCGAACCACTTCGCCCGCGCATAGCTCGCTCTGCCTCCTAGGTCTCCGCCATTCAGAAGAAAAAAGCCATTGGCGAGGAGGTGGCTCGACTCCTTGCAGCAGAGTTTATCCGAGAGATATACCACTCCGAGTGGCTCGCCAATGTCGGCATGGTTCCCAAGAAGGACAACTCACTTCGCATGTGCATTGATTTCAAACATATCAATCGGGCCTGCCCAAAAGATCATTTTCCTCTCCCTCGCATCGACCAAATTGTCGACTCGACTGCGGGATGCGAGAGATTGTCTTTTTAGACGCCTATTCCGGGTATCATCAGATCCGTCTGTATGGACCTGATGAATTCAAAACAGCTTTCGTCACTCCATTCGGGTGCTTCTGCTATATCACCATGCCATTCGGTCTCAAGAATGCCGGAGCCACGTTCATGAGAATGATTCAAAAGTGTTTACTCACTCAAATCAGTCGGAATGTGGAAGCGTACATGGATGATATCGTGGTCAAGTCACGAAAGGGTTCCGACCTGTTGACTGACCTAGCTGAAACATTAGCCAATCTCAGGAGATATGATATCAAGCTTAATCCATCAAAGTGCACATTCGGAGTGCCTGGCGGAAAGTTACTCAGTTTTCTCATTTCAGAACGAGGAATCGATGCTAACCCAAAAAAAGTTGGCACCATACTCTGAATGAAACACCCTGTGCGTGTGCACGATGTCCAGAAGCTTACTGGATGCTTGGCCGCATTAAGTCGATTCATCTCTCGCCTCGGTGAAAAGGCGTTGCCTCTTTACCGACTGATGAAGAAGGCAGACAAGTTCGAGTGGACTCCAGAAGCTGATGCAGCGTTTGCCGAGCTAAAAGCTCTGCTCTCCACCCAGCTGGTGCTTGCTGCTCCAATCAGCAAAGAGCCTCTGTTGCTTTACATTGCAGCCACAGGACAGGTCGTCAGTACAGTACTTACGGTCGAGCGGGAAGAGGAAGGTAAAACCTTCAAAGTTCAGCGCCCAGTGTATTATCTCTCTGAAGTTTTGACCCCATCGAAGCAAAGATATCCTCATTATCAGAAGCTCGTATATGGGATCTACATGACCATGAAGAAGGTTGCTCATTATTTCTCTGATCATGACATTACAGTCGTCAGCGACGCACCATTGTCAGAGATTCTGCACAACAGTGATGCAACTGGTCGAGTGGCTAAATGGGCGATTGAACTCCTTCCCCTTGATATCAAATTTGAGGCAAAGAAAGCCATTAAGTCCCAGGCTATAGCAGATTTCCTTGCCGAGTGGATTGAACAACAACAGCCGACTCAAGTTCACTCGGAGCATTGGACCATGTTCTTTGATGGCTCTAAGATGTTAAGTGGTTCTGGTGTTGGGGTAGTTTTGGTTTCTCCCCGAGGAGATAAGCTCAGTTCTGGTGCTGGACCATGTTCTAGATCCACTTTGATTCCTCCAACAATGAAGCAGAATATGAAGCACTTTTGTATGGGTTGCGCATGGCCATTTCACTCGGCGTCCGTCGCCTTATGGTTTATGGCGACTCAGATTTGGTGGTCAATCAGGTGATGAAGGAGTGGGACGTTAGAAGCCCAGCCATGACTGGATACTGCAATGTAGTGAGGAAGCTCGAAAAGAAATTCAAGGGGTTAGAGCTCCACCATATACCCCGACTGAAAAATCAAGCGGCTGATGATTTGGCGAAGATAGGATCCAAGAGAGAAGCCATCCCCAGTGATGTGTTCTTGGAGCATATCCATATTCCATCAGTCATAGAAGATCCTTTTACCGACGAAGCCCCGCAACCTAAGAGTGTTACGGATCCGACTGAGGTTGAAGTTCCAGCAGTGGTCGACCTGATCATGGAAGCTTTGGTGATCACTCCAGATTGGACAGTACCATATATCGCGTATATCTTGAGGAAAGAGCTCCCGGAGGACGAAGAAGAGGCTCGACAGATCGTCCGCCAACCTAAAGCCTTTACTGTGATAAGGGGGCAGCTGTACAGAGAAAGCGCGACTGGAGTTGGTCAGAAATGCATAACGCCGGAGGAAGGTCGAATAATCCTTGATGACATCCACTCGGGGACCTGTGTCCATCATGCGTCTTCCCGGACCATTGTGGCCAAAGCATACCGAGCCAGATTTTATTGGCCAAGAGCGAATGAAATGGCAAAGGAGATAGTCGACAAGTGTGAGGGATGTCAATTTTACTCCTATATGTCACACAAGCCCGCCTCAGCTTTAAAGACCATACCACTTGTTTGGCCCTTTGCAGTATGGGGGTTGGATATGGTCGGCCCTTTGAGAACAGGCAGAAACGGTTTCACCCATGTGCTGGTAGCAGTCGACAAGTTCACCAAGTGGATTGAGGCCAAACCCATCAAGAACCTCGATTCCGGTACTACTGTCAGCTTTATCAGAGAATTAATATTCAGATATGGAGTCCCGCACAGCATCATCACTGACAACGGGTCAAACTTCGATTCCGAAGAATTCAGAGCTTTCTGCACGTCTCAAGGCACACGAGTCGACTATGCTTCAGTCGCCCATCCACAGTCGAATGGACAGGCAGAACGAGCCACCGTCTTGATTCTCAAAGGGTTGAAACCCCGTTTGATGCGTGATCTCAAGCATGCGGCTGGTGCATGGGTCGACGAACTTCCCTCAGTGCTTTGGGGGTTAAGGACCACGCCCAACCGGTCGACTGGAAGAACTCCGTTCTTCTTGGTTTACGGAGCTGAAGCAGTCTTGCCAAGTGACCTTCTCCACAATGCTCCTCGGGTCGAGCTCTACACCGAAGCTGAAGCAGAACAAGCACGGCAGGATGCAGTCGACCTTTTAGAGGAAGAAAGGGAGATGGCCCTGATCCGATCGACCATTTATCAACAAGACTTGCATCGCTTCCACGCCAAAAACATGAAGAGTCGAGCCTTCCAGGAAGGAGATTTGGTTCTCCGAGTGGATCAGCAGAAACCACACAAGCTTGCTCCTTCTTGGGAAGGTCCCTTCATCGTCACCAAGGTTCTCCACAATGGAGCATACCGTCTCTACAATGTCGAGCATCAGATCGACGAGCCCCGAGCTTGGAACGCGGAGCTTCTCCGCCCCTTTTACACTTAAGTATTCACTCGGATGAGTTGTAATAAAAGTACTTCTGTAGTTTATTTATCAAAGACAAGAGCTTTATGATTTTCCCAGTAATTGTTATTACTTTCGTCCACATAAAGCAATCCCCCAGTGGGTGGCTTGGCTGCGAATCTGATTCGCCTAAGTTTGTAAAAAAAATCCTAACCGAGTGGTGAGCCAGCCTCCCACTGGAAGGCTTAGATGCGAAATCCGTTTCGCCTAAGTTAAACAAAATCCTACCGAGTGGTAAGCCAGCCTTCCACTCGGAGGCTTAGCTGCAGTCCATGTACTCGCCTAAGTTTTTGAAAATCCTACCGAGTGGTAAGTCAGCCTTCCACTCGAAGGCTTAGCTGCAGTCCAAGTACTCGCCTAAGTTTTTTGAAAATCCTACCGAGTGGAAAGCCAGCCTTCCACTCGGAGGCTTAGCTGCAGTCCAAGTACTCGCCTAAGTTTTTGAAAATCCTACCGAGTGGTAAGTCAGCCTTCCACTCGGAGGCTTAGCTGCAGTCCAAGTACTCGCCTAAGTTTTTTGAAAATCCTACCGAGTGGAAAGCCAGCCTTCCACTCGGAGGCTTAGCTGCAGTCCAAGTACTCGCCTAAGTTAAACAAAATCCTACCGAGTGGTAAGCCAGCCTTCCATTCGGAGGCTTAGCTGCGAAATCCATTTCGCCTAAGTTAAACAAAATCCTACCGAGTGGTAAGCCAGCCTTCCACTTGGAGGCTTAGCTGCAGTCCAAGTACTCGCCTAAGTTTTTGAAAATCCTATCGAGTGGTAAGTCAGCCTTCCACTCGGAGGCTTAGCTGCAGTCCAAGTACTCGCCTAAGTTTTTTGAAAATCCTACCGAGTGGAAAGCCAGCCTTCCACTCGGAGGCTTAGCTGCAGTCCAAGTACTCGCCTAAGTTTTTGAAAATCCTACCGAGTGGTAAGTCAGCCTTCCACTCGGAGGCTTAGCTGCAGTCCAAGTACTCGCCTAAGTTTTTTGAAAATCCTACCGAGTGGAAAGCCAGCCTTCCACTCGGAGGCTTAGCTGCAGTCCAAGTACTCGCCTAAGTTAAACAAAATCTTACCGAGTGGTAAGCCAGCCTTCCATTCGGAGGCTTAGCTGCAGCATTGCGCTCGCCTAAGTTCAAATACAACATGCGCTCTGCAAGGAGGACGAGGTGCAGGTCGACTGCTACCCTCTACTTCCGAGCTACGCCACAAATACAACGTGCGCTCTGCAAGGAGGACGAGGTGCAGGTCGACTGCTACCCTCTCCTTCCGAGCTACACCACAAATACAACGTGCGCTCTGCAAGGAGGACGAGGTGCAAGTCGACTGCTACCTCCTTCTCCAGAGGTACGCCTTGAAAATCCTACCGAGTGAAGAGCAGACCTCCCACTCGAGGGCTTAGCTGCAGCCCAATGCTTGCCTAAGTTTTTGAAAATCCTACCAAATGGAGAGCAACCTCCCACTCGGAGGCTTAGCTGCAGCCCAGTGCTCACCTAAGTTTTTGAAAATCCTACCGAGTGGAGAGCAACCTCCCACTCGGAGGCTTAGCTGCAGCCCAGTGCTCGCCTAAGTTCTTGAAAAACCTACCGAGTGGAGAGTAAACCTCCCACTCGGGGGCTAAGCTGCAGCCCAGTGCTCGCCTAAGTTTTTGAAAATCCTACCGAGTGGAGAGCAGACCTCCCACTCGGGGGCTTAGCTGCATCCCAGTGCTTGCCTAAGTGTATCGGGGAATAAGTCGATTTGAATGAGCGACTCACTTTAGCCTGCAAAAGACACCTCAAACCAAATGCAAACATATTCAACGTCGAATCCAAGTTCGGATAACACCTAACGAAACCGAAAGTGCTCAGGCGCTAAGCCTGTTAAGGTTTGTCGGTTACAAAACTCACTCGGCATACCGAGGCAAATTTAAAGTATCAAGCTCAGAAGTTTTTTACCCCTCCTGTGGAGGGCTGGAAGGTGCAACAAACTCATCCAGGTCGATTCCATCTGCAATCCGAGTGGCAGCGGCGATGAAGGTCTCCATAAAAGATCGGAAATCATGCTTCTTGGTGTTATCCACCCTAAGGGCCACCAGCTTGTCCTCTCGTGCATCCTTGCAGTGAACCCGGACCAGAGACAGAGCAACATCCGCGCCACACCTGGCAGAAGACTTCTTCCACTCCTGCACTCGACTTGGGACCTCGTTCAGTCGAGTCATCAGAGACTCGAGGTCGTTCTGGAGCATCTCTCTTGGCCAGAGTGTTGTGTCGATGCGAGAAGTTGCGACCTTCAGCCTTGCGAGATAGTCGACGACAGCAGCAACGCGAGATTCAAGCCGGAGCACATTCATGGCGACTTCATCTTTCACGGGAGAGTTGATGGGATCCAGGTTTATTTCCAGTCAACCAGTCTCCTCTTCAAAGCTCTAGCAAAATTCTGCAAGCACAACCACCGAGTCAAGACAACAGTCGGAGATCACAGTTAAAATGTCTGTTTGATACAAAAGATTACCTTCAAGCATGAGGAATAGCTTCTTGGCGAGTCCACCCAGATAAGCCTCCAGATCGTTCTTCTTTCCCACCAACTCACTGGCCTTGTCATTCAGGGCAATCTTGTCACTTTTCAGTCGACTGACCTCCTTGTTGGCAGCATCAAGAGCAGCTTTCAGATTGGTGTTTTCTTCTTCAAGCTTGGTGACTGAAGCCAGCTTCTCATCTGCGAGCTTGGTATTCTCTAAAGCCGCTTTCTGCATCTCAGCCAAGTCAAGGTCTTTCTTCTTCAGGGCATCCCTCACTTTGTCTGCAAAGTTACAGTGAAATCAGACTCTAAAACAAACGAGAGGCAAAGGCAATCGTCGAAGGCCTCACCAAACATACCTTTAGCTTCCTCCTTCGCCTTCGTTAGGTTCTCTTGGGCCAGTTTCAGATCAAGCTCGAGCTGGATGTGTTTGTTCTCCAACTCAGTATAACGAGCCGCAAGGTCGCAGGATTTCTACGAAGAACCAATCGACAGATGTCAAAGACAATTCACTTCCGAGTGACTAAGAAAAAATCATAGCGTTTCTAAGACTACGGCCGAATACAAACATTCGACCATAGTCTCGGGGACTACACCCAGTGGGTGCACTCAGCATGCCCCCACTAGTTTCATCAGTTAGAGTCGACCAGTCAACCAACAACAACAAAAATGGGAGGTGTTCTTCAGACTATAGTCGACTGCCAGCAGTCGACCACAGTCTCGGGGACTACACCCAGTGGGTGCACTCAGCGTGCCCCCATCGGTCTATGAATCTATTCGACCTAGTCGAGTAAGGAAAAAACTTAAGACATAAAGACTATGGTCGACTGCCAGCAGTCCACCATAGCCTTGGGGACTACACCCAGTGGGTGCACTCAGCGTGCCCCCACTAACCCGGAATTTCAATCGACACACCCAGTGGGTGTAGGACAAACTCTAGGAATTTCAGAAAGAAGAGTTTTCAGATATCATATCCTAACAGAACAGGCAGTGACCGACTGACCTGAACATTACTCTGAAGAGCTGAACTGGCGTCATAGGCTGCCTGGCTGGCTTCTCGGATTGCCTTCACTTGCTCCATCATGACCCCCGCTTGGCGTATTGCTTCTTTAGCAGCACTAGCTTCGTCTTCTAGGACGTGGTAAGTTGAGAAAAGCAAGGGATGAGCAGCACTCGACGATGAAGGACGAGCACTCGTCAACGGCACAGCAAAGGTTATGGTAGGCCGAGTGACATTGTCTCCCTCCACGACCAATGTCTCAGGTGCTGGCACATCCTGAGTCGCCTTGCCAGCAGACGCTTTCTTGTTCCTTCTCTACCTCAGTGGTTCCTCGTCATCGTCGTCGGGAAGGTCGATAACAACGTTAGATGTAGCTACAGAAAAAGAATCAAAATTAGAGAAAAGAAGCCAATCGACTGAAGACGGAACTACAAGAGTCATACCAGGTTTCAAAGTAACATCATCCTCCATCTCCTGATCTTCAGCTCTGACCGAGGTATCAGAAGTAGCAGCACTGCCGTTCCAGAAGTTAGTCAATTAGCTCATGAGTCGACCAAGAATATGTTCATGTGGAACAGACAAACTCAAGCTACACCATTACCCTGAGATAGTGGGGATCACCATCTTCATCTTCGGCAAGACCTTCGCCGACTTCGACGGCGCCACTCGAGATTGCTTCGGAGCTTTCTCAGTCGGCACCGGAGAAGTAGTCCGAGGGCGCTTGGACGACTGCGTGACGGTTGCGACCCCCTTACCACGCTCGGCCGCGGGATCATGGACAAGCTTTGAGCGTCTTTCTGAGCGAGGAGGTACAACTTCCTCCTCCTCCTCCTCCTCTTCCTCCTCACCAGAGTCATCACCCTCATCATCGTCGTCAGCATCCGAATCCCACTCCTCCGGGATTTCGCCCCCACTTCCTTCCTCCTCCTCAGTCGGTGTTTGTGCTCCATTGGGCATCGAGTATAACTCAGTGGTGGCCTGTCAGACAACAAAAGAAAACAAAGGTCAATCGACCAATTCGCGGCAAAGAAGAATGAATAAAGCAAGATTACAATTGGAGATAAGTGGTCATACCGTGTCCGGTGTGTAGGTACAGTCGAGTGGTGGGATCCTCCTAGCCCCTCGAGGGTTGTCCTTATTCCCTGTGATTGCGGTCACCCACCTCTCCAGTGTGGCGTCGTCGACCGCTTCTGGATAGACCCGAGTGGTGTCTTCGGTACCACAGTACAGCCACATCGGGTGGCCTCGGTACTGAAGCGGTTGGATGCGCCGTCTAAGGAAGACCTCCAGAAGATCCATACCCGTCACTCCGTCCCTAACGAGTTGGACTACGCGCTCCATCAACATTTTTACCTGAGCTTTCTCCTCAGGAAGCACCTTCAGAGAAGAGGGTTTGTCCACTCGGTCCATGGAGAACGGAGGGAGACCAGTCGACTGCCCCGGCGTCGACTCGTCTTGGCAGTAGAACCAAGTCGACTGCCACCCTCTGACCGACTCAGGAAGGGTCATGGCCGGGAAAGTACTCTTATTCCTCATCTGAATCCCAAGACCCCCGCACATCTGGATAACCTTAGTCCTCTCATCATCCGGACTCGCCTTTTTCACCGTCTGTGAGCGACAGGTGAATATGTGCTTAAAGAGACCCCAGTGTGGTCGACAACCCAGGAAGTTCTCGCACATGGACACAAAAGCAGCAAGATAGGCAATGGAATTGGGAGTGAAATGGTGGAGTTGCGCCCCAAAGAAGTTCAGAAACCCTCGGAAGAAAACACTCGGCGGTAGAGAGAATCCACGGTCTACATGAGTGGCTAGGAGAACGCACTCACCCTCCTGCGGCTGCGGTTGACACTCGGTCCCCGGAAGCCTTGCTGACCCGTGGAGGATCAGACCCTCGTTGGCCAGGTCATTGAGATCCTTCTCGGTGATGGTCGAGCGGATCCAATCCCCTTGGACCCAACCTTTTGGCAGGCAGGACCTTGACGAAGATCCGCCCCGACTGGACGCTCTCCCCTTTGCTTTCCCCATCGCCGTCACCTTCTTCGCGCGCTCCAAGGCCGCCGTCTTCTCCTTCACCATTGTCGCCGGCGAAGCACGCAAGGAGTGGATAGGCGGAGGCGAGAGCAGGCACAGTGGGCGGAGGCAAAGAGGGCAGAGAGGAGAATGAGAAGGCACTGTTCAAAAAACCCTTGCCCGGCGCTTTATATAAGGACGCTTCCGAGTGGCTGACAAGTAGGCTCGGGCGGTCCTGTCACATCCCGAAATAGTCGCGCACGCATGATACGTGGCGAAAAAGGCGGCGCGGAAATCGAGGCGTCCACGCCTTATCCCATCCGAGTACCGCGGTCCGCCCCGCTTCGCTCGCTTCCCAAAATTCGGATCCCACAAAATCCGCTAACGGCAGATCAGTCTATCAGACGATAGATTTCCTGCGATCCGTCGCTCGGAAGTTCACTAAGTTCAAAAGTTCACTCGACAGAAGAAAGGAATGGATCAAGGCGACTGAAAGGAAAGTTAATACCAACGCCAAAAAAGAAAAATCGCTGATCCAGGATACGACATAATCAGAGCACGGGAAATAGGTCGGAGAAAATTATCAACTCCTTCCTCACTCGAACCTCGATCCATTCGGGGGCTAATGATGAAGTCATGTACCTAGGGTAGGGTCATGGACCTATCTAGGATACCCTACCCAAGGACATCCTTAGAAGAAGCTACCTTCCAGTCGACCAAGAGGGACTACACTCGACGAACTCAAGGACACTCGAGGATGAAGATAGCCACTCGACCATGAAGCTAACCACTCGACGGCCAGGAGACCTAAAGTCACTCAGCACGCAACGGTCTATCATTAAGTAGCTTTAATAGTCTTCATGGCAATTTATGAGGGCGTTACCAGTAACCCCCTGTCTTAATGTACTTTAAACCCTACATAACTGAGGGCCGGAGGGGTCTGGCGAACTCTATATAAGCCACCCCCCTCCTCAGTGTAAAGGGTTCGCACCCCTGTAACTCATATACACAGAAACCAGTCGACCGCCTCCGGGCTCCAAGACGTAGGGCTATTACTTCCTCCGAGAAGGGCCTTAACTCGTAAAACACTCGTGTGTACAACTACTCCATAGCTAGGATCTTGCCTCTCCATACCTACCCCCCATTCTACTGTCAGACTTAGAACCACGACACCCCACAAATCCAGGAGCTGGTCAACTCAAAGATGGGCACAGGCAAATATCAGTTGGATAAGGAACATTTTGTTCTCTATCCAGACTTTGAGGACAATCAAGCTGTCATGAATGAGAATGAACCATCATCAGTGCAAGCTCAAGAGAAGAAGGAGAAAGCAAATGAGAAGGCTACCAAGATGCCAACACTAGAGGAGGCATCTAAGTACTTTTTGAAGAGCAAGCAGGACCAGTTTGGTTACTTGATAGCATCAACTCTGAGGAACAAGAAGGGGTAGGCCACCCTAACTCAAAACCAGGAGAGCCTGGAAAGAATCATGGAACAAAAATTCTATGATTTAGATGTCAAAGTAACTGAGATTCACTCAGTAGTGGAGCAGCTACAGGATGACATACAGGAGAGGAAGGGCAGGACAACTACTGATGCATTTGCCAGAGTGCCTCGAGCTCAGAGATCAGCTGCAGAGCCATTGACAGACACCAGAGCCACTTCATCTGCACCAGCTATAGCTCCAGTGCAACCAGCTCCAGCACCAACTCCTTCAGCTCCATCCACGTCAACTGAAGTCTTCGTCCAAGGAGCCATCTCTACACCACCAACAGAAGACCAAGCCTGAGAGACGATAGTACTATGCATTTTCTATGAACTTTTTGGTAACTTGTTGCCAAAGGGGGAGAAAAATGTATAGATCATAGGCTTTGAGAGAGAGAGAGAGTTTGCTTTTGTTCTCTCTTGTCTTCGTGGTTGAACTTTGTTTGCTTTTGCTTGCTTGAGATACTATGCTATTATCTGTGAGACATTGATGATCATGTGTTTGATCATTAGGTACACTTATGATTGATGATATTATCTTATTTATCTCTATATGATCATTCACTTTGCTTGGTGATGAGTGCATGTATTCAATCTTTATCATTTTGAGCGCTCCACCAAGATGTATGTGACATGGAAGAGTAACCCATGAGCCTAATTCCTTGTGCATTTGCAGTCCAAAGCAAATATAAAACTATGCACAAATTTAGGGGGAGCTCTTGCTTATCACACACTTCTCAAAGCGACGATGTTTTTCAATCTTATTATCATTTGTCGAAGCTTTGATCTATATGTTGTCATCAATTACCAAAAAGGGGGAGATTGAAAGTGCAACTATCCCTAGGTGGTTTTGGTAATTCATAACAACATATAGCTCATTGAGATAATACTATTCCAAGACAAATATTTCAGGAAAGCTCAATGAATGGCATGGCATGGATGATGAAAGTGGATCCCTCAAAATATTAAGGAGAAAAGGATTGGCTCAAGCTCAAAAGCTCAAGACTCTACATTTTATATTTTAGTGATCCAAGATCACATTGAGTCTATAGGAAAAGCCAATACTATCAAGGAGGGATGAGGTGTCGCTTGATGAGTTTCTTGCTTCAAGTGCTTAGTGATATGCTCCAAAAACCCTCAACTACTTTCTCATATCCACATATGACCTAAACCCAAAGTCAAACTCGGCCCCACAGATTCTTTCTATCCGGCGCCACCGAGTTCAGATGTCATAGCCACTGCCACAAACCCTAGGCAAACCGGTCTCACCAATAGGGATCTCGGTCTCACCGAGATGGGATTGTAATCTCTCTGTTTCCCTTCGTAACATTTCGGTCTAACCGAAGTGAGCGATCGGTCCCACCGATATTGCAATGTAAACTCTCTGTTTCCTTTTTGTAACATTTCGGTCTCACCGAAACGAGCGAACTGGTCCTACCGAGTTTACCTGACCATCTCTCTGGTTAGCTAATTACCAAAATCGGTCTCACTGAGTTTGTGTAATCGGTCTCACCGAGATTACGTTATGCCCTAACCCTAACCATATAGGTCCTACCGAGTTGCATGTCGGTCCCGCCGAAATCACTAACGGTCACTAGGTTTACTAAATCGGTCCGACCGAGTTTGTTGATTCGGTCCCACCGAGATTGGTAAATTGTGTGTAACGGTGTGTGGAGGCTATATATACCCCTCCGCCTCCTCTTCATTCGTGGAGACAGCCATCAGAACAAACCTACACTTCCAACTTACCATTTCTAAGAGAGAACTACCTACTCATGTGTTGAGGCCAAGATATTCCATTCCTACCATATGAATCTTGACCTCTAGCCTTACCCAAGTTGCTTTCCACTCAAATCTTCTTTCCACCAGATCCAAATCCTATGAGAGAGAGTTGAGTGTTGGGGAGACTATCATTTGAAGCACAAGAGCAAGGAGTTCATCATCAGCGCACCATTTGTTACTTCTTGGAGAGTGGTGTCTCCTAGATTGCCTAGGTGTCACTTGGGAGCCTCCGACAAGATTGTGGAGTTGAACCAAGGAGTTTGTAAGGGCAAGGAGATCGCCTACTTCATGAAGATCTACCGCTAGTGAGGCAAGTCCTTCGTGGGCGACGATCATGGTGGGATAGACAAGGTTGCTTCTTCGTGGACCCTTCTTGGGTGGAGCCCTCCGTGGACTCGCACAACCGTTACCCTTCATGGGTTGAAGTATCCATCAACGTGGATGTACGATAGCACCACCTATCGGAACCATGACAAAAACATACGTGTCTCCAATTGCGTTTGAATTCTCGAAACCCTTCCCTTCACATTCTTGCAAGTTGCATGCTTTAATTTCCGCTGCTCATATAATCTTTGCATGCTTGCTTGAATTGTGTGAAGATTGCTTGACTTGTGCTAAGTTTGCTAAAATCTGCCAACAAATAAAATTGGGAAAAGGTTAAGTTTTTATTTTGTCAAGTAGTCTAATCACGCCCCCTCTAGACATACTTCAAGGTCCTACACATACTACATATGTCTATTAACCATGTTCGTACATCAAACTAATGCTCTTTTGTATCCCTTGTCAATCACTTATGATGATACAGTCACCCGGGTGGGTTACTGTGAGACGCCCTACTCGTTTAAAGAGTGCAGTGTTTGTTAGGGAACGTAGTAATTTCAAAAATTATCCTATGCACATGCAAGATCATGGTGATGCATAGCAACGAGAGGGGAGAGTGTCGTCCACGTACCCTCGTAGAACGAAAGCGGAAGCATTAGAATAACGCAATTGATGTAGTCGTACGTCTTCACGGCCCGACCGATCAAGCACCGAAACTATGGCACCTCTTACTTCTAGCACACGTTCAGCTCGATGACGTCCCTCGAACTCCGATCCAGCCGAGTGTCAAGGTAGAGTTCCGTTAGCACGACGGCGTGGTGACGATCTTGATGTTCTACCAACGCAGGGCTTCGCCTAAGCACCGCTACGATATTATCGAGGAGGACTATGGTGGAGGGGGGCACCGCACACGGCTAAGAGATCAATGATCAATTGTTGTGTCTAGAGGTGCCCCCTTGCCCCCGTATATAAAGGAGCCAAGGGGGAGGGGGCGGCCGGCCAAGGAGGGGCGCGCCAACGGGAGTCCTACTCCCACCGGGAGTAGGAGTCCCTTCTTTCCTAGTTGGAATAGGAGAAGGGGGGAAGGAGGAGGGAGAGAGGAAGGGAGGGGGGCGCCGCCCCCTTCTCCTTGTCCTATTCGGACTGGGGGGGAGGGGCACACGGCCCAGCCCTTGCCTCCTCTCTTCCTCTCCACTAGGGCCCATGTAGGCCCATTAAGCCCCCGGGGGGTTCCGGTAACCTCCCGGTACTCCGGTAAAATCCTGATTTCACCCGGAACACTTCCGATATCCAAATATAGGCTTCCAATATATCAATATTCATGTCTCGACCATTCCGAGACTCCTCGTCATGTCCGTAATCACATTCCGGACTCCGAACAAACTTCGGTACATCAAAACTCATAAACTCATAATATAAATGTCATCGAAACCTTAAGCGTGCGGACCCTATGGGTTCAAGAACTATGTAGACATGCCCTAGAACTGTTTCCGGTCAATAACCAATAGCGGAACCTGGATTCTCATATTGGCTCCTACATATTCTATGAAGATCTTTATCGGTCAAACCGCATAACAACATACGTTGTTCTCTTTGTCATCGGTATGTTACTTGCCCGAGATTTGATCGTCGGTATCCAATACCTAGTTCAATCTCGTTACCGGCAAGTCGCTTTACTCGTTACGTAATGCATCATTCCATAACTAACTCATTAGCTACATTGCTTGTAAGGCTTATAGTGATGTGCATTACCGAGAGGGCCCAGAGATACCTCTCCGACAATCGGAGTGACAAATCCTAATCTCGAAATACGTCAACTCAACAAGTACCTTCGGAGACACCTATAGAGCACCTTTATAATCACCCAGTTACGTTGTGACATTTGGTAGCACAAAGTTTTCCTCCGGTAAACGGGAGTTACATAATCTCATAGTCATAGGAACACGTATAAGTCATGAAGAAAGCAATAGCAACATACTAAACGACCAAGTGCTAAACTAACGGAATGGGTCAAGTCAATCACATCATTCTCCTAATGATGTGATCCCGTTAATCAAATGACAACTCATGTCTATGGTTACGAAACTTAACCATCTTTGATTAACGAGCTAGTCAAGTAGAGGCATACTAGTGACACTATGTTTGTCTATGTATTCACACACGTATTATGTTTCCGGTTAATACAATTCTAGCATGAATAAGAAACATTTATCATGAAATAAGAAAATAAATAATAAATTTATTATTGCCTCTAGGGCATATTTCCTTCAGTCTCCCACTTGCACTAGAGCCAATAATCTAGTTCATATCATCATGTGATTCAACACCAATATTCACATTTGTATGTGATTAACACCCATAGTTCACATCATCATGTGACCAACACCCAAAGGGTTTACTAGAGTCAATAATCTAGTTCACATTGCTATGTGATTAACACCCAAAGAGTACTAAGGTATGATCATGTTTTGCTCATGAGAGAAGTTTAGTCAACGGGTCTGTCACATTCAGAGCCGTATGTATTTTGCAAATATTCTATGTCTACAATGCTCTGCACGGAGCTACTCTAGCTAATTGCTCCCACAATATGTATCCAGATTGAGACTTAGAGTCATCTGGATCACTGCCAAAACTTGTATCGACGTAACCCTTTACGACGAACCTTTTGTCACCTCCATAATCGAGAAACATATCATAATTTTGACCAATGTCCAGTGATCTACTCCTAGATCACTATTGTACTCCCTTGCAAACCAGGGCAGAGTATACAATAAGTCTGGTCCATAGCATGGCATACTTTTATAGAACCTATGACTGATGCATAGGGAATGACTTTCATTCTCTTTCTATTTTCTGCCGTGGTCGGGATTTGAGTCTTACTCAATTTCATACCTTTGCAACACAGGCAAGAACTCTTTCTTTGACTGTTCTATTTTGAACTACTTCAAAATCTTGTCAAGGTATGTACTCATTGAAAATCTTATCAAGCGTCTTGATCTATCTCAATAGATCTTGATGCTCAATATGTAAGTAGCTTTACCGAGGACTTTCTTTGAAAAACTCCTTTCAATCACTCCTTTATGCTTTCCAGAAAATTCTACATTATTTCCGATCAAAAATATGTCATTCACATATACTTATCAGAAAGGCTGTAGTGCTCCCACCCACTTTCTTGTAAATATAGGCCTTTCAAAAAGTCTGCATAAAACCATATGATTTGATCAACTCATCAAAGCGTATATTCGAACTCCGAGATGCTTGCACCAATCCATTGATGGATTGCTGGAGCTTGCACACTTTGTTAGCACCTTTAGGATTGAAAAAACCTTCTGGTTGTATCATATACCACTCTTCTTTAATAAATCCATTAAGGAATTCAGTTTTGACATCCATTTGCCTGATTTCATAAAACATGGCAATTGCTAACATGATTCGGACAAACTTAAGCATCGATATGAGTGAGAAAATCTCATCGTATTCAACACCTTGAACTTGTCAAAAAACCTTTTTGAGACAATTCAAGCTTTGTAGATAGTAACACTAATATCAGCGTCCGTCTTCCTCTTGAAGATCCATTTATTTTCTATGGCTTGCTGATCATCGGGCAAGACAACCAAAGTCCACACTTTGTTCTCATACATGGATCCCATCTCAGATTTCATGGCCTCAAGCCATTTCGTAGAATCTGGGCTCATCATCGCTTCCTCATAGTTCATAGGTTCATCATGGTCTAGTTACATGACTTCCGGAATAGGATTACTGTACCACTCTGGTGCGGATCTTATTCTGGTTGACCTACGAGGTTCGGTAGTAACTTGATCTGAAGTTTCATGATCAATATCATTAGCTTCCTCACTAATTGATGTAGTGGTCAGTGGAACTGATTTCTATGATGAATAACTTTCCAATTCGGGAGAAGGTACAATTACCTTATCAATCTCTACTTTCCTCCCACTCACTTCTTTTGAGAGAAACTCCTTCTCTAGAAAGGATCCATCTTAGCAATGAATATTTTGCCTTCGGATCTGTGATAGAAGGTGTACCCAACAATTTCCTTTGGGTATTCTATGAAGAAGCACTTCTCCGATTTAGGTTCGAGCTTATCAGGTTGAAACTTTTTCACATAAGCATCGCAGTCCCAAACTTTAAGAAATGACAACTTTGGTTTCTTGCCAAACCATAGTTCATAAGCCGTCGTCTCAACGGATTTTGATGGTGCCCTATTTAAAGTGAATGCAACTGTCTCTAATGCATAACCCCAAAACGATAGTGGTAAACCGATAAGAGACATCATAGGTCACACAATATCCAATAAAGTGCGGGTACGACGTTCGGACACACCATAACGTTTTGGTGTTCCAGGTGGTTTGAACTGTGAAACTATTCCACATTGTTTTATATGAAGGCCAAACTCGTAACTCAAATATTCTCCTCCACGATCAGATCGTATAAACTTTATTTTCTTGTAACGATGATTCTCCACTTCACTCTGAAATTCTATGAACTTTTCAAATGTATCAGACTTGTGTTTTATTAAGTAGATATACTCATATCTGCTCAAATCATCTTGTGAAGGTCTAAAAATAACGATACCTGCCACAAGCATAAATACTCATTGGACCGCATACATCAGTATGTATTATTTCCAATAAGTCACTAGCTCATTCCATTGTTCCTGAGAACGGAGTTTTAGTCAATTTGCCCAAAAGGCACTGTTCGCAAGCATCAAATGATTCATAACCAAGTGATTCCAAAAATCCATCTTTATGGAGTTTCTTCATGCGCTTTACACCGATATGACCCAAACGGCAGTGCCACAAATAAGTTGCACTATCATTATAAACTTTGCATCTTTTTGGCATAAATATTATGAATATGTGTATGACTACGATCGAGATCCAATAAACTATTTTCATTGGGTGTATGACCATCAAAGGTTTTATTCATGTAAACAGAACAACAATTATTCTCTGACTTTAAATGAATAACCGTATTGCAATAAACATGATCAAATCATATTTATGCTCAACGCAAACGCCAAATAACATTTATTTAGGTTTAACACTAACCCCGAAAGTATAGAGAGTGTGCGATGATGATCATATCAATCTTGGAACTACTTCCAACACTCATCGTCACTTCACCCTCAACTAGTCTCTATTTATTCTATAACTCCTGTTTTGAGTTACTAATTTTTAGCAACCGAACAAGTATCAAATACTCAGGGGCTACTATAAACACTAGTAAGGTACACATAAATAACTTGCATATCAAATATACCCTTGTTCACTTTGCCATCCTTCTTATCCACCAAATATTCAGGGCATTTCCGCTTCCAGTGACCATTTCCTTTGCAGTGTAAGCACTCAGTTTCAGGCTTTGGTCTAGCTTTGGGATTCTTCGCGGGAGTGACAACTTGCTTGTCATTCTACTTGAAGTTCCCTTTCTTTCCTTTGCCCTTTTTTGAAACTAGTGGTCTTGTCAATCATCAACACTTGATGCTCTTTCGTTATTTCTACCTTCGTCGATTTCAGCATCACGAAGAGCTCGGGAATCGTTTTCGTCATCCCTTGCATTATAGTTCATCACGAAGTTCCAGTAACTTGGTGATGGTGACTAGAGAACTCTTCCAATCACTATCTTATCTAGAAGATTAACTCCCACTTGATTCAAGTGATTGTAGTACTCAGACAATCTAAGTACTTGCTCACTAGTTGAGCAATTCTCCTCCATCTTTTAGGCGGAGTATTTGTCAAAGGTCTCATACCTCTTGACATGGGCATGAGTTTGAAATACCAATTTCATCTCTTGAAACATCTTATATGTTCCATGATGTTTCAAAAACGTTTTTGTAGTCCCGGTTCTAAGCCATAAAGCATGATGCACAAAACTATCAAGGAGTCATCATATTGAGCTAGCCAAACGTTCATAACCTCTGCATCTGCTCCTGCAATAGGACAATCACCTAGCGGTGCATAAAGGACATAATTCTTCTATGCAGCAATGAGGATAAACCTCAGATCACGGACCAAGTCCGCATCATTGCTACTAACATCTTTCAACTTAGTTTTCTCTAGGAACACATATAAAAACATAGGGAAGCAAAAACATAGGGAAGCAAAAACGCGAGCTATTGATCTACAACATAATTAGCAAAATACTACCAGGACTAAGTTCATGATAAATTAAAGTTCAATTAATCATATTACTTAAGAACTCCCACTTAGACAGACATCTCTCTAGTCATCTAAGTGATCACGTGATCCAAATCAACTAAACCATGTCCGATCATCACGTGAGATGGAGTAGTTTTCAATGGTGAACATCACTATGTTGATCGTATCTACTATATGATTCACGTTCGACCTTTCAGTCTCCGTCTTCCGAGGCCATATCTGTATATGCTAGGCTCGTCAAGTTTAACCTGACTATTCCGCGTGTGCAACTATTTTGCACCCGTTGTATTTGAACGTAGAGCCTATCACACCCGATCATCACGTGGTGTCTCAGCACGAAGAACTTTTGCAATGGTGCATATTCAGGGAGAACACTTCTTGATAATTAGTGAGAGATCATCTTAAAATGCTGCCGTTAATCAAAGTAAGATAAGATGCATAAAGGATAAACATCACATGCAATCAATATAAGTGATATGATATGACCATCATCATCTTGTGCTTGTGATCTCCATCTCCGAAGCACCATCGTGATCACCATCGTCACTGGCGCGACACCTTGATCTCCATCATAGCATCATTGTCGTTTCGCCATCTATTGCTTCTACGACTATCGCTACCGCTTAGTGATAAAGTAAAGCAATTACAGGGCGCTTGCATTTCATACAATAAAGCGACAACCATATGGCTCCTGCCAGTTGCCGATAACTCAGTTACAAAACATGATCATCTCACACAATAAAATATAGCATCACGTCTTGACCATATCACATCACAACATGCCCTGCAAAAACAAGTTAGACGTCCTCTACTTTATTGTTGCAAATTTTACGTGGCTGCTACGGGCTGAGCAAGAACCGTTCTTACCTACGCATCAAAACCACAACGATAGTTTGTCAAGTTAGTGTTGTTTTAACCTTCTCAAGGACCGGGCGTAGCCACACCCGGTTCAACTAAAGTTGGAGAAACTGACACCCGCCAGCCACCTGTGTGCAGAGCACGTCGGTAGAACCAGTCTCGCGTAAGCGTACACGTAATGTCGGTCTGGGCCGCTTCATCCAACAATACCGCCGAACCAAAGTATGACATGCTGGTAAGCAGTATGACCTGTATCGCCCACAACTCACTTGTGTTCTACTCGTGCACATAACATCAATGCATAAAACCTAGGCTCGGATGCCACTGTTAGGGAACGTAGTAATTTCAAAAATTATCCTACGCACACGCAAGATCATGGTGATGCATAGCAACGAGAGGGGAGACTGTCGTCCATGTACCCTCGTAGACCAAAAGCGTAAGCGTTAGAATAACGCAGTTGATGTAGTCATACGTCTTCACGGCCCGACTGATCAAGCACCGAAACTACGGCACCACCGAGTTCTAGCACACGTTCAGCTCGATGACGTCCCTCAAACTCCGATTCAGCCGAGTGTCGAGGGATAGTTCTGTCAGCACGATGGCGTGGTGACGATCTTGATGTTCTACCGACGCAGGGCTTCGCCTAAGCACCGCTACGATATTATCGAGGAGGACTATGGTGGAGGGGGGCACCGCACACGGCTAAGAGATCAATGATCAATTGTTGTGTCTAGAGGTTCCCCCTTGCCCCCGTGTATAAAGGAGCCAAGGGGGAGGGGGTGACCGGCCAAGGAGGGGCGCACCAAGGGGAGTCCTACTCCCACCGGTAGTAGGACTCCCTTCTTTCCTAGTTGGAATAGGAGAAGGGGGGAAGGAGGAGGGAGAAAGGAAGGAAAGGGGGGCGCCACCCCCTTCTCCTTGTCCTATTCTGACTGGGGGAGGGGCGCGTGGCCCAGCCCTTGCCTCCTCTCTTCCTCTCCACTAGGGCCCATGTAGGCCCATTAAGCCCCCGGGGGGTTCCGGTAACCTCCTGGTACTCCGATAAAATCCTGATTTCACCCGGAACACTTCCAATATCCAAATATAGGCTTCCAATATATCAATCTTCATGTCTCGACCATTTTGAGACTCCTCATCATGTCCGTAATCACATTCGGGACTCCGAACAAACTTCGGTACATCAAAACTCATAAACTCATAATATAACTGTCATCGAAACCTTAAGCGTGCGGACCCTACGGGTTCGAGAACTATGTAGACATGACCTAGAACTGTTTACGGTCAATAACCAATAGCGGAACCTGGATGCTCATATTGGCTCCTACATATTCTACGAAGATCTTTATCGGTTAAACCGCATAACAACATGCGTTGTTCTATTTGTCATCGGTATGTTACTTGCCCAAGATTTGATCGTCGGTAACCAATACCTAGTTCAATCTCGTTACCGGCAAGTCTCTTTACTCGTTACGTAATGCATCATTCGTAACTAACTCATTAGCTACATTGCTGGCAAGGCTTATAGTGATGTGCATTACCGAGAGGGCCCAGAGATACCTCTCCGACAATCAGAGTGACAAATCCTAATCTCGAAATACGTCAACTCAACAAGTACCTTCGGAGACACCTGTAGAGCACCTTTATAATCACCCAGTTACGTTGTGACATTTGGTAGCACACAAAGTGTTCCTCTGGTAAATGGTAGTTACATAATCTCATAGTCATAGGAACATGTATAAGTCATGAAGAAAGCAATAGCAACATACTAAACGATCAAGTGCTAAGCTAAAGGAATGGGTCAAGTCAATCACATCATTCTCATAATGATGTGATCCCGTTAATCAAATGACAACTCATGTCTATGGTTAGGAAACTTAACCATCTTTGATTAACGAGCTAGTCAAGTAGAGGCATACTAGTGACACTATGTTTGTCTATGTTTCCACACATGTATTATGTTTCCGGTTAATACAATTCTAGCATGAATAATAAACATTTATCATGAAATAAGGAAATAAATAATAACTTTATTATTGCGTCTAGGGCATATTTCCTTAAGTGTCATCCTCCCCACATGATTCTCAAGAAACAGCAAGGCTAAATGAAGATAGTCAACGTAGCTCTCTAGTTGATCACCGCAATTCCCCCACACCACCATCGCAGGTGCTTGCTCTTACTTGGCAGTGTGATATGTGGTTGCATGTTGCATATGGTGTCTACCTTGTAATGCTTCTAATTAGGGTAAATTGCATCTGCGTAGTTAACACATTATACCTGTGAATATGACATGCCTTCCTGTTTTTGGTACATACTATGTCTTTCTATTAACCATGTTCTTATATCAAACTACTTTTCTTGTGTATCCCTCATCAATGCTCCTAATTTGTTAAATTGCATCTCCTTAGCTTACACATTATACATGTGAATATGACACACCTTCCTCTTTTTGGTACATACTACATCTGCCTATCACACGATGTTCTTACATCAAACTACTGTTCTTGTGTATCCTGCATCTATCGCTTATGATGAGACAGTCACGCGCGTGGGTTAATATGAGACGCAATACTCTTATAAAGAATGCAATTTCATCCTCTCCACATGATCCTCAAGAAACAACAAGCCTAAATGAAGATATTGAACATAGCTCTGTACCTGAAGATTGCACTTCCCCTACACCACCATCACAGGTGCTTGCTCTAACTTCGCAGTGTGATATGTGGTTGCATGTTGCATATGGTGTCTAGCTTGTAATGCTTCTAATTAGGGTAAATTGCATCTGCTTAGTTTACACACTATACCTGTGAATATGACATGCCTTCCTATTTTTGGTACACACTGCATCTATGTGTTAACCTTGTTCTTACATGAAACTACCTCTCTTCTGTATCCTGCATCAATCACTTACGATGAGTCACCTTTATTCGTTGCATATTGCATATTATTTCTAGCCCGTTGCCATGTATTGCTTCTAATTTGGTCAAATACATTTGTTAGGGCACCTTTTAATTTGGCAGAGTGATATTGGTTTCATCTTTCGTATGGTTTCTAGCTTGCATCTATTCTAACAAGTTCAAGCACCTTGTGCTTAGTTTACACTTTATACATCATACATGTCAATATGTCACGCCGTCCTGTTTTTCATACATAATCCAATCGTCCTATCATGCGACTGCCTTACATGAAAGTAGTGTTCGTCAGTATCATGCATCAATAAGTTCTGAAGAGCAAATTTTATTCCATTTTCTTGTGGGTTTGACTTGACAAGGCAAAATCAATAAAGAGGAAGGAAAAGAGTAAGGAAGGCGATGATGGTGGTCCTCTGCAGCAACATAAACGGAGGATCTGTACCGATTCTCCTTGTACTGATAGTGCATTAAAAGGTCCAAGTCTCCGCTCCCCTACTCCACCATCCAAGGTGCTTGCTCTAACTTGGCAGTGTGATATCTGGTTGCATGTTGCATATGGTGTCTAGTTCGTATTGCTCCTAATTAGTGTAAACTGCATCTTCTTAGCTTACACATGATACATGTGAATATGACACGCTTTCCTGTTTTGGTACATACTATATCTATCTATCACACCATGTTCTTACATGAAACTACTCTTCTTGTGTATCCTGCATCAGTCACTTATGATAGGACACCTTTAAGTTGGCAGTGTAATATTGGTTTGCGTCTTGAATATGATTTCTAGCATGATTCTATGACTTTTTGTACTTGAAACTGTTGTGTTGGATGCTTGGTGGTATGCTTTATAATATAAAGCGGGGGGGAACCTTTTTCGTAATATGATTTCTAGTATGTATTGCTTCTAGTTTGATGAACGCCACCTATGACGAGACAATTTTAACTTGGCAGAGTGATATTGATTGCACCTTCCATATGGTGTCTTGCAGTGTTTCTAATTTGTTGAAGTGCCTTCTGCTTAGTTACCACATCATAGGTGTGAATATGTCAAGCCGTCCATTTTTCGTACATATTCCATCCTTGTATCATGACTTTGCCTTTCATCAGAGTAGTGTTCGTCTGTATCATGCATGAATGAGTTCTGAAGAGCGAATGATATTCCTTTTTCTTGTCGGTATGACCTCACAATGCAAAATCAATAAAGCTGAAGGAAATTGGCAAGGCATTGGATGATGGTGGTGCTTCCGAGCAACTGAAATGGAGGTTCTCTACAGATTCTACTTCGCCATCCTTCCAACAAGATTCGCAAGACAATGCAAGGCTAGACAGTCAACGTAGCTGTGTAGATGATGAGCACATCTCCCCTACTCCACCATCACAGGTGCTTGCTCTAACTTGCCACTATTATATGTAGTTGCATGTTGCGTATGATGTCTAGCTTTGTTGAATTGCTTCTAACTTTGTTGAATTGCATCTTCTTACTTTACACATAATGCCTGTGAATATGACATGTGTTCATGTTTCTATGTCGGACTACTATTCTTGCATATCCCGCATCAGTCACTTATGATAAGGCACCTTTAAGTCACCACTGTGATATTGGTTGTGTCTTGCATATGATTTCTAGCATGTACTGCTTCTAATTTGTTGAAACGCCACACAGTTTGAACTTGACAGGGTGATATTGGTTGCATCTTTTATATGGTGTCTAGCTTGCAGTGCTTCTAATTTGTTGAAATGCCTTCTGCTTAGTTACCACATCACAGGTGTGAATATGTCACACCATCCTGTTTTTCATACATATTCCATCCTTGCATCATGTGTTTGCCTTTCATCCGAGTAGTGTTCGTCAGTATCATGCATGAATGAGTTTTGAAGAGCGAATTTTATTCCTTTTTCTTATCGGTTTGACTTCACAATGCAAAATCATTACAGCTGAAGGAAATTAGTCCGGCAGTGGATGATGGTGGTCCTTCGGACCAACTCAAACAGGGGGTCTCTACAGATTCTACCTTGCCATCCTCCCAACAAGATTCGCAAGACAACACAAGGCTGGACAGTCAACGTAGCTGTGTAGATGATGAGCACATCTCCCCTACTCCACCATCACAGGTGCTTGCTCTAACTTGGCACTATTATATGTGGTTGCATGTTGCGTATGATGTCTAGCTTGTATTGCTTCTAACTTAAATTGCATCTGCTTACTTTACACATAATGCCTGTGAATATGACACATGTTCCTGTTTCTAGAACATACGTGTACATGATGAGCACATCTCCCTACTCCACCATCACAGGTGCTTGCTCTTACTTGGCACTGTTATATGTGGTTGCGTTTTCCGTATGATGTCTAGTTTGTATTGCTTCTGATTATGTTGAATTGCATCTGCGTAGCTTACAACTTATACCTGCAACAATCACTTACTCATAAGACACATTTAACTTGGGACTGTGATGTAGGTTGCATCTTGCATTGTCTTCTAGCTTGTACTGCTTCTAATTTCTTGAAATGGCACTTACGACGAGACACTTTTTAACTGATAGAGTGATATTGGTTGCGTGTTCATATGGTGCCTAGCTTTTATTTCTTCTAATTTTGTTGAAATGCCTTCCGCTTACTGTTTTTTCATACATATTTCATCCTCCTATCGTACCTGTGAATATGAAATGATGTCTTTTTTGTATATATTCCATCCTCCTATCCTGCGCTTGCCTTACATCAAAGTAGTGTTCGTCTGTATCATGCATCAACCAGTTATGCAGAGCTAATTTTATTCATCTTCTTGTGGTTTTGACTTCACAAGACAATATCAGAAAATAGGAAAGAAAAGAGTAAGTTAGGGGATGTTGGTGGTCCTCCGCACCGACGCAAACAGAGACTCTCTAGATTTGCCACTGCTACTGCTAATGAAGTTGAAGTCCCAAGTCTACATGATGAGTTCATCTCCCGTACTCCACCATCGCAGGTGCTTGCTCTAAGTTGACAGTGTGATAATTGGTTTCATGTTGCATATGTTGTCTAGCCTGTATTTCTTCTATTTTGATTAAATTGCACCTGCTGAGTTTATACGTTATACATGTGCATATGACATGGCTTTCTGTGTCTAGAATACACTGCATCTATATATCATACCATGTTCTTACATCAAAGTACTGTTGTTGTGTATCCCGCATCAGTCACTCATGATTGGATGCTTTTAACATGGCAGTTTGATAGTGGTTGCATCTTGCATTGATTTCTACGTTGTACTGCTTCTAATTTTTCGAATTGCCACTTATGACAACACACTTTTAACTTGGTAGAGTAATATTGGTTGCATCTTTCATATGGTGTCTACCTTGCATTACTTCTATTTTCTTGAAAATCCTTCTGCTTAGTTTGCACATCGTAGCTGTGAATATGTCATGTCGTCCTATTTTTCTTACATATTCCATCCTCATACGGTTGTCTTACATCAAAGTATTGCTTGTCTGTATCATGCATCAATGAGTTCTAAAGAGTGATTTTATTCTTTTGTGTTGTGGGTATAGCTTGACATGGCAAAGTCATAAAAGAGCAAGGAAAATAATATAGTAGGGAGTACTGTTACTTGTCGGGTGAAACGGAAAAGGATCTGCCGTCGAGATTCTGCTGGTACTTATAGTGCAGTAGAAGGTCCAAGTCCACCAGCTAAATCTACAAACACAGTATCACCTACTCCACCAGCTGCAGCATCCGCTTCAACTGTATCAGCATCTCAACCAGTTACTCGTTCGTTTGCTCCGGAACTGGCCAGTTCCCAAGCTGCCTTCACACCTAACACTACTTCTGAAGCACTGCTGACACAACATGACTTGGCAAGATCTGATGAACCTCATGAGCATCAACACCAAGACGGTACCTGACCGAGTCAAGTTGTAGTTGCATGCTCCTTTATATGTACTCTCACAGTTTGATGTACACTAACACTTTCCATATTCGTTGTTGAACTAGCACCATGGCGCAAGCAGAAACAGACATCAGGGATAATGCTTGATAGATTAACAAAATCTAAAGGAGGAAGAATGGAGATCCATTTTGAGGCAGGTTTAAAAAGGCCACGTGATGCTACAGAGTCAGCCATTGCCATTAGGTGTCATGCACATATCCTCCCAATGTGGATCCAGTACAGGAATGAGAAAGACAATACCCAGTTTAACACCTTCCTTGACCATTTATCCGTAAGTAATGTTATTCATCGCAATTAGTAATATTGTCTTGCTCTGTCCCATACTTTCTAGCTTCCTCCTAATAAGACTCACATTCTTTTTTCAACAGATGAGGTTCAAATTGGATCCGAAAGATGATGCAACTAAACAAGCATGCACTCATGTTTTTCAGTCTGCTCCGCGACAGTATCTGTACCACCTTAGAAAATCTCACTTTGAAGGCAAGGCTAACAATGAAATCGCCCAAACATCTCCAGTGGAATATATTACAGATGAAGACTGGACAACCCTCGTTAAACACTGGTCTGATCCAAAGTATCAGGTAGGCTATATGTATTTGATCAGACCACATATTGAACTTGTATTTATGTATGTGCCTTACAAGTGTATCTTGTTCTAGGCTAACTGTTTGAAGAACAAACCAACCATTCTAAAGTGAAATTCCAACAAACAACAGGATCTCGTAGGTATATTGCACACTGCGAGGCTCTTGTAAATAGCTGCTACTTCCTTCTTTTTTGTGTGGCATATTATCGTATCTATATTGACTTGTTCCAAATATATAGGAAAGCCCGTGCGGACCAAAAAGAACCTGAACCAAATGTAGTGCAAATCTTCAAGGATTGCCACACCAGCAAGATGAGGGGCATGAGCACACCAGTTCAAGCCGCTGTTGTAAGTCCTTACTCCTCCTGCCTTGAACTGATTGGTACTGCAATGTGTTCATTTAAGTACTTGGTTTGCAGCCAATGTCATATACTCTGTTCACTTTTATACACAGTTGTCTTAACGTATCATTTCACCTTACATGGTTTAAAAGAGATGAAGGATATTCTTTTGGTCTTGATCTGTAATCTAGTTGTTATGTTCACGTGCACACACAATGATAAAATAGCCTGTTTGTTTTATATCTGTTTGCCCATGATATGAATGATGTCATACTATGTTCATCCTACTTTAAACCATGTCTCTTTATCCTTAGATGTCAACGGATGTGAGGAAATAGACAATACAATAGGCATGCTACATGGACATATGTTCCGAAAGTGAGTTTATTATGTAGTTGGCACTACAATACATGCTAATGTATTACAGTAGTTCACCAAAAAAAGTTATGTATAAACATTTAACCTACTTTGTTTGTTTTTATCTCATTAGTAAATTATCTGGTACACTAATCTACAAGTTCAAACTTTCAGGAAGCTATGGAACAAATGATTGAACAGCCACAACCACCTGAAGGTGACGAGGCTACTACAGGCATAATGTCACCTCTTGCTGCAGTGCGTCAGTATCTCTCCACTAACAGTGCAAAAAGCAGCGTCCTGCGTAATTCTGGGTTGGTTGTCAAGGTAACCTCGTCCAAATCGCCTTCTGAACAAAATCTTCCTGCTAGACAGAGTGATATATCTGTGCTCCAGACACAAGTCCAATCCCTAATGGATGTTGTTTCGGAAACAAGAATAGTGGTTGAGAAATGTCGTCAAGATATGAATGGTTTTGAAACCAGACTATCAGACATTCGCTTTGTTGTTCAAGAGCAATGGCGGAAAAAAGGTGGAGATTGTGCTGCTCCATCAGATTCTACAGCCTGAAACATTAGCACTCAGGTCAAATGATCTGTGCTTCTATACATCTGATGGTGCTTTTATCTGGAAGGACTGTAAACTTTATGCCAACAGGCCTTTTGTTGTATGGTTAGAATTTATTTTGTTGTGATACAACATTTATGATGCTGCCACAGGTTGCAGTAATTACGGCGCTATTTTTGTATAGTGTAGGTTTATCTTAGTAATGTATTTGGCCGAAAGCTTCGTAGCAGCCCAACATGCCAACATTTGTCGGGCCCATTCCAATTGGGCCAAAAACGATTACGGGCCGAAATTGGCATGTAGCCCACTAAAAATATCTGGGCCTAAATCAGCATAAGCTTTCATATTTTTCTGGTAGGCATGTGCCCATAGTGGGCCTTTAACATGCCTAAACATAAGTTGGGCCCTCAATAAAATTAGGCCGTTTACAGGTGTAAATATCTCGAGCCCATAAAAAACATGGGCCTTTAATAGACCGAAAGTGAGATTGGGCCCTGATTGTGCCAAATAACCCACTAGACTTAGCAGGCCGAAATGGTGGCCTGTTTACGATGCGGATGACAGGCCGAAATTCGGACGGGCCGTAAATGCTCCGACCAAATACACGGGCCTTTAATGGGCCAGAACTTCGGTCGGGCTAGATTATCGTCATTTTTATATGGGCTGTTAATGGGCCCGATATGATGTTGGGCCACATATGGCCCATGGTTTTACGTGCGGTGTTAACAGGCCCAAAATGATAACAGGCCGAAAGTGGCCCAAATCTATAGTGGGCCTCTAACAGGCCGAATGTCAGACATGGCCATATGACCCAAATCCTTCATGGTCGTTTATGGGCCAAAAGTTTTGATGGCCTGTAAATGGGCCCAAATGAAGCCGGACCTTTAACAGGCCGGAATTACACCGGGCCGTAATTCAACCTAATTATTTAGCGGACAGTTAACGGGCCAGAAGTGACCATGGGCCGCGTTCATGACAAGTTTAGGACAGGCTGTTGACGGGCCGATTTGACAGAGAATGTTGGGCCTTTAGCTGGGCTGGCCCATTATGGTCTGCAGAATCTTGTGGGCCTTTAGCTGGGCCGGCCCATTGTGGTCCGCAAAATCTTTTGGGCCTTTAGCTGGGCCGGCCCATTATGGTCTGCAAATTCGTGTGGGCCTTTAGCTGGGCCGGCCCATTATGGTTCGCTAAATTTTATGGGCCTTGAGATGGGCTGGCCCATTATGGTCAGCTAAATTTTGTGGGCTTTTAGCTGGACCGTCCCATTATGGCCTGCTAAATCTTATGGGCCTTCGATTGGGCCGGCCCATTTAAACTTTGTGGGCCACTTTTCGGTCGGTCCACCTGTCAACATATCATAGGCCCATCTCGGCCGTTGGATGAGTGACACCTGTGCCAACGCGGTGCTGACGCGTGGATCCGTCAGCCAATGCGAATTTTACACGTGGAAAATCGGCATTGGCCGTGGTTGTTAACGGGTTATCGGATCCAAAATCCGACCCGATAGCTTAACGGTGTTCCATTACGGTGGATGCCACGTGTCGGTCACCCTTAAAGAAAGCACTTCTGTGACGTGTAATTTATCGTCATGGAAGTGGACACTTCCGTGATGATAATTTTGGTAATGTCATGGAACACTTCTACGACAGCATAGGTATGACTATCTTGATTCTGTCATAAATTTGTCATGGATGTACATGCATGACAGAAAACGCGACCTACTGTGACAAACACGTATCATCACGGAAGTGTATTTTTTTTGTAGTGCTAGAGGCTGCCGAAGTCGACAATGACGGGGGCAGCATCGGAGCAGGTGCGCGACGGCGGCCGCGAGCTCCTCGGTTGCCTTCTTCCCGGGGACACGAGGCGCCCCGCCATGCCGGCCCAGCGCCTGGCAGTGGTGATGCTCCGCTGCCTCACAACACCCGCGCGGCGGATCTCATCGCCCGCAGCGGCCACTGCTCCTCGCGCTCTTGCTCCGCCGCCGCTGCTCGTGCCTTCCCACCGCAATCAGCCACTGCATGCCCATGTGTCGTCGCCGCATCTACTGCCCGCATAGCTGCCGCAGCATGCTCGTGCGCTGCCGCCACGGCTGCCATTTGTGGCAGTAGGGCCGCCGGGGAACATCAGGGTGGGGGCAGCAGCAGCTGCTCGTGGCTGTACATGGCCTCTACTGCTGTTCGTTACTATGTATGGCCTCGACTATGCATGGCCACAGCTGCTGCTACTGCTTGTCCCCATGTGTGCCCCTGTTCACTAACAGAGAAAAGCATACCAGTGGCACTAGTTTTTTACATACCAGTAGCGCGGGCACCCGCGCTACTGCTAGGGCACTACAGCTATTATTTAACAGTAGCGCGTTTCTAAACAAGCGCTACAGCTAAAATACTTAGTAGTAGCACCTCTTCCTCCACCAACGCTACTACTATCATCACGTAGTAGTAGCGCCCTGTTTTCTCCCCACGCTACAACTAGGTAAATAGAAATAAAAAATAAAAAAAGTAGTCAGGTGCAATATTCATGGAAATCAAGACAAGTCCAGTGCAAATAAACTAAGTTCACAGAACCATCTCACAAACATTAACAATAGTACCATATTTAATATAACCACACAATCTCACAAACTCATATATAGTAGTCAACAATGCATGGATAGATCATAGTTGATAAGTAGCTACTAGGTAGTCATACTAGCATAGAAATGGTTCAACACATATTTAATAAAACCACACAATCTCACAAACTCATATATAGTAGTCAACAATGCATGGATAGATCATACTTGATAAGTAGCTACTAGGTAGTCATAATAGCATATAAATGGTTCAACAGCCACACGCATGCATATGTAGTTCTAGATGATATCAATGACGACCATCATCCTCAAGCCTGAGCGGTGGGTGTTCCTGATAGTAATTAAGATTGCGTGTCCAACATGAAGATTCTTGCCGACGAGGGAGCTCTTCCACCCAACCGAGTTGAAGTGTGTGCGATCGTCCGTATCCACGCCGTATGCATAAGTGGTGACGGAGCCCCTTGCGATAAGGCGTATTCCAGCAGAGCCTTCTTCATTAGGCTTGATACCACAACTCTTAGATAGGCTCTTTGGCAATTTCTGAATAAGAAAAACATATCAATTAATAAATAGCCTCACACATTCTGCACTATCAAAAGACAATACTACATTTCTGCTAAGCATGAATTCTACTAATAAGTATATATGGATTCTACACTATTAGCAGTTCTTTGGATTCTACACCAAGCGTATATATCATCGGACTCTACACTAAGTATATATATCATCAGACTCTACACTAAGTATAACAATAAAGCATATAAGATTCACTAAGCATATATATCATCGGACTCTACACTAAGTATAACAATAAAGCATATAAGATTCACTAAGCATATAAGATTCACTAAGCATATATATCATCGGACTCTAAACTAAGTATAACAATAAAGCATATAAGATTTACTAAGCATATATATCATCGGACTCTACACTAAGTATAACAATAAAGCATATAAGATTCACTAAGCATATATATCATCGGACTCTACACTAAGTATAACAATAAAGCATATAAGATTCACTAAGCATATATATCATCGGACTCTACACTAAGTATAACAATAAAGCATATAAGATTCACTAAGCATATATATCACCGGACTCTACACTAAGTATAACAATAAAGCATATCATCAAATTACTCTAAAAACTACAGTAAATGCAACATACCATGATATGCCGATCAACCATGGTACTTGTCAGGCGGGTCACGAATGGCACCCCGACGAAGTCAGCATGTGACGGAATGATGTCCCATAGGTTGCACACCTCCTCCTCGCTCAACTTCATTCTCCGAGCTGTGATGGCATCACCGAGTGGGTCGTCATCATCCTCATCATCCTCATGGGAAAATTTTGTTTTTGCCACTCTAGATTTTTCCAATTTTCCTTATGCCACTCTAGATTTTGACATTTCACTTTTGCCACTCTTAGTTTTTGACAATTATCACAATTGCCATTCTTGTGGCAAAAGCAAAAAAATTAGAGTGGCAATTGTGATACATTTCAAAAGATAAGAGTGGCAAAAATGAAATAAAATTATTTTGCTTTTGCCACGGAATGGCAATTATGATAATTGTCAAAAGCTAATAGTGGCAAAAGTGAAATATCAAAATCTAGAGTGGCATAAGGAAAACTGGCAAAATCTAGAGTGGCAAAAACAAAATTTTCCCCATCCTCATCATCCTCATAATCTTTTGCTTTGTTGACACAAATCATGGCCGGCTTGGGTCTTTCAGCTCTGGAGAAGAAGCTGATCAACTCACCAGCGGTGATACGCATGTGGGCGATGAAACAAACCCATCCATCTCCTCCCACCTGCATCATCTTTCGTCCTTTTTTGATCTCCATAGTGTAGTGGCCCCCAGGAGCCTCAAAGGTCATAGAGTCTCCGGTCAGATTGTTGAATTCTGACCTCACATTGCATGGGACGATCTGTGTACAAAAAGCAAAATGATATATACAAGATGCATTAATGCCAATAACACTAAAAACAAAATAGTAGTTACTAGTTTCATCTAATTTATTACCGCCGCATGAAGAAAACTAGACTCGAAGTAGATGTCGAACAGCGTGCCAGTTGCAAGGCTGCTGGCGCACTTTGACTTGCACCGTCGACATGGTGGTGGTGGTGGTGGCGCCATTTCCCTAAAGCAATATGATTAAAGGATTAACGATCCAAAAAGTAAACATAAAGTTTTCCTAGAGTTCACATGGCAAGCAAAATAACAACTAAAAAGTAAACATAAAGTTCAGTCCAGGGGAACACTTTATCTATTCCCACACCCAAAAGTTGAACCAGCTTAGAATCTGCCAAAACACAATAAGTAAACATCCATTCCACCTTTGGCATCAGATGCACAATAATTAAAACTATAAAAGGCAAACACCCCCCTTTTCGATCAGATACAACTCTATGTCTATCTGTGTTTTCTTTTTCTGAAATTTACCAAAAATGGGTTCACTAACAGCATCATAACAACTTGGCAATTTGAGCATCACCACATACAGATACTCTCTTCAACCTGAAAGAGTATCGAATCAAGCATTGATTTTCCATGAAACCACATAACAGTGAGGGCTTCTTGGTCATATCTTTATATGCATCAACAAAGAAGCTAGTGGCAGCAGCCAAGAATTAAAACCCTCAACCGTTGTTGTCATACCAGAGCTAATAAAATGCTCACGATTCTACGATCGAGCACTATGGTTGTTCCAGCGAAGGAATGACAAGTAGTTACAAGTACTACATCCATGATCCTAAATGCCGGAAAAAATAGTCACGTATCGTGACAACGTGATACGATGGGACACTCTCGTCCTCGGCCGATCACGTTAGCTAGCTTAGCTGCTAGCTCCCGCCAGCACACCATCTTCAGGACGAGCGCGCCAACCCTGTAAGATGCGGTTTGCCCGCTCAATTGTGGACTGCGAAATCACGCCCTAGATGACACCAGGGCTCTAGGAGCGTATCTCGAAAGCTCCCATGGCACCATTTTAGAAGGGGAGCCGATCCTACGACCACCATCGACAAACTTGAGCGTGTGGAGGCATTCACGCAACCACAGACGATGGATAATCATTCCCGTTGCAGAAGCCTACCATCTACACGAAACGGCACACGACAACCGACGCTGCCCGTGGCTCCTCTCCGGAAAAGGCATGACATGGACGCCCCCTCTCTAAACCCTAGAACACTAGGCACCGCCGCCGCCACCACTGCTCCAGGGGCAGCAACCAAGAATTGAAACCCAAGTTTCAATTATATGTGCTAAAAGCCTCTACTTCTCTAGCTACTTCTCCCTACTCTCTCCTAAGTTTTGGTGAGCAACAAAAATCCTCTACTTCTCTCACCTAACCCCTCTCTCTACTCTCTTCCCAATCACGCGAGGAAACAAGCCTGGAACACGCCGCATCAAGCGCGGAGCCACCGTGCAATCCTAAATCCCAAAACATGGCGAGCTGCCGCGGCAAATCGATTGGAACCTAGCTAGTGTGGCGCGCGCAGGGAGGAGGAGATCGAGGGGGACTTACGGGGCTGGAGCGTTGGAGGAGGCGAGAGGAGACCGTGCATGGTGGCGGCGCACGGCATCGTCGACGGGGGTGAGGCGGCCGGGGACGAACCCTAACCGCGGCGGCAGCGGCGGGCGGAGGGGATCAATTGTGAGAGTGAGGGGGTGCGGGGGCGCTCGGGCTGGTTTTCTTTTGCTCTAGTAGTAGCGCTGGTTAGAGGCAGGCGCTACTGCTAAGCCCACCAGCTGTATCGCCCGTTCAACATAAATGCTACAGCTAAGTGGGCTATTGTTTTTGCCCTGTGGCCCATGTAACAGTAGCACGGCCCAAGCAAACAAACGCTGCTGTTATATATTAGTAGTAGCGTGTTTTCTACCCAGCGCTACTAGTAAATACTAGTAGCGTTGGGGCATAAACAGGCGCTACTGGTAAACTTCTATCTATAAGCATTTTCCTAGTAGTGGTTGTTGCTAATTGCTGTGACCTTCACTGCTGCTCGCCTTTGCTGGCCGTGAAGTTCTGGAGGCAACCCTTCTTGCCGGCGGCCTGCGGAGATGCTCGGGATCCGCCCTGTCCAGCAGCCGCACTTGCCAGTGGCCTCAGCTACCTCCACGCCCGACGCAATGGTGAAACTCTCCTGCTTTTCTCCCATGCACGGAAGGTGTTTGAGGACATGCCAAAAAGAAAGAGAGGATGAGGAAGAAGAAGGTTGATGTGGGGCCCACCTGTCATAACAGTCAACTTAACGGTCAAAATAAACAGAGTTGACTTTCCCGCCACGTCAGCCTTGACAGACGGGCCCCGCATGTCATAAACACATTTAAATCTTCTAAACTGGCTATTTTTCGAAACTGGTAGTTTTTAGTCACGAGATTTCAATATTTTGGTATAGTTATCAGTCACTTTTTTAAAAGTGGTAGTTCTGTGGGACGCGAACCACAATTGTGGTATTTTTTTTGTCAAACACTCCATTTTCATGTGTATATTGTAGCATTTTTAAGGGGTGTCGAACTGTACATCGTACTTTATTCTTTTGTTTTTATTTTTGAGCATTAAACAAAAAAAATTGAGACATTTTTTAGCATTAAACATGGTATTTTATTTGGGCATGGGCCAAAGTTTGTATGGATTCGTAGACCAGGCCATGGCCTCACAAGTGACAACAACGGCCCACGACCCACATGGGGCGTTAAAACCAACCCCAGGCAACTCTATGCTCATCCATCTTGTTTGTGCGGGCGCCGTTGTAGTTATAATCAAATTCCGACGAAAAATTGACTATTTATTATTAAGTTCGTTGGAATTTGATTATAACTACAAAGTTTATTTTTTCTTGACAAAACGTTAACCAGGGACTGGAGCATAAGAGATGATTAGTGCTAGGGGAAAATGAAAAGGATCCCACGTGTACACAGGTCGTATACAGATCGATTGCTACACACGGAACAGATACTGATCGATCACTCCATGAGAGAAAAAAATCATGGAGCAGGAAAGGAAAAAAATGTGTTACAATCCTTTCTTAGGTGCTAGATGTCGCGATCCTATTTTTCTGTAGGATTTGCTACGATCCTTTCTAAGGTGCAACGGTTTTCATTGTGTTTTTTTTACTATTGACAATGGAGAGATTAGAAACAGCGTCGAAGAATTGTGAGCGGCTAGCCGGATGTTCGCTGAACATTAGGAACTGTTGGGGACCTGACTTGCCGGCGGCTGGCGGCCGGGGCACCAGATGATGAATTCGTCATCTAGGGTTGAGGAGGCGGCGGCTGCCTGATGAGTTGCGACGGCTAGGTATAGATGAAGGCGTGGAGCGATGTAGGTAGTTATGGGTCGATCACCATCGTTATACTTGTACATGTATACGGCGTGTGTACGCCGGATCTTCTTCTTTTTCATTAGCACTAATCATCTCTCACAATCTAGTCCCTAGACATTTTTTGTCAGGAAAAAATCAACTTTGTAGTTATAATCAAAGTCCGGTGAACTTAATAAATAGTCAATTTCCTCGTGGAGGAGGCTCACTGGAGAGGAAGAGAAGCCCCGGGAGACTTGACCGAGCGGTGCACGTGTCGTGTTGGGTGTGCATTTTCTCGACACACAAGGACTAATTTGAGATTTGACAGAAAGAGCCATTCTTCTGGGTGAACCGAAAATTTAAAAAAATTATTGTACAAAAAATATACATTATATTTTTACGAGAAAAACTTCCAACCTATTTGTTAGAAAGGAGAGAGGGATTTGGTGGAATAGTTCGATGTATTGCTTGAGCCTCGTGGGCGTATATATAGGAGTACAATGATCTACTTGAAGTACAAGACAAGCCAGAACAAATCCTAGTCTATCTCGTCTTTCCTAATGATCATGATACTTAACATCTCCCGCAGTCACAACGGTAGTGACGTAGACGGTGAGATTGGAGAAGAATCTGAAGGCAAGCTGACGGACACCCCCCTACAGTCGTAACGGTCGATGCATCGTGGAGTCGTGGCTGGAGTGAAAACCGACGAGGTTGCTCAAGCAGACGGTAGCCCTTTGTGACGTTTGTCGATGTAGCCGAGAGCGTGGGTGGTGGAGCCGTGGTCGAGGTAGCCGTGCGAAGAATGCCGTGGTCGATGTCGAGTCGGGTAGGCGATGTCGAGGAAGTCCTCGTGGAGCTGCGGGCGCAAGGATGCGCCGAGTTAGTCGTGGGCGCGGTGGTGTCGAAGTAGTGGTGCACCAGAAAATAGATGACGTTGACGACGCATCGCGCCGGGGTTGCCAACCCCGGGGACACATCGTAGACGAAGGCACGCGTCGGTGTTGCCAGCACCGGGCATGCGTAGATGGACGAAGACTAAGTTGACGAAGCGCCGCACCAGGCTTGCCAGGCCCGGGGACACGTCGTGGGCGAAGGCACGCGGCGGTGTTGCCAGCAGCGGACATGCGTAGACTGGGACCTGCACGAGCTGTACGTCATGTCGAAGAAGTCGGAGAGGCCAGCAGAGAAGGACTCGATGACGGTTGCGGCACCAATCGGCGCGGGGCCAATGTCGCCCGCGGTTGTCGGAGTAGATGAAGCGGTCGGGGTAGATGACGGCGATGGGCTGGAGCTGGACGAAGACGAATGGGGTGGACGGGCGGCTGCGGCGGCTACGGGGGTAGCGGCGGCAGCGACCGAAGAAGAGCGGCGGCGGCGGCCTGACGGCGATAGCGGCGGCTAGGTTATGAGCGTGGCGGCGATGCTCGAAGTGGGCGAAGAACCCTGACAGCGTGACGAAGATCGGCGCAGACAGCGGCGTTCCCGCGCCAAGGAGACGGCGCGACGCATACCACAGGAAGTCGACGCACAGGGACGACGGAGTGGACCGCGGGCCGCGACGCTATGACCCGAAGGGGCGACGCAGCGGCGACGGGCAGGTCGGGGTGACGGCAGGAAGACCTCGGGACGGCGGCGGGGACCGCAGGCCGCGATGCTACGGCCCGAAGGGGCAGTGCGGCGGCGGAGCGCGGGTCGGTGCAACCGCGGGGACGGCCTCGGGGCGGCAGCTGGGACCGCGTTTCACAGCACTATGGCACGTAGGGGCGACGCAACGGCGACGCGCGAGTCGATGCAACAGCGAGGAGAACCACGAGGCGGTGGCGCTGCGGCCTGACGGGGCGATGCAACGGCAGCCCGTTGCTCGATCGGTGGAGGGACGCGCTGAACTCGAGGACGATCTTCATAGGACCTGCAGAGGCGTGCGTAACCGACTGGCCAGGTCGGTCGTGCGACGTAGATCAGGCGGATTGCGACGGCGAGCGGGTGATCAAGCCGATCGCGCGCGAGGTCGGCGATGCCGCTCGGTGGAGGCGGGATGGCGGTGGAGTCCTAGATGAGGCCGGAGACGACAGAAGGTGTGGGACGTCGTGCGGACGAGCTTGTCCGCACCGGCATCCGGGCTGCCAAAGCAGCGTCGGCGCCCGGGCAGCGAAGCCCGAGCGACCAACGGAGCAGCGGCGCCCGAGTTGAGGCAGCCGACGAGCCTGATGCAGCCGTCCCGATGCAGCCAAGGACGAGGCCGGCGAGGTAGACCACCTGGCCGCCATGCACATGCGGCGGAGGCGGGTGGCGTGGATTGATTGGTGCGCCAACGCGCGAGCGGCGACTATGATCGGCCGCCGCATGGCGTGAGGCTGCCGGGTGTAGGCGATGCAGGTGTCCCAGTCGGAGCAGGGCGGTGACGGTTGGCACAGGGCCACGGGCGGGACGGCGCGCGAACGATGGCCTTCAGGGCTGCCTGTCGCGCGAGGCCGCCGGGTCGGTGAAGTAGCCTGCCAGTCACGCCGGTGTTGGAGTAGAGACGCGGGGTGTCGACGGCGGCGGAGGGCGACACAAACCAATCAAGCATAGATCGAAAAACTTAAAAGAAAAAACGCCGATCAAAAAGACCGACGAGAGAGCGAAAAAACCCGGAGCAAGGGCTCGGGAAAAAGACTCTCTTGGGCAGCCGGCCAACACGGCCGGCGGGACGAACCCTAGGTACGGGCGGTGCGGCCCCATGAGGCGGTAATGGAGGCCGACCGCCCTGGGGCCGGCGCGCGGGTGCGGAAGCGATGATGGCTAGGGTTAGGATTGAGATAAGGCTGATACCATGTTAGAAAGGAGAGAGGGATTTGGTGGAATAGTTTGATGTATTGCTTGAGCCTCGTGGGCATATATATATGATTACAATGATCTAGTTGGATTACAAGACAAGCCAGAACAAATCCTAGTCTATCTCGTCTTTCCTAATAATCATGATACTCAACACTATTCATTGACTGTCAAATTAGTACCAAGAACACCAGAAGTAAAAAAAATACTTCCAAGTCCGTAGACCACCTAGCGACGACTACAAGTACTAGAGCGAGCCGAAGGTGCACCCCTCGTTGGAGCCGTGCAAAACTTATTGTAGTAGACAGTCGGGAAGTCGTCGTGCTAAGACCCCATAGGACCAGCACATCAGAGCAGCAACCGTCGCTGATAAAGAGAAGCGTAGACCGGAAGGATCCAACTTGCAGACACACGAACACAAACAAACGAAGAAAGAACCCTCTTGGATCCACCGAAGACAAACACCGACCGAATCATGCGAGATCCGCCGGAAACAAATCTCCACACGCCCTCCAACGATGCTAGAAACAACCACCGGGACGGGGACTAGGCTGGGAGAACCTTATTCCATCTTCAGAGAGTCGTCGCCGTCTCGTCTCTCTGAGCAGGACACAAATCCTAACAAACTCAAAAAAATCGGGAAAAAGGGAGCCCTTCCACCAGCAAGGACCGGGATCCACCGCGCCTCAATGGCCTAAGGCCAAAGAAGACGAGGTAGACCGACGGCAGCACCGGCAGGAGGCAGAAGAAACCCTAGCCAAAGGTCTTCTTTCTTTCATCACATTTTTTTTAGTGTTTTATATACCGTGAAGAAATCACATTGGTGACACTTTAGTTTTTTTTAAGCAAATCAACAAGTCTCTGAGCCCAAAATGCTTCAAAAGTGACCTTTTTTTAGAGTGCCATCGCCCATTTTGTGTTTTCAGTTATGAGCACTATAAATGTTATTTTCTTCATGAAATTTCGCATAGCAGTAGAACATTCAGAAATAAGTCTTGTAAAGAAATCAGGAAAAATATATTATACCATTATTTTGGATTCACAGTTCACCCGAGAGCAAAAACTCCATGTTCCTAATTCGACACTTTATACGCGTATGTGAATTCGGAAGTGTTCATTTCAAAAGCATATTTACTGTGCACACTCTTGTGTCCTCGCAGATTATCCACGCACTCATGCATATAATTGGTTGGGACTGAGACGAAAAATAAATAAAGAGAACATAAAAATAAAGATGGTTTGGGATGGGCCATATGGGTTGGGTTTGATGTGTTTGCTGATGTCCCGAGGATTTAGGGGACATTAGTTAGGTAGGTTTTTTTCACTCTCATGTTTGGGCACTATTCAGTTTGTTCATATAAAGAGGTCTTTTTTAGGAGAAGAATAATTATATTACTCAATTGCATGGTTACATTCAGAATGCATGGTATCACACAGCTCATGTGACGTCCCATACTGCCATCAGCCTCTCAGAAGGTTGTCATCACCTCGAGGTCCAGACTCCGTATCGCCCGCACGACCATGGAGTCCGCCATCGTCGAAGAAGAGGGGCCACCGCCTCGATTCCGGGTGCTACAACCTACATGAAGCACCAAATTGCCGCACCAGCCGTTGTCGTTGCCCATACAACGACAATCGCCATCGCGGGCGTCAGATTCAGGCACTAGGTCCCGAATCCATCACGCGCCACCTCGTGTTTACCCGCGCTTGACCTCCCGTCACTATGAAGAGAAGGCCACCAGCAGCTCCGCCGCCCGAGGCCGCCACCATGGCATCCACTGCCGCGCCGTCGGAAGGGCATGCCGGGCAGGGAGACATGCCGCCGCGCCGCGAGGAGTAGCCTCCACAGCCACGATGTAGACGGCTGATCGCAACCCGCCACCCACGGGTCAGATCTGGCCGCCGCGAAGTCACCGCCACTGACCCCCAAGCACACTCCACCGCACGTTGTCCGGCGCCACACTCCGGCCCAGCAGCCCCGGCTTGCGCCGAGGCCCCCACGCGAGAGGACAATGGATCCCTGCCGCCGGCCAGGCTTCGCCCGATCGCCCCCTCTGGTGGTGGCGAGGAAGGAGGACGTAAAAGGAGAGGCCCCAGCGGCGGCTAGGTATTCCCTCCCATCGATCGCAGGAGCGACGAGAGGGACATTATACGCTGGAGGAGGGGCGACTGAAGGAGAAGAAGGAGGTTTGGAGAAGGCCGCTCGTGGAGGAAAGCGGCTGGAGGGGAGCATAGACCAGCTGTGGTGGCGGCGATTTGTTCCCTGTACTCATGAACGATCAACTGACAGACTAGCTAACTCCTGCATTTTACTTATTTATACCCACTAGTAAAGGGGTTAGTGCTTCCGCCCGTCCGCCATAAAATTGTTCCCAAAGTTACAAAACATTACCCACCGATGCCACCCGTAAGTGACAAAACACATTTTGCACACGAAAATCCCCCAGCCTGGGCCGGCTCACGGAGTAGGGACCTCCTATACGACGCTCTGCACGCTGGGAGAAGACGCAGCGCGGCCGTTTGGGCCGCCCATGTGCGGGCGTCTAGTTTTTTTAATCAATTTATTTCTTTTCCGTTGTTGTTTTTTCTACTTTAAATTAATTGGGACTCCAAAAAAGTTCCAAAATTTTGAGAATTTTAAAACAAAAGATTCAATAAATCATAAAAAAACTTGTGGATTCAAAAAATGTTTGTGATTTTTAAAAATATTAAAAAATGATCATGATTTTTTCAATATTTTGAAAAAAGGTTCATTTATAGAAAATGTTTTAATAAAATGTTTGCCAATTAAAAAATCATGAATTTTGGAAACGCCCAAAAAGTTTGGAAACAATTTATGAATTAAAAAAGCAGTTTCTTGATTTCTAAAATGCTCGTTGCATGCATTTCAAAAAATGTTTGTTATATAATAAACTGTGAAATTAAAAAAATCCACTATTTCCAAAAAACATGTTCGTTGATTCTAAAAAAGTTTGCTGATTAGAAAAAGGTTCACACTTTTGATAAAAGTATTTGCAAATATTATAAATCTTAATGAATTCAAAAAATATTGATGATTTTAAAAATTTCACAAATAAGTAAAAAATGGTCACGGATTTAAAAAAAATGTTCACGATTTCAGATATCTTCATGAGTTTTAAAAATGTTCATGATTTTCATAAATTGTTCACGATTTCACAAAAATATTCAATTTTTCTGAAGAATTTTATGAAAAATAAAAAAAAGGAAGAAATAAAAGTAAAAAAAGAAGAAAAAAGAAGAAGAAAAAACAGAAAATAAAGAGAGAAAACCTCTGAGGAAGAAATGCGAAAATCCCAAAAATAGGATCGAAGATACGAGGGGGTACACGCTAGGTCGCTAGGCACCAAATAGGAAACCCCGCCGCAGTAGCAACTGGAAATGTACGTTTTAGATAGGGGAATCCCCCCACTTAGACGTCACGTGCAATGAGAAAGAGAGTGATAGTATATCTCAGTGATGCAGCAAAATGCGGTCATAGGCATTGAGATTATGATTATTTTTTCTGTGTTGTAATGCACGGGCCCTTTTGCTAGTCTCTACTTCTAATGTCTCAGTTGGTAGTCTCCGCTCACCGGTTAATTTTCGTCCCATCATGCCTGGTTTATTTCCGGGACGCGTCTAGCTGGCGCCCGGGCGCTTGGGAGGGTTACCGAGCGGCTGACATAAAAGGAAAGACCTGGTCGGGGCGCGTGGTCAAAAAGGAAAGTCTCCAATCCTCCCGCGCGCGAAACATCAACTACCAACCACGGTGCCCGCGTGCGACAGCTGGCCGTGGGGATCACGTGAACCCAACCACCCGCCCCCGCCTTTGTACCTCCACACCCGAATCTCCCCTCTAACTACCCCCACGCCATCTACTTCTTCCCCATGAAAGAAGGATTCGCCATGGTGAAACCTCCATCGCCAGGAAAATCCATGGAGGCTCCAAAAATTAAGAACAGAAGAGGGGAAGAGAGGGAGAAAGGGAAAAAGAACCAGGAAAACATCAAGAAAAAGCCAAACAAAAAGGAGCAAACAAGAAGGACAAACGTACCAGGAGGAGAGAACTCCAGGAGAGAATTCCCCTTCCTCTGCTTTGCTTCCTCCCTTGACATGACTTGCAGACTTGTCCTCTAGCTGGTTTTCTTGAACGAACCTTTGATTCATGAATTTGGTACAGAAATCACATGGATTATGTAGGGGGTTGGCATAGAATCTGTGCAACCAATATGCTGCTTTTGTGCAACCAATCAAGTTACAGCAGCCAATTGTAGCAACACTGTGTGCCAAAAAAGTAAACAAGTTGGTGCAACTATATACTGCTTTCGTGCAACTAGACAAGTTGCAGCAGCCACCTGTAGGCACACAGCGTGCATAAAAGATTGTTCACACCAACATCCGATGAAAATAGATACAAAATAGGCACAAAAGATTGTTCACACCAACATCCAACATATGCCCTGCAGTTGGCACAGTTTGACCTTCAGGTGGCACATTGGCTATTGGGGGTGGCACATCTGGAGTTACAGTTGTCTCACTTGATATTGTACTTGGCAGAGTGATTACTGGAGCTGGCACAGATGAAAGTGTGTTTCCCTCACTAGTTGCAGGCGTTGGCCCATCAGATGATGCATTATGCATGTGTTGACCTGCAGCTGGCTCACTAGGTGTTGGAGTTGCCACAGTAGGTGCTCGGGTTGCCGATTTCCTACATGCAATGCTGACATGTTGAGATGGCACTGAATCAGGATTGGTTGGCACTGAATCAGGATTGGTTGGCACTTTGTACCTCAACAACTGCTGTAGATGAGGAACCGCCTACATCGGGTGTTGTGGCTTTCGCTTTCCGTCTTTGACGCTTTACAAGACGGTATTGATCACCATCATCTCCCTACATACATGACACAAAAGAAAATCAGGAGAAGGATCATAAGAAAACACATAGACAAAAACACCATAAAAACATATTTTATAGCCTATTTACTCATACTGAAAATCAGGGGAAGGATCATAAGAAACCTTTTTATGCCATGTGTGCAAATAGAAGCCTATATTTGTGCCAACTAAAACATGGATCCAAAACCAACTTTTCCTGCTATGTGTGCAACCAAACAGCCAAGACTAGAAAAGAGATGTGCAAACTAATCATGGATTTTAAAAGCCAACTTTTGCTGTAAATGTGTGCAACCAACACACACCGACATGGATTTGTGTTGTCTGTGCAAAAATATACATATATTTGTGCAACTAAACATGAATCCAAAGCCAATTTTTGCTATAAATGTGTGCAACTAAAACATGAATCCAGACTAGAAAGAAGCACAAAGAAACAGTAGTACAAAGGAGAGTACAATAGTCTTGTCTCACACAAATAGCAGTAGCGGGAATATGTTCTATAGGGTGTTCTATATACTAAAAGTAAAACATAAAAAATATGAAAATCTATTTCCTGACATCAGAATCTTATTTCTACTTCCCAAATAGTAGTGTACAAGAATTGTAGCTTGAATTATGTGCAGCAAATCTAGATCAGCCTCTTTGGCCAAAAGAACATGTACATCATTGAAAACAAGAAAAAAAATGTGAGAAAAAGGAATAAACCAATTACTGGGTTGTATCTGTGCAACCTATTTAGTACAAACCGTGCAAGAGACACAACCGCTCTATGCGACAAAAAGAGCAATAAAGAAAAATGTAAAAAACGAGCATACAAACAAGTTCCGAAATCTGAATTCCGTCCAATGCACAACTTATTGTTCCACTTCCAAACAGCTTCTGGTAGAGGTGAGACTTTTTTAATGGGCTCAACTAATTGTTCAACGTCACCAACCTCCCAGGTGATGCCCTTGTCCTACCAACTTGTGACTATCGTTCTGTTTTATCTCCTTCATTACCCTCACCCCCCCCCCCCCCCCCCCCCCCGCACAATATCCTGAAGGTGAAAAAAGGTGATTAGTTAACATTGCATAAAAAATTTGTTCTGCTTCAGAAATCTGGATTAAAAAGGTTGAGGATGCCAACACAGTATTATGTTTGTTGTGCAACTAGAAATGCTGAGGATGCCAACTAAATAGATACTCTTGTACAACTAGAAATGCTGAGGATGCCAACTAAGTAGGTACTCTTATGTCAACTAGTTAGAAAGTATTGTGCAACTAGAATTGCTGAGGATGCCAACTTATTGCATACTACTGTGCAAGTATAAAGTCTAAGGGTGCCAAAGATACTCTTGGGCAACCCTCAAATTTTTTGGAGATAGGACTAAATTATATACTCTTGTGCAACTAGAAAGGCTGAGGATGTCAACTAGTTGTATACTGTTCCTTGAAACTAGAAATGCTGATGATGCCAACTAAATGGATACTCTTGGCAACTAGAAATCTTGAGGATACCAAGTCTGAAAATAGTTATTCCGCACTTGCATGACGAGACAACAAATCATCACACCATCACCAAACCAAAAACCGAGTTTATAAAAATGATGTTGATGCTGTTGAAAATACTAGCTACATTGAGTTCTGCAGAAAAAGTACTAATCACAACTGTATGAAAATCCAGCTTTGCATTGCAGTTCGTGAAGCCATAAAAACTGAATAAAAAAGGCTGACGACGCCAACTTATATTATGTTAGTTGTGCAACTACAAAATGCAGAGGATGTCAACTAGTTAGATGCTATTGTGTAACTAGAAAATGCTCAGGATGCCAACTAATTAAATACTCCTGTGCAACTAGAAAGGCTGAGGGTGCCAAATCATTAGATACTCTTGGGCAACCCTCAAAAATTTGAAGATGGGACTAAAAAATAGTTTTCTTGTGGCTGAGGATGTCAATTAGTAGGATACTGTTTGTGCAAGTAGAAATGCTAAGGACGCCAACTAATTGAATACTCGTGTGCAACTATAAATCTTGAGGATGCCAATTAATTAGATACTCTTGGGAAAAGAACTATTCAGCACTTGCATGACCAAATCAAAAAATTGCACATTCACCTGAGGGTGTCAATGCAGCTACAAAAATACTAGGATGTCAACCAGTTGGATGGTATTGTGTAACTAGAAATACTGAGGATGCCAATTATCAGGTACTCTTGTGCAACTAGAAAAGACTGAGGATGCCAACTCATTTATATACTCTTTAGGACACATCATCATCCTCTCCATCCCCGTCATTATCAGCGCCACGTGGTTGTCGCTTAGCCGCCCGTTTTGAATTCCGCCAAGAGGTCCTATTTGGAGAACCCTACAATGAATAAAAAATATTGAACTACAAAGAGGGTAAAAGAAAAGAGTATAAATAAATGGCCATAGGATAAAAGAAAAAGAAAATATGAACCTCTGTTTCACTATCAAGCACATTTCCTCTGGTTGCACAGTAATGTATCCCTAGTTGCGCAGGATCCCAAACCCCAGTGAACTAAAATAAAATTAGTTGCCTAGTTTGCTTACAAATTTGGGATAGATTGCACAGGAATGCTCCTCAAGTTGCATAGAACTGACACCAAAAACTGATATACAGAGAACGAGAATTATTTGCGTAGTTCGCTTACAAATTGGGCTACAAAGATATGATAGATTGCTAAGGAACCCCTAGTTGCAGAGAACTAACATAAAAAAACTAATATTCAGAGAATAAAATTTATTTTGCCTAGTTTGCTTACAAAATTTGTCTACCAGATGTAATAGATTGCATAGGAAGGCATCCTAGTTGCACAGGGAAGCACCCCTACTTGCACAGAACTAACAACAAAAAACTGACTTAAAAATTTGGCTAGTGGCTATGATAAATTGCACAGGAACAGGGCCCTAGTTCTAAAAAAACAGACTAACTACACATAGCAATTCCTCCTCTTAAAATCAGCAAAAATCATGCGAAAAGCACCTGGGGCTAATGCTCTACCTTCCCCTAGCAGATCAACTACCAATCCGCCACCATAGCGAAGCTTGCACGCTGCATCCCTGTAGTCCGACCCCAGCCACCATGGATCCGACCACCACGCCCTTGTACTACACAACAAGGCCGGCGGCGGAAACCCCTGCTGCTGACTTCTCCATCCCGTCCACGCTCCTTTTCCACATCCATGACCATGATGCTTGCACGCCACCGCCCCATCCTCCACGCGTGACAACGACAGATCCGGTCACCCGCGCTCTTTCCCCCATCCCAGCCTGTTGGATCGATGGATCCGGAGAGAGACGGTCTCCTACCTGTATGTCCCCTCCCAAGAGCTCTGACGGCGCCCCCTTAGGAAAGTGGACAGTGGAGGAGGAGACGGCGGCGATGCTTCTCCGGCTCCACGGCCCCGGCTGATCTGCTCAGCCTGCACCGCCGGATCCGCCGCATCTCCCTCGACCTCCAGGAGCGTCGATGCCGGGAGGAGGAACGGGGCGGTAGCCACATCACCGGGAGGAGGAGCTCGGCGGAAGGGCGCGTGGCCTGGAGAAGGAGCAGGAGGCGGGCGCGTGGCCTGGAGAAGGGGCAGGAGGCGGCCGGGTCGCAGGGAGGTGAGCAGCAGTGCGGGGCGGCAGGTAGTCGGAGGTGGGACGAATGGATAAGATGCAAGAGGTGGACGAGCGCGTGTGCTGATTTGTCGGTAGCGAGGCCGCTCGGGGCAAAGAAACAGTCTCCCGACAAAATAGCACCCGACTCTCGTGGGCCACACGATTCGCACGGAACGAGCGGTCAAGGCGCGGCCACTCGGTTCGACGGAATAGTGCGCGTGCACTTTTAAGATTTCAGGAATTTTAATTGACAGATTCTGGACCCATCTTCAGGAACAGGGAGAATCGTTATCCGCGTACGCAACAGAGAAATGTGGGGACGTTTTCGTGGCGAAACAGCATAGCTTCTGTGGTTGGACGTGGACGTCTGTGCACCTACCGGATCGGATCGCCGCCCGTACTGCGCTGTCCCCGTCGGCGACGCTGGCTCTGGTCCTCCCCTCCCAACCCCCACGCGCGCGGACACGGGTCATCTGACGTAGCTAACCCTGCTTTTTCCTGCCTTTGGGTCGCTGACAAGTGGGCTCCATACTTGGTGAGACTCATGTGTCAGTGTCTCAATGGCAGGTTAGCCAACGTCAGGGGATCCTCGTCCCCCGTGCGCCGGCCATGCGGATCGAGACGTGCAGCACAGCACTCGCTGTCCCGCAAGAGAGTCTAATCCCTCCGACCTTTCCTATAGCTAGCTACAGCAGCAGCTCGCCCCACAACGTTCATGTGGTTGAATAGTTAGATGGATAGTGCTATCTCCAGCCCATCAGGATTCAAGTCCTGATGCTCGCATTATTTTTGGATTTATTTCAGAATTTTCGGTGATACGCTTTCAGTGGGAGGAGACGTTCTCGTCGACGACGAGGCGCCTATGACGACTTCGTAAATTTTAAGATGACATGCCGGCTCAGTCTCTCGGAGGTGCTCATAGGGATATGATGTGCGTGTGTATGTTCATATGGGTGAGTGTATGCGCATATGTATGAGCGCTTGCGTCTACCTTTTCCTGTAATGAGGATATTTAAATCTATGGTTCTAATACTTCTAGGTCTACTACGGAACATGGGTCTACGCGCATCCAAATTGAAAAAATATATTATAGTAAAAGTCAACCAAATGACTTTCATGGTATTCTGAATGAATCTAACATATAAAGCCTCCTACACTACCCGCCGTTTCAGCGCCGTCCCGGTTTCAAATTCATCCAGCCCCCACGATCTGCCTTGCTGTCCGCTGACGTTGTACTTTTTATCTCGCTGGTATATATCTGGGCGTTCGTTTTTCTGTACGTTGTGTGTTCGGGTTACAGTGGATGACGCCTGGGCCACCCTTCTACGTGGGCCCTCTGCTGCAGTCACGGTGAGCGTATGCGCGCGCGTTCAGCTCGAAAAGGGGATGGGTTGCGACGATCGTGGGCTGCAGGGCGTGCGGTCAAAACCTAGCCCCCAATCCCTTCCTTCCCGAGCCCCGCGCCCCACGCCCCACTCCATCTCCTCCCATGCACTCCGCCGCCGCCATGGCCCTCTCCTCCTCCCCTCGGTTTCTCTTCTCTTGGCAAAAGGACGGCCGGCGTTCAACTCGGCACGACGGCGTTCAACTTGACAAAAGGGTGACACCTTCCTTCCTCTCCAAAGCAAGGGAAGGGAAGGGGAGGGGAGGGGAGGCCCCAGATTGAGGAGCGGAGCGATGCCCAGATCCGCAGCGGCACCGGCACCGGCGCGCCGTCGTCCACGTGGTCCTCGAGAGGAAGGCCATGGATGGATGGGGGCGGAACCATAGCCCCACACCCATCCATGGATGACGACGGCGGTGGCCTTCTCTCGGTCGGGTGGGGAGCAAAGCTTGCGGTGGCCCTCGACGCCCGCGACGGGCTGCAGCACCCAGACTTCAAAGGTACGCAGACACCCCTCCATCCTCCTCCCCTCTTCTTCTTCTTCTTCTTCTGGATGACCCCTGCGGTTGGATTGGTTTCTGCAGGCAGGCCATCACAATGGAAATGGAAGGATGAGCACCATGGCGGGCGTGCAGGTGCAGGCCATCGCCATGGCCCCTTATGTCGTCCTACACTATACTTTCCTGAAGCATGCATATGAAACAAATCTCTCGAATACTACTACACAGATTTCTCTTTTGTGCAGCAACTAGATTTTCGGGCACTAAAAATTATTGTTTGTTGCAGGCACGGTTTACACAAACACATCCTGTTTCAATGGCTCAAACTGTTGGTCCTCCCATGGCAATGTTCCCTGCTGGTGTTCATGGAGTTAGTCAGCAACTTTTTTATGGTCAGCAAAATCAACTTTATTAACCCACTACACGAGAGCAGAGTTAACTTTTCCCTGATGCATCCAGACCTTGTCAGCTAGCTAAAGTTGATTTTCATTTCTTGATTTTTCTTTACACGATGTGTGTAGATCTGAGAAAGAAGAGAAGAAGAATCCTGAGGAAGATTTTGGTGAAGAACAAGGTGGATTATCTCTCTCTCTAACAAAGTCACATTTGTTCCTCATTTTGATGTTATGATTTATTTTATTTTGCTTATATTCCAGTTACCTATTTTCTATATAGAATGCATCTTTTCTAAGAAAGAGAGAGAGAGAGAGAGGGAATTGGGGGATAGTGGCATTAGGACTTAAATTCTTTGCCTCCAGCAAAAGAAATGATTCCTGTATGCCTCCCTTTTTGTTTTATCTCACTTTTTTTAAGTTTGGTAGATATCACTTAATCGTGGCCGCAACTAATATCCAAAATTCATAGTGTCAGTACACTAAGATTTATCTTATTTTGGTATCAAGAACTATCTATGCTCAACATGGTGTCGAGGTGTATATAGCTGCTGTGGTGTCTGCGGGAATTCTCACGCCCGCCTCTTTCCCCTCTCTATATGAACCCTTTCATCAGCTTCAAAATGTTTCAAGAAAATTCACACATATCGATGGTTCATTATAATGACTTTGCAAGTTCACAGAATAATCAATCATTGATGAGCGTGATTTTTTTTAGCATTTGGAAGCATGAGGAAACTTGTAGTAGAAAAATAGAGCAGATGAAGCTGTTTTTTAGCCTCTTGTTCTTGTCATTTTGGTGCAGATGGCTAATCAAATGATGTCTCTTCACAAAACATTGAAGATACATAATGCGCTCTGGCATGCACATGTAAGATTCGTTTTGAATTTTCTGAAGATTCAAACACACACTTAAAAAGGGAGCACATGTGTTTGGTATTAAAAGAAAATGTCCAGGTTGTAGAGGTTTTACTGGTTAAATGTAGGTGGAATAGGGAATGACTGTAATGCATGCACTACAAAAGATGGGTTCTTACGACTGTCCAACAGGGACATTTGCACCAGCAAATAAGTTGTACGACTTAGTTTTCTCTACAGTAAAATCAACCTGTTATGCAGAAGTGACACCCTGTGAAATTTTTTCATTGAATCATATGAAGGTGGTTACAATTAGATATACTCCCTCCGTGCACTTTTATAAGATGTTTCAGACAGCTAACATGAACTGTTTTGGGTGAAGTCTGAATTGGCTACAATGTCTTATAAGTGAACTGAGCGAGTACCTTTTCCCTATCTTGGTAAAGGTGCCAGGAAAGTTGTTCTGTATGAAATATAACGTTCTCACTGGTTAATTTCTATTCTAGGTGGTATGCATAATCATGATTTTCTGTGCAGACTTGTTTCACCGCAACCCCCACAAAAGGAGCAGCCTGGTGAGGAGGGAAAGCATCACCAATATGTATATTTGTCGTGATCTTCACTATGCGTGAAATGACCTTCTAATTACTGAATTAGTGGTGATTGTTCTATCATAGACCGGACATGCTGAATAATGGTAGTATGCGTGTGATGTATCTACTCTTTTTTCCCTTCTTCAGTTTAAGAATTTTTTATGTGCTAGCTCCTTCAAATTATACTCTTCTTTCTTTTTCTCTTCAAGTATTTGATTAAATGATAGGTGCATAAGCTCCTTCAACTATTTGATTAAAGGTATAATTTGACTGTACTCTTCTTTCTTTTTCTCTTCAAGTTCTCACGGTTTTGTCTCTTTTAAAACCTCAAACAGAGAACATATTGTTTGGTGCTACCAATATATGTGTTGGCTACAGAGCCATAGAGATAATGATTGATGGGCAAATCCATCTCTGCATTTAAAGGAATCAGATTACCCAGATCATCCATTCGTGGCATCTTCTTGCGTTCATGGAAGATTTGGTGCTCTTTTGCCCTTTCTCTGCAGTACTTAGCTACTATCTGCAGTTTTTGTATCAACCAACGGTTGAGTTAAACTCTCCTTTGTCATAGTCTGAGTGTTTCACAGTTTAGTGGTAACTGACTTTTGATGTTAATTGCTAATCAGATAGTAATATACTGATGTAAATAGGACTCTTTCAGAAAGTCACTCCATATAGTTGAATTTGAGGTTTCTCTAATGATTGGTGTTACACAAAGATCATCTTGCTTCGATGGCAAAATTGATGGAGAGTTTTATTGACCCATCTTGTATTTTTGGGCATGGTTATGTCGGGTTATATATACACTATTTGCATAAACAACACCTCATTGAAAGTGTTGTTCGGTCACTTTCAGGCTTTCTGCTTTTTGATTTTATCATATACAACACTTTCAGAGCAGGAGATACACGAATCTCCCTGATATTTCATTTATTTCCTTCAGCAAGTGGATGGCTATTTTTACTGCTTCAGGTTTAGATTGACATATACTCTTTGTTGGTATATACCATTTTTGCCTATCTCTTGCCCATTTCACATGATAAGCGTGATAAGCAAGCCCTGCGCTTCTATTTACTATTAAGTGCCAACTGAATTTCTAATAATGGCGTTTCAGGGATGATACAATCCAACTGTTATCTTTGGTGTGTTTTTGGATGGACTAATCTGAAGATGCTGGCTAGCTTGCACTGCCATCATATAGTCTAGAAGCAAGGGCAAGGATTATAGGGATAATAAAGGTACAATGCTCCCAATATATTTTATTTTTTGGCGAAGTTTTGGTGCTTGCATAAGAAAGTAACACCATCATTATACCTACTGCTCTTTTTTCCAGGCAATTCACCATCCGGAGGAAATGCCAACTAATATTTTTTGGTACTATTTCTGTTACCGAGGTAAAATTACTACTACTTTTTGAAAGCTTTTTTTGTTGCGTGTTCTCCTTTCTTAATCTTCTATTTGTTCAAATTTACATACCCGAGCTTATAATCCTTATTATCCAATGAATCTCACCATTTTATCATTTTCCTAAAAATTTATACTCACATAGTTCCCTTTTTCATATGGGTGATCTTCTGTTGCCCTGATTTGGTGCGCATATAGCATGGGACATTATAGGCTTATTTTATTTTCTCTTTGTTCATGCACTAATGCGTAAATCTTTTGGTTATGCCCTTATTATTTAGTCTAGAGCTATGCAATGACAAACATGATTTTAGTGTTCAGGTGAGTGCCATTTATAGACTAAAGAACCCTTGACATCTTATCTAAATTCTTTAAGGCTAGATATTAGGTATGCCCAATTAAGTAACTTACACCAGTACCTTAATTAGCCTCTTCTGACTATTGACTGTGAACTGTTGTAGTAGGACTCAGGTTGACATGTTTTTATTTTAGTTTGTACAGTTCTGTGTTATGGCTTCAGGTTGCTGCTGCAAGAAACTACAGTGAACTCTGACGATGCATAATTTTTTTTCCAGATCTAGCATAGTTTTTGTATTTGGATTTTGTAACTAATTGTGTGATGCCCTTATGTTAAAATGCTTATTGTTCTCCAAGTAGGCCAACGACGGCAGCTAGCAATGACACATACGCATATCAACAATTCCAGGGAAGTGCATTTGTCAGGATGCATATATGTGTGTATGTGCCTGATCATCTGCGATTTAATTGGAAAGTACACTTCAGCATATGAAGCACTCAGCTAAATATTTTATACTACAATATACCCATCTCGATGATTAGAGCAGCCCCAGCCGCTAATTAGTGCTAATTAGTACTCAAATGTTGAATCACTTACCCGCAAAAAAAAGTTGAATCACTCAGCTAAGTATCAACACTGCCCTCGAGACTTGGCTATTAGCATAGTAGCAACGAGCTAACAAAAAATTCTACAGATTCATCAAACACCGAAGGAGGTTAGTTTTTACCCGTGCAACAATGGCGGCCATCGTGGTCTTGTTGGAGCCTCCCTTGCTGTGGAAAGTCACAGGCTTCAGGGAGTGCCGGCACAGCCTGAACAGGTGCCACCTACACTGGAAGAAAAAAATATTATTTGAATTATATAAAGGTTAGTTAGATGCTTTTGGTTGTACTGATGATAATGGATATCATGCAAACTGCATTCTCAACTGATTTTTATTCCTTTTTAGTGAACCATGCTACAATGGAAAAGAACCATGCGATGAAAAAAGAAAGGCACAAAGAGCTGCTGGATGATGATTTCGATGATTATGACAGCGACCATTATTATGAAAGGTATTTCTTATATTTGTACACGATTACATGGTATTTCTTATAATGATCATTGGGAGAAGCATGACTCCACTCAAAAAATATTTGTTGGGTGTCTCCCGCTTTTGGTACACGATGGAATAGCTTCATAAGCCTGAACCAGTTATGTTCAACACAGTGAACATGAATGTACTTCTAACACTTTCTTTGGCGTTCATTTCTGGTAGCCTACCTTAGCAGATTCTTCAGTACTGAATTCGGACCCGTGGAGGAAGCAATAGTAATTAACTTTTCTAGGAGTACTGAATTCGGACATGTGGATGAGATTCCCAGAGTTAGTGTCAGATCATCAGTCTCCAAGATCACCACTTACCGCCAATATCACTGAGAATGCTCCTTATAACACTCAGTCCACATGGTGATGCATGCAGTGAGAGCAATGTCCAAAGCCAGCATGATGATGAGTGCAGCAGAAGCAATGGCGAAAGCCTGCCGGATGGTGAATCCACCTCAAATGGTACTTTATGTGATTACTGTGAGCATACTAAAGTATGATTTGATCGAGTCATCTGCAGCAAAGCCTGATTTGATTGTGTCTGAACCTCCTGAAAAAATCGAACAAGGACCATTACAGAAGCCTGATTTGGTCGAGTCCGCACCTACAAAGAAACTTGATTTGATTGAATCCAGTACTCCTAGGAAGGCTGATTTGGTTCAGCCTGGGCCTGCAGGGGAGCTTCATTTGGTTGAGTCCAGACCTTCTAGGAATTCTCAACTGATTGAGCCTGGACCTGCAAGGAAGCTTGATTTTAATCAACCCTGACCAACAACATGCTTTGTTGATCATCCTGTTGAAAGGCCAGCAGTCACTCCAAGCAGCTACGAGAATGAAATGAGATTCTGCTTCCACTCACAGTGGGTCGTGGATACAAGCAAGGGCGGCACCATTTCCGGTTCCACAGCTCCGAGCTGCAGCGGGAGCTGCTGGGCCGCCTGAGATGCAGATGGAGGCGCAGCTCCTCCGAGCTGCCGGGTCGCTGAGATGCAGATGGAGTCGGATCACCTCCGAGCTGCAGCAGGAGCTGAGATGGAGATGGAGCCGGAGCACCTTCGAGCTGCAGCAGGAGCCGCTCCGCTGCCAAGCTGTAGTGTGATCCACCGCGAAGATGGAGCCCAAGGTGTTCTCACTTCAGTACAGTGGGGAGAGGAACATGATGCATACCTTGAACTGGTTGATGGAACCAAGACCAGCAGTCATGCTAGACACGTGGTCAGCGCTGCGCATCGTGGTGGCAGTTGGTGAAGCAACTATTGGCGGTGTTTTTGTCTCTTAGCACTTGGCATGATTGTAATATTCTTTATCTTTGAGGTCTATGATGTTACTTGAACTGTAATTCTCGTGGAGCCTTTTGGCTTCTGGCTTTAAATATGCTGTCCGGATGCATATGTATAGTTTCGCACTACGAACGCAGATACTATTGATACTAAACTGCATGCTTAAAACACTATTATTGTATCTGACATTATATACATGTAACAGTACTCCCCTTCCGAACATTATATTGTTTCCATCTGAAAACCGATCTAAATTAATACAATTCATATTACATTGTCATCTACGTCTACTTACTCCCTACTAACATTGTTTCTAACTGGGTTCTTGAGCCATCTACATCTACTTACTCCCTACTAACAAAGTTTTTAACTGGGTTCTTGCGCCATTGGCGCAACCGGGTCATCTAGTAAAGATAAAAGTCACACTATATAAGCTTACCATTTACACAATCTGTACTTATAATTTTGTCTTTTTATCAACAATACAATAGACATCATTTTGTCCTCAAACTTTACACGTGAGTAATACACTATAAAATGCTTGTTTCAAAATAATTTCACATATTTTACTATTTTCTAAAAAAAAATGCCTAATCAGGTGCGCCTAGACTCAGGTTTCGAAAATCCACACGGTACTCATCAGCACTAGACAACTAACTTTTAGAATTGTTTATGTAAATTACACTAGCCCTATCGAATATTTGAAGTATTCCTTACACGATCCCACCCGTCTAAAAACGATCAACTACACTACTTGGGCACTTGTTTCCGGCTTTGGCATAGCCCTCGTTGCTTGCAGAAATTTGTACGGAATTCACTTTTTTTTGTTCTTCGGGAAAGGAGATTGTACCAAAGATGTCTGCATCAACCGATGCACACAACCATTTTACCTTGAAAGATCAAAAGTAAATTATAAAAATATAAGAAAAAGATACAACCACAACCAATAGTGATTACATAAAGCACATATGCATTCACTATTAGGGAAAAGCCTAGCAGAAGCGCGGGTTTTGGGCCTATTAGTAGCGCGGGGCCGGCGCTACTAATAAGGCGCTACAGCTAACGTATAGCAGTAGCGCAGGTGCCACCCGCGCTACTACTACGTCCGTTAGTAGCAGCGTGGGTAAAAATCCGCGTTACTACTAATCTTTAATCTCTGATTTTTTTTTTTGAATTTTTTTTGAAAAAAAATCGATTTTTTTCCCTAATTTTCAAATTTCTGAATTATTTTAACCTTCAATCTCTAATCACCCCTCATCACTGCTCAATTTAATCTTTAATCTCTAATCATCCCTCATCATTCTAAATAATCTAACTTTCCGGACGGTCACCCATCCTCTCACTACTCCAGCCTAAGCACGCTTAACTTCCGGGTTCTATTCTCCCTCATTTCCAAGTCTGCACTTGTTGTTTTCCTGACAATAGTAAGATATCAATCCTATTAACCTCAGGAATTTAGCTTGAGCATGAAGTCACACATTTCACTGTTTGAGTTTGAAACTATTGTTCTAAAAAATAACACTAATATTTAGTAACACTAATATTTCTTGAATAATTAGTTTGACCATTGTTTGACCACAATTTGACCATAGTTTGACCAGATTTGATCAAAATTCAAAAAACTGAAATAATTATTTAGTAACACTAATATTCTTGAATAATTAGTTTGACCATAGTTTGACCAGATTTAACAAAAATTAAAAAAACTGAATTTTTTTGAATTTTTTTGCCTCCAGATCTTAAAAGCCCCATAACTTTTTTCTGTTAGGTTTTTGAGGATCTTAAAAGCCTCGCTAAATTTGGGTGTATCTTTTTGAGTAGATGATTTTTCATATAAAAAACTTTTCATCTGAGTTAGTATGCAAAAGTTATGCCTATTTTTACAAATTCTCGAGAGATTTTGCAAATAAAGTCGAAATTCATATTTGCAAATTTTCCCAACAACTAGACCACATATCACATGGGAAACTTATTTTCTTTTATTTTTTTTACATTTTCATCATTTTCTTTTATTTTTTTAAAACTGAAAAGGCGATCCACCGGGGGGGTAGAGTTTGAAACCCAGTATTTAGTAGTAGCGCGGGTTTTTACCCCTCGCTGGTCGAGGAGCGGGGAGCGGGAGGTCGGGGCCGACGCCGGGGAGCAAGCAGGAGGAGAAGACGAGCTCCGTTCTCGTCGGGGCTGGTGATCCTGGTCGGGCCTTGTGCCCCTTGCGGAAGAACTTGACGCTGATGAGCAGCAGTAGAGCATAGCGGAGGTGACCGGGAAGGTAGGGGCGGCGCCAGGAGTGCATGGGGCGGCGCTGGGAGGGCATAGTTTTTTTTCTTTTAATTTTTTTGTCAGTGTGTATTTTTTTTTCTAAAACAGGGAGGGAGTTTTCAGTAAAAATATATTTTTAACGACGTCTAGTGTGAATAGTGAAGGAAATATGCCCTAGAGGCAATAATAAAGTTATTATTTATTTCCTTATTTCATGATAAATGTTTATTATCATGCTAGAATTGTATTAACCGAAAACATGATACATGTGTGAATACATAGACTAACAGAGTGTCACTAGTATTGCCTCTACTTGACTAGCTCGTTAATCAAAGATGGTTATCTTTCCTAGCCATGGACAAAGAGTTGCCATTTGATTAACGGGATCACATCATTAGGAGAATGATGTGATTGACTTGACCCATTCCGTTAGCTTAGCACTTGATCGTTTAGTATGTTGCTATTGCTTTCTTCATGACTTATACATGTTCCTATGACTATGAGATTATGCAACTCCCGTTTACCGGGGGAACACTTTGTGTGCTACCAAACGTCACAACGTAACTGGGTGATTATAAAGGTGCTCTACAGGTGTCTCCGAAGTTACTTGTTGGGTTGGCATATTTCGAGATTAGGATTTGTCACTCCGATTGTCGGAGAGGTATCTCTGGGCCCACTCAGTAATGCACATCACTATAAGCCTTGCAAACATTGCAGCTAATGAGTTAGTTGTGGGATGATGTATTACGGAACGAGTAAAGAGACTTGCCGGTAACGAGATTGAACTAGGTATTGAGATACCGATGATCGAATCCCAGGCAAGTAACATACCGATGACAAAGGGAACAACGTATATTGTTATGCGGTTTGACCGATAAAGATCTTCGTAGAATATGTGGGAGCCAATATGAGCATCCAGGTTCCGCTATTGGTTATTGACCAGAAACGTGTCTCGGTCATGTCTACATTGTTCTCGAACCGGTAGGGTCCGCACGCTTAAGGTTTCGATGACAGTTATATTTATGAGTTTATGAGTTTTGATGTACCGAAGGAGTTCGGAGTCCCGGATGAGATCGGGGATATGACGAGGAGTCTCGAAATGGTCGAGACGTAAAGATCGATATATTGGACGACTATATTCGGAGTTCGGAAAGGTTCCGAGTGATTCGGGTATTTTTCGGAGTACCGGAGAGTTACGGGAATTCGCCGGGGAGAAGTATTGGGCCTTATTGGACCATACGGGAAAGAGAGAGGGGCTGCCTAGGGTAGGCCTCGTCCCCCCCCCCCCCAAGGCCTAGTCCGAATTGGACTAGGGGGAAGGGCTGCGCCCCCTCCTTCCTTCCCTTCCCTATCCCCCTTCCTTGACTCCTACTCCTACTACTTGGAAGGGGGGAATCCTACTCCCGCTGGGAGTAGGACTCCTCCAGGGCGCGCCATAGAGGCCGGCCCTCTCCCCCTCCTCTCCTCCTTTATATACGGGGGCAGGGGGCACCCCATAGACATAACAACAATTGATCCCTTGGGTCTCTTAGCCATGTGCGGTGCCCCCCTCCAGCATAGTCCACCTCGATAATATCGTAGTGGTGCTTAGGTGAAGCCCTGCGACGGTAGAACATCAAGATCGTCACCACGCCGTCGTGCTGACGGAACTCTCCCTCGACACTCGGCTGGATCGGAGTTCGAGGGACATCATCGAGCTGAACGTGTGCTAGAACTCGGAGGTGCCGTAGTTTCGGTGCTTGATCGGTCGGGCCGTGAAGACGTACGACTACATCAACCGCGTTGTGCTAACGCTTCCGCTTTCGGTCTACGAGGGTACGTGTACACACTCTCCCCTCTCGTTGCTATGCATCACCATGATCTTGCGTGTGCGTAAGAATTTTTTTTGAAATTACTACGTTACCCAACAGTGGCATCTGAGTCTGGTTTTATGCGTAGATGTCATATGCACGAGTAGAATACAAGTGAGTTGTGGGCGATACAAGTCATACTGCTTATCAGCATGTCATAGTTTGGTTCAGCGGTATTGTGAGATGAAGCAGCCCGGACCGACATTACGCGTACGCTTACGCAAGACTGGTTTCACCGCCACGAGCACTAGTTGCTTAAAGGTGACCGGCGCGTGTCTGTCTCTCTCACTTTAGTTGAACCGAGTGTGGCTACGCCCGGTCCTTGCGAAGGTTAAAACAGCACCAACTTGACAAACTATCATTGTGGTTTTGATGCGTAGGTAAGAACGGTTCTTGCTAAGCCCGTAGCAGCCACGTAAAATTTGCAACAACAAAGTAGAGGACGTCTAACTTGTTTTTGCAGGGCATGTTGTGATGTGATATGGTCAAGACGTGATGCTATATTTTATTGTATGAGATGATCATGTTTTGTAACCGAGTTATCGGCACCTGGCAGGAGTCATATGGTTGTCGCTTTATTGTATGCAATTCAATCGCCCTGTAATGCTTTACTTTATCACTAAGCGGTAGCGATAGTCGTAGAAGTATAAGATTGGCGAGACGACAACGATGCTACGATGGAGATCAAGGTGTCGCGCCGGTGACGATGGTGATCATGGAGGTGCTTCGGAGATGGAGATCACAAGCACAAGATGATGATGGCCATATCATATCACTTATATTGATTGCATGTGATGTTTATCTTTTATGCATCTTATCTTGCTTTGATTGACGGTAGCATTATAAGATGATCTCTCACTAAATTTCAAGATAAAAGTGTTCTCCCTGAGTATGCATCGTTGCCAAAGTTCGTCGTGCCCAGACACCACGTGATGATCGGGTGTGATAAGCTCTACGTCCATCTACAACGGGTGCTAGCCAGTTTTGCACACGCAGAATACTCAGGTTAAACTTGACGAGCCTAGCATATGCAGATATGGCCTCGGAACACTGAGACCGAAAGGTCGAGCGTGAATCATATAGTAGATATGATCAACATAGTGATGTTCACCAATGAAAACTACTCCATTTCACGTGATGATCGGTTATGGTTTAGTTGATTTGGATCACGTGATCACTTAGATGATTAGAGGGATGTCTATCTAAGTGGGAGTTCTTAAGTAATATGATTAATTGAACTTTAATTTATCATGAACTTAGTCCTAGTAGTATTTTGCAAATTATGTTGTAGATCAATAGCTCGCGTTGTTGCTTCCCTATGTTTTTGCTTCCCTATGTTTTCATATGTGTTCCTAGAGAAAACTAAGTTGAAAAATGTTAGTAGCAACGATGCGGACTTGGTCGGTGATCTGAGGTTTATCCTCATTGCTGCACAGAAGAATTATGTCCTTGATGCACCGCTAGGTGACAGACCTATTGCAGGAGCAGATGCAGACGTTATGAACATTTGGCTATCTCAATATGATGACTACTTGATAGTTTTGTGCAACATGCTTTATGGATTAGAACCGGGACTACAAAAACGTTTTTGAAACGTCATGAAACATATAAGATGTTTCAAGAGATGAAATAGGTATTTCAGACTCATGCCCGTGTCAAGAGGTATGAGACCTTTTGACAAATACTTCGCCTAAAAGATAGAGGAGAATTGCTCAACTAGTGAGAAAGTACTTAGATTGTCTGAGTACTACAATCGCTTGAATCAAGTGGGAGTTAATCTTCCAGATAAAATAGTGATTGGCAGAGTTCTCTAGTCACCATCACCAAGTTACTGGAACTTCGTGATGAACTATAATGCAAGGGATGACGAAAACGATTCCCGAGCTCTTCATGATGCTGAAATCAATGAAGGTAGAAATCAAAAAAGAGCATCAAGTGTTGATGATTGACAAGACCACTAGTTTCAAGAAAAGGGCAAAGGGAAAGAAAGAGAACTTCAAGTAGAATGACAAGCAAGTTGTCACTCCCGCGAAGAAGCCCAAAGCTGGACCAAAGCCTGAAACCGAGTGCTTACACTGCAAAGGAAATGGTCACTGGAAGCGGAAATGCCCTGAATATTTGGTGGATAAGAAGGATGGCAAAGTGAACAAGAGTATATTTGATATACAGGTTATTGATGTGTACCTTACTAGTGTTTATAGTAGCCCCTGAGTATTTGATACTTGTTCGATTGCTAAAAATAAGTAACTTGAAACAGGAGTTATAGAATAAACACAGACTAGTTGAGGGTGAAGTGACGATGTATATTGGAAGTGGTTCCAAGATTGATATGATCATCATCGCACACTCCCTATACTTTCGGGATTAGTGTTAAACCTAAATAAATGTTATTTGGTGTTTGCGTTGAGCATGAATATGATTTGATCATGTTTATTGCAATACGGTTATTCATTTAAAGTCAGAGAATAATTGTTATTCTGTTTACATGAATAAAGCCTTCGATGGTCATACACCCAATGAAAATAGTTTGTTGGATCTCGATCATAGTGATACACATAATCATAATATTGATGCCAAAAGATGCAAAGTTGATAATGATAGTGCAACTTATTTGTGGCACTGCCGTTTGGGTCATATCGGTGTAAAGCGCGTGAAGAAACTCCATGTTGATGGGTTTTTGGAATCACTTGATTATGAGTCATTTGATGCTTGCGAACCGTGCCTTTTGGGCAAGATGACTAAAACTCTGTTCTTCGGAACAATGGAACGAGATACTGACTTGTTGGAAATAATACATACTGATGTATGCAGACCAATGAGTATTAAGGCTCATGGCAAGTATCGTTATTTTCTGACCTTCACAGATGATTTGAGCAGATATGGGTATATCTAATTGATGAAACATAAGTCTGAAATAGTTGAAAGGTTCAAAGGATTTCAGAGTGAAGTGGAAAATCATCGTAACAAGAAAATAAAGTTTCTGCGATCTGATCGTGGAGATGAATATTTGAGTTACGAGTTTGGCCTTCAGTTAAAATAATGTGGAATAGTTTCACAAACTCATGCCACCTGGAACACCACAGCGTAACGGTGTGTCCGAACGTCGTAACCGCACTTTATTGGATATTGTGCGACCTATGATGTCTCTTATCGGTTTACCACTATCGTTTTGGGGTTATGCATTAGAGATAGTTGCATTCACTTTAAATAGGGCACCATCAAAATCCGTTGAGACGACGGCTTATGAACTGTGGTTTGGCAAGAAACCAAAGTTGTCGTTTGTTAAAGTTTGGGGTTGCGATGCTTATGTGAAAAAGTTTCAACCTGATAAGCTCGAACCTAAATCGGAGAAGTGTGTCTTCATAGAATACCCAAAGGAAACTGTTGGGTACACCTTCTATCACAGATCCAAAGACAAGATATTCGTTGCTAAAATGGATCCTTTCTAGAGAAGAAGTTTCTCTCGAAAGAAGTGAGTGGGAGGAAAGTAGAGCTTGATAAGGTAATTGTATCTTCTCCCGAATTGGAAAGTAGTTAATCACAGAAATCAGTTCCAGTGATTCCTACACCAATTAGTGAGGAAGCTAATGATGATGATCATGAAACTTCAGATCAAGTTACTACCGAACCTCGTAGGTCTTCCAGAGTAGGATCCGCACCATAGTGGTACGGTAATCCTGTTCTGGAAGTCATGTTACTAGACCATGATGAACCTACAAACTATGAGGAAGCGATGATGAGCCCAGATTCCGTGAAATGGCTTGAGGCCATAAAATCTGAGATAGAATCCATGTATGAGAATAAAGTATGGACTTTGGTTGACTTGCTTGATGATCAGCAAGCCATGTTAAATAAATGGATCTTCAAGAGGAAGACGGACACTGATAGTAGTGTTACTACCTACAAAGCTCGACTTGTTGCGAAAGATTTTCGACACGTTCAAGGTGTTGAATATGATGAGATTTTCTCACTCGTAACGATGCTTAAGTCTGTCCGAATCATGTTAGCAATTGTCACATTTTATGAAATCTGGCAAATGGATATCAAAAACGGTGTTCCTGAATGGATTTCTGGAAGAAGAGTTGTATATGATGCAACCAGAAGGTTTTGTCGATCCGAAAGGTGCTAACAAAATGTGCAAGCTCCAGCGATCCATCAATGGACTGGTGCAAGCATCTCGGAGTTGGAATATACGCTTTGATGAGGTGATCAAAGCATATGGTTTTATACAGACTTTTGGAAAGGCCTGTATTTACAAGAAAGTGAGTGGGAGCACTACAACCTTTCTGATAAGTATATGTGAATGACATATTGTTGATCGGAAATGATGTAGAATTTTCTGGAAAGCATAAAGAAGTGTTTGAAAGGAGTTTTTCAAAGAAAGACCTCGGTGAAGCTGCTTACACATTGAGCATCAAGATCTATAGAGATAGATCAAGACGCTTGATAAGATTTTTCAATGAGTACATACCTTGACAAGATTTTGAAGTAGTTCAAAATGGAACAGTCAAAGAAAGAGTTCTTGCCTGTGATGCAAAGGTGTGAAGTTGAGTAAGACTCAAAACCCGACCATGGCAGAAAATAGAAAGAGAATGAAAAGTCATTCCCTATGCCTCAGTCATAGGTTCTATAAAGTATGCTATGTTGTGTACCAGACCTATTGTATACCTTGCTCTGAGTTTGGCAAAGGAATACAATTTTGATCTAAGAGTAGATCACTGGACAGCGGTCAAGAATATCCTTAGTGAGGACTAAGGAGATGTTTCTCGATTATGGAGGTGATAAAAGAGTTCGTCGTAAAGAGTTACATCGATGCAAGCTTTTACACCGATCCAGATGACTCTAAGTCTCAATCTGGATACATATTGAAAGTGGGACCAATTAGCTAGAGTAGCTCCGTGCAGAGCATTGTAGACATAGAATATTTGCAAAATACATACGGCTCTGAATGTGACAGACCTGTTGACTAAACTTCTCTCATGAGCAAAACATGATCATACCTTAGTACTCTTTGGGTGTTAATCACATAGCGATGTGAACTAGATTATTGACTCTAGTAAACCCTTTGGGTGTTAGTCACATGACGATGTGAACTATGGGTGTTAATCACATACAGATGTGAATATTGGTGTTGAATCACATGGTGATGTGAACTAGGTTATTGACTCTAGTGCAAGTGGGAGACTGAAGGAAATATGCCCTAGAGGCAATAATAAAGTTATTATTTATTCCCTTATTTCATGATAAATGTTTATTATTCATGCTAGAATTGTATTAACCGGAAACATGATACATGTGTGAATACATAGACAAACAGAGTGTCACTAGTATGCCTCTACTTGACTAGCTCGTTAATCAAAGATGGTTTTGTTTCCTAGCCATGGACAAAGAGTTGCCATTTGATTAACGGGATCACATCATTAGGAGAATGATGTGTTTGACTTGACCCATTCTGTTAGCTTAGCACTTGATCGTTTAGTATGTTCCTATTGCTTTCTTCATGACTTATACATGTTCCTATGACTATGAGATTATGCAACTCCCGTTTATCGGAGGAACAATTTGTGTGCTACCAAATGTCACAACGTAACTGGGTGATTATAAAGGTGCTCTACAGGTGTCTCCGAAGGTACTTGTTGGGTTGGCGTATTTCGAGATTAGGATTTGTCACTCCGATTGTCGGAGAGGTATCTCTGGGCCCACTCAGTAATGCACATCACTATAAGCCTTGCAAGCATTGCAGCTAATGAGTTAGTTGCGGGATGATGTATTACGGAATGAGTAAAGAGACTTGCCGGTAACGAGATTGAACTAGGTATTGAGATACCGACGATCGAATCTCGGGCAAGTAACATACCGATGACAAAGGGAACAATGTATGTTGTTATGCGGTTTGACCGATAAAGATCTTCGTAGAATATGTGGGAGCCAATATGAGCATCCAGGTTCCGCTATTGGTTATCGACCGGAAACGTGTCTCGGTCATGTCTACATTGTTCTCGAACCCGTAGGGTCCGCACGCTTAAGGTTTCGATGACAGTTATATTATGAGTTTATGAGTTTTGATGTACCGAAGGAGTTCGGAGTCCCGGAGATCGGGGATATGACGAGGAGTCTCGAAATGGTCGAGACGTAAAGATCGATATATTGGACGACTATATTCGGAGTTCGGAAAGGTTCCGAGTGATTCGGGTATTTTTGGAGTACCGGAGAGTTACGGGAATTCGCCGGGGAGAAGTATTGGGCCTTATTGGGCAATACGGGAAAGAGAGAGGGGCTGCCTAGGGCAGGCCTCGCCCCCCCCCCCCAAGGCCTAGTCCGAATTGGACTAGGGGGAAGGGCTGCGCCCCCTCCTTCCTTCCCTTCCCTCTCCCCCTTCCTTGACTCCTACTCCTACTACTTGGAAGGGGGGGAATCCTACTCCCGGTGGGAGTAGGACTCCTCCAGGGCGCGCCATAGAGGCCGGCCCTCTCCCCCTCCTCTCCTCCTTTATATACGGGGGCAGGGGGCACCCCATAGACATAACAACAATTGATCCCTTGGATCTCTTAGCCGTGTGGCGTGCCCCCCTCCACCATAGTCCACCTCGATAACGGTGCTTAGGCGAAGCCCTGCGATGGTAGAACATCAAGATCGTCACCACGCCGTCGTGCTGACGGAACTCTCCCTCGACACTCGGCTGGATTGGAGTTCGAGGGACGTCATCGAGCTGAACGTGTGCTAGAACTCGGAGGTGCCGTAATTTCGGTGCTTGATCGGTCGGGCCGTGAAGACGTAGGACTACATCAACCGCGTTGTGCTAACGCTTCCGCTTTCGGTCTACGAGGGTACGTGTACACACTCTCCCCTCTCGTTGCTATGCATCACCATGATCTTGCGTGTGTGTAGGATTTTTTTTTTTGAAATTACTACGTTCCCCAACAAATAGTTACACCACGTGATCATTTATGGGACCCACCTGTCATAATCGTCATCAAAACGACCAAAGCCGCTAACTAGTATTTTTTGCAAAAAATAAGAAAAAAATATAGTGATTTTGGGCACAACTACGTAGACTTGTGGTTCCTGCAAATCTAGCCTTCAATGTCGATGTTTTTTGCCATTCACTCCATGGACATCCTTTGTCCACTTCTCTAACGTCCTTGGCAGCACTTCCAATCGCGACATCACGCTCGATCTTCATGCCCTTCGGGTGCCGCAGTTTGACCTACTAGCGCTGGACGCGCCATTCACCGAGGAGGAGATTTGGTACGCTGTCAAGAGTCTGCCGACTGGGAAGGCGCCTGGCCCCGATGGTTTCTCCTCTGATTCTTGGTTGCCTATTGGGACACGATCAAGCTTGACTTCCTTGCGGCTTTCGACAAGTTCTACGCCATGAATGGTAGAGGCCTGCAAAAGCTCAGTGAGGCCCTTTTTACGCTGCTCCCCAAGCGTGCAGATGCGCACTCCCTCTTTGACTATAGACCCATCAGTCTCATACACATCTTCGCCAAGTTGGTTGCGAAGCTTCTCTCCCTTTGTCTTGCTCCACGGCTGAACACCATGGTCTATGCCAACCAAAGTGCATTTATTGCGGGACGTTGTATCCACGACAACTACCTCCTTGTGTAGTAGACGGCTCGCCTCTTGCACAACCTAAAGGCACCATGCATGCTTCTCAAGTTGGACATTGCTAGAGCATTAGACAGTGTGTCTTGGCCCTTCCTTCTCCAGCTTCTGCAGCACCTTGGTTTTGGACCACACTGGCGCGAGTGGATCTCCATGCTCCTTTCCACGGCTTCCACGAGAGTTCTCATCAACGGCCACCCAAGGCCTCCGATCGAACACGCTCACGGCCTTCGACAAGGGGACCCAGTATCACCCATGCTCTTCACCCTGGTCATCGACGCGTTGAACTCCATGTTGCTACGTGCGGTGGAGCTAGGCCTCCTTCATCGCTTGACCACCCATCATGCGGCTTCGAGCATATCCCTTTATGCTGATGACGTGGTCATCTTCTGCCACCCGGACTCCCACGACATCGCCACGGTTCGCAGGCTCCTTCATGTCTTTGGCCTCGCTTCTGGGCTGCAAACCAACTTCGAAAAGTGTTCGGCCACTCCCATCCAATGCACTGACGACCACATTGCTACGATAGCCGCGGAGATGCAGTGCCCCGTCACTCACTTCCCCATCACCTACCTCGGGCTGCCCCTTGATAACCCACAAGTATAGGGGATAATTGTAGCCTCTTTCGATAAGTAAGAGTGTCGAACCCAACGAGGAGATAAAGGTAGAACAAATATTCTCTCAAGTCCTATCTGCCACTAATACGACTCTACGCACGCTTAGCGTTCGCTTTACCTAGAACAAGTATGAAACTAGAAGTACTTTGTAGGTGTGTTGTTGGATAGGTTTGCAAGATAATAAAGAGCACGTAAATATAAACTAGGGGTTGTTTAGATAAAGAAGCAATAAAGTAAATATAGAGAGTGTGAAAAAGTGGTGGTAGGAGTTGTGAAATTGTCCCTAAGCAATTGACTACTTTACTAGACCGGTAATCACTATTGCAATTATATTTGAGGGAGAAGCATAAGCTAACATACTTTCTCTTCTTGGATCATATGCACTTATGATTGGAACTCTAGCAAGCATCCGCAACTACTAAAGATCATTAAGGTAAAACCCAACCATAGCATTAAAGTATCAAGTCCCCTTTATCCCATACGCAAACAACCTACTTACTCGGATATGTGCTTCTGTCACTCACGCCACCCACCATAAGCAAATCATGAACATATTGCAAACCCTACAGCGGGGATCCCTCACGCTTGCGCGACACAGAGAGCACCATAGGACAGCACCAATAATAAAACATGCAACTCAAACCAATCATAGCAATTCATCAATCACCGATAGGACAACGGAAATCTACTCAGACATCATAGGATGGCAACACATCATCGGATAATAATATGAAACATAAAGCACCATGTTCGAGTAGAGGGTACAGCGGGTTGCGGGAGAGTGGACCGCTGAATATAGATGGGGGAAGGTGATGGAGATGTTGGTGAAGATGGCGGCGGTGTTGGTGTAGATCGCGGTGATGATGATGGCCCCCGGCGGCGTTCCGGCGCCACCGGAAGCAAGGGGGAGAGAGACCCCCTTCTTCTTCTTCTTCATTGACCTTCTCCCTAGATGGGAGAAGGGTTTTCCCTCTGGTCCTTGGCTCCCATGGCGTGGGAGGGGCGGGAGCCCCTCCGAGATTGGATCTATCTCTCTGTCTCTCTCTGTTTCTACGTTCTGGTATTCTGCCCTGGCACCGTTTCTTTTATATCTGGAGATCCGTAACTCCAATTGGATTGAAACCTTCACCTAGATCTTTTCTCAAAAATTAGCTTTCTTGTGGCCAAAGTAGAGCATCAGCCGCCTTATGAGGGGCCCACGAGGGTGGGGGCGCGCCCACCTGGAGTGGGTGTGGGCCCCACCCTCGTGGCCACCTCGGGCACCGTCTCGCGTTGATTTTACTTCCCAAAAATCACAAATATTCCAAAATAATTCTCCGTCCGTTTTTTATCCCGTTTGGACTCTGTTTGATATGGGGTTTCTGCGAAACATAAAACATGCAATAGACAGGAACTGGCATTGGGCATTGGATCAATATGTTAGTCCCAAAAAATAGTATAAAAGGTTGCCAAAAGTATATGAAAGTTGTAGAATATTGGTATGGAACAATCAAAAATTATAGATACGACGGAGGCGTATCACCCCTCTCAGTCCGCAAGGTCTCTTCGACGAGCTTGCAAGCGATCATCGACAAACTTGGATGCAAGCTCTCCACATGGCGGGCATCTATGCTATCCAAGGGAGACCGCCTATCCCTTGTGTGGCATGTCCTAAGTGCCATCCCCACGCACTTCCTCACTGCCATTGCCTTCAACAGCACTGCCATCAAGAAGGTGAACCGGATCATCCGAGGATTTCTATGGGCAGGATCAAACAAGGCCAACGGTGGTCAGTGCCTCGTCAACTGGCAGCGTGTATGCTGGCCCATCTCTCTCGGTGGCCTCGGCATCCGAGATATTCAACGTACGGGCATCTCTCTCCGTGTTCGTTGGCTATGGCTGCAGCGTACCGACGCTTCTCGCCCTTGGAGCCACCTTCACATCCCCCACGACGCGGACGCGAGTGCAATTTTCAGAGCCTCCACGACTTGGCAGCTTGGTGCTGGAGATACTTGCAGGTTTTGGACCGACCACTGGATCGTTGGCAGGTCCGTGGCCGAGATCGCCCCACTCGTTCTCGCTCTAGTCCCAAGGCGTCTTTGGAAGGAGCGTTGCATGCGTGATGGCCTGCACCAGCGCTCTTGGGTGCAGGACATCCGAGGCGCGCTTGGGCCGGCGGCCATGGTGCAGTACGTCGAGCTATGGCACCTGGTGCGGCACACTAATCTCTCCAGCGAACCGGACATGCTACGTTGGCGATGGACTTCTTCCGCTACATACACTGCAAGTTCCTGCTACAAGGCTCTATTCATTGGAGCTTGTGAAGACCCTTTCTGGCAGCTCACTTGGCGACCTTGGGCTCCTCTCCGCGTCAAGTTTTTCTTATGGCTGGCCATGCAAGACCGCTGCTGGACCGCGGAGCGCCTGGCACGCCACGGACTGCCCCATGACGATGCATGCGCCCTTTGCGACCAAGAGGGGGAGATCATGCACCATCTCCTTGCCGGATGCTCTTTTCTCTCGCCAAATTTGGCACGAGATCCTCGGTTGGGCACGTGTGCCCATCGGCCTCCCCGCCCCTGACACGCCATTCCAGCTCTGGTGGAAATCCTCTCTCGACCTCGCGCCCGCTTCCATGCGCAAGGGTCTATCCTCCCTCATCATCCTCTCAACTTGGTGGATTTGAAAGCACCGCAACGCTTGCATTTTTGACGGAGCGACACCATCGATCACCTTCACCTCCGATACCATCAAGGACGAGGCGCGCCTATGGGCCAAGGCGGGCGCCACCGGACTACAAAACATTATCCCCGGTGCTTAGTCTCTAGTTTCGGTCGCGGGGCTGAGCATACCCCCATCTGTTGTGCTCCTTCGCTTGTACACCATGCCTAGTACGCACATGGCCTTGTAAGCGTTGTAACCCCATGCTTGTACTATTCTTCTATCAATACAAAGATACGCATCTTGCGTATTTGCGAAAAAATACACATGGACATGCGAGTAGCTAAACCACACCAGTTCCGGCCATGTCGCAGTTTTCTTATTTCTTCAGTTTGGGAGAGACGAGGGACAGAGGAAGAGACGGCGCGCGGGATAGTAGGTTGATCGGGATGGGAGTTAGTAGAATCACATCTCTTTCGCCTCAAATTTTACACGAACATGAAGGCGACAGAATGCGTTGGGACTTTCTCGTGCCTAGACAGCAAAGCATAGCTTGAGTAGTACTACTTCGCACTGCACGTGCGTGCCCGTCGGCGGACCCACCAGATCGCCGTCCATACCCATATCGTGGCTGTCCCCGTCGGGTGACGGCTGGCCCGATCTCCTCCCCGCGCGCCGAGTCGCCGGGGCAGCTAACCACTCGCCGTCACGCAAGTAAAGAGGCAACAGATCGAGGATTCATCCAACTCTTAGCTGCCAGCAGCAACTCGCCCACCACGTTCCCCCGTCACCCACATTGCAGTGCGCGTCGTCCTTGCCAGCCAAGCTGAGTAGCTACTCATATAGACATCAATCCACCATTTCCGGCTAGCTCGCCCGCCGAGGTCGACTGGCGAAGTGGCGATGGGGTCGACGAGGCTGGAGAAGGTGGTGTTCGCGCTGAACGGGCGGCGGTACGAGGTGGCCGGCGCCGACGTGCACCCCGGGACCACGCTGCTCGAGTTCATCCGCACCCGGACGCCATTCACCGGCACCAAGCTCGGCTGCGGCGAAGGTACGTATAGCTTAACAGTTAGTATAGGCTTAGAGGGCTTAGAGCACCCATGATGTATGCACTGCATGCTCTTAACAACAAATCTAGAACGAGTAATATGGATCGGAGGGAGCACGGCAAGCTCTTGATCCACCATTTTCTTGCTACCTCTATGAGCGTAGCGTACGAACAAGAACAATGCTAATCGCACCACGCGAAGCAGATCAACATCGCTCAAGCGTAGTAAGCACTGTCGGCCGTGTGTATGCTTGAGAGCACACGCCTGAAATATGTCTGATGTGTGATTTTGCGTCGACATGACATGCATGCGTTGTGGTCCGAGCGTACATCATTGATCTTGATGATCCAAAGACGTACTACGTGATCTACTTTCTTTTTTATTACGAGCACGAGCACGAGCACTGTCCTCCTCAACTCCCAGTGGTAGAAAGAAATTGGTGGTTTAGTCTGTTGGAGACGGACCGGCCGATCTAGCTAGTCTGACACCGAGATCAAATGTCGGCGACGATATTTTATGCCTTTTTTGTGTGTGAGAGAGAGAGATGTCTATTTCGTTATGATTGCGCAACACAGTTCAATTTTGTACACTTAGAAGTTTGAAATATGTTGGGCTAAAGTGATCGTAACTTAGTTGGTCGTATTTGCTCCACGTCGACGAGGAATCTCCTTTTTCAAATGGAGAGAGGGTCAGAGGAAGAGACGGCGGTGGAATATCAGATAACGATTTATTTTTTTCCGAAGGAAAGCAGATAACGTTTTCTAGTGGGAGTCAAGATCGTATGCGTATCTCTTGCCGCTTCCATTTTGACAATCGAGGAAGGATTCTCCACCGTTTTTCTTTTGTTTGCTGCTGCCCACACAACTCGAGCAAGGAAGGATCGTTATCCACGCAGCAGAAAAAAATGTGGGGACATTTTCTTGTCCGAACAGCATTGCTTCGGCACCGCTCGCACTGCACGTGCACCTACCTACCGGATCACCGCCACGCCGCGCTGTCCGTCCCCGTCGGTGACGCTGGAGGCCACGCGGAGGCGTGTAGCCAGCATTCAACTCCCTCGCTATAGCGTAGCAGCAGCAACAGCTCGCCCACCACGTTCTCCATCACACACACACACACACAGATGCATCGCCGTGCACGCCCTAGCTGCTCATACATCTATCAACCATTTCTAGCCAGTCGACCGAGCGGTGGCAAAGTGGCGATGGGACCGGCGAGGCTGGAGAAGGTGGTGTTCGCGCTCAACGGGCAGCGGTATGAGGTGGCCGGCGGCGACGTCCACCCCGGTACCACGCTGCTGGAGTTCATCCGGACCCGGACGCCATTCACCGGCACCAAGCTCGGCTGTGGCGAAGGTGCGTACAGTTACGGGATCACAGCACGGAAGCTGCATGCTAGCTTAGCTCGCTCTTGATCCACCATTCTCTTGCTAGCTCTAGGAGCGTAGTACGAACGCTGCTAATCGCACCCCGCAAAGCAGACCACCATCGCTCAAGCGTTGTACTGTCGGTCGTGTGTCTGCACACCTGAATTATGCCTTGTGTGATTTTGCGTCGACATGCATGCATTGTGATCCGAGCGTACATCATTAATTTTGAAGTACGTTCTCTGTTTTTACAACCCCTCCGTCGTGTCGCAGATTTAATACAAAGTTGGGACGGAGGAAGTATTTAATTACGAGCGCGATCACTGTCGTCCTGAACTCACATTACAAGGAAATACGTAGGTGTTCCAGTCTGTTGGAGATCGGCCGATAGTCTGACACCGAGATCGTTATGTCGGCGAAGATGTTTTCATGTCTATTTCGGCATGATCGTTCAACATAATTCAATTTTGTAAACTTCGAACAAAATATGTTGGGCTAAAGTGACCGCAACCTTTAGTAGGTACTGACTGTAACACATATCACATCCAGATTCGAAGTATGCAATATGGTTGGTTGAGCTATAGTAGCTCGTTGCCCAAACTTTAGTTACATGTCTAATGATCTTTTACTCCACGGTCTGCAAAATGGCACACTAAGCTTGAGAAGCAAACAGTCGAATCACTATTCAAAATTTAACTCCATGCATCTACTCTCATAAACCATGTGTGGGCTCATGGTTGGTGTTCGGTCCTTCGGTACATCCAGCTGTGTTGTGCTCGGGTGTCGATCTAAGATCCAAAGAAATATTAGTTAAAAAGTTGCAAATTTGTAATTGCTCATGGTTTCACTTTCACCATAGATGCAAGTGATTCATCTAAACGATGTGCCTTTTTTTTAACGAATATAAATGCTTTGCCCGGTCTCACCAAATAAGAAGAATTTATAAAAATTACAGACTAGCTATCATACCGGCCATGGATCTGGTCTACTCTCGCAATATTATTAGTGCACTCATACCGGAATAATGATGTACCTTACATACCATGATTGCAAAAATGAAAAGGAATACCAACGGAAAACATAGACTTTGCATCAAGTGTCGAACTACCGGTCAATAGCTAAGCCGGTCGATCGGTGGTTATGATCATATTTGTAGTCACAGACTGACAGTGACCCTCCTTGGCGTTTCCATTTTGGCTATGGCTCACGATTCTACTTTCCAGTGTGGAACGGGCTTTCTCATCCGTCCTTTTTTTTTCTTTGAATGCAACTTTCTCATCCGTCCTTGTCACAGAGTCATAACCAGCACTGTTTCGTTTTATGCGAATACGAATTTGTTGTCAATCCTCCACAGTTGCATAGTTATTAGGTGGTTGATTGTTGGAAAGATGGCATGTCCCTTTCTCGTGGCATGCACGGATGATAATATATGTACATTATAGACAACATGTACAACAATAACATCACCATCTATAGACTAGATTTAATGTCCCCTTCCTCTCATTCTCTTATTTTCCGCTTTTCTTTCACATCACCAAAATTCCTATGCGGCAGTGCTTGCGGCGCCGCCATCTTCACTCGATGAGATCGAGGAAGAAGAGCGCTGCCGCAAGCCTTCAACCGTGAGGCCCACTTGAAGACACCAAATCCTTCTGTTGTAGTCGACCGCGCCGCCATCCAAAAGAACACCAGGAGCCAACCACCGAATACTAAGACTACCGGATCTGGAAACCGATGACACAACTGAGCCGACTGCTCCCCGGCGCCACAGATTGGAGCAATGCCAAGATGGTGGAAGAACAACAACACTTTATTCATACGAGACGTCTTCCCCGCCACTGAAGCAATGCCTTCAAGAAAACATACTCCTACCCTACCTACACAACGAAGCTGAAGCTTCGGGGTCCCCTCCTCCTCCCGTCGCCGAATCGGTGGACGGAGGAGGCAGGGAGCCGTGGTGGTGCTGATTGAGGAAGGGGTAGAACTGTCGCCTCCGAAATCGCCTCTCTCTCTCTCTCTCTCTAACTTTTTTCTTAAAAAAATTGGGGGTTCCATAAAATATTCACAAATTTGTTTTTTAATTTAAAAATTCATTCCGAATTTTTAAAATATAGGAAACATTTTGAAATTAAAAATGATCCTTGTTCTAAAAATTACAAAAAAATTATGAATTTGATTTTTTTGAAAATTTTGAAAAATATTCGTAATTCATAAAAAATTCACAGATTTCGAAAAAATATTTGCCAATTTAAAATTGTTTGCAAATTCAAAAAATCTCATCTATTCAGCAGATGTAAATAGTTTAAAAAACATGAATTTCAATATTTTATTTAATATTTGAAAATGTTTACTAATTTAAAACATCTGCTCGGACTGAAAGAATATTCATGTATTTCAAAAACACAATCACGAATTTGAGTTTTCTTCTGAATTTTTAGAAAAATGCGCATGATTTTCGGATTTGATAAGAAGTTTGCGGATTTGTAGAAGGAAAATAAAAAAAAAGAAGAAGAAAAGGAATAAATGAACAAAGAATGAAAAAAACATAAGAGAAATAGAGAAAAAACTGGTTCAGCAATGGTTCCAGGACCTTCCAACACCGGAGGGAAAAAAATCAAAATGGGCTGACTAGGACGGGGCGCACCCGAGGGGGAGGGGGATAAGCAGTAGGTCGCTATTTAGCATCCTACGCGCGAAATAGGATCACCTCCATGCGGGGATGTCAACGGATCAATGGTCGAGCTTGAAGTCCAATGCTAGGTGGGCAGGGAGGGTCAAACAAAAGGGGAATAGCCTATGGCTTGTTGGTCCAAGGCTCAAGAGTAAATATATAGCTTAAAATTTTCTAAATGATAGACCATGATATGGACTGACTCCAATGTAGCTCCGCCACTGCGTTGCGGTTGGCATTCATCTTCCTACCACCTAGTGCGACACGACTTGGAGCACCAACCCCATCGAGTGGGGCCATGCATTTTTGCACCTCGCCCGCTCCACCGGGACACTATATTCCTCGTCTAGCGTGATTCAACGTCTTCCACTCCACCAATTCCTTAGCTCAATGAGCATGTTAGAACTTACGAGAACCACGCCATTGAGCTCCTCCCCGTCTGACCTGCTATTGGTAGCGCCATTGGTAACGGCCCCTCCATCTCATAGGCTCAAAACCCTCAAAAGTTTTGTACATCCACAACTTACATTGAGCCAATGCAAGTATGTCCTACATTTAAGAGCAAGACCTAGTGAGTTACTGCCTCCATTTCAAAATAAGTGAAGTTCTAGTTTGTCCTAAGTCAAACATGTTTAAGCTTGACCAACTCTATAGAAAAATATGGCAAGATCTACAACACCAAATACACCAGTACGAAAATAATCTCTTGAGACTAATTTGGTGTTCTAGATGTTAATTTTTTTTTATAGACTTGGTCAAATTTAAACAAAGTTGACTTAGGTCAAATCCAGAACTTTAATTATTTTGAAATAGATATAGTATCTATTAAGCTAGGAGCATCTCCAGCCGCGCCCCCAACACGGCCTTCCCAGGCGATTTTTTCGCGTCAGCTCCGAAAAACGGTCCAGTCGCGCTCCTAGGAGCCCCTTTTTCGCAGGCTTGGGACGAAATCAGCGTCGGCGGATCCAGGCCGAACCCGGGGCACTGGGGGGGGGGGGGCGCCCAGGGGCGCCGGGGCGAGCGGTTTTGGCGCGAAAGAGCCGCAGGCCCGCCGAGTCAGCGAGACGGCCGCTTCGTCACCCTCATCACCTCGGTTCCCGCGGGAATCAATGCCAAGGCTGCCGCGCTGCCGCGCCGGTCAGCCTTGCCATTGATTCCTCATCACGGGCGGCGCGGCGACGCCTTCCCTCCCGCCACACGTACACACAGACGCGGCTATAAAGCCGATGGCCTCCCTCGCCTCTAGCCACACCAGCCCTAGCCGCCCATCGACCGCCGCCGAGCTCTCCCTCTCCCGTGCGCAGCCGCCGACGCTTCTTCCCTCCCTCTCCCTCTCTCCCAAGCCCGATGGCCGCGCGTTTCCCCGGTGACGCGGCGGCGGCCAACGGCGGCGGCCGCCGCTCGCTTCACGAGTGGGAGGCGTGGCTCATGTTCGAGGCGGACATCCCGGCGCCACCGGACATGCGCGTCGGGCCAACGGGGTGGAGACTCAGCAACGGGGGAGTGCCCATTCCCCCGGTGCCCGACGTCGAGGCATGCCCCGCCTTCTTCGCCGCCGACAACCACGCGGCGTGGGCGGCGTACTTCCAGTGCCGCCAGGAGCAGAGGCTGGCGTTCACCAATGGGGCGCCGGTGGTGGGCGGCATCAAGAACAACGAGGGGCGCCGCATGTGGTGGGGCGTCCTCGGCCGCACGCTCGACGGCGTGCTGGAGTACCTCAAGGGTGGCAACAACCTGCCGCTGGCATACCCTGTCGCGGCGGCCACCCCGGTCCATCGCCGGCGCGCCGGGCAATGGATGTCCAGGAGGTTCGGTTCCTCCTCGACTTCCTCCTCGCATTCCTCCTCCCGTTCTTCTTCCCACTCCTCCGCCTCGTCGGCGTTGCTCGGCGTCAAGGCCGAGCCCGCAGCGGAGACGCCGTTCAGCCGGCTCACTCGAAGCGCCGACATCGTCATAAACGAGGGCGGCTGACGCGCCTCCTCGTCGGCTCCTCCGCGCTTCGTCAAACCAAAGACGGAGCAGGGCTCGCGACCGTGAAAACGGAGCCGGGGCTCCCCGCCTAGAAGACGGAGCACGGCGACAGGGAGCTCGACGAGGCGGCGGCCCTGAAATGGTCGCATGACGACTGGCTGAAGATGGAGATGGAGCGCCAGTGCCGCGCCCTGGAGCACTTCAAACAACGCCACCGGGGCCGCGACGAAGGAGGCCTCGTCGTCCTCGACGACAGCAACGACGACGACGCGCCGCCACCGGTCCGCCATGGCGACGCCAGGCAGGGGTCCAGCAGGGGCGGCCGCGTCAAGGAGGTGAAGGCCGCCGACGACGACGGCGGCGAGGATGGCGGCGACTACACCGCATTCAGCGACTACTTCGACCTGTAGTTGTAGTTTCGCCATTTTTTAGATAAATTTGCTATGTAAAATGTCGAACATGTCTAATATATGCCAAGTTTGTCGAATTTTAACCGAATTTAGCCAAACTTTGTCGAATGTTTATTTTTAACTTAAACGGCATCTGGGGGCGGCCCTGGGGTCGGCGACTGGGAACCCACTCGCCCCCAGGCTGATCTTTTGCGCCGGCTCGCCCCAGACAGCGATTTTACGCGCCCCCTGGGGGGCCAACGTCTGGAGATGCTCTAAGGATGCAAAGTGACACTTTAACCACATAAGTGGTGGGTAGCATTTTGACATGATTGCATTTCGATCAACAAAGATGTAGGGAAAGCTATTCAAAATTCAGCTTGAATTTTTTTTTTTGTGTGCGTGTGGGAATTACACCAGCCCGATGAAATAGAGTATTTTTTTCTTTTTTTGCAGTGTAAAAAGAGTTTTGTTCCAATATTATGGTGTGATGAAATAGAGTTTTTTTTTTGTGGTGTAAAAAGAGTTTTATTCCAATATTATGCGTAAATTTGTCAGTGATGTTAATTTAGAAACAGACCGACCAACTATAGAGATATTTGACAAAATCGCAGGAATCTTTCAAAAGAGCCCCTCATACCTCTGGGAGTACAGACGGTAGCAAAAAATAAAATCCCAAATCGGCCCTCAAATCCCTAGTTCGGCTTTGCCGCCGCACGTCTCCCCCAAATCCGGCGTCATCTCCGTCGAGCCACCGTGTCGCCCCTTTCCGTCTCCCGTCCCGTCCTCGCTCCCCTCGCTCTCCCATCTCTTCCATTTCTCTGCCCGTGCCTCCCCTTCTGGCCCAAGCCATGGCAGGAGGCGATCTAGAGGGTGAAGCGACAGGAGGCGGCCTCACATGCCGCTGGCGCACCACATGTCCCGCGCGACAAGGGCGGTGAGGGTCTCTGCACCAGGACATCTGAGACATGGAGGAAAATTTCTGGATGATTTATACATATGCTTTGCTAAGCATCAATGTTTATTTTTAAACAAAAGTAGAACTTTCCCTACTTTATGTATTTCAAAACAGGCGTGAACCTGGAGACCATGTGGTACTTATGCGCTACACTGACTGTGCAGCTGTCCATAGCCAAGCCGGTTAGGGGAGAGATGATAGAGGTACATCAAATCAGAATAAAGACGCAGCCTATGTGTTCAGTTTGATTCTGTCCTGCTGTCGCTTCGCATGACTGCTCCATAGCCAAAGCAGGTTTCAGATTGATGTAGTGAGATGTAATGGTCAGTCCAATGGTTGTTGTCAAACACCCTGGCGTTTCGTGCATTCCACAGAGTTACTGCTAGCATCAATAGGTTTCACTTCTGAAATTGATTAGTTTCTAGGCTGATGCACTAAACTGAACACCCCAGGCAAGTTAATGTACAAACAGTGTGTTTTACTCATATGCAAACATCTGGTATGGCAGTATAAGGTCCATACCGCCCGTGGTTTGCGCATCGGCAATTCATCGTGTATACGTTTCCATCCGTATGATTCACTGCTGCCATTGTTTTTGTTTTCCTCGGAGTTCAGACTTTGGAATAATAATCCAAACCAAATTGGGATAAATAAGTAGCAGTGAATTTGGTTATATTAGTTCAGTTTTCACACAAGGCCTGGTTCTTTCCGTTCAGACTGTTCCTCCAGAGTCCAGTTCAATGTTATGTTTATTTTGTCCCGAGGCGGCGCGGATCTAGCATCGCATGAATAACTCTATCATTGTGCTCTATTGCAGGCGGATGTGGAGCTTGTGTAGTCCTTATAGCAACTTACAATCCAACAAAAGCTGAGGTCACTGAATTCTCTGCAAGTTCATGCCTGACTCTGCTCTACAACATAAATCTTTGCTCAGTCATCACCACCGAAGGCCTGGGAAATACGAAAGATGGCTTCCATTCTATCCAGAAGAGGATGTCTGGGTTCCATGCTTCCCAGTGTGGCTTCTGCACTCCTGGCATGTGCATGTCTATTTTCACCTCTCTTGCAAATGCCGACAAATCCAACAAGCCTGAACCACAAAAAGGGTTCTCAAAGCTGACGGTGTCCGAAGCGGAAAGGGCTTTCTCAGGCAACATGTGTAGATGTACCGGTTACAGGCCAATTGTCGACGCCTGCAAAAGTTTTGCTTCAGATGTCGACCTGGAGGATTTGGGCCTCAATGTATTCTGGAAGAAAGGCGATAAGCACGCCGATGTTAGCAAGTTGCCAGCTTACACTCTTGGCGGCGGAGTCTGCACTTTCCCGGACTTCCTGAAATCCGAGATAAAATCTTCGCTTCATCATCTAAATGATGATTCGGTTGTTACGGTCTCCAGCGAGGGTTGGTATCATCCTAAAAGCATCGAGCAATATTATGATTTACTGAACTCTGGCTTGTTCAGTGACTGCACAGTTAAAGTGGTTGTTGCGAACACAAGTTCTGGTGTAAAGGGATACAAGGATCAGGATCTATATAACAAGTATATTGACATCAGTGACATTCCAGAGCTTTCAGCTATTTGGAAGAAAGACAGTGGCATTGAAATTGGAGCAGCTACACCAATTTCTAAGACCATCGAGATACTTGAGCAAGAAGCCGGGTCTAAATCATGTGCAAATGGAAGTGTGGTTTTCAGAAAACTCACCGAGCACATGAGCAAGGTAGCTACACCGTTTGTCCGTAACACAGCAAGCATTGGCGGGAACATAATTCTAGCACAGAAATACCCTTTTCCATCGGACATCGCGACCATACTTCTCGGTGTTGCTTCAACTGTTCGTCTTCAGGTTTATTCAAAAACACTAGAGGTTACTTTGGAAGAGTTTCTGGAGCTGCCTCCTAGTGATCCCAGTACATTGCTCCTGAGCATATTTATTCCACATTGGGCTTCAGATTCTCAGAAAGAAAGTAAGGTGATCTTTGAAACTTACCGAGCAGCGCCGCGCCCTCTTGGCAATGCGGTTTCATATATTAACTCTGCAATGCTGGGCCATGTCTCCCAGAAATCATGTGGTGATCTTGTGCTGAGTAACCTACACATGGCCTTTGGTGCCTATGGGACCGAACATGCCATTAGAGCAACAAAAGTTGAACAACACCTGAATGGAAAAGTGCTCACTCCATCTGTTGTGCTTGAAGCAGTTCGGTTACTTAGAGAAACAATTGTACCAATGAAAGGAACATCACATCCTGAATACAGAGTCAGTGTGGCCGTTGGATTTCTCTTCAGTTTCCTGTCTCCATTTGCTAAAGGAATCAAAGGGCCTGGAAACACTCTGAGCATTGGTTCTGCTAGTTCTTCAAATACAGATGATCCCTGTAACCTTCCATTGTCTTCACGTCGAGAAACAATTTCCAGTGATGATCATAAACCAGTTGGTGAGCCGATTAAAAAGTACGCAGTTGAGCTTCAAACTTCTGGTATGTGTTTAATAAGCTTACATCATCAAAGTTATTAATGGGATCTAGAAGTTCTCTTCCTCTCCAAATTGTCCTTCCTTTATGATTACGTTTAGGCTTATAGAATTTCTTTTCTGTACTGCAGGGGAGGCAGTATATGTAGATGATATTCCTGCTCCAAAAAATTGCCTCTATGGAGAGTTTATTTACAGCACACAGCCTCTTGCATATGTCAAGAATATCAAATTCAAGCCATCTTTAGCATCAGAGAAGGTCCTCACGGTTGTTTCCGCGAAGGATATTCCAAGTGGAGGGCAAAATATTGGATCAAGCTTCTTGTTTGGGGATGAACCACTTTTTGGTTCTCCTGTCGCTGAGTATGCTGGGCAAGCCCTTGGTGTCGTGGTACTTATCTTTTCATATTTTTAATGTTTACTCAAAAATAAATTCTTTTATAATAAAGTCAAGTTATAAATGCGATTTTCTTCACTAGTCTCTGTAAAATAAGGTTGTTAATCTTAAGAAGAAGTTATTTTTAATTAGGAGGGTCAAATCTGTACACATTAAAATAATAAACCCTAGTATCACACATTGTCATCCAAAAGATATATCTATATATGTACATCCAAAATTTCATTTATAAAATACCCTAACAAAATCTATATTAGATTGGGTTAATTAAACGCTTACGGAAATTTTCTGTGGTGCGCTTGTATCTCCATTTCTTTCATAACAAAATTGCTTACTAAAAATCAACGTTAGTGGATATGCAAAAATACACTGTATTGATGTCACATTTTATCATATATGCTCGTATTCAGTTTAAACACCGAGAGTAACCTTTTTAAATTAAACTGATTAACAATTAGTGCCAATTTTCCCCTGGTTACAAGTAAGCATTAGCTAACTTTTGCCCTGGTCACAAACTTATTACAATGAGTTGTTATTGTGTATTCTTCAATACTGATACCATTAAAATGTGTACTTTACCTCAGATTGCAGAGACTCAGAGATATGCCAACTTGGCAGGCAAACAGGTCGTTGTTGAATATGACACAAAAGATTTGAAGCCACCAATCTTAACTGTAGAACAGGCAGTACAGAACAATAGTTATTTCGAAGTTCCTCCTGAGAGGTATCCAAAACAAGTTGGTGATTTTTCGAAGGGCATGGCGGAAGCTGATCACAAGATCCTCGCAACAGAAGTATGTTAATTCTACACACCGTGAGACCTTTCCATCCTGACATCTCACCTGCATTGCTCAAAAGTGAATGGAAGTTCTTATACTCCCTTCGTCTCAAAATAAGTGTCTCTCAACTTTGTACTAAAGTTAGTACAAAGTTGTACTAAGATTAAGACACTTATTTTGGGACGGAGGGAGTACTTAACAACGCAAACGTTTAAATTTGATTTTCGATGGTCTCTGTTTTCAACACCACATGGTATGCATTAATATGTATGACTTCGATGATCGCAGGTGAAACTTGCCTCTCAGTACTACTTCTATATGGAAACACAAACAGCATTGGCGATTCCAGATGAAGATAACACTCTTGTAGTCTACAGTTCATCACAATACCCTGAGCTTGCGCAGAGTGTCATAGCGAGGTGCCTCGGTATTCCATTCAGCAATGTGCGTGTCATTACAAGAAGGGTTGGAGGAGGCTTTGGTGGGAAGACATTCAGATCATACACTGTAAGTAAGAATCAAACAATCATGAACAGTAGTCCAACAGAGTGGCAACAAATTCAAAGCCTGTGTGTTACAACTGAAAGAATCTAACAGTACTTTTTTATGAATATTGCATTTTATGAATAATTTCTATTTTTATGGTAGATTAGAGTTCTAGTGATAGCTTCTAACATAAGTTTGCACATTTGAGCTTCATTTACCATTCATTCAGCTTCCAAGAAAGCCGAAATATTAACCATTTTCAGCTGTTGCTACTCAGTGATTCAACAATATATGCTTTTGCAGGTAGCAACGGCAGCTGCGCTTTGTGCCTTCAAGTTACGTCGTCCGGTGCGGATGTATCTCAACCGCAGTACTGACATGATCATGATCGGGGGTCGGCACCCAATAAAAGCATATTACACTGTTGGTTTCAAGTCCAATGGAAGAATCACAGCCTTGCACCTGGACATTCTGATCAACGCTGGGATTTCTCCAGATGCGAGCCCCCTAATTCCAGACTATATGATGTCAGGCTTGAAAAAATACAACTGGGGTGCTCTCTCGTTTGACATCAAGGTCTGTAAGACAAACAACACATCCAAGTCAACAATGCGTGCTCCTGGAGATACGCAGGGATCTTTTATCGCTGAAGCTATCATCGAGCATGTCGCTTCGGTGTTGTCGCTTGATGCTAATAATGTCAGGCAGAAGAATTTCCACACCTATGACAGTCTTGTGTTGTTCTATCCAGAAAGCGCAGGCGAAGCATCGACGTACACATTGCATTCTATTTTCAATAGATTACTCGCGACGTCAAGCTACCTGCATCGAGCTGAATCCATCAAGCATTTTAACAACCGCAACAAGTGGCGGAAGAGGGGTATCTCTTGTGTGCCCCTCATCTTCAAGGTGGCACCAAGGCCAGCTCCTGGAAGAGTTTCTGTGCTCAACGATGGTTCCATTGTGGTTGAGGTTGGAGGTATTGAAGTTGGGCAGGGACTGTGGACCAAAGTACAGCAGATGACGGTTTTCGCGTTGGGACAGTTATGGCCTGATGGATCTGAATGCCTTCTTGATAGGGTGCGTCTTCTTCAGGCTGACACGCTGAACTTGATCCAAGGCGGACTCACTGCTGGCAGCACTTCGTCTGAATCTAGCTGTGCAGCAACCCTTGAGGCCTGCAACATGCTGGTTGACAGATTAAAGCCGGTCATGAAGAAGCTCAAGCAGCAATCTGGTGGTGCTGTTTCATGGGATGCTTTGATTGCTCAGGTTATTTTTTTTTATTTCCCTCTGGATTTTTATGGTACATAAGAGTAAAATATTTGTGTGGAATTGTTTATCTTTATACGTGCTAACACTTTCCCAAATAGGCCATTAAGGATAATGTTAATTTGTCCTCAAGTGCATACTGGGTACCTGGCCAAGAATCCAGCACCTATCTGAACTATGGAGCTGGTATAAGTGAGGTACAAAAATATTATGCTTAATTTTAATCACACTAGCATAGTTCAATTGTTACTGGATGATATTGTGATGGTTTCCTGACTTTCATTTCACTTTTTACTAAAAATCCAGGTAGAGATTGATGTTCTTACAGGAGCTATTACTTTACTACGGAGCGACCTTGTGTATGACTGTGGAAAGAGTTTGAACCCTGCAGTGGACTTGGGCCAGGTTTGAGATATTTTCCACTGCGCTATGCTCTTCTTTTATCATTTTGTAGTGAAAACGGATATTATTTGATAATGCCTTACATCAAAACAGAGCGAGTACATTACATTGCAGCCCCGATCAGAGTCTTTCTTCATTATAGTGCATGATGGTATCGTATATTCATATCTGATCTCAACCATCCACCTTACAGATTGAAGGCTCCTTCATACAAGGAATTGGTTTCTTCATAAACGAAGAACACGAAACAAATGCCGATGGCCTGGTTGTGAGTGACAGCACATGGGTCTACAAGATCCCGAGCGTAGACACTATCCCGAAGCAGTTCAACGCCGAGGTGCTCAACAGTGGGTACCATAAGAACCGCGTTCTTTCATCGAAAGGTATGTAGTAGGATTGTGCTTTCCCTGAACTGAAGCAACATGAATATAGTTTTACTTTTTTTGCGAGCTGAAAATTATCAGTAGTTGAAAGTGATTTAACTAGTCTGCCTCTGCCAGCCTCTGGGGAACCTGCCCTGGTTCTCGCAGCATCGGTCCATTGTGCGGTGAGAGAAGCCATCAGGGCAGCGAGGAAGGAGTTTGGAAGCTCAGAGCTCACGTTCCAGCTCGACGTCCCTGCCCCAATGACCCATGTGAAGGAAATGTGTGGTTTGGACGTTGTGGATAAGTACCTAGAAAGCCTATCTGAACATCAGTCTCGAGCTGCGGCGTGATGCAAGATTCCGGTGCCGTCAACCGGAAGGAGCGGTGTGGTGTGATGGATCGTGTTGTGCAACGTCGAATGGTAAATTGCGGACATGATGTTTGAAACGTTTGTAATTTTTCAGTGCTGTGCTTGCACGCTTTTCAAATAATCCTGGGTTGAGATCTGTGTTTGTAATTCCTGACTGAACCTGAAGTCAGGTTTTCTCTTTAAAATGCACGTTTTATAAATAGTAATACGCGTTTGCTATTTGCAAGATGCAACTTGCATCAGTCAACTTGGGAAGAGAAGATGGCGGGCTGCGGCTCGTTGGTGATGCTGGGCAGGGAGCGACCTGGAGCAGGGGACGACGTGGGAGGCTCGCCAGTGCTGGAGAGGAAGCTTGGGGAAGGCGCGCGCAGCAGCATGTGTAGGTGGTAGGCGGTTGAGCTAGCGTTGGAAGGCGGCTCGATATGAGGAACGGCGAAGGTGGCGTGGTGGCCGGTGGTTCAGCTGGCATTGGAGGGCAGCTCCGTGTGAGGAGGAAGGAGAAGACGCTGACAAGAAGATAAGTATCAACTAACACGATTTGAGTTTTCAATCAAGTGTAGCATAGAGGGCCCCACGGTAATCTAGGAAGAGGAAAGAGACCTTTTTTTTAGCAACAGACGAGGGCGCCAGAATCCAGCTCAACAGCATAATAGTACAACGTTTATTACAATGCCCTGCAGTGGAGCAGCAGACTGAAGAGCAAGCAGAACAGGACAACAGTTTGAGGAATGAGCTGACTTAGAGCATACGTAGATAGATTGGTCAAGGTGTTGCCTTAGAACCTGTTTTGCACAGTTGTGTGCCACACCATTGAGCTCCCTTTTGATATGAAATAAATGCATTAAAGTTGTACAAGTGGCTTGGAGAAATTTTCCAATTGTATCTCTAGTGTCCCAATGCATCAGGCCGGCGCTTGGAATCGGTGTATTCAAATACACGCGTATTTTATCTACATGTGTAACCTACCGGGCTAGTAGCCATTTCCGCCTGCAAGCGAAACAACGGCCGGAGGCATGTATTGTTTACAGGTGTAATGGCTAAGCGAAACGACAATCCAAACAATGCCTCAGTGGACGGTCCAACTTCCTGGCGACCGCCACCGTCGCGAGAACCTGGCAGTAAGGAAAGTTGGGCACTGAATGTGAAGGATATGTTGCTGAATATATGAGCAAGTTATTATGAGATTTAATCGAAATAAGCATAAAATAAATCATGACAGCTATAACAAAGATTAAACTAATCATGTGGACTAGCACAGTTTTTTTTTCCGAATACACAAGAGTGTGTATCATTTCATTAATAGGAGGGAGCATCCAGCAGAATTGGGGGGGGGGGGGGGGGGGTGCGAGCTCAATGCCTTGTACACTAAGGGCAAGTCAGGGAGCCGCAGACCATTGGTGGACTAGCATAGTAGATGAACAGATCAAATATAGAGCACAGACTAGAACTAAGAATTCTAGCACGATCTCGAACAAGGAGGACAAGATCACATACGGTGTAGCGGGAGCGGGACCGCCAGCGTTCATGTTGTCGCCCATGTCGTTGAGGAAGAGGTTGCTGAGGTCGAGGAAGAAGTCGTCGGTGGCGAAGTCGTCGCTGCCAGCAGTCGCGCGAGTGCGCTCTCCCATACAAGATCACGAGAGGCGGGGTTCCGGAGGCCTGCTATCCTTTCTCGCGGTGCACGCCAAAAGGTGGGATGGAGAAGACTTGAGTGGCGGCGCAATGATCTGGAACGGTGATGCGAAACCATGCGATACGGCGGCAGCTAGGGTAGACGTCTGTCTGACTATATAGTGCGGTCGGGTAGGTCGTGGGAGTAAGCCCCACTTCCGAGTCATCGCGATCCAAAAGAATCGGAAAAGGTTCAGTAATTAACGCGTCCGTTAATTATTAATTAATGACTCATTAATTTTCCCGAGCAGCAAAAATATAGACAATGTGCATAGCTCTGTCCTCGGCTCGACTCATTGCCACAACCCGCGGCGCGTCGTGACGAGGCGTGGCGTGGCGAGGAGGAGCGTGCGTGTAGGTCTCCTCTTCTCATGCTCATACAAGTGGTAGAAGAGCTCACCTTATAAAAAGGTGTAAGTCTCTCTCAACTTCCGGGGTGGGACTAAACTTTAGTCTCACTCACACCATTCACATGTGTGCATGAATGGGCCAAGAGAATTTCAGAATTTTAGTTGGGCTTTGGGCTAAAGTCCCACTAGCAAATTCCAACAATCCCCCACAAAGTCTCATTGGCACATCTCATCATTTAGTTCCAAAACATTGTTTATATACCGGTGCTTAGTGAAGATTGTAAAGTTGAACTTCCACTTAGATATTTATGCTAGACTAGATCACAACTTGAATAGTGGAGTATGCCTTGAACTACAAGTTTTCTGCGATACTAGTTTCACACAAATTCTTGACCGATACTGGGCTACCGCAAGGCTTCCCCTCAGGTGGAGCGTATACGTCATACTCTAGAGCCTGTCATGAATTTGTTAGAGAACACCCAATTCTCACAGACTGCGACATTTCACAATCAAATTCATATAGGTGTGTTCCTCAGGAGATGCTCTGCAGGACAATATCTCTGCTTACTCAAATAAGCCACTTGGAACACATTAAGATAACTATCAACCTGCCATGTAAATCGGGAGAGTATGCATCTTCATGGAGTGGGATATTTGAAATAGGGATACTCTCCTCTCAGCTGACCAACAACTTGTCTCCCACTTCTACTTCACGGAATCTCCGATCACATAGAGTGGGTTACCACTATGGACAACTCATGCGGTGGGTCTCAAACCCATCTCCATCGATGCATTATCTATCACATTACGTGATAAACCCTTTGTGAAGGGATCTGCCAAGTTTTTCGACGTTTGGATATAATCCAACGTAATAACTCCGGAGTTCCTCAATTTTCTGACAGATTTTAGTCTCCTCTCACATGCCTTGAGGACTTCATATTATCCTTAGAACTATTTATCTTGATGATCACATTTGATTATCATAGTTCATCGCGATAGGGGGTATTAGTTTTTCAATGATAGGTAAGTCCATCAAGAGCTCACGAAGCCACTCTGCTTCAACAGTGGCAGTGTCTAATGCTGTGAGTTCTTCTTCCATAGTTGACCTCGTTAAGATGGTCTGCTTGCAAGACTTCCAGGAAACAGCGCCACCACCAAGTGTAAAAACATAACCACTTGTGGCCTTAATCTCATCAGCATCAAATATCCAGTTTGAGTCACTATAACCCTCCAGTACCCTTGGATACCCGGTGTAGTGAATCCCATAGCTCGTAGTGCCTTTCAAGTAGCGCATAACTCTCTCAAGCGCACGCCAATGATCATCTCCAGGTTTTGACACAAACCGACTCAGCTTGCTCACAGTAAAAGAGATGTCAGGCCTCGTGGCACTCGCCAAGTACATAAGTGAGCCAATAATCTGAGAATACCTTAGTCGATCTCTAGCAATCCGTCGATTATTTTGAAGCAACACACTAGCATCATATGGAGTTGGAGAAGGCGTGCAGTCGCTATACCCAAAACGACTCAAGATCTTTTCCACATAGTGAGACTAAAACAGTGTGATCCCACCGTTCTCATCTCTCAATAGCTTGATCTTTAAGATAACATCAGCTATTCCTAGATCCTTCATCTCAAAACAGCGAGATAAGAAATCCTTAACCTCCTTGGTTAGATCAAGTTTGGTTCCAAAGATCAGTATGTCATCGACATACAGACAAAGAATAACTCCTTCACCCTCACCATGCTGATAGTACACACACTTGTCACCATCGTTTACTACAAAGCCGACAGCAGTTAATGTTCTTTCGAACTTCTCATGCCACTCCTTAGGAGCTTGTTTAAGGCCATATAAAGACTTTAATAACTTGCACGCCTTTCCTTCATGACCAAGTACTACAAAACCATCTGGATGATCCATGTAGATTTCCTCCTTCAGCTCTCATTGAGGAAAGCCGTCTTAACGTCCATTTGATGAACGAAAAGACCATGTGAGGCAGCCAATGATAGTAGCACCCGAATAGTGGCCAGTCTAGCCACGGGTGAGTAAGTATCAAAGAAGTATCCACCTTCTTTTTGGGTATAACCCTTAGCCACAAGCCTTGCCTTGTACTTTTCAATCGTACCATCAGGTCTAAGCTTCTTCTTGAACACCCACTTACATCCTACAGGTTTGCACCCATAAGGACGGTCGGTGATCTCCCAGGTTCCGTTAGCTAAGATGAAATCCATCTCGCTACGAACAGCTTCCTTTCAGTAGTCAGCATTAGGAGATGCATAAGCTTCTGAAATAGTCATGGGTGTGTCATCCACGAGGTACACAATGAAATCATCACCAAAGGACTTTGCAGTCCTCTGTCTCTTACTCCTTACAGGAGTTTCATTGTCACCCTCAACAGGATTCTCAACGTGTTCCATCGCAATGGTGGGTTCAGGAATTACAGTGAATTCCTCACTAGATGGAGTAGGTATCTCCTGATTTGATGAACTCGACATATCCTTCATAGGAAATATGTCCTCAAAGAAAGTTGCATCATTAGACTCCATAATCGTACCAACATGCATGTCAGATACCTCAGATTTTATTATAAAAAATCTATAGCCAATGCTATGAAAAGCATAGCCTAGAAGAACACCATCCACAGTTTTTGGTCCAAGCTTGCACTTCTTGGGAATTGGTATATTGACTTCCCCCAAACAATCCCAAGTACGTAGGTAAGAGAGTTCCAACCTTTTCCTTTCCCATTCCTCAAACGGAGTCATGGTCTTATGCTTTGTGGGAACTCGGTTTAGGACATGACATGCAGTCATTAGCGCCCCCCCCCCCACCATTCCTTGGAAAGACCCGATGTGTCTAACATGGCGTTAACCAAATAGTTAGAGTTCGGTTCTTTCTCTCAGCCACCCCATTCGACTAAGGTGAGTAGGGAGGTGTCCTCTCATGGATTATACCATGTTCCGCACACAAAAAATCAAATTCATTAGAAAAATACTCTCCACCACGTTCAGACCTTAGCCGTTTAATTTTTTGATCAAGTTGGTTCTCCGCTTGAGCTTTATAGTTTTTGAAGAAAGTTAAACCCTCATCTTTTTATTTTAGAAGATACACATAAAAATATCTAGTGGGGTCATCAATCAACGTCATGAAGCATCTCTTTCCACCTTTTGTCAACATGCCATTCATCTCACAAAGATCAGAGTGTATAAGCTCTAGTGGCGCCAAGTCTCTTGCCTCTGCAGTCTTATGGGACTTGCGAGGTTGCTTACTTTGCACACATACTCGGAACTTGGAGCCTTTGAAAGTAGGGATTTTCGAAGTTAAATTCATATTCGCTAGCCGCTTCATGCAACCAAAGTTAATATCACAAAGTCATGAATGCCAAATATCAGACTCATTATTGTAGCAAACATTATTAATAACTTTAGTGCAAATATCCAACAAAGATAAGCGGAACAAGCCTCCGCACTCGTAGCCTTTTTCAACAAATTGTCCACACTTGGAAATTACAACTTTATTGGACTCAAAAACCAACTTAAAACCATCTCGACATAAACGGGAACCACTAACGAGATTCTTATTGATGAACGACACATGATGAATGCTCTTCAGAAGCACGGTCTTCCCTGAAGTAAACTTCAGATCAACCGTACCGACACCTCGAACAATGGCATGTGACCTATTCCCCATCAGCAAGGGAGAAGTCCCTGTGGCCTAGTAAGAAGAAAACATGGAGGCGTCAGCACAAACATGTACATTTGCACCGGTGTAAATTAACTAATCAGGGGATTGAAATACTGAAAGGATGTTAGAAAAAATAACGTACCCAAATTCCTTCATATCAGTATCACCGATGACAACATTAGCGGACTTGCTACTCTTCTCATGTTCGCGCTCCTCAAAGCGGTTAGGACATTTTGGAGCCTAGTGATTAGGATCACCGTAGACATGGAAAAGTCCCTTCCCCTTCTTATGAGAATTCTTCTTGAAGTTGGTGAATGTGACGGCTTGTTCTTTGTATCAAACTTTCCTTTGCCCTGAGTTTTGTTCTTGTTGGTTTTGAACTTGTTGGGCTAGAAGTTCTTCTTCTGTACCATGTGGGCACTAGAAGCTCCCTCGGCAACTCGAGCACCTATGTCCTTTGCTCTCGCCTTCTCTTCAACATCAAGAGTACCAATGAGAATCAAAACGGAAAATTCATGTCTCTTGTGTTTCAGGGACGTAGCAAAATTGTTCCACGAAGTTGGAAGCTTGGCAATGATGCCTCCGGCAATAAATTTGTCCAGCAACACACACCTGAAGTACTCAAGTTCTTTTGCGAGCGACTGTATCTCATGAGCCTATTGGACAACAGAGCGCTCATCAGTCATCTTGTAGTCATAGAATTGCTCCATGACGTACAACTCGTTGCCGGCGTCCGAGGCCCCAAACTTGGCCTCGACGCAGCCCACATGTCCTTGCCCTTGTCAAACGACATATATGAATCCACAATGGAATCGTCAAGAACACTCAGAAGGGCGCCTTTAAAGAGGGTATTGATCTTCTCAAAAGCTTCCGGTTGTGCATGATTAAGATCGCCCTCAGGCTTGCCCTTGGTGGCGTCATAGCAGTACATGGTCTGCAACTAGTAAACTGCTCTCGTGTGCCACCTCTTATACTGCACCCCTTAAAGGTAGGTGGCTTCAGATGCGCAGCAAAACCGCTCGGAGTAAATTGCCTATAATCAGGGTTTTGGATTGTTGAATATATGAGCAAGTTACTACAAGATTTAATTCGAATAAGCACAAAATAAATCATGACAGCTATAACAAAGATTAAACTAATCATGTGGATTAGCATAGTAGATGAACAGATCAAATCTAGGGCACAGACTAGAACTAAGAATTCTAGCACGATCTCGAACAAGGAGGACAAGATCACATACGGTGCAGCGGGAGCAGGACCGCCAGCATTCATGTTGTCGCCCATGTCGTTGAGGAAGAGGTTGCCGAGGTCGGGAAGAAGTCGTCGTCGGCAAAGTCGGCGCTGCCAGCAGTCGCGTGAGTGCGCTCCCCAAAAACCTGGTCACCCCTCTCCCGTACAGGATCATGAGAGGCGGGGTTCTGAAGGCCTGTTGTCCCTTCCCGCGGTGCACGCCGAAAGGAGGGAGGGAGAAGACTTGAGTGGCAGCGCAATGATCTGGAACGGTGATGCAAAACCATACGAAATGATGACGGCTAGGGTAGACGTCTGCCTGACTATATAGTGCCGGTCGGGTAGGTCGTGGGAGTAAGCCCCACGTCTGAGTCATCGTGATCCAAAAGAATCGGAAATGGTTCAGTAATTAACATGTCATTTAATTATTAATTAATGACCCATTAATTTTTTTTCCCGAGCAGCAAAAATATAGACAACATGCATAGCTTTGTCCACGGCTCGGCTCATTCCCGCAACCCGCGTCATGACGAGGCGTGGCATGGCGAGGAGGAGGAGCACGCGTGCAGGTCTCCTCTTCTCATGCCCATACAAGTGGTAGAAGAGCTCACCTTATAAAGAGGTGCAAGTCTCTCTCAACTTTCGGGGTGGGACTAAACTTTAGTCTCACTCACACCACTCACATGTGTGCATGAATGGGCCAAGAGAATTTCAGAATTTTAGTTGGGCTTTGGACCAAAGGCCCACTAGTAAATTCCAACATATGCGCCAAAGTTGCCGCAAGTAGAAGAGCTTTCGCTTCTGAAGATGCTTGCGGTGCCGATGCTTGTATCACGGAGTAATCCCTGCCGGCAAGGTTGCTCCTGATGTACACCCCAATGCCAGTGGAATCAAGACCTTCTGCGCCTGGAGTATCCCCCTGCACTTCCAAGAAGCATCAGCAAAGATAACACAGCCAGGGATACTCCTGTCAGCGGAGATGGTCGATCCTTGCATAGACACCACCCGCTCAACAAAGGGGGTTTGAGCTTTTCCTGCAACTTTGCATCGACAGGATCAGCCAATTCGAGATTGGCTGGAAGCATCTGGACATTGATATTAATCTGATAAGGCTCTCCTTTTTTTTCCTGTCACACTACTGGAATCAGCAGATTTGCCGTCTGCCGACTCTTTGCCGTCAGCTAGCGGACGACAAAGAAAGGCTTTGACATCAGCCCCCAGAAAACGGACGGCAAAGAGGTAGCATACGGCAATGGAAGGCTTTGCCATAAGCATATCTTTGCCGTCCGCTAGCGGATGGCAAAGAAGCTTTGCCGTCTGCTAGCTGACGGCAAAGAGGGTGGGTGGCGGGGTTACGAGGACGCCCTAACGGTCATTTTCTTTGCCGTGTGCTGGCTGACGGCAAAACTTCGTTGCCATCCGCCAGCAGACGGCAAAGAAAATGGCCGTTAGGGCGTCCGTTTCCCGCCGGCCCACCCCACTAGGTACGCTCTTTGCCATCTGCTAGAAGACGGCAAAGAACTATGACCTATTAGTAGAAAAGGGGTCGCACCCGCGCCCCCACCCCTCTCTCTCTCTCTCTCTCGATCTCCTCCTTCACCACCCGCGCCACCGCCCTCGACCACAGCTCCGCCCCGCCACCTCGCCGCGCCGCCCCATCCCATCGCCCCACCACCCCGCCGCCGCGCCGCCCTGCCCCATCGCCCCACCACCCTGCTGCCTCATCGCCACACCGCCCCGCCGGCACGCCGCCCTGGCTCACCGCCCCGCTGCCACGCCATCCCGTCTCGCCGCCACACCGCCCCGCCGCCACGCCGCCCCGGCCCGCCTCGGCTCGCCGCCATGCCCCACACCACCCCTGGCTCGCCGCCCCGCCCCCGCCATCCCGGCGCCCGCCACCTCCTCCACCACCGCCCCGGCTCGGCAAGGTGATTTTTTTCTACTGTTTTTTGTTTTTAGGTTTAGGTTATAGTGGTAGTATTAGGTTACTGCCAGATTTAGGTTTAGATAATTAGAAGAAGAGAAAAATTGAAAAAATAAGAATAAGTAGAAGAAGAGGAAAAAGGGAAAAAGGAAGAGGGTTGCCGAGGGTATAGATGGTGGAGCCAGTGGGTCCCGCCGGTCCCGACGCCCATGCCGAGAACTCCCAGTCCGAGTGCTGACCCGTCGACCGTGTGTTGCCATACCTGAGGAAAAAAGAGAAAGAAGGAGAAAAAGACACCCCGACCCACGCCCCGACACTACATCCACGTCCCACAAGTGACGCCGATGTCCGGCGTCCCAAAGCAACTATTCTCGGCGTCGTTGGCGGTCGAACACCATTGCGAATTAGGGGGTTAATTAGGGGGTTCCTCGGTGTCGATGGTACCCTAAATAGTAAGTATCATCAGTGCGAGGTACATGTGGCCGTCGGTGTCGAATACTACATCCACGTCCCATAAGTGACACAGGGGTCCTTCGTCCAGCAGCAACAGTTCTCAGTGTCGATGGCGGTCGAACACCATTGCGAATTTGTCTGGCGGCCTCAGAGATGACGATTTAAAGCTAAGTGTTGAAACTTGAAACACCCAAACTAACTCAAGTCGGTTTGGTTGTTTGAAAATTTCAAAACTTGTCTTTAATCCTCATCGCAGAGGCTTCCAGACAAATTCGCCAAGGTGTTGGACCGTCATCGGCCACGAGAACTATTGTTGCGGGACGCCGGGTGCCGGCTTCACTTGTGGGATGTGGATCTAGTGTTCAACGCCGACCGCCTCATGTGCCTTTGCTATTTAGTTTACCCGGGGACGAGCGGGTTAGAGGGTTCCTCGGTGTCGATGGTACCGTAAATAGCAAGTATCATCAGTGCGAGGTACATGTGGTCGTCGGTGTCGAATACTTGCTATGTTACTCATCTTTTGATTTAAATATGCAGTTATTTCGTCGTTGCGAGGGTCTAGTGTTCGACGAGCTCCACCCCTGCGTTCGTTGGTGAGCACAAATGACATCTCCTCCTCCCCCTTCATTTGCTCTGTTCCGGACTTCGTGCCGATGAAACTTGCTAGCTATAGGTGTCAATCATCAGTATGCATAACCACTATGTGTCTCCTATTCGAGAGGGTTACATCTATAAATATGCATGAATTTGCATATTTATAATCGTGATTCTTTCGAATTGTCCAACGTTATCCATGGACAGCCCGAGTATGTGTAGATTGGGTTCGTTTTCCCATATGCTTAGCTCCAGATCTGATGCAGAATTTCGTCAGTGCCTCCCTGTTGTTCTCCGGGTACACATCCTCTCTGCTTATTGCCGAGACATGTATCAGGAGAACAGCGGGGAGGTGCTGCCGAAATTTTGCGTCAGATCCGGAGCAGAGCATGGGAAAATGAACCCAATCTACACATACTCGGGTGGGATTAGGACCTATCCTTATCTATTAGCGTGTAGGTTGCATGGACGTAATAAAACTAACAAACTCCATTAACTGATGGATATGGTTTGCTTAATTATGTATATATTTCTTGTGTGTCCAGTGGGAAGTCAATATGAGTGATCGTGTGTGGATGTACACTGGTTACACTAGTCAGTATGTTTGGACCGAGGAATGGTTAACAAAAACTAAGGGGTTTGTTAGAGCCGCATTTGCAAATGGCCAGAAATTTAGCTGGTGCCCCTATGTCCGATGCAACAACTATAATCAGAGGGACGAGCTTGAAATGAGTAAACACTTGCAGAAGTTTGGTTTTACGCCTGGTTACACGGTCTGGACATTACATGGTGAGTCTGCCCAACGTGCCAGAGCCGAGGTGGTTCGTCGCCGCACCGACGAGCATGGTACCGGGACTGCAGACATGGTGCAAGACTTTGACGATGCTCGGGACTCGGACGAGGAGATGTAGGAATATGCAAAGGCCTTCACTGAAATGTTGGAGTCCTCAAAACATCCTCTCCACTAGCACACTGAGCTTTGTCAGCTGGATGCCATCTCACAAATAATGGCTTTAAAGGCTCAATTCAACTTGGGTAGAGAATGCTACGACGCGATGATGACAGTTTTCGGACGATTTCTACTCAAAGGCCATGTGCTACCTCCAAACCTGTACCAGTGAGACAGAATCCTCCGTGCTCTTAAGATGCCCTATGAGAAGATACATGCCTGTGAGAAAGGATGTGTCTTATTTACACTTCAGTATGAGGACTTGAACTATTGTCCCATTTGCAATTCTTCCAGGTATGTTGTGGTAGACAACGGTATGGGTGAGAAGACGCATACCAAAATACCCGTTAATGTTCTTCAGTATATGCGAATCGTACCAAGGCTTCAATGTCTTTTCATGGTCGAAGAGACGGCCAGACAGATGACATGGCACAAAACGGTCAAAAGAACCGAACTAGATGTAGATGGGAATGTGATGATGGTGCACACGTCGGATGGTGAAGTGTGGAAGCGCTTTGATGCATTACATAAGGAAAAAACGGCAGATCCAAGGCATCCTTGAGTCGCCGTTAGCATAGATGGGTTCAGTGTGTTTGGTCAGATGGCAGCCCCAAACAGCTATTGGCCCGTGTTTGTCATTCCACTCAATCTCCGCCCCCCCCCCCCCCGGCAGATTATGCAAAGAAAGAACATTTTCCTGACGTTGATAATTCCAGGGCCCAACTATCCAAGGAAGAATATGAATGTGTACATGCAGCCGCTTAAGGACGAATTGCAAGAAGCTTGGGATAATGGGTTCAAGACATACGACACCTTTAGCAAAGAGAACTTCATAATGCATGCCTGTACATGTACTCGACGCATGACTTGCCGGCGTATGCGCTATTCGTTGGCTGGTGTGTGCATGGAAGGTTCCCGTGCCCCACATGGAAGGGAGCTCTTGATTTTTGTTGGCTGACGGTGGGGCACAAGTATAGTTGCTTCGACTTGCATAGACAGTTTCTAGATCCTCGCTATAAGTTTAGGAAAGACAAGAAGAACTTCATGAAAGGTAGAGTTGTCAAACACTCTACACCACTTGCGTTTACAGGCCAACAGACCCTAGATCAGTTAAACGCTCTTGAGCTACATCCAGAGCGTCCAGGGTATTTCAAGGGGTATAATAAGGAACACGCATGGACTCACAAGACATGCTTCTGGGATCTGCCTTACTTCAAAGACATCCTTTGCCCACACAACATCGACGTGATGCACACTGAAAAGAATTTTCCCGAAGCCATTTTTGGTACATTGTTCGGCATAGAGGGGAAATCAAAGGATAATACTAAGGCTAGAGACAATCAAGAGGAGCTTTGTGATAGACCATTACAAAACATGCAAGAACCGAAAGGAAAGCCGAACTGGAAGAAGCCAAAGGCATGGTTCAATCTTGGAAGGCCAGCTATGAAGGAAATTATTTTGTGGGTGAAAATGCAGTTGATGTTCCCCGATGGGTATGTAGCAAATCTAAAGAGGGGAGTGAGTCTTAATAAATTGAAAATATTTGGTCTAAAAAGTCATGATTGGCACATATGGATAGAGCGGATAATGCCAGTGATGTTGCGTGGCTTCATCCCTGAGGATGAATGGCTAGTACTGGCAAAGCTGAGCTATTTCTTCCGTGTTCTTTGTGCGAAAGAACTATCGCCTAGCCTCCTAGAAGAAATGGAACAGTTGGCGTCGGATTTGATCTGCAAGTTAGAGATAATCTTTCCGCCAAGCTTCTTTAATCCAATGCAACACTTGATTTTGCATCTCCTGACCGAGGCACGATTGGGGGGGCCCGTGCAAAATCGTTGGTGCTACTCAACTGATAGGATGCAGAAGACGCTTCGAGCAAAATGTAAAAATAAACATAGAATAGAAGCATCGATGGCCGAGGAACTCATCACTGAGGAGGCGTCAAATTTCATGACAGCACACTACGAAGCCAAAAATTGTCATTTGCATAATCCGAAGCCTCGGTACAATGCTGACGAGCCTACAAAGGGTCAATCCAACCTCAGCCTAATCAAAGAGAATCTCGCACCATCCAGTGCTTGGAAACCAGTATCGTTGGATGTTGAAGAATGGCGGACCATTTCGCTGTAGCTCTTTAACAACCTAACAGAAGTGCGGCCGTACATCGAGTAAGATCTCGTTACATTGTTTCGCAACTTCTAATTTCTTTGAACTGCTCTTATTCCTGGATATTTGATGAAGTCGATACGTCGCCATATTCTTGTATGGAGCGGTGATCCAAAACGATTCCGTCGAAGAGTATAAGCTTCTGGCAAAGCAAGGAGGCGAATATCCCGGTTTCATCTCTTGGTTCAAAAAACGGTAATTTCCATTAGACCCTTCCATTTCTTATTAAACTTGTAGGCTAATTCAGAGATTATGGATGCCGAATTGAGACAAGTAGCTAATGGTTTTGACTATAAGGCCTGTTCATTTGACAATTACAACATCAACGGGTATCGCTTCCATACCTATGGCAAAGAGCTATCTATGGCCGACCGAAAGTCTACAAATTGTTGTGTCTCTGCTATCGACGAAGGAGGTGTTGAGTATTATGGAAGATTTGAAGCAATTTATGAACTTCAATTCTATGGTGATAACCAACCAAACGTCGTACTCTTCAGATCTTATTGGTTCCAGCCCAGGGAGACTAGAAGGACTCATGAACATATAGGGCAAACAAAGCACCCAATTGGATGTTCCCGATGTCTATATTATGGCTCAACAGGCAACCCAAGTTTTCTATCTACCGTTGGCCTGTCAAAGTGATCCAAATCTCAGTGGTTGGGATGTCGTTTATGAAGTGTCGCCACGTGTTAGACCACCTCCCAAATGAAGAGGATTATGAACGTCACATTAACCAAGACACATATGACGAAGGAGAATTCTTCCAAGAAACACGTCTTGCCAAAAAACGTTTCAAGAAAGCTCTACTCCACCCCAGAACATTGAAGTAGACAACGATAGTGAATCCGACCCTGAGCCGGAACAAGAAGAGCCGGAAGAAGAAGAAGTTACTACTGCAAATGACCTGTCAATGCTTGAACGATTACGTAAAGGTGGCCTTCCACATGATGATGCATTTATTAATGATGATGATGAGCACGTCATTACCGATAGTGATGATGATGATGCATTTATTAATGATGATGATGAGCACGTCATTACCGATAGTGATTCTTAGGTATTCAAATTTTTATGTTGTACTTTGTATGATTTATATAGTTTGTATGTATAATTTTCTTACTTTGTATGATTGTTTCTTATACATAGTGCCATGGTCTTGATTTCCGTCCCCGTCGGCCCTCGCCCGCTTTATGATTCGGATGTGGTAAAATCTCTTTCATAACTATTTGTTGCATTTCACATTTATGACAATTATGGCCATCAAGTTGACATGGAGATATTTTAATCTAGGAGGTATGTGAACCGGAATTTGAAACTGACCCACTTGTCGAGAAGTTAAATTTAGTTGAAAAAGAAAATGAGTATTTGAAAGAAAAAATTAAAAGAATTGAAGAAGAGAAGATGACATTGGAGTTGTATGTTGTCAATGTCATCGATGATCACAAGATGAAGATGAATGCAATTCGCTTGAAGATGGATGCAATGCGCCTGAAGCTTAAGAAGATTAGAAAATATGCCATTGATAATGAGGCTTGGTATCATTATGACGTTGGATCAATTGTTACCTTAGTTGCGATCTTCATCATATTTGTTGTGATGAGGGTAAGTTTTCTCTAATGTTTTGCTTTACAAATGGATACTTAGATTATTTTCCTTCTAAATGGCATAATTACCTAATTTATATGAAAAATGAGCTATACTTAGCTTATTCAGTTCATTTATGACATACTTAGCATACTTAGGTCAAAAATGGCATGATAATCTTTGTTACGTCCAAAATGATATAGACTTAGCTTATTTTCCTCGAAAATGACATAATAACCTTACTAAGCTCCAAAATGACCTATTTACCTAGCTTAGCTCTAAAATGACCTACACTTAGCATTTTTACCTAGCTTAGCTCTAAGAAGAGGAGAGGAGAAAAAGAAAGAGAAGAAAAAATCTTCTTCTTCTTCTTCTTCTTCTTCTAACTAGTCTTCTTCTTCTAACTAGTCTTCTTCTTCTTCTACTTCTTCTTCTAACTTTCATATTTCCCAATTTGCAGATTTGCTTTACATGAGGAAGGCTTGGATTCATGGAGTGTACTATTCTTTTGGTGCTTCCTTGTTGTTTATGAAAACCTGTTTGGATATGTACGTCTATATGGATATGTTGTTGGAAACTTGTTTGTGGTTATGTATATATGGATATGTTGGACTTTGTTGAACTATGTTGTTGGATTTGATCAAATATGTTGTTGGACATGCTGTTGGATATGTATGCATGTATATCTGTGTTTGAAACCATGTCTAATTAATTGGATTTAAATAAAAATAGGGGATGTGTAGCCTCTTTGCCGTCTGCTAGCGGACAGCAAAGCTCTTTGTCGTCCACCAGCAGACGGCAAATAGGACATGTGGCAGTCACCTGTGCAAACTGGCAACACTGGCTGCCTATTTGGTCATTTTGCCGTCTGCAAGCGGACGACAAAGTGACCAAATAGGCCTGGCAAACAGGGCCATCTATGCCATCTGCTGGCCGACGGCATAGCTGGCCATGTGGCAGCATCCCCGTGCTTCCCTAGCTAACACTACAAAAAAAAGACACATCCATGACATTTTGGGCCGAACGAAATTTTTTTCTAGCATACTTATGACACTTCTACGACGATTATTGTGACAAAACCCGGTATCATCGTAGATGTGGTGGGATCCTACTTCTATGACAGAAAATGGGCTTTTCATCTTGGGCGGGCCGCAGACGCAGCTGCATGACATTCTTTGGGACGTCCATGACGGAAAAAACCGTGGTAGACGCAACGGCGAGGAAAATATCGGGGTGTTCCCGGTTACGGTGGGTGGCCGGGGCCGAGCGATGCGCGTTTCTCTCATACACATACGCGCGTGTGTGCGAGGTGTTGGGATCTAACTGAACCCGAGCGATTGCACTATAGGCTACGTGTTACTGAACCCGAGCGATTGATCGATGGCTGTTAACTGAACCCGATCGGGCGATTCCTTAGCAACTGCTGCTAACTAAAGTCAATCGATGCTGCCTCTGGATGAACAGTGAGTGTTGCGGGGGGGTCGGATGAACAGTGAGCGGTGGGGGTGGATGAACAGGACCCGTGGCGTTGCCTCTGGATGAACAGGACCCGATCGATCGAGCCGGTTGGGGCTGGATGAACAGGACCCCGTGGAGGGCAGGATGAACAGGGCGACCCCGTGGAGGGCTAGATGAATAGTAGACGATGGAGGGGTGGATGAACAGTGGCCCGTGGAGGGGTGGTTGAACAGGAGCCCATGGAGAAGGGTGGTTGAACATTAGCGGTGGAGTAGCGCGCGGTGGAGGCTGGATGAACAGGAGCCCGTGGATGAACAAGAGCAGGTGGAGGCTGGAGGAGGTCGACGGTGGATGAACAGTAGCCCGTGAAGGCTGGAGGAGGTCGACGGTGGAGATGAACAGTATCCCGTGGAGTCCCGTTTTGCGGTACGCCACACCCCTCCCGATGAACAGGACCCCCGTTTCAACCGTAGCGCTCCAACACAAGTTCGTTTCCTCCGTTTTGTGGTACGCCACACCCCTCCCGATCAGCAGGACCCCGTTTCGACCGTAGGAGGTCCAACACAAGTCTGTTTCCTCCGTTTTGCGGTATGCCAGACCCCTCCCGATAAACAGGATCCAGTTTCGAACGTGGCCGGTCGAACACAAGGCCATTTCCTCCGTTGTGCTCTACGCCAGGCCTCGTTTCCATCGCCTGTTCCGTACAAGCCCTCCTGATGAACACGATGAAGCATTCCATTCCGACCCAGCCGGTTGGCTCCCCATGAACACGATGACGATGTTGTTTCTCCGTTCCGACCCAGCCATGTACATGAGCCCTGGCCGTACGTATGCGCGAGTAGGCGTTCGAGACCCCGCCCGTATGTACGTACGTGGCCATATTTTCTTTCTTGCACACTGGCCGCTGTACGTACGTGTACATGCTACGTGTGCGCCTCTACTAAGACACGTGCGCGCCTCTACATCAACCAGTATGTACATACACGTTCATGACTAGAATGACAACGCTGCGTATGCTTTGACCAGGTGGGTCCCGACTGTCAGGCACTTCCTTGCATGCGAAGATGTAGCTGGTGGGTCCCAGCAGTCAGGGGGGGAATCGTTTTTTCTTTTGCCCGGCCCACTTCCTTGCGTGCGAAGATGTAGAAGATGTAGCTGGTGGGTCCCAGCAGTCAGTGGGGAAACGTTTTTTTGTGAAATAAGGATGCCCGTCTGGTGGGTCCCTGCTGTCAGGTAAAGGAATAATTATTTTGCGCGTAACAAGGAGGCACTTCCTTGTGGCCGCCGTGGACCCAGCTGTCAGCCTCTCCATGTACAGTACTCTTCCGATGGAAGTCGTTCCTTGACCATGTTGACCATGCCGCGCCGAGAGCACCAGGGTGGTGGACGACGGCGAGGCCTAGGAAGGGTATGATGCGGAGCCGGGGAAGATGCGGCAGTGGATGCCCATGCGTAGAGGAGTATGAGAGTTCACTCGTTCGGCTGCGTTGTGAGGCTGTCGTCGCCGCAGAATAACATGGGGTGTGGGTGAGTAGAGGGATGGCCTGGCTAGCGGCAGGAGTAGTAGGGGGCGGATAGGCCTCCGCGGCATCACAGCCGGCCACGGGAGGCAGGAGCACGCGGCACAACTGGCGCTACTTTGGGCGGCTAGAGCAAGAAGACCAGAGGTTGAAGAAGCACTACAACAGTTTGATGGACATCGTACGGTCATTTGGAGCTAGAATCGTTCATATTGACTAAGTTGACAAAGCCCTCCGTCCCCTTCAACTTAGTAGGCCCACAAGTCAGCCTCCCACCAAGGTGGGTCCCAGCTAGTAGAGGGAGTATTCATTTTTTTCTGCTTAATAAGGAGGCACTTCCGGTGGGTCCGAGCTGACAGCGGGGGGGGGGCGTTTTTTCACGAAATACGGTGGCCCGTCGGGTGGGTCCTAGTAGTTAGGGGGAAACGTTTTATTTCGCAAAATATGGTGGCCCGTCCAGTGGGTCCCTGCTGTCAGGTGGAGGAATCATTATTTTCCGCGTAATAAGGAGGCACTTCCTTGCTGCAGCTGTGGACCCAGCTGTCAGCCTCTCCACGTACAATACACTTCCAATGGAAGTCGTTCCTTGACCACGTTGACCACGCCGCGTTCCGTTGCATGCATGCGTCCATGGACGTGGTGCGTCCCCACGGTCAGCCTCTCACGTACAGTCATCTTCCGATGACTCTTGGTTGTTGACCATGTTGACCACACCGTGCCGAGTGCACCAAGGCCGGTGGACGACGGCGAGGCCCCAGACTGGAACGGCCCAGAGATGGGGAAGACGGGGCAGTGGAGTCACAGATGGAGAGGAGTGGGAAACTTGACTGGTTCGGGTGCGCGGCAGCATAGCCGTGGTGCCGCCCACGGGAGACAGGAGCAAGAACAGAGGTTGAAGAAGGAGCACGACTGTTGGATTAACATCCAACGGTTCAGCTGCTAGAATCATTTGTTGATTAAGTTGACAAAGCCTGTGTACATGTCTGCTTAGTAGGCCCACAAGTCAGCCACCAAATCTGACGGGTCCCAGCTGTCAACGGGATGAATATTTTTTTTTGCAAAACAAGGAGGCACTTCCTTCCGTGCGAAGATACAGCCGGTGGGTCCCAGCTGTCAGGCGGAGGAAACATTTTTTTCAGCTTAATAAGGAGGAACTTTCCTTGCGTGCGACCATGAACCTCGTGGGTCCCAGCCGTTAGGCTCTCCACGTACAGTCCTCTTCCAATGACTCTTGTTTGTTGACCATGCCGCACCGAGCGCAGCGAGGCGGTGAACGACGGCGAGGCCCCGGACGGGAACGGCTCGGAGATGGGAAGACACGGCAGTGGAGTCGCATATTGAGAGGAGGAGAAGGGTTATAACTTGTTCTGGTGTGACGTGGGGCTGCAGTCGGTGGAGAATAACAGGAGGTGTGGAGGGGTGGAGGGATAGCCTGGCTGGCGGTGGGGTAGCGCGTCGCAGTGATGCGTGCTAAGCAGAGCCGCTAGCCGCTGGAGGCCGGACCAGGCGGTCCCGACGACGCTAGAGGAAGAAGACGAGAGATTGAAGGTGCATGCCGGCCGTTGGATATAAATCCAATGGCTGTGGATGTCACAATCATTTGTTGACCAAGTTCGACCTATTGGCCCACATGTCAGCCTGCAAAAATGTGGCATATATTTAACCCATGTTTTCTAGAATGTACAATCCATTTGCTGGTTGGGTGAACAAATAATTTCGTGTCAATCAGGCCCATTTATATTTTCTAAGAAAATCCCATCCCATTTGCACTTCCTTGAAATACACGAATTAGTTGTGCTCGTTATATATATAATGTTATGTTAGAAGGAGCAATTAATATCAAAGAATAAACCAGAGAGGCACATTTTATATATAACAAATTAGCGAGTTATTGCTCAAAATAAAAATGAGCACGTTATTATTAAATTTGTCCCTAAAATCTTCGCAAGCTTTTGTACGCAATCACCAGGATTTTCCTTACCTGTGAGTCAAAAACAACCAGGATTTTCCTTGCCAACTTCTGTTAAACATTTACTTTTATAAGTTAATAACACGTGGGATGTTTTTATAATGTATATATAAGTCTCTATAAAATATACGATAATAATAATAATATAAATATATATAATGTGGTTAGAAGGGAAAGCATAAATTGGACATAGCATTATTATTCTTATATATAGATAAATAAAACAGAGACATGCGTTTTATTAAAAAAATACATTGGGCTGCCGATCTTTAAGAAGAAGCCCATAGGCCGGTATGGACCTCAAAAATTAAGTTGAAACCACTGTCTCCGTATCTCATGGGCTACGCATGTTAAAATACAAAACCTAGGCCTAGCTGATACTTGTTCGCCCTCTGGAAAAAAATTGATAACAGATCCCCGAGCGAACTGGATTAAAGAGGGGGCCGGCGGCACTACTGAAGAAGCACATCAGGAGCAATTTTTTTGTTCAGTGGATGGATCTCGATAGCGTTTTTTTACTTGCCTCTGCACCATACAACTTGTATTTTTAGCCACCCAGTCCATCGTGGTGGACCAGCAGCCCATTTGCTGGGCGGGCCAACCTACAGAAACCAGCACTCGATTTTTCATCAAGCCCCAAAAACAACGCAGTACTATGTTTGTTTTGAGGCCGAAAACATTACGGCAGGGGTTGAGCGGGGGAGAGGGGAAGACAGAGTAATAAAAAGATTAAAAAGAGCTGATGCGCCGTTGCTACCCTAACAAAGCAGGTACAATTCTTCTCGGGAAGAAGGTGTGCCGTTGACACCCACAAGTCACATACCCCACAGTAGGCATACTAACAAGTTCACACACAAATACAACAGAAAAGGTAAACATTCCTATCAAACTCAAGTTCACAGGACACGTTCATATTCATAGCCAACATTCACTATCAACAACTCAAAAGATTCATATATACACAAGCTCAGCATATCGATGCATCCAAATGATTGATAGATCACATGACAATATTCATACATAATTCACAAAAAGATTCAGATATACCCATGTTCAGTATGTTTATGCATCCAAATGATTGAGATCACAGCGAATATGATCCGTGGACGAACTTTAATTACCTAGGGTACAAATTGGTAAATGGTGTTCAGTCAGAGGTACTTCTTGCTAAAATTAATTCTTGTACGAGTAAACTTTTGAGTACATAAGAGGCAGCACAGACAATCTGAACTATGCTTGTAGGTTTATCCTCAAATAGTGGCCTCGTGTCGAGCGAGGCTTGAGCAACTTGGCCACTACTTTCATCCAACTAGTTTACTGGCTCATCTTGGTCCTGTAGCTCGCCAAAATTCTATATTGCAGACGAGAAAGGAGGCGGTTGAGAAAATGAACCACCTAAATTTTTTGTGCAGTTCAACTAAAATGGAGCATCCCTGGCGTGCAGACTGATTAAGTGCCAGATGAATATACGCGTCAACCAACTTGTCTCGAATCTTTAGACTTCATGCCATACAGTTCGCTACCATATCTGCCGATAACCAAAAGGCACAAGTTGGGACCAAAGACTGGACTGTGTTCTTCTGGGCTATGCACCAAGCAATATTTTTGGCGTTCACTCTCCTAATACTTGGGAGTTTGACAACTGGTTGACGCCGATTGATACTCGAATGAATATAGGCACTTCAACATTGATGCTTGTCTGAGTGAACTTTGGAGTACATAGCAGCAGCATTAGTATCTGTCCATCTGATCATTTTGTGCAGTTCTACTGAAATCACCCAATGCAATGATTTGACCGCGAGTTCAGGCTCCAAGTTACTCCTTTATAAAATCGGCAAACAGTAGCACAATACCAAATTACCAATACATGACAAGCACAATAATCAGGATAAAGACCAGTACCAACCTATGTGAGGTAGCATATCAATTACTATTTCCTTTGACTAGAAGCCGATATAAGCGAAGCGACTGACAGCGAAGGAAGAAAGCAAGCCGAGATTAGCGACTGACAGGAAAGGACGGAAGCTGTCGAGGCAATGAAGCACCCAAAGTTTTTGTGCAGTTCGACAAAAATCGAGCATCCCTATTGGCACATATATTGAGAGAGTGAGATTACTGTAATAGTGGGACTAGTTGATGAAACATACACTAACAAATAGAAGCACCCTCATTATCTTAATGGGTAAAGTTAGCAACATAGTAGTCTTGCTTAAAGAGAGGTATTAGTTTATTTAATTAGTGCCAATTAGCTCAACACTCAAAGCATTGGCGTTTATCATAGGTTGCAAAACTTTAACGTGCAAATATAAAGGAGTTTCTCATGACAGTAGCACGATACAAATAGAGATGACAGCAAACTAATATGGATGAAGGCCTTAGGCCCGTACCAACCTGAGAAAAAAAGCTTATTCCCATAAGAGATGATAAAGCACTCACTGGAATCACTCAATAGTATATATTTTTGTGCACTTCAAATGTATGGTTGAAATCACTCTTGTTTACCAGTGCTGAGATTATATCGAAAGATTATCAAGAACTTCCAGCATAGTTAAAGCACTGGCTGGGATACAGTTCATTGTATTGTCTTGTGTAGTTCCACTAAAATGTATGATTGGCACAACATGATCCCTGTTTGCACAAGTAGGAACAAGGTGAAACCTTCATTAGCTTAGTGAGAAAGGATAGGAAGACATTAGCATATTACTCTAACAGTAGCATCAAATTCATGATGGACAATACGCAAAACATTGCCTCATTGAACCAATGGTAATAAATTGACATGCAAAACAATAGCACTATTATGTCATCACACTAATAATATTCCCTCCCTGCTCCACCACATGATTCACCTCCATAGACAAACATACACACGTACATGATTCAGCATAGGGTCCTACTAAAGATTTGTTTAACTACGACAGGAAAATTAGGCAGCAATAAATTAGTGGTACTTAAGTACTCCTAATTAATTAAGTGAGACAGTAGAAGTGGAAGGGCTCCCTGGAGGATCATCTCACATGTAAGGTAGTCGTTGCCGGAGCCATTGAATGGCCTCGACAGAGGCCTCTGGCTTCAGCAAGATCGCCTTGGCACTGTTTATTCTTCTTTCTTCCTCTTCATGCTCTGTTTCTCTTTCTCCTCACCAGTTGGTGAAACCAAGTACATGATTGGCCTTCTATTTCAGAATTGGTTTTGTCAGTGAGGGAGTACAAGTGTACTAGTAAAAAATAGCATTATTTTCTCATGGCAGACGGAAAATAGAGATGAACACATGCATTAAATATCATTCTTACCTAAAGGAAGGTTATGGCGCCAATATGGATGATGAGGATTGGAACACAGATCTCCCTTTGTGCAGTTCCACTAAAATGAACCAACTGTTCCATTCTGACATTCCAGTTAAATAGCACAAAAGTCACTTTTTTAAGAAGAGTTTTGTGTAGTGCACCAAAAGGTCACAACAGCAACCAGGTGAATTGGATATCCCTATTTGCACAAAAAGGTACAGAGGAAACAGTCAGAGTCTCAAACAGTTATAGGCAAAAACATTTGGCTAAACTTGTCATGGCTTATAACAGTGGCATGGCTTCATTTTTAGCAGGGACATTAGATTAAGAACAGCTAAATAGTTGGTATAAGGGCATGGGACAGTGGGTGCACCAGCAGTCCAACACCATGTACTTAAACAAGGGCATAAAGTGGTGATTCATAGTTTGTTGCCCCGAGAAACAAACATCCAAGAAACATATCTGGGTTGGTCCCATTTTTGTTCACTCTAGCCACCTACTCCTATGTGTGGATAGCAAATCTAGTCCTGGTCATACCACTTTGTACAGCGTTACCCCTATATTTCCCTTTTCGACTAAGAGACCGGCTGGATGACCAGTCCGTACTACTTTCACCCCCTTTCCTTCCTGTTTGTACCAAGTCCGATGTACATACTGAATTCCCCACCCCCACTTTATTTCTTGTTTGAACCAAGTACTCCCTCCGTCCGGAATTACTTCATCAAAATGGATGTGTCTAGAACTAAAATACATCTAGATACATCCATTTCAATGACAAGTATTTCCAGACGAAGGGAGTACACGATTCGACTCCATGAAGTAGCTTTACCTCTAACAATAGAAGAAAAAAATAGGTGATGTTGGACCATCCGATCGAGAAGGGCTGAGAGGTAGAAAATGATGCATATGCAGCAACATAGCAAGCTGGGGAAGTAGAGCTAAGGCGGTTTCGAACGAAGATATACCTGAAGGTCGTCGGGATGTGGATAGGTGGGCAGCGGGAGGCCGGATCCGCCCACAGGCAACGATGAAGGGATCGGAGGACCTCCCACGCCGGCGCTTGGCCAGAGATAACAGTGCGGCCGGCAGTGGGTCTCCTCCCTCGCTGTCGACGACGGCCTAAATGATGCCCCTCCTCCCCTTCACCGGCGGAGGGGGATACGTCCGGATCTGTAACCAGCGGTGAGGATAGAAAGACAGTGTTTTTTGAAGGGAGAAAGACAGTGTTACCACCCCTATCTTGTTTAGATCTGGAGAGGATGAGAGTGTGTGAATAGAGCAACCCTAGCAAGCAAGCGTGGAGGCTCTGGCCTATATATACGTAATTGGGTAGTTTTCCTTTTTCACTCCATCAAATCAATTGTTTAAAATTGTGTACTACATGCCAGGTCGCGGTTTTTTTAGTTGTTGATTGTTTTTTGAGATAGCTACCCGCTTGTTCCAAGTGGTGCTATGGTGTGCCAGGTCGCACTTTGTATCGTTCAAGTGTGGTACTACAAGTCCCTCCATTAAATGAACAACCACCCCCTCGTAGAAATTGTGAACAAGCCCACGGCTAAAATTAGCGGAAACGTAGGTTGCCCCAACATGCATTATTATTTATATTTTCTACTCCCTCCGTTCCTAAATATAGGTCTTTTTTATTAGCCACACCTAAGACAAGAATTTTTTTATTAGCAGTGAACCCCACATGTCATAGACACAAAAATTGTGGCAAGATTGCCTTAGGCAAGCCAAAGTGTGTCTAACAATATGAGCAACTCAAGTTAGGAAAGTGTGGCAAGTGTGGGAAAAATAATGTGGCAACATAAGACAAACATAGTCACAATCCAAACAGCCCCGTAATTTTTTGTGACATGCATGAAAATTTGGTTAGTTAAATTTATAGTCAAAATTTGGCAAGGTGCATCAAATCAACACATGCAAGTATCAAAAGGAAAGTCACGGCATGCATGCATGCGTTGTACTCCCTCCGTTTCCAAATATAAGTCTTTTTAGAGATTGCAACAAGTGACTACATACGAAGCAGAATATGTCTACATACATCCGTATGTTGTAGTCCATTTGAAATGTGTAGAAAGACTTATATCGAGTGCGGTGCTTTGATGTGTCGCGTCAACTCGTACAAGACCGAGAAGTTTGATTACTACAATGCCCTCTCCCTCGCGGACTGAGCTCTGGTGCCTTAACTGCACCTGCCTTTGGCTGCATGACAAGAGGGCCAACCACCTGTTGGGCCCACCTGTCATAGACGCAAAGGGAGGAGCAGTAAATAGAAGCTTTCGCTACACGCTATCCCTCCCGCACGAGGTGGACGGACATGCAGCAGTGGATTCGATACTGTAGAAGTAGGAGTAACATCATTGCTCGTCTTCTCGAAGAGGCGAAGAGCCAAGCGCAACCCGAATGTGGCAGTTGCGAACGCTCGCGTGGTGCGGTGCCTTGGAGCACGCATATAGTAGCCAGGCTCTTGCATGATACAAAATTGCTATTTGAGCCCACTATTGTAGTAGTCCTAGTACTTGCTACTCCCTCCGTCTAGGTGAGTAAGTCATTGAATTTGTAGCTAAGCTTCCCTCATTGAATTGTTTAACAATTAAACTCCATCATCCATTGGTTGATACTCATTCTGCATAGGTCCACGCGCTTAGCACCGTTTCCTCCTGGGGTCACCAATGTTTATTTGCTAATTAATAGCATTGCATGCAATGAACTAGCCACTGCATGTCGTGTTTGGTAGTCTCAAGTCATTAAAAGCATGCACACCTCTCATCTCTTATTGGTTGATATGTCAAGAAACAAGAAACAAGGTAGAAGTTAATGCACCGCGCCTAAGTGTTTTGGGACTATTTGGTTTTCGTAAGATGACTTACACACCTAGACGGAGGGAGTAGTATAGCCATGTAAACCGGAAAGGAGTACTTGCCTTTCTAGAGATTTCAACAAGTGACTAGACTACACCGCATGCAGTACCCCCTCCCTTCTGGTTTATAGGGCTCAAATCTCAAATCTCATGAACCAAGGCATTTTGTGATTGGAGGAATGCATCTCATACTTTACAAAACTACCCTAATTAAACTCATGCATTAATTATGTAGTTCTCTCGTTTTCCTCTCCGCCTTGGTCACGGTGCACAATATTGAGCACTACTATATGACTAGCTGCTCTTTCTACATGCGGGACATCAAAGCATCCGGGCCCGCGTGCCATCCACCAAATCACAGCGAGGTGCTACAGTCGAGACTCACATGTCACCCCGGTGTGGTCGTCATGACCCGTCATATCACAAAACCCACACCTTTACCAACAGTTGTAAGGTGGCCTCCAAGTTGGACTAGACGAAGCAACCATCATTTCACTGGAACGCTCGTTGAAGCCCTTTCTTCCCTTTCTTGAAGAAAACCTCACTCCAGGCTACTCACTTCTGCCATTTTTCTTCTGTACCGACGAAGGAAAGGTGGGCAAATCAGTTATGCTGCTATATTTTCATTCCAAGAATCTTCTTTTTGTGAAGCACCGACCGGTTCTCCCAGCCTATTCTTTTCCCATTTTCATTGTGATTGTGGTTTCCTTTCAATTGCTTTTTGTTTGTCAGTTCATTGATGGATCCTGGAGCACTAGGCAAAGAGTTGCCGGCAGACAACCCACTGGAGACAGCGATCTCCAGGAAGCGAGCACCGACCAACGAGTTGACCATGTTGGCGGGCCAACCCATGGAGACGAAGAACTCTAAGAAACAAGCACTAGCCAAAGAGTTGACGACGTTGGCGGACGAACTCCTCGAAGAAAGTTGGAAGAATAGCAAGGGCCCCACCATGCCTACCCCAGAAACTTTGATGGCCACATATACGAGGCTCAAGGCCGAGTTTGAGGAGATAGTCGCCGTTGAGAAGCAGTATTCCCCTAGCAAGGAGATGGTGAAAGGGATCGATAAGAGGTGTCTAGAGGGGGGTGATTAGACACTAAGTACCAAAGTTGCAGTTTTTAACTTCTTTAGGTTTAAGTGGAGTTTAGGCACAAGTTTAACATTCACAATACATAACAAGCAAGCATGCAAAGAGTATATGAGCAGCGGAAAGTAAAGCATGCAACTTGCAAGAATGTAAAGGGAAGGGTTTGGAGGATTCAAACGCAATTGGAGACACGGATTTTTTTGTCGTGGTTCCGATAGGTGGTGCTATCATACATCCACGTTGATGGAGACTTCAACCCACGAAGGGTAACGGTTGCGCGAGTCCATGGAGGGCTCCACCCAAGAAGGGTCCACGAAGAAGCAACCTTGTCTATCCCACCATGGCCGTCGCCCATGGAGGACTTGCCTCACTAGCGGTAGATCTTCATGAAGTAGGCGATCTCCTTGCCCTTACAAACTCCTTGGTTCAACTCCACAATCTTGTCGGAGGCTCCCAAGTGACACCTAGCCAATCTAGGAGACACCACACTCCAAGAAGTAACAAATGGTGCATTGATGATGAACTCCTTGCTCTTGTGCTTCAAATGATAGTCTCCCCAACACTCAACTCTCTCTCATAGGATTTGGATCTGGTGGAAAGAATATTTGAGTGGAAAGCAACTTGGGGAAGGCTAGAGATCAAGATTCATATGGTAGGAATGGAATATCTTGGCCTCAACACATGAATAGGTAGTTCTCTCTCAGAAATAGGATGCTGGAAGTGTAGGCTTGTTCTGATGGCTCTCTCCATGAATGAAGAGGAGGTGGAGGGGTATATATAGCCTCCACACAAAATCTAACCGTTACACACAATTTACCAATCTCGGTGGGACCGAATCAACAAACTCGGTCAGACCGATTTAGTAAACAATGTGACCGTTAGGGTTTTCGGTGGGACCGATATGCAACTCGGTAGGACCGATATGGTTAGGGTTAGGGCATAACATAATCTCGGTGAGACCAATTACACAAACTCGGTGAGACCAATTTTGGTAATTAGCTAACCAGAGAGTTGGTCAGGCAAACTCGATGGGAACGATTTTGGTAATAAGCTAACCAGAGAGTTTGCATTGTAATCTCGGTAGTACCGATTTCTCAAACTCGGTGAGACCGATTTTGGTAATGGACATACACAGAGAGATTACAATCCCATCTCGGTGAGACCGAGATCCCTATCGGTGAGACCAATTTGCCTAGGGTTTGTGGCAGTGGCTATGAAATCTAAACTCGGTGGCGCCGGATAGAAAGAATCGGTGGGGCCGAGTTAGAATTTTGGTTTAGGTCATATGTGTGGATGTGGGAAAGTAGTTGAGGGCTTTGGAGCATATCACTAAGCACTGTGGAGCAAGAGACTCATTAAGCAACACCTCATCCCTTCTTGATAGTATTGGCTTTTCCTATAGACTCAATGTGATCTTGGATCACTAAAGTATAAAATGCAGAGTCTTGATCTTGAAGCTTGAGCCAATCCTTTGTCCTTAGCATCTTGAAGGGGTTTCCACATCCTTTAGTCCATGCCACTCCATTGTTGAACTTGTCTGAAATATACTAGATAAAAGTGTTAGTCCAACAAGAGATATGTTGACATTAATTACCAAAACCACCTAGGGAGCACTTGTGCTTTCAATCTCCCCCTTTTTGGTAATTGATGACAACATACATCAAAGCTTTTGATAAAGATATAGAGAATAGCAAGTAAAGCTTTGGAAAGACATGTAACAAGCATAGGCTCCCCCTACATGTATGCAATCATGTGAATATGGAATATAGAAGCATGTGAGAGCATAACCATGAAAGAGTAAGCAATGTGTTACATGTATCTTGGCCATATGCATCAGAGCAAAGAATATAAAAAATACCTTCATGCTCATGAGTCCTTCTTACAAACAGTATGTACATCAGCAAGAATTCCTCATACACATGATTGTGATGAATATACTTACCTTGTGGTCTTGAGTTGGCTTAGGATGGAATGATCCTGCGTAAACAAGGTTAGATAACACAGATACATCTACTAGCCAGAGCAAACAGAAGAAACCACAAGAATACCAAGACTAGGATGACATGTAAAGAGTGAGTACTAAGTACCACATTGGATTAGACATGTCCCCAAAGGTAAAGATATGCAATGAATTTAAATGATTTCTTTCCCTTAGACGTCTTGCTCCCCCTGAATCTAGCATGGGATACAGGGAGAAGATAGGGAACAGAAAATTAGAGCAAAAGCAAAATCAGAGCTAATGCAAGCAAGCACATATGAACATGTCTTTCCCCTCAACAAGACATGTGGCATCTCTCCTCTTGAACACCAAGCATCTGGGATCCTTGAGGAATACTTTCTACTTGAGTATTCTCTCCCCCTGGAGATCTCTTTCTCCCCCTGTGGAAGTGATACTATCTCCCTTTTGAAAGTGATAAGCTTCTCTCTAAGTGATAAGCTTTGATGTGATCTCTCTCTCCCCCTTTGACATCAATTTCCAAGAAGGGCCTTCTGGAATTTGTCGTGAATGGTTTGATCCTTGAGTCACAACACAAAGCACTGATAAAAATGTGATGCTTGTAGAGGACAAGATTCATTGAGTGGAGCTGGATCAACAGATAAAGATGGATAAGTGGCAAAATGTTTTTCCTGTTGTGAAGTCGGTGGCACTGAGTGGTATGCTTCGGTTGCACCAAAAGGATTCGGTTGGGCCGAAAATAACAAACCAGTGATACCGAGTCCATCGCAGAGAAAACACTTGTTACCTCAGCTCACTAGACTAGTAGGATCTCACAAAGATTTGCAAGGAATTTACTGAATGATATGCAATGAATTGGATGCAGGAAATGCAGAGCAAACAAAAAAAGAAAGAAATCAAGATGAAGTTTTTTTGAAAGCGGAAACAAATATGCATGAGACAAATGCAAAAACACAGAAAGGAACAAGAGAGAACTTCATCTAGAAATGGTCGGCGACAAAGTCACCTATGTTGGAGTATATTGACTTAGGAGTCAAGTGAGATCACTTGATCATAGGTCATACTCATCGTTGAAGCTCAAAATGGGGTTACCATTTTTCGTTTAAGCATCTTGATGTATTCACATCTTGTCGAGTTGCTTTGACTCATGACTTCGAGTAAAGCTTCTCTAAGATGGAATAACATACCTTGGGTGGTGGTGCTGATTATGTAGTTGAACTTGTGTGGGTTGCTCAAGGTTGATGTAGCTCATCAAGAGTTGGGAGCACCACTTGGAATTTGAGTTCATCTACCTACATGGGTTAGTTCTTGCAAGGAAGAGCACTTGTGTATCCAAAAATGACAATCATGAAATTCAACACCGAATTTGTCAAAGGATATGGTTGACTGGTTTCGTGCTTCCTTGTCTTCAATCACCATAGTGTAGAGACTTGGTGATGTAGAGATTGCTCAAGATGTGAGTAGGTTACAATCTCATGGGATTTTATTCAACCAAGTACCTACATGGGTTAGATAACATGCAAGATGCAAATATGTCCAAGACATAAGATTATCATCATAAGAGAAATATCAAGGATTAGTCATAAGCTCATGTCTTGCATGTATCCGATGGAGTTTCTACTCCAAGTTTGAAGCATCAATGATGTTCAATTCTCCTCTCAACCTGCAAAACACTTTCTCATCAAGAGGTTTAGTGAATATATCCGCTAATTGATTTTCGGTGCGAACATGCCTAAGATTAATGTCACCCTTAGCAACATGATCTCGAATGAAATGATAATGAACTTCAATATGCTTAGTTCGAGAATGTTGCACGGGATTATGAGCAATTTTGGTAGCACTTTCATTGTCACAAAGCAATGGAACATGTTTCACATATATCCCATAATCTTTAAGAGTTTGGGTCATCCAAAGTAATTGAGCACAACATGAACCAGTGGCAATGTATTCCGCTTCAGCGGTGGATAAGGATACCGAGTTTTGTTTCTTGGAAAACCAAGACACAAGAGATCTACCAAGAAATTGACAAGTACCCGAAGTGGACTTTCTATCAACCTTGTATCCGGCATAGTCCGAGTCGGAGTAGCCAACAAGATTGAAAGAGGCCCTCTTAGGATACCAAATGCCAAAATTTGGTGTATGGATTAAGTATCTCACTATCCTTTTCATGGCCTTAAGATGACATTCTTTAGGAGCAACTTGATATCTTGCACACATGCACACACTTAGCATAATATCGGGACGTGAAGCACATAGATATAACAATGAACCAATCATAGAGCGATAAACTTTTTGATCAACCGGTTCACCATCTTTGGTTAAATCAAGATGTCCACTAGCAGGCATGGGTGTAGGCATACCTTTGCATTCTTGCATATTGAAATTCTTGAATAAGTCCTTAGTGTACTTCGTTTGAGAGACAAAAGTACCTTCATTAGTTTGCTTGACTTGCAGCCCAAGAAACAATTTGAGTTCACTCATCATTGACATCTCAAACTTCTCCGACATTAGCTTTCCAAACTTCTCACTAAAATGAGGGTTAGTTGATCCAAATATAATATCATCAACATAAAGTTGGCATACAAATAATTCTCCATTAACCCTTTTAGTAAAAAGTGTAGAATCAATTTTCCCAATTTCAAATCCTTTTTCAAGAAGAAACTTAGTTAAGCATTTGTACCAAGCTCTAGGAGCCTGTTTAAGACCATAAAGAGCTTTGCAAAGTTTATAGACATGATTGGGTTTCTTAGGATTGATAAAGCCGGGAGGTTGTTTAACATAAACTTCCTCCTCTATTTCACCATTTAGAAAAGCACTTTTAATGTCCATTTGGTACAAGGTGATATCATGGTGATTAGCATAGGCAAGTAAGATGCGAATGGACTCAATTCTAGCAACAGGAGCATAAGTCTCACCATAGTCCATACCTTCGACTTGTGTGTAGCCTTGGGCAACGAGACGTGCTTTGTTGCGAACTACTTGTCCATCTTCATCTTGCTTGTTGCGAAACACCCATTTGGTACCGATGATGTTGTGGTTGTTGTCGGGCTTCTCAACCAATGTCCAAACTTGGTTTCTCTCAAAGTTGTATAGCTCTTCATGCATAGCATTTGTCCAATCCGGATCTTCCAATGCTTCTTCAACCTTCATAGGTTCAATGCTAGATATGAATGAATAGTTTTCACAAAAGTTAGCTAAACGAGTTTTAGAGCGAGTGATTCTCCCGGTTTGGATATCATTGTAGATTTGCTCGACGGGATGGTCTTTAGCAATTCTTGCTCGAACTCGTGAAAGCTTTTGCTTAGGTCTTGGTTAAACATCTTCTTCATCTTGTTCCTCTTCTTCTTGGCCTTCTTCATTATTGACGTTGTCGTTCTCTTGTCGTGGTGGAGAAGGAGGTTGTTGACGTTCTTGATGTACTTCCTCGTTTTCTTCATCTTGGTGTGTCCCACTTGTGGATGCTTCCATATCAACTCTTGGTTCACCTTGTCGTGAGGTGGAAGCTTCCACTTGGACGGATGAGGTACTCTCCTTCACTTCCGTTGGATGAATCTTGCCAATAGACAAGTCTTGGATTGCTTCCGAGGGGTCTTTGTCTCCTACATCAATTGGCAATTGCTCTACTTGCAAGCCGTTAGATTCATCACACTTCACATCTACCGTTTCTTCAACCTTTCGGGTGAAATTGTTGTAGACACGGTATGTGTGAGAGTTTGAGCCATAACCAAGTAGGAAACCTTCATGAGACTTAGGAGCAAATTTAGAACGATGATGCTTATCAAGAATGTAGCACTTTGAACCGAATACTCAAAAGTATCCAACTTGGGGTTTGTTACCGGTGAGAAGCTCATATGCCGTCTTGTCGAGCAGCTTGTGAAGATACAAGCGATTTGTTGCATGACAAGCTGTCTCAACCGCTTCCGCCCAAAAGTGCTTCGGCGTCTTGTATTCATCAAGCATTGTTCTCGCCATTTCGATGAGCGTCCGGTTCTTTCTCTCAATAACTCCATTTTGTTGAGGTGTGTACGTAGCCGAGAACTCGTGTGAAATCCCTTCTTCGTCAAGAAAGGTGTCCACATTTGCGTTCTTGAACTCCGTTCCGTTGTCGCTGCGAACCTTCTTGATCTTCACTTCAAATTGATTTTGGGCCTTCCTGGCGAAGTTTTTGAAGATCATTTGGACCTGCGATTTATCATCGAGAAAGAACACCCACATAAATCTTGAAAAATCATCAACTATAACTAGACCAAAAGAATTTCCACCGAGACTCTTGTAAGCATTGGGGCCAAAAAGATCCATGTGAAGTAGCTCGAGTGGTCTCCTCGTGGTCATGATGTTCTTCACGGGATGCCTTCCTCCAACCTGTTTACCTGCTTGACAAGCGCTGCAAAGTCTATCCTTATCAAATATGACATCGTTAACACCAAGGATATGATTTTCTTTAATAAGCTTGTCAAGGTTTCGCATACCAACATGTCCTAATCGTCTATGCCATAACCAACCTTTAGAAGATTTAGCAATGAAGCAAGTTCTAGGTTGAGCCTTTCTAGTGAAATCAACAATGTAAAAATCACCTCTACGTATACCGGTAAAGACCATTTTATGATTGTCTCGACGAAACACTTGGCAATCTACTTCAGTAAATAGAACATTGAAACAAAAATCAGCAAGTCTAGATACTGAAAGTAAGTTGTAGCCAAGAGATTCAACGAGCATAACATTCTGAATTGAGCTATCATGTGAGATGGCCACCTTACCGAGGCCAACCACCTTACCTTTTGAGTTGTCACCGAAAGTGACAAACTTTCGAGGACCATCATTTTTAGCAAGCTCACGAAACATCTCATTATCTCCGGTCATGTGATTGGTACATCCACTGTCAAGGACCCATTCCTTTCCTCCTGCCATATATCCCCAAAGATTTGCCAGAACACCAAAGTGTCTCATCGCATCATCAAGATCAAAGTCATGATCATCATCCTCATCATAGTATCCATGTTCGACATTGTCATGTGGTGGATCAATTCCTAGTGAGAGTGATTCGTTAGAGTGAGTTTGACAATGATCTTGTTTATGAATTTTAATAGCTTCGGAAATAATATCACCAATAATTCCAACATCTCCTTTGGCACGCATAAGGTTTGTGAGTTCAATAGACAATCACCAAACATAGGATCACTAGTATTCATCTTAATCAAGGCAATAGACTTATGAAGAATTTCATCCAGATTTTTCAAGGAATAATTTGGAAATCGTTCCTCAAGAAATTTCCATATAGTGTAGGCACACTCAAGACTAGGCAAGTTTCTAATCAAGTTTCTAGGTAAGCCTCTAGTGATAAGATTAACAGTTCTAAGATTCCTAATCATGTTAATTGACTCATCAAGGGTAGGATGCATAGAATCAACATGAGGTGCACAAGGGCTAGCAATGTACTTGTTCAAATGATATTGATTGAAAATCACAAGCATCTCATTTTTCCACTCATGAAAATACTCTCCTTCAAGAATAGGCGCTCTATGTCTAAGACTCCCCAAAGTACACTCATCCATCTTCCTCCAATGTTGTTTAAACCAAAGCAATGGAGACCAAGGCTCTGATACCAATTAAAAGGGATCGAGAAGAGGTGTCTAGAAGGGGGTGATTAGACACTAAGTACCAAAGTTGCAGTTTTTAACTTCTTTAGGTTTAAGTGGAGTTTAGGCACAAGTTTAACATTCACAATACATAACAAGCAAGCATGCAAAGAGTATATGACAAGTGGAAAGTAAAGCATGCAACTTGCAAGAATGTAAATGGAAGGGTTTGGAGGATTCAAACACAATTGGAGACACGAATGTTTTTGTCGTGGTTCCGATAGGTGGTGCTATCGTACATCCAAGTTGATGGAGACTTCAACCCACGAAGGGTAATGATTGCGCGAGTCCATGGAGGGCTCCACCCAAGAAGGGTCCATGAAGAAGCAACCTTGTTTATCCCACCATGGCCGTCGCCCACGAAGGACTTGCCTCACTAGCAGTAGATCTTCACGAAGTAGGCGATATCCTTGCCCCTACAAACTCCTTGGTTCAACTCCACAATCTTGTCAGAGGCTCCCAAGTGACACCTAGCCAATCTAGGAGACACCACTCTCCAAGAAGTAACAAATGGTGCGTTGATGATGAACTCCTTGCTCTTGTGCTTCAAATGATAGTCTCCCCAACACTCAACTCTCTCTCATAGGATTTGGATCTGGTGGAAAGAAGATTTGAGTGGAAAGCAACTTGGGGAAGGCTAGAGATCAAGATTCATATGGTAGGAATGGAATATCTTGGCCTCAACACATGAGTAGGTAGTTCTCTCTCAGAAATAGGATGCTGGAAGTGTAGGCTTGTTCTGATGGCTCTCTCCATGAATGAAGAGGAGGTGGAGGGGTATATATAGCCTCCACACAAAATCTAACCATTACACACAATTTAGCAATCTCGGTGGGACCGAATCAACAAACTCGGTCAGACCGATTTAGTAAACAATGTGACCATTAGGGTTTTCGGTGGGACCGATATGCAACTCGGTAGGACCGATATGGTTAGGGTTAGGGCATAACGTAATCTCGGTGAGACCGATTACACAAACTCGGTGAGACCGATTTTGGTAATTAGCTAACCAGAGAGTTGGTTAGGCAAACTCGGTGGGACCGATTACTCAAACTCGGTGGGACCGATTTTGGTAATAAGCTAACCAAAGAGTTTGGATTGTAATCTCGGTAGTACCGATTTCTCAAACTCGTGAGACCGATTTTGGTAATGGACATACACAGAGAGATTACAATCCCATCTCGGTGAGACCGAGATCCCTATCGGTGAGACCGATTTGCCTAGGGTTTGTGGCAGTGGCTATGAAATCTAAACTCGGTGGCGCCGGATAGAAAGAATCGGTGGGGCCGAGTTAGACTTTTGGTTTAGGTCATATGTGTGGATGTGGGAAAGTATTTGAGGGCTTTGGAGCATATCACTAAGCACTGTGGAGCAAGAGACTTATTAAGCAACACCTCATCCCTTCTTGATAGTATTGGCTTTTCCTATAGACTCAATGTGATCTTGGATCACTAAAGTATAAAATGCAGAGTCTTGATCTTGAAGCTTGAGCCAATCCTTTGTCCTTAGCATCTTGAAGGGGTTTCCACATCCTTTAGTCCATGCCACTCCATTGTTGAACTTGTCTGAAATATACTAGATAAAAGTGTTAGTCCAACAAGAGATATGTTGACATTAATTACCAAAACCACCTAGGGAGCACTTGTGCTTTCAGATGGCCCCCGTCGAGGACGAGGAGATGGCCCCCGGAGGGATGAGATCCCCCGGTGAGCTGCACAAGGTAAAAAATAATGGCTCATTACCATAGTTGTGGTTTTTGATTATTTGCAATGTGCTTGCTAATATGTTAGGGTTGTGCAGGTGCCGGTGGACGTCCTTGATGATTCTGATGTCGTGGCCCGTCCTGTGGACAACGCCCCAGAGATCGTTTTTGATGTCGCGGTCCGTCCTGTTGGCATCGCGCCAGAGATCGATTTCGATGCCGCTGTCCATCCTGTGGACATTGCCCCAGAGATCGATACCAATGTCGCGGTCAGTCCTGTGGACATCGCCCGAGAGATCGATTCCCATGTTGTTGTCCGTGTTGTGGTCATTGCCCGAGAGATTGATGACAAGAAATAGTTGGTCGCGCTAATCCTTCAGGGTAGTTTGCATTGCCCTGTGTTTAATTACCAGAACGATGCGTGTTATCAAACCATCTGAGGGCTAGTGCACTTTCTTGTGTGGGCGGTACTTGATACTTTTGTTTGATAGTGAATCATGTGAACCCTCTCTGAGTTATGGAAACAGATGTATCCTCACTAGCTTTTTATGTAATATATGGCATGCTTAGATGTAAGTTTGAACTGTTTATCATATCAGTAGGGCTTGTTTGATGATTATTAGTGTTAGTAGGCTAGCTACTATGCGAGCTATAGTACTTGCAAAACACTCACCCATGAGAAACGTTGGGGCTGATGAGCTCGTGGTACGCTTATACTTATCCGTCGCCGATCGACCAATAGCCCTAGCTCCTAAAATTGTAGGCTTAGCGATCGATCAGACAATAATCGACACGGATACATTCAGGCCTCATTTGGTTCATAGGGTAGGAAAATTGTAGCAAAAGTACAGAGACGTACAACACAAAATCATAGCAGTGCAGAGACGTACTCCCGACCTAGGCGGGCTAGTTTGGCCTAGTGGGTTTCAGTGATATGACGTGGTACAGTGACGTCCAGTGTTCGCGTGTGGTAGCAGTATTGCGGGTACAGTAAGTTTTCTTGAAGAAGCGGAATTCAATGAAGTCATGATGGTTCCTTCGTTCGAACAACTTACAGTGGGAAAGGTTGGGCCTGCGATACGACCGGGGTAGACCAGGATAATTTTGTGCATGGCAGGTGGACCGGGATGGTCGACGTCCCACATGTCGGTGAATGAAAGTATTCTTTCCGATATAGAGGACAAGCAACGAGTATTCATTGTTTATTTTTGATGAAAGCTATTGTCTCCACTGTTATGACGGAGGAGTGTGAAACATGGCAGCCCAGTGAACTTGGCATGTGCACCACTCCCTCCTTCCTCATGTAATGCTACCATACTGTTGACTATAAGGTTGGCTATAAGATTACAACTTTTTCTCACTTTCTCTCTATCTATTTCCTCTCAAATGTTTTTTACCTTTCTTTTTGTAGACACAATTGTTTTTTATGCCTTTTTTTAGAATTATTTTTTTTATACCTAGGAGCACGTGTAGAGATGGGCTCTTGCAAAGCCCACTCCTTGACTTTGTCAATGCCTCTCTCTCCTCCACATAAGTGGGCTTATAGCCCAGTTTTTTAGTACTTGCTATGCATGCATGCGGTGGGCAGCTGGCGTCTTGAGGGGCCAGGGCAGTTAGAGCGGGCTCCGGAAGCGGTCCGGACTCCAGCATGGCCCACCTCACATTATCACCATATATTTCTTGGAGTCTGTGCGCGGCAGGCGGGCGATCTCTTATCCCTCCCCCGTTTCTCTCTTCTCAGCCGACCCCCACCGAGCGATGAGATTTCGGCTATCGACGGTTTATTCAATTACAGTTCCACATGTCAGTGAAACTGCAAGACAACGTGTGTCCCCTCTAGTGAGCGGCGTGCGAGCCGGACTGTCGGGGGTGCAACGTGTACGAGTCGTAAGTGTGCCGCCTTTTCCTTTAGAACTTGCGAAGCGTAACATTTTCGCGTGACCGATCGATAGAAATCCAGAACAAAATGACGAGGGCGGTGCTTTCCCGCTCGTTAGGCGGGCTAGTTTGAGTGATATGACGTGCTACAGTGTCGTCCACTTGCTCCATTTTTATGTAAGCAAGAGTTTACACTCTTACGCGGGAGGAGTGCGAAACACCACGGATCTTATTTTGATCAAGGGATAATTGTTCCCTGCCAAATAATGGAGCACTGTTAGTGATTATAGCATGATAGTTAGGGCATCTCCAGTGCTGGCCCACAAATTTACACCGGCATCTATCTGAGGACACTGATGGATACCATCCGATGCTGCCCGCATACCTTTCGACAACTATATGAACTAACCGGACGAAATTCGTGCAAACAAAGCAAATTTCAAATTAACGGGATGAAATTCATTACATTTCAAAAAAAATCCTACAAACTGGACGAAATTCATTACTTATTTCGCACAAACCATACTAAAACCTACTGTAAACCTAATCTAAACGATCGCTGGCACCCGACCACCATGTTCGGCCATGAACCCGAGAAAGCCGTCCATTGCCTTTTCCTCCTCCTCATCCGCCTCGATAACCTCCTCCTCCAGAGCACAAGATTCTGAATATTTCCGCGTCCACGTCGCTGTCAAGCGGCTAATCGGTCGTCGATGTTTACCCCACCAAGCTTGGCGTCGACTGAGTGGAGTAGCAGTGGCCTTCCTGGGACCAAAGTGGCGGCGACCTACCATGTACTACTCTTCCTCGCTGTCGGCTATGCCCGTGCATGCGCGCCGGCTTCGTGGTCATGGCGGCAGAGGGCGGACGTGGGGGTGCCGACGATCTCCTTTGTTTGCTCCTGCGACAGTACGTCAAAGAGAGCTTTAGAGCGCGCCCGGAGCGAAGCCGCCGATGTCCCTCGTCTGCTCCTGCGACAGTACGTCCAAGAGAGCTTCAGAGCGCCAGGAGGCCATGGTTGGAGTGGTGCCGACAGAAGGAAGGGACCGGAGGAGAATAAGTGTGGGTCTTTGGCTATTGCTGGGAGTTGGGGCTCAAGTTAATATAGCGGGCGAATGGCAATGAGACGCGGCAAACTGATGGACAACTAGCACCGGAGTAGGTTCGTCGAGCGTGAATGCGGACGCTGCTTCAGTGACTTAACTGCAGATGTGTTGGGTTACTGACATGTGGGCCCAACGGGCATCTAGCCCGCATGTTAGTGACACACCAATTGCACCTGCAGTTAAGTCCGGTGAATGCGGCATTGACGTTCTGGAGAGACGGTGACTGTTTCAGTCGGGAAGCGCGCGCTAGCGATGGAAGGGGTTTCGGTAGGCCAGGCCTGTCAAACGCTGGCGTGGTGGTAAAGTGTGAACTCATGGATGACGAGCCTTTGAAGCATATGCAGCACGTATTGACAACCGCTCTTGTCGCCAGCTAGCCTTCGATGACCACCATTAGACACCACACAACCATGCATAACTTACAAATAATGGACGAATCGATCAGACACACACTCGTGTGCAGTGGCACTAAGATCGGTCGCTCATGATAGTGCATACTCCGTACCATAGTACCCTCTCTAGCTAGGCTGTTTTATAGATTATCGTTGTGATGGATGATATACATGAGCAAGGCGCTCCGAGTATGACCGTTGGTGTTGAGCCAGGTGAATACATGCTCGGCATTCGCGTAGGCCTCCATCAAACGTCTAAACAGTAATGTCAGGCATCGTCAGGGCACGCAGGTGATGGGCTCGCCGTTTGCGTTGCACCATGAGCAGGACTTTGATTTAGAGGGCGACGTGCATGCATTAGCATGCTTTGACAGCGTGAGCGTGAGTGTCTGACGCGAAGTATTTCATTTTCATTTGGCTGACGAGGGTGCGTTGCAGCGACGAGTTCGTGGTTTGATTCCCCACATACGCATAATTTCGGTTTTTACTGTATTTCTTTCTCCATTGACAGGTAGGCCCGTGTAGATAGATAAAGAACACGAGCTGATGAGGCGCATGCAGACTATTTGACTAGTCAGTTAGACAAATACGGAGCTATACGCTGACCCAGTGACCGTACAATCACCATATCTCGTATACAATTATCAAAGTGAGCTATCAAGACAAGTTCGATGACCGCCAATGAATTTTACTCGGTAATAAATGACCAGGATTGAAGGGGAATCCAAATTTCCTTTGTCTCTATCCTTGAGCTCTTGACAAACCAATGCACTATACGGTTGTCCAGCCACTCCACCCCAGAGCTCTCACCAAGCGTCGTTCATGCCACCGCGCCGCACACTAACCGGTAAGGCAGCGATGGCATCCCGCCGCGCCGAGTTCCTCGCCACCCACGACCGCACACAAAATGGTAGGGGGAGGAATTTGAAGATGCCAAGGCCAAATGGGCGGTAGAGCAAGAGGCGGCCAAAGCCGCACAGAGAGAGCGGAAAAGTCAGAAAGCACTCAAGAAAAGAGAGGCCCGCCGCCACAAGAAAGAAGAGGATGCACGCGCTGCTGCGGAGAGGTCAGCGGAGATCCAAGCACGGTGGGTGTCGCCGACAAAGCCGGGAAGGAGAACGACGGCGGCTGGCCAGCATGTGAGAAGTAGTAGTGCTAGTAGTTAGTGTGTGTGTGTGTCTGTGTCTGAGTACGAGCATGTACCAGTACTACTAGTTACTATTGTAGTTTTTAGAGCAAATTACCAGTACATTAGCCTAGACTAAATGGAAAAAATCCTACCCTATGCATCAAATGGCATCTCTTTCTCTATAGGAATTGAGATACATGTCATCTCACTTTCTATGATTTTCATATTCTTATAAAATTCCTATCCTATGAACGAAAGGAGGCCTCTGTTGGAGTAACTACTGTAGCTAGCAGTAATGCTGGTACAGTAGTTTTCTTCAAGAAGCGGAATTCAACAAAGTCATGATGGTTCCTTCGTCCGAGCAACTTGAAAGTGAGAAGTGGGCCTGTGATTTGACGGCTCATTAGTCATTGTTACTGCGGCGCGACGACCGGTGTGGCTCTCCCTTGGAGTTCTGCGTGCATGGCAAGTGGACCAGGATGGTCAACGTCCCACGTGTTGGTGAACGGAAGTATTCTTTTCGATATCGAGGAGCAAGGAAACCGCGTGGTATAGTATCACTGTTGATTGGTTCTCAAAAAAATAATATCACTGCTGATTTATAATTATTTTTTATTTCTGATGAATGCTAGCATTTCAACTCTTACGACGAAGAGTGCCAAACATGGCACGTGTTGGATGTCCCACACGTCAGCGAAAGAAGTGGGACATGAACAGCGTGGTAGAGCCCAGCACAAAAAAACAGCATGGTAGAGCATCTCCACTTCTTCCACTTCTGGGTCGGAGACCACACGTAGTAGTACTTAGTGGTATGAATGATACAAAGTGCGACCTGGAGAGAAAGACACGTCTAGTTGGAAGGTCTCGGGGCATACACGTAAACAAATATAAAAGTTAATATGTGGCTCCAACTAATATAGTAGTAGTAGAGTACTTAGGCACGTACTCCATAACATCATCGTGCATTGCACGTACAACATTTAGTGGTAGTACGTAGTAAGAGACAAATGCCGCCCAAGAGTTCCCTTCTCGACCCACTTTTGGGTGTTTGGTAGAGTGTATGGAGGGTGCATGAGTCCACACTAGTTTAGCACAAATACACTAGAAGCATGCATGAAGACAGCATGCATGAAGAGGGGTGTTGAGTTGCCCATGCATGAAGAGGGAACAACTATGCTGAGACGAGAACGCAACCAAACACATCCTATATGCCACGCATGTTCATACCATTTATGCCTTTCTACTTCACTTACTGTGCTACATTACTCAGGTTCATACGTCCACTCCTGGGTACATGTCCATCTCGTAGTTTCAGTCCCACGTGTTCTTCATATAGATGGAACGATCCTTGCATAACACGTGCACCTTGATGCTAGATGTATCGCGTGTTGGCAAAAGGATGACCAAAGCTCACATAAAAAAGAGTGGAAGAATATAGATTCCCGACGACCGAGAAGGAGCAAGGAATCTCGTGGTGGAGCGTCTGCACTCATAATATTTAATATTATTCAGCGATATAAAATCAACCGATCATCTCCACAGTGGACTGGAAGAGTACGAAACACGGCAGCCCAGTGTACTTACATCATACTAGTACATGGCTAACCCACGCTATCACCATATTTCTCGGCTTCCATGCGACACCTATCTCTAGTAATCCAGCAGCCTGTATCGCTTCTTCCTCCTCGTCTCTCTCAAAATGCGGCGGGCTGGCGTTTTAATCGTCTATTGAGGTCGGTTAACTCATCACATGTTAGCGACATTCCAAGAGCACTCTAAAAATAATTCCTTTGACGTTCCGTTTTCAAAAAGAAAAAAATCCTTTCACGTACGAATTTGATTGTATGCTTTGAGCAACTTGCATGTCCTATACTGCTCATGTTTGATACTCTAACTTAGCTAGAGGTTAGACTAACTCGTGACTAACCCTGAACTAACTATAGCCAAAGAGGTGTTTGGATGACAGGGTTAGATTGACAATAAATGCACTTGATGGAGAGCGAAAAGTAATTTTTCAGTGGTCCCAATGAGAACTATCTCCAATTAGCACCTCTTGGGTGGGATAGTTTTTTTGGTGGGTTCGGTGCAACTTGCTCCAATTTAAACCCTCGTGCTTGGATACTTTAGGGTTATTTGAGCCCCAACTAGCTCAAACTAACTCTAACGCATGGATCCAAACAGGGCCTATGGCCAGTCTCGACGCGGAGCAGTCGCGTGCACCAGGAAGCGGCGCTCTCTCGGCCATCGCGCCACTTCAAAGCCGGCGCCAGTGAGAGGTCGCCTCCGCTCTGGTCGGGCATTAATGCGGCACTAACGCTCCAGGGTGACGCTGACCATTTCACGCGGGAAGCGCGCGCTGGCAAGGGAGTATAGGTTTTGAACCGTTTCAGGTGTAGTATTGGTAGTTTGCAAAACTACTCAATTATTGCACTCAGTTTCCTAAGAAATTGTGGTAAAAACGTTACTCCACGGCCCGCTTCCCTTCTCCTTCCTCTACCGCCCGCGCACGTCCGCGGGAAGCGACCGGTCAACCCTTATATAGGAGTGCTAGCACAAAAATATGCATGCATGACCATTAAAATTTCCATATTAAGGCGCCGCTCCGGCGGGAGTATGGCGTATGTTGTTACCTTCGGCCAGGCCATGGCTACCGGGCGACGGCGACCAGAGAAGAGGCGGCAGGAGGGGAATGAATGCAGCTACTGTTTGGGTTCGCCGTCCGGCTTAAATAAATGTGCAGCATCATGTGTACCTGCGGGTGTACAAATTGTAACATACGTGTCTGCGTAAGTGGGCGTCACGTAACTGGTGTGTGTGTGAGAGATTCTGAGAGACAGGGTGCGTGTGTGTGACTCTACTCTTAGGACATGTACTCAACCTTTTGCGCCGGGATATAAGTACAATGGTATTTACTTTAGCTAGTGATGTACGTGGCCATGTTAACTTGGTTGTGTAAAAAAATGTCACTTCCTGCTCGTGATTTGTGTTATATAATTACAAGCAAGATGCCCGTGCATTGCACGGAACATCAATATGCATTTTTTTACAAAACACCTGTTGTGATTGACCCATGCAGGAGTAATCTCATGTGTAAAAACTAATGATATCTCGAGAATTTTATCGGAAAACTGGTATCTTGAGAATGTCATCGAAAAAATGAAAGATGAGAGATAAGGTGAGGAGGAGTGGAGCGTGGTGGTGACTGGTGGTCGAAATGGGCGGAGGTATGGGGATGGACGGCACCGGCAGGCGGCACCGGCCACCATGCTAGATTGTTCCAAAGACTTCCTTTTTTTAATTGCTGAGCAATGAGGTTGTGGGAGATAAGGATGTGGAGAGAGGTGCGGGTATCTTTTGTAAAATTATCATAGTTTGCTTTCTATTCGTCAGATATAGATCAGATGGTCTATATTACAAGTTGTTAGGCACACCATCATCGCCAACTTGTTTTTTTATAAGGATACAGATGATAAGTTTGCTGACTACTAAAGTAAGTGGAATTTGTCCATGTTATACAAGTAAATTAAGGTGATTGTTTATCATACGGGTAAGGTTGGATGAAGGCTGGTAGGAACAAATGCTCCGCCTAGAGCATGTGTGTGTGAGATGGAGTCTTAATGTGTGTGGGTGTGTGTGGGTGTGTGTGTGTGAGAGAGAGAGAGAGAGAGATGGAGTCTTAGTGTGTGTGTGTGAGAGAGAGAGAGATGGAGTCTTAGAGTGTGTATGTGTGTGTGTTTGTGTGTGTGTGGGTGGGTGGGTGTGCATGCGTGCGTGCGTGCGTGTGTGTGTGTGAGAGAGAGAGAGAGAGATGGAGTCTTAGTGTGTGTGTGTGTGGGTGGGTGGGTGGGTGCGTGTGTGTGTGTGTGTTTGTGTGTGTGTGTGTCGCGGGGTCCTCGGTGGCGGATGTAATTTAAGTGGGCATGGCTTCATCATAGAGAGGTGATGTGTATGGTAGAGGCCACCAACGATGGGGTGCGAGAGTGAAAATGCCCGTAGAGAGGGAAGAGAAGGTGTGTGCGCGTGAGAGGAGTCGACATCGAGAGAACGTGTTTGTTCGAGAGACACCGAGGAAGACTACTATATATCGATGGTGCATGTAGGCGGGAATTAAATAAAGGGATGGTCTTATTGGTTTCGGGGATATAGGGGAAGAGTGAGAGGGGGGGTAGCTAGAAGGAGATTGTTAAGTGTGAGTGTGTGTTTTACCCATCCAGGCGGAAGTTATGTGCACACAAGAGGAGAACGATTCGATGTGGCGTTAGGGTTGAGGGTAATTAACTATGTATGGAGACATAGAGACCTTGAACGTGCATGTGTGAGAGGTATACATGTATACGTGGGATGTGTGTGTGTGCGCGCGCGCGTGATCGAGATAAAAGAAAGAAGACATAAGTCATAAGATCAACGACATGGGAGAGACGGATTGGTATGACAATATGCATGCATGTGAGAATGCAGGGAAGAAGGCCCGACAATTGAGCATGTGTTTTTGTCTTTAAGAGATAGTGGCGTGGGTTGGAGCATGCATCTATGGCGAGTAGAGGGAGTGAGGCACAACGATTGTGCAAAAGAGATCAACCTATAAATGCATATGTATGGAGAGACATATATAGTGTGGGTGATAGGAAGCAAGACTCCATGCGAGAAAGAAATGTTAACGGAGAAACTACAGATAGATACAGAGATGGAGATGCTAGCTAGAGGGACATCCGCTAGTTTGAGTGTTGGAGATGGCCGCGGGTGGTTCAGAGGGTGAAGTTATATATGTGTGTGAGAGAAAAAAAGAGGGCACTTGACTGCATGTAGAGAGAAACATATGTAGTGTGCGTGATAGGAATCAAGAGTGAGGGCGAGAAAGAAGGTTGATGGAGAAACAGATAAATAGAAAGATAAAGATGCTAGCTAGTGTGCGTTAGAGATAGGAGTCGAGTGGATCAGAAGGCTGAGTTATGTGTGTGGGTGTGAGAGAGATAGAGAGAGGGTGCATGTGAGTCACATACAAACAGATATCAGAGAGAAATGAGATCCCGAGAGACGGAGTTTTGTGTCTGCGAGAGAGAAAGATATTTCACAACGAGAGTGATAGCTAGAGAGACATATGAGGGAACGCAAGATATCTCTAGGGAGAGAGAGTGTGTGTGAGCGACATACAAGAGAACAATGGAGAAATATGAGACCCTGGGAGACAGAGTTTGTGTTTGTGTGTGAGAAAGAGATATTTAAGAGGAAGAGTCGTAGGTTCTCATATCTAAGGAGCGAAAGACATCTCTGTATGAGGGGTGTGCGAGTGGCACACATGGGAATAGTAGAGAGAAATGAGACCCCGGGAGACAAAGTTTTGTGTTTGTGTGAGAGAAAGAGATTCCACATGGAGAATCATAGTTAGAGACACATAGCAGGGAGCGAGATATACTTAGAGAGAGATAGAGTGATGAAGGTCGAGGGAGAGAGTACCGTCAGTGTGTTACGAAGATAAAAGATCATTGTCGACATACAGGTAGCACGAGAGATACCTGAGAGACGATGAACGCGTATAGGTCCAGAGAGATAGTCCTATATAAGCATGAGTGATAGCTATATGAGACGAATATCTGGATTAAAGGGGATTCAAATATTTAAACTGGAGATCACGACATCGATAATATCATAACGCAAATTGGTGTATCAAACATGCATATTCATTTGAATTTGGGCACACGTGTAATGTTATATAGTTTATCAATATTGGTGATCCATAGATTCTTTAATTACAAACAATGCATGGTTTATATGCAATTAATGTCTAAACGGGATTACACTATATGTTGCGTGTGTGAAACACATTATACATGTTTGAGAAGTAAAAAAAACCCGCATGAAACACACATTAATTGGAGACAGTTAGCGAGGAATGCATACATTGGATTTCAACATAAAGTGGTTTCAAATATTTGAAAATCCAAATTGATGGATACAACCTTATGAATCTGAGATCATGCCATTTGTAAACCATATTTATGTATAAATGGTGTTGTGCTTTTGAAAGTATATATAAAAAATGATGTATATAGAATTTAATTCCAATTGAAAATGGATCCCGCCCGAAAAAATAGAATACAAACGGGATTCGAATTGAGTTGGCACGGTAAACATGCACTCTGCAAAATTTGAACGAAGCGGGGAAAGTCGCAGTAACCGCCCAAAACCAAAATCTGCGAGATGGAAATTACTACTGCCTATCCCTGCCACGCAAAGCCTATCTGCTGGATTTCTATAGGTTTAGATAGGGGTAGGTTTGTAATTTCACCCAAACGTGACGTAGCCGCCTCTCACCCGGATTCATACACGGTGGGCGCCTAAACACAATGTGTCATCGGCCGAAATCGACTCCCTCCCCGATTCATATTCATACACGGTGGGCGCCAAAAACAAACTCTCATCAGCAAATATTCGGTGTATGCGAGATTACCGTTCTATCCCCAACCGACTAATATTGCTGTGATGTAGGAAATTTGAAACAGGGGCTAAGTTTGTAAATTTCGTCGCATTTGAGACAAGCGCGCCTTGAATACATGGTTCCCCCCTTCCTCTCTACCTCCCTTTTCCCCATTCGTACTCCGTGGGCGCCAAAACACCCTCTCCACCCCAGCCTCCTCCGTCTGCCGATGTCCGCCACCCCATCCACCGCCGTCCTCCTCCATGATGCCGGAGCTGATACCCCGACGCCGCCATCCATTACAAGAGACTGACCTCTCTCATCCACATCTTCGGACCGGGATCCTTGCATCCCATCCTCTCGCTTCATCCCTGTCGTCGTCCACCTTGTCGGTGCCGCTCCTACGACTGTCTCGTCCACCGCTCCCCGCTACCACCGTCTACCCTCCTAGATCTGCTTCCACGCCACCGACAGTCATCGCTACCGCAGCATCGTCAAATTCTCAGCAGATGCATACACGGCGCCGCACCAGAGGCGGTACTCTTTTGTATCTGCTCAACTTATTTATCGTAGCAAGAAAATAGATCGCCACTGCTTTACTCTGATTTCTTGTCTTGGTTGCGAAGTTGCCTTTGTCCGGTTTGCACCTTCAGATCCGCCATGGCACGCTCAACACTATACTCCCAATGCTTATGGTTTTCCCCTTTTATATTCCACACTAGTTAAATCACAGTAGACTAAATTTCAAAATTGGGTCAGTCGATTTTTCAGAGCTCGCCGGAGTTCACCGGTGCGAACGAAGGGGCTCGAGTGGTTGTGGGGCCTCGCCGAACAAAGAAAACTTGAGGCGGGTGGGGGTGGGGCGGGGGTGCGGGTGGGGGTGGCAGAGGAACATAGGCGGTGAGGGCCGATGGTTCGGCCGGCGGCCCGTGCGGTATTCTGTATGGGAAGAATCAGAGACGGGAAGAAGAAGGGTTAGGAGACGTAGGATCTTCATCCAACCGCCTGAAATGGTCGAGAGACAGCTTGGAGTTGCATTCTTAATGTGCTCTGGTTCATCATGTGTGGGCACTGCGCAACCAACATTTTATTATCCAAAATTTGCTTGCTCTTCTTTACCATGTTCCTCTTCCGTTCTTCTTTAATATGTACTCTCTCTCTCTCCGTTCCTAAATACAAGTCTTTGTATAGATTCCACCATGGACTACATATGGAGCAAAATGAGTGAATCTACTCTCTAAAATGTATCTGGATACATCTGTATGTGATCCATAGTGGAAATCTCTACCAAGACTTACATTTTGGAAAGGAGGGAGTATGATTGTAGTACAGTATGTTCCTTGTACTGAAGATGAGCAGGGACATTTGCAGTGTAGAGGTCTATACGGTCGGTTGTGATGGACACTTTGAGCCTCTTTGATTCGTAGGATTTTGTAAACATAGGAATAGGATTTGTAGTGCCTGCCCACTTGAATCCTATAAGAATAGCAAGGAAATGCGGGGAGCTGTGTCGCCTTTGAGAGTTACACTGATATTAACAGTACCGCACCTTCACTTGAAGAGAGCTGGTATCCGAAGCCTTTCTAGCCGTACCGGCAATACTAGCACATATATTCCAGCAAGTTCCACTTTGCTGATTTTACTCTGATGCTTAAGGTTTTCCCGTTATATCTACACTATGATCTGTGTAGCTGCTTTGTGTCGCACTAGCAGCAGTCCACTCTTGAAGCTAAACACTGCAATGACTTACAAAATTGGCACCAAGGCATTGAGTGCCATTCTGGATGCAATGAAACTCATACGCTCCCCACCTGTTGACTCTTGTTCAGAATATGATCCTAATGACTCTTGTTCAAAATTGCCACATATAGAGAGACAGCATGGAATTGCATTTCTTTGGGCGCTGTGATTCATCATGAGTGGGCAACCAACATTGTATGCAATGAAGCGGAACCTCAAGAATATGCTTCCTCTTCTGTTCTTTAACATGTTCCTCTTTGTTTATTCTGTATTTAGTACGTACAGTATGTTCCTTGTCAGGAAGGGGCGCAGGGACATCTGCAGTCAACAGCTGATAGAGCTGGCCTGTACGTGATCGATAGGCTTTCAATTACTAGCGGCAATACAACACCGTATTTTCAAGCCAGTTCCACTTTCCGATTTATATATCGTGGTTATGGTGTACCCCTGTTATGTACACTATGATCTGCCTAGTTTCTGTGTGCTCTTGTTATCATGGTTTGGCAATAAACTCTCTATACAGTATATTATGAACCTATCATCTGCCAACTATCCTTACTTCTGGAGCCTATTTTTTGTGTACTTGTGCCAGATTATATAAATGCACGCACCATATTACAGCACACATGAGCTCTCTCATCAGAATCCAGTGATAGCACACAAGTGTTTACAGGGGCGCCCCTATATTAGAATATCATCTGCATTACAAAGATAATCTCACAACTATTTATGTTTTCATGGTTCTCAGATATTATACGCAATTACAGTGAATATCAGAATCCGCGCATCAGAAGAATATTGTGGAACACTGCAATGACTTACAAAATTGGCACCAAGGCATTGAGTGCCATTCTGGATGCAATGAAACTCATACGCTCCCCACCTGTAGATTCTTGTTCAGAATATGATCCTAATGACTATTCTAACCTCGAGGAGTCAAAGGCAGATGGCCTGTCCTGTTCACCCATCAAGGTGCCTGTTCTAATTTGGCAAGGTTTTATTGATTGCGCGTATCTTGCATATGTTGTCTTGCATTTCTTCTACTTTGTTGCACCACCATCTGCTTAGTTTACTCATCATATATGTCGAGATGCCATGCCCATCATTATCAATACATATTTCATCTGTCATCATACCATGTTTTTCCACTCAAATGTTGTTCTTGTGCATCAGACATCAAAAAGGAAGAGGGTGATTGCTGAACCTGAAGGATCACCAGCAAAGTCCTTGAAAAACGTGGTTGTGCCGGAGAAATCAAACAGCACCCCACTTATATTGGTTGTACAACCAGTGACACAAAACATAGGACCGACTCCAGCAGACTATACCCATACTTCACTGGCCGCACCACTAGCCCCACCACACAGGACCTGCACTCCAGCAAAAGGTATGCCGATTTCAGTTACCATAGCACCAGCCATACCACAAAAAAAATCCCACTCCGGCAAAAAGTATAGCAAGTCCACTGGCCGAAGACCTATTCCAACTGTAGAGACGGCCAATTCCTGCAGATTGGAACCCCATTCCAGTTATTCCCAGTTTAAAATACAATGCTTTCAATGTTGTTAGGGACTACGTGCATATATTCCCATCATGGGAAGATTATAGTGAAGACAAACACCATTTTCACATCTTCCTGTCCCACTTACGTGTAAGTGCTATTATTCAAGGTTATTATTTCCTATTTTCTGCTGATTGAACACATCAATGATTTACACTGCATTGTTGTAAATAGACGAGGATCAATCTGGATGGTCATGACGAGCAAAGCTTGCTTGTACTTTTCAAGGAAGCATTGCAGCAGTATCGGTGTTACCTTTTTTTTGCGGGGGAGTATCGGTGTTACCTGAGGAAATCACACTTTGATGGCAAGTCTATAAACGAATTTCAGGTGAAGTCTCCTGTGCTAAATTTAGAAGACATTAAATGGAAAAACCTTATTATGCACTGGTCTCATTCCGAGGATGAGGTACTATCTATGATATCGCATGACAATTTGAACTTCTACTTTTCCGCATGTGCCTTACGGATCTTTTTTGCAGGAAATCTGCTCGAAAAAGAATTCCGGTTTGAAAAGAACGACAGGATATCGCAAATATGCTACCCGCTGCTTTGCTCTTGTTAGTACCTGTTGTCTTGTATCATTGTACTTGTATACATACCTGGTTCATTATGTGACAGCAGTATGCATGATAGCTTGCTTATCAATTGTTCGCTCCAAATTATCTGATCTGTATGAATGGTTACATTAGTGTAGAATATATTCAATACCAATGAAATTTTTTAGCTCTGCATTGTTCTTGTAAGTATCTGCTGTCCTTTATCAGTGTACTTATATTGACAGGTAGTTGTTCATGTACCATCACTCTGCAGCTTATTTTCCTTTACCCTCCATTTTCTACACATCAGATCTATATTTACTCTTACCATAAGGTTGGATAACACCGATGGTACTGAAGAAGTTTAGCTCTGCATTGCTCTTGGATGTACCTTTTGCCTATATCGCTGTACTTATATTTATAGCTACTTGGTTATGTAGCATCACTCTTCATCTTATCTTAAATATTCTCCATTTTTTCTTATATTGTCAAATCTATATTTACTCTTAACAAAATGTAGAATAAAGGCAATGCTTATGAAGAAGATTATGTGGTAAACTTCTTGAATTGCCCCCCCCCCATCAAAATGTACAAGGGCTTTATAGAGCCTGTCTTCACCAATAATGTAAGTTTGTCCTTCTCAAGCCTTCAAACTTTGTTGTGTATATTTGGTTAGGCATGACTGCAACAGTTGTTTATTTTTGGTGTTTGCATCAAATTGCATGTTTAAAGTTTATTATGTAGTTCATAAACAAAAGTTTGTCCTTCTCAATTTAAGTTTTCAGTTGTACAACCAAGTTCCTTCTTCATGCCATGTAAATTAAACTATACAGAGTAAGTGATCTTATTTTTCCAATCTGAAATGGGTAAATTGATAGCACACTTACCATTGATACTTATGAGTTCTTGATCTGTAATCCAGTGGTGGCGTGAAGCTGCCAACTCCTTCATAATGTCATTTCCTGCCATGTCTTGACCTGAACAATACCATATTGTGTTAATGCTATTTTAAACTGTGTCACTTTATTCGTCAGTAAGAAATGTGATGAATTGTCAGCACTAATACTTATATGTGCAAAACCTGTCATCTGTCTGCTTGTTTATCTTTTAGAGTAAGGAGGATATAAGTGTCAAACAAGTGCAGTCTCATTAGCTTGCTCAGCTGCTTGCGCTGCAGCTTCCGAGCGGGGCTAACCTTTCTTGAACTCTATTGAAGTGTTGGTTTTGTATATTATTTTGCCGGTGCGTTTAATTGCACTGGTGGTGATCTTTGATGCCTAGTGTATGTAATCTGTTGTCTTCTTGTGCTTTATTATCATAGTGGCGAACTTTGATGCCCATTGGATGTAATATGTCGTAATTTATTTATTGTATAGTCTAGGTTTTTTCTTATTCACGATGTTCCAGTTATTTTACTGTATATATATCTTGTCTTCGCAGTAAACCGGCCAAACCGTAAAATTACAGTACATAATCGGGTCGTCATGCAAATCACTATGTATGATCCGCATCATGGGCCCCGTCATCTTGGTCCGTTAACAGGCCTAAATGTAAACTGGCCCACTAGTAGATTCGGGGCTTTAATAGGCCGAGTAAACCGCCGGCCCTATTTTCCCAGGAAAACTCAATGGGCTTTTAGGAGGCCGAAAAGTAAGTTGGGCCTAAAACATGCCGAACAGCTCACGGGCCGGCAGCAGGCCGAAATAGACCCCGGCCCATGACTATGCCAATCAAATCATGGGCTTATAACAGGCCAAAATTGTCTCGGTCCTTGTTTGGCCCAATCAGATTATCGGTTGTGAGTAGGCCGGATGCAAACGGGATCGTAGTTAGGCCCAACTATATGACGGGCTTTTAACAGACCGAAATATATATATGGCCAAAATGTTAAACGGGTCTTTAACAGGCCGAAACTAATATCAGGCCGAATTACTAAATGGCCCTTTATCAAGTGGGCCCAAAAGCATAGCGTCCAGTTGACGGACCGAATCTGATATGGGTCATAATTTAGCCCAAAGCCTCTCAAAGGGCCGGACCTGATCTGGGCCGTAATTTGGCCCAGAACGTGGGAGGCTTTTAACGGGCCGGATCTCATATGGGCCTCTATTAGGCCCGGAATGTGGCAGACTGTTAATGGACCGGATCAAATATGGGCCGGCATTTGGCCCAAAACATGGCATCCTGTTAATGGGCCGGCCTACTAGTGTCATCAAAATCGTTTGGGCCTTCAGCTGGGCCGGCCCATTATGGGCAGCGGAATCTCGTGGGCCTTTAGTTGGGTCGGCCCATTATGGTCCGCAAAGTCTTGGGGGCCTTTAGCTGGGCCGGCCCGTTATGGCCCGCAAAATCTCACGGGCCTTTAGCTGGGCCGGCCCATTATGGCCCGCAAATACTTGTGGGCCTTTAGCTAGGCCGCCCCATTATGGGCCGCAATATCTCGTGGGCCTTTTGCTGGGCCGCCCCATTATGGACCACAAAATCTTGTGGCCCTTTAGTTGGGTCGGCCCATTTGAACTTTATGGGCCACTTTTGGTCCGGTCCACGTGTCAACATTTCATAAGCGCATCTCGGCCATTGGATGAGTGACACCTGTGCCAACGGGGAGCTGACACGTGTTTCCTCCAGCCAATAATGATTTTACACGTGGAAAATCCCCATTGGTCCGGGATGTTAATGGGTTATCGGATCCAAAACGGGACCCGGTAGCTTAACGGCGTTCCATTACGCTGGATGCCACGTGTCGGTCACCCTTGACGAAAGCACTTCTGTGACGCGCGATTTATCGTCATGGAAGTGGACACTTCCGTGATGATAATTTTGGTAATGTCATGGAACACTTCTACGACAGCACAGGTATGACTATCTTGATTCTGTCATAAAATCGTCATGGATGTACATGCATGACAGAAAACGCGACCTACTGTGACAAACATGTATCATCATGGAAGTGTATTTTTTTGTAGTGTAAGCTCTTTGCCGTCGGCTGGCGGACGGCAAAGAACGTCGTTAACCCCCTAACGGCTCTCAACCAACATCGCTGCCGTCCGTCGTCATTGCCGTCTGCTGGCCTCGGATGGCGGATGGCACAATCCTTTGCCGTTCGTTTCTACGAAGCGAACGGCAAAGAAGGCCTTTACTGGCACGTGTTCAGCCGGACGGTTTGCCGTCTGCTGGCTGACGGCAAAGGACTTTGTTGTCCGGGATCCGTGCATTTGCCGTTCGCCATGGCGGACGGCAAAGAAGCTGATTCCAGTAGTGTCAAACAACATATCATTTCTAGACTTCCAAGTGCACCACGTGAAATTGAGTATATTTATCAAGGAGCCATGTGGGTGATTCATATTTAGTAAATTCAAAATGATTTGAGATAACGAGTTGCAATTTTGAATAAGGATATCGGTACGAATGAACCAAGGCTCCAAGAACCAAGATGCTTTGATAAAAGGGCAAGTGAGAAAAGGTGTACATCATCTTCTTCAAGTCCACACCTTCCCTATGTGTACGGAGAATCTACCTGCTCGAGCACCAGTGGGAAGAGCCCTCCGAAGGAACCTCCAAGCAAAAGTTTGAACTCTTGGGATTATGGATGTGTCTTTCCATACTTGATTAAGGATTTGGCATGATGTTGGAGATGGCTGCCTCGGTCTATCCTCGCCTAAGTTATACAAGTCCTACACACAAGCATAATATACACTCTTGGCATAGCATCTGCCATTGTTTGTTAGCTTCCAGCAAAGTAAATCATCTTCATTTGAATTTAGAATAGGAGTGCACTTGACGGCCTGAGCAATTGGAGGTCTAAAAATAGTGTCAATAAGCTCATGATTCCATTTCTTTTGGTTAGGGACCCACAGGTCCTTGACAAGAGCAGGATAAGTGAATTTTGGTGCTTGAATGATTAAATTTCCGTAGATAGAAGCCCGGGAGGAGCACCAGGCTGAATTTCAGATAGAAACATTGCCTACACTTCACTGATAGAAAGAATGGGCCTAAAGAATGTGAATGATTTTGAGGATAGAGGCCCAGAAAGCTGATTTGGGGATATTGGGCTTGGGGCACCAGATAGATGAATCTCGGAATTACTTGGCCCGCCGGATCTTGTGGAGTTGATCATTAGGGTTTTGAGCAATGCGCGAGGCCGACATGAGGATTAAGCTTTGATTGACCGCCTGCAAATTCCTAATACCCAAACCGCCTTATTTTTTTTGAGCACGGATGTCTTTCCAAGCTTTGAGGCAGAGCTGCGAGTGGATTCCTCTATGATTCCGGTCCACCAGAAGTTCCTGATGATGGCTGTCAATTTTGCAATAAACTTCTTAGAGAACAAAATGTTAGGCATGTAATAAACATGGATTGAGGAGAAAACAGATTGAATGAGTTGAAGCCGAGCTGCGTGTGAAAGTTTATCAGCTTTATAAGTGCTAAGCTTGGACTTCAATTTATCTAGGACAAAGTTATAAGCCGAGATTCTATTTTTCGCCAGGAGAAGAGGGTGGCCCAAGTGAACAAAGGAATCATCTGCTGCAGCACCTTGGGTGGCCTAGGCAGAAAGCCAAAATATACACCTACCATGGCTTGCAGCAGGCACAAACGCAAACAAGAAATTAATGTCATCTCATCCAAGTATAATTAACGTGCTGAGATCCGTAATGTTAGTAGCCAGAGATTGACCATACATTTGCGGAACAAAACATGAGTTATTTGTAGCAAAACTAGTACAATGAGAAACTTCTTTTGAATACGAATCAAACAATATAACTTTTGTGACATATCACCTATAATTTACAAATCAAATTTATGATCAAAGTTTGTCCCATGGCCCCAAAAAACCAGACAATTAGAGAGTACATGCCATGGCAATTAATTACTACTCTCGCCATCTTCTCTTTTTGAGAGAATGCCATCATGGCTGCTTTATTTCAGCTGGTAATAGGGTTACATGGTTTGCAAGATTAAGAACTAAAAGGTCATCAACCCAATTACAGAAAGAATTATTACTCCCTCCGTCTAGGTGAGTAAGTCATCTTAGATTGTGCACCGTGACCAAGAAGGAGGGAAACGAGAAAACTTAATGTTCATTTGCTAATTAATAGCATTGCATGCAATGAACTAACCACTGCATGTCGTGCTTGGTAGTCTCAAGTCATTAAAAGCATGCACACCCCACATCTCTTATTGGTTGATATGTCGAGAAACAAGAAACGATGTAGAATTTAATGCACCGCGCCTAAGTGTTTTGAGATTATTTGGTTTTCGTAAGATGACTTGCACACCTAGACGGAGGGAGTACCATAGGCCATCTTAATGCTCATATGCACTCACGCTCAGTTCCATCGAATTGTGACGAGCATGCTGCACCTGTTAGCAGATTGACCACCAACAAAAGCATATATGGCCAGACTTCCTTTAGAAATGACACGTGTCCATATATTGAGTCAAAGGCAGTACAGACACGCGTACGCACTACAAACAACTCGAAGGACATGTGTCCCGGAGCACATTGCAGAAAAGACCTTGGAAAGTCCTCCTCCCAAGGAAAGTCTCCTTCCTCCTCTCGTCGGCGCCGCCGCGGATCCGCCCTTCCTCCAATGGCCTTTGGCCTGTGAAGGTGCGGAGGATCTCGCACCCCCGCCGGCGGGAGGGACCCCGTTCTCGTTTTTGCTAGGTTTAATGTTTTCGTTGGGGCTGTGTGGCGGCGGCGATGTCCCTCGGTAGCAATAATGTCTCCCACGTGCTATCCCCATCCCGATGGTGCGAATAGCGTTGTCGAAGAATGTGGGGGTGTGTCTCCGTCGGATCTTATGTGATTCGATCGGTGCTGGTCTTCGATGGATCTATTTGGATCCAGTTTTTGTTCGTCTTTGTTTGTGTGGTTTCAGGTTTGATCTTTCCGATTTACAACTCTATTCATCGGTTGCTGCTCTGGTGTGCTGGTCCTTTGGGGCCTTAGCACGACGACTTCCTGACTGTCTGCTACAACAAATTTTGCCCGGCTCCGGTGATGGACGGGCGATGACGGCAGCGCCCCTTCGGCTCGCTTCAGTGCTTGTAGTCGTCGCCATGTGGTCCATAGACCCGGCTGTAATTTTTATTACCTCTTGTGTTCCCTGTACTGCCCTGATTAATGAATAGATTGGAAATTTCTCTCGCAGAAAAAAGACCTTGAAAAGCAAAAATTACAAGAAAGTCCTTCTAAGTCCTTTCCCCTGCGTCTTTGACAGGATCGAACTACTCCCTCCTTTCCGGTTTATAAGGCTCAATTTAAAAATCTCACCGACCAAGGTAGATGGTGAATGATGGAATATTTTTTATAGTTTGCAAAAGCACCTAATTAATGCTCTTGTTTTTCTCAAAAAATTATATTTATCAATGCATTAATTGCAATGCATGCATGCATAAAATACATGCATTGGTCAATTTTCTCTCAATATTTGCATGCAATGATTTAATGCACCTTGGAATCTGAACATGTGATGGAAAACAACCAAATTGAGCCTTAGGCTGGTCATAGTGGGAGTAACATAGCAAGTAACATAACACATCCCAAGAAAAGTTTGCTTACATGTCATGTATTTAATGAGGAGAGAGATGGTTGGAGTAACATAATATGTTACTGTAACATAACACATCCCAAGGCAAAATGAGTCTACATCTTAATAAATGATGGCTTGCATGTTACTACATACATGTTACTCCCCACTATGAAGGTGGTAACATAGACTAGTAAGCCCTATAAAATGGGAAAACCAAAATTTTGAGATAAGCCCTATAAACCGGAAAGGAGGGAGTAGCACTCAAACATGACACAGGTGGATTCAAACATGAACGAGCCTCAAATCGCAGAGGAACTAGCTAGGGTTTTGATTAGGGAGGAAAGTAGAGGTCAATCACTCGAGTGACGGCTCGGGTTTACAACCCGGTTTACGAGCTTGACAGCGAGCTGAGCAGATAGATACAGTAAAAGCGCGTGCAACAGTGATTTGATCGTAGCCGTTGATGACGCCTTTATTAACTCTGTGTAGCGCTTCGTTGGTTGACCACTGTACAGCAGTGCCCTTGAGGTAGGACACAGCAAATATAGTCCTTGGATCCAGTGGGGTTCATGTTGTGTCAAAGTACCGTTCAATTGTCTGTATCCAATGTGCAGTATCCTCCCCTGCAAACTCAGGAATATTGAGCTTAGCAGGTTTGACACTGACAACCCCTCTTCTTGCGTCATGTAGGTTACTGCTTCTATGTGTGGTGTGTTTGTTTCCAGGTTCCACTCCCTCATCTTCAGAGACATACACGGCCACACAGGGGGTTCTGGTTTGTGTAGCTGAAGGGAGTTTATCTGTTGCTGACCATGGTGAGCGTGCCTGTAGAGGGGTCTGGTCGCCAAATCTGCTGGGTTGTCCTAATTGGCCGTGTAATCAGGCACTCACCAGGACATGCGTCTAGGGGGCTTCCTGGTTGATTCTGCCTTTTCCACGGAAAACCCCTAGGTCTTTGTTGCCAGCAAGTATGCCTGGAGTTCCAAGGGGTCCATCAGCAGAGATGAGTTTGCCCAGATTAGGTTGTTCAAACAAGAATCTGTCAAAACTCTTTCTTGATCAGTGAAGTTTTGCATGACAGAGTGCGTTCCTGCCGATCAGTTGCACGATGTTGTTGAAGAGTTGGAACATCCAGTTTATGAAATCCATTGGAGGGGCCATGATTCAGTCAGGGTTTATGACCCGCGCTACCTGTTTCTAATGCCACCCAACACCGCCGCCGAAGTGCACCGGAAAGGGAGGGTGGGTGGCATTTTACCGCTGCAGAGGTGTTCTGAAGCAACCACTCTCAAGCCCAGACCTGCACTCGAGCAATCTACCACCGCCTGCGCCACGAGCTGCCACCGGGATCTGGGGCGGAGTCAAAGCTCCCCTACTTCCCCGAACCCACTACGCCGCCGAGAACCATAAACTCTGATTACCAATTGGCAGGATCAAACTAGCACTCAAACATCACACGGGTGGATTCAAACATGAACTAGCCTCAAATCACCGAGGAACTAGCTAGGGTTTTGAGAGGCCAGCCACTCTAGTGGCGGCTACAACCCGGTTTACATATGTGCCTCTCCTGAATGGATCTGAGATCCTTATAAAGCAGAGAAAGTTGCACATGATTTATACCAAAAATAAATGGGCAGACTCAAAACTAAATTAATATATGATGACATCAAAGACCAAATTTAATATGTATCTTTTTGCTGACGCTTGAGGTGCCATAGGGCAGCAGATGCATGAATGATAAAGTGCAACGTAGCACAATTTATACAATATGAAGGTATGAAAGGGAAGAAAATCATGCGCGAAATAAAATGAATGCAGGAACAACTAAACAGGACCGCTGAGCGAAGAAACAGAACATTCAAGTAACAAAGGATGTACAGTTGCAAATAATAGCATTGTTTGAACAGAAGATGTGAAGCCATCTGCCGCTTCCCAGGGCCCTCAGCACACAGGATTGTTTTTTTATTAAACAAAGTAGAACCTCTTGATGCATCAGTAATTCAAAGCTTTCTGAGTATGCAAGGCAAAATAGCTCAACATCCAGTTCGCTATGAGCATTTCTCGTAAGTGTTGTAGACGACAAAATATACTACAGTTAGATCCCAATACTGCTATAAATCATTAACAGATTACAAGATTATATGCATAATCACATAACCACAAATTGTAGAAAGAGAGGTCGTATTTATTAAAAGAAGAAATGGGAGGCTCAGAGTTGGCTCGTCTATCATATGGGCAAAACGCACTCTGTATCCGATACACTTGGTGATACACGTTGGAGATGCCCCTGTGTGACATTTCAGCATTCCAATGGTTGCTCACGGAAAGCAAGCAATCCTCATTTGAACGCTTCCACCTAGTCACACAAAACCCTAACACATACCATAAATACAAGTGATGGTATCTGAGATCTCAATAAACCCCTGAATGAGCGCCTTACTCATCATCGTCATCAACAGCACTTTGGCGCAAATCCCACAAAGAGAATAACAGATGACCAGAAACCACAGGAGAATCAGTAAAAGCAGAAAGAATCACTATATCAGGAGCAAATCATGAACTGGTGAACACAAAAACTGGAACATGTATAAGTAAATGGCTCAGATACACTTCCATCTCAACACCATAAGTGAATTTCTGGTAGGATGACCATGAACATTTATAGTATTTGTGAACGGAGGGAGTAATAGTTAGCCGCTAAACTGGTTACTTGCTGTGACACAAGCCATCCTAGTTTAGCACCAAGTGAATCAATTCAGGTGTTAGATAGAAGCTCTCACAGGGACGCTATATCATCACAGCCATTCATGAACATGACACGAAGAAAACAGTAATCTTAACATGCCATATACGACCCTTAAGTTGAAACTTGAAACCAGTAAAGAAGTAACGAGAAACCAAAAGTACAAACTGATAAGTAGATAAAGAATACAGCAGAAGAATGAAATTATCAAGTCAAATTGATAGGGAGACGGCAGGCATCACCACCAGCATCCTTCCTCGTCGATGCCTCTCCCTCACAGATGAAGCTTTATAAGGACATAGGGATGGCATGCATTGATAGTGGAAGTTAAGGAGGACTACAATGGCAAATATCAATAAGAAAATTTGACAATGGATGCAAAAACAGGACCAAAAACTGAAAAATAGCATCAACAAGAATCTGCTTTTAAATTGGTTCAATAAAAAGATTTCACACCATCTCACCTTCCCAGAAGGTCCACACAAAGAACCAGAGCCATAACAAAGAACCCAAAGCCATAGGTAATGCCAGGTTTCTTTTTCAAGCTACAGGCCCACAATGTACAGAATATATACAACTTAATTTTCGCAATGAGCCCATGACCATTCACAGTTACCAAACAGGTATTCTTAAAATCAAGAAGAAACAGAGAAAGTTATTAGGGAAAATCAAGCTGTTTTCTGGAATATATTCTAAAGTTACTCACTGATCAAAATTACTATAACCAAACAGTAGTAGAAGTATCAGACACAGGTGTCATAACAAACACATGCACGAATAGTTCGCAAAATCCACAAAAAAGTTGGAGTATTACTTGAATGGCTCAGATTTAACCCACCATATATCACCAAAGTTGGAAAATGCTTCAGGTAGGCCTTTCGGTACCAAACAACAACAACAACAACAACAACAACAACAACAACAACAACAACAAAGCCTTTCAGTCCCAAACAAGTTGGGGTAGGCATGTGGATAGCTAATTTCCATACACCCCTGCCCATGGCTAGTTCTTTGGTGATATTCCAGTCCTTCAGGTCTCTCCTTACCATCTTTCTCTCTCTCTCTTTCCTCGCCCAGCAACAAATAGCCGCAACTGGTAACTTGCTGTGGAGCAAGGCCTCCTAGTATAACGACTAACTGCTAACTGGGCAAAGTTGAATGGAACCAATCATCTCTATCTCAGGATATGTTGAAAGATCTCCAACACCAAAGAGGAGGAAATCATCATAGCCATTCAGAAAAGAATAGAACTCATCAACACAACAGAAACAAATATGCTGTGTTCAGAACTTAATTTGGAACACTATGCTGATGGCCGTATTACTAGCAATGAAAGAAGCAATTTACATTTGTTCACTTCAGAAAAAAGGAGTAACTGCAAGCCAAACAAAAACAGGACAACAGAAATTTTCCATTTTGGAAAATAAGAAAAACATAAGGTAGAAATCCGAGTCAAAAACAATAGTGTGTTCGACATATATAGTTTGTGCAACTATACAGGCAAAAACAAAGCCAGCTAGAAATCAATCCAAGCTAGGGCGGTTGGCTTCATCACCAACAGAAGACATCAATCCAAGTCCAGATGGGACGTTACTCACATCAACACAATAGAGAGGAATAGAAAAGAAAAAACAATGCGTAATAGAGAAGGTAAAATCGAATATTTGTGGCGTAGCAAAAGAGGGCTCAGTTTTGCCTTTCGTCTTCAAGCCCAACACTCACATCTCTTGCTGCATAATCTACCCATCGCGAATGTATAAGAACTGTCCTGGTTATCATTCATCAGAATGACCGTCCAAGGCGCAGAACATAAAACATTAGCAATGAATTGAACAGGCTGCAAGAGAGGTAAGGGTGTGCTCTAATTTAGTACCCATAGGCCACAGTTGTCTTAATTGCTCAAGACACGCTTATTTCAGCCACGGTCATCATCATCGCCCCTGGTAAGAACTCCATCTCTTCATCACACAGTAGCATGCATACATCATCTATCCATCCATCAGGCTGGTCATAGTGGTAAGTAAATTGTGCATCCATGATATCCATTACAGGTATGCACGCATCCATCCATCCTCTTTAATTACTTGTCGGATCATCTTTTTTGCCTATGTGGCATGCATGTTACTACTCCCTCCGTTCCATAATTACTGTCGTGGCTTTAGTTCAATCTGAACTAAAACCTAAGTTACTCCCACTATGACTAGTCCCAGTCTCAGGAGCTGCTCACTGACCAAACCTCCGAGTGTGGACGACGCATCAGACAACGCCTTACGGTTCCCAGCCCACGCCACAACTAAATCCAAGGCAATGGAATGGCAGTGGCTGGCAGCACCGTAGAGACGGAGAACTGACGTGGCAGCCACCCGGGCGATGGGGTAGCAAGTCGGCAATGAGAGCTTGACTGGTTTGTTTTAGAGAGAGAGAGAGAGAGAGAGAGAGAGGCGAGGAGGATCCATACCGGATCCAAAACAAAATGCAACTGAACTGAGTATATGTAGCATAGCAAAAGAGGGCTCAGTTTTGCATTTCATCTTCAAACCCAACACTCGCATCTCTTGCTCCATAATCCACCCATCGCAGTGTAAGAGAACTGCACTGGTAATCACTCGTCAGAACGACCGTCCAAAGGGACAGAACATCCAACATTGGCAATGAATTGGACAGGCTGCAAGAGAGGTAAGGGTGGGCTCTAAGAGCAACTCCAACAAGGATACCGATTTTCTGGCACTGCTTAGTCCCACCTCGCCGAGCTGTCTTGATTGCTCAAGACATGATTATTTCAGCCACAGTCATCATCATCGGCATCACCCCTCTTTTTTTTCCAAAAAGGAGGTTGAACCCCCAAGCAACATGACCATGATATCCGTACATACATACTCCCTCCGTTCCAAACTAAGTGTCATGGTTTTAGTACACGACACATTAATGCAGCCATCCTTCTCAGGAGCTGCTCATACCTGGCGTCGGCCGACCAAACTTCCCAGTGCGGAGCACGCATCAGACAACACCGTGCGGTTCCTCCCAGCCCACGCCACAACCAAACCCAAGGCAATGGAGCAGCGGTGGCTGGCGGCACTGTAGCGGTGGGGAACTGACGCTGGTCGGCGATCCGGCAACGAGAGCTCGCCTGATTTGGTTCTGGTGGTGTGAACTGCACGCGCGCACGCACGCACCGAGAGAGAGAGAGAGAGAGAGAGAGAGAGAGAGAGAGATGGGGACCGTACCGGATCCAAAGCGAAACGCAGCCAAGCTGCGAGAAATCCATGGACGGCGGCTCAGATCCCGCGCCGGCCCGACCAAGCCCTCGACCGGAGCGCACCACGGGCACCAGCAGCCCGCACGGCCGCGGACGCCTCCCGCACCGGCGGCAGTCCCGAGGGGCCTGCGAGCCGATGCGCGATCCGTCGCAGCGGGAGGGGCTGGCCCCGAGGGAGCGGCGACGCGGCGCGTCCGTCGGTCGGTAGCTGGCCGGCGCCGGCGGCTCCCTCCGTCATCGCCGCCGTCAGGAGAGGGACGCGGTCATCGGCCACGGCGAGAGGGACGGGCGCGGCGGCAGGATTCGGTGAGATATGGATAGAGCGCTCGCATGCTATGCTCCGCCCCGCGCGCAGCCATGCCGCCGGTGGCCTCTCGCAGCCGGAGTGGTCCGAGGCATAGCTAGCTAGCTAGGGTTCGGCGCCGGCGGGAGAAGATGGGTCCAGATCCAGGTCCGGCTGTAGATGCTGTAAATAAGGACCAGTGAAAGGGTCATTTAGCAAAAACAATACTACTACTCCAAATGCATGGAGGGGAAGGGGAATGAGAGCACGTGTTGAGGTGAGGGGAGGGGAAGAAGGATGAAAGCAGCCTGAGGGGAGGGCAGGCGTGCCCTAGAGTCAGACCGAGTGCACGTGTCCCGTGTTGTGCCTTGACGGTCAGTCGAACATAAAAATTGAAAAAAAAAACATACATAAATCTTCGTGTAAAATCAATGATAGAATTTAGATGTGCAATGCGTAGAGTACATCTAGATGTGCTTTAGCAAAATCGTTTTCTCGTGTCCTCTCCATCAAAGACATTGTTTAACTTAGGCCAACCTCAACGCGGGCGCTCCAACGGACGCGGATGTTGCCCTTTTTTGTATGTTTGGGTTGGCTAGGCAAACGGTCAATGTTCGATTTTTGTCCGCCGAACCATAGATTAGCCCAACGCGGACGACAGATTTCAGAATTATAAAAAACTAGAGCCAAGAAAAAAAATAATGAAATAGCCACCAGAAGTCCAGTTTACATAAATTAAAATGAAAACATAAAAAAAATGAAAATGAAAACAGGCACACGGTGGATGCAGGCAGTGGCGGCGGCGTCATCCTTCTCGGTCAAGTCGACGTACACCGGCGCATCCATCCACGAAGGCTGCTAGCGCCGCGCTGCACCTGTCGCCGCCTGCTGGACCGGTTGAGTGGTGTGTACATGTGTGTCGTCTGCTGCTTGGCTACCAACGACGCGTGTCTCGGCCTCCTACAGGTGTCGTTGCTTCTCCTCTTCGTCACGCCTAGCGGAACAGGCGTGCCCATGAAATTGAACGCCGCAACTCCTCGAGCACATGCGATGCTTGCGGGTAAACCTGGGCAAACGTCGGGCCGGGCTTGTAAAAGCCCGACCTTCATTTCTCAAGCCCGAGCCCGGCCCGAAGCCCGAAATACTCCCTGAAATCAAGCCCGAGCCCGGCCCGAAATCAAGCCCGAAGCCCGAAAGCCCGGCCCGAACGCTGTTTTTTAGTACGTGTACGTGCAAGCCCGGCCCGAAGCCCGAAAGCCCGGCCCGAAAAATAGAAAAAGACAAGCCCGAGCCCGGCCCGAACTACCTTTCGGGCTGCAAAACAAAGCCCGAGCCCGGCCCGAGTGTCAAGCCCGGCCCAACCCGGCCCGGGTTTTTCGGGCCGGGCTCGGGCCGGGCTGCCCATGCCCGGGTTTACTTGCGGGTGTGGCCGCGGCCCGTTGGTCTCCACGCCGGTCGTTTAACTAATTAATGTTGAACCTTATACTCCCACTATTCCTTAATACAGTGCATATATGTTATCTTAAAAGCCAAACTTTATTAACTTTGACCAAGTTTATAGAGAATAAAATACTTTATATAATAAGATGGACTATCTCATATTATTATGTATGTGATATTGTAGCTGTAGATAATTTCACCCATAAACATGTTTAGAGTTGACTCCTAAAATAATTTATATACACTAGAAGTATTAAGCCTAAAACCTTACACACTCAAGACCACTTGTACCATCGTTCAGGACAAAGGCCACTTCAAAGTTATTGATCCTAGGCCCCACGATCAGCAGGCATCGGCCTGGCTCGATGAGAATTTTGGGGGCCATTGCTTTGGTTGAAGGAGATTTACATCTCCCACAAGGACCGGACGTGAATACCCCGCAAAAAGAAAAGGACCGGACTTGAAGCACGAGATGTGATGTGTCCTCATCCTAATACTCTTTCGCTTTATGTATTTTCAACTTGTCTAGATCACTCTCATCGGTGTTATTAAGCCAAATCATCATTTCATCTCAAGACTCAATCTACATGTGCCCATCATGTACCCCAACAAACGAGCATAAACCCCCACCGAACCAGCCTAGACAAAGATTACACCAAAAAGCGACGAGTCGGCCCACTGCATGAAATGCAGAAGAAAAGAACTGGCTTCGTGGTGGACCAATATGTCAAAGCCCAATACCGCAAACCGGAAGGCCATGGCTTCCCTAACAATGCTCATCTCTTGGGTTATTTGAAACGAGAGAAATTCTAGTGTTTAGAAAGAAATCCACTAACATTGTCATGCTTATCCACCCCTTCTACATTCTCAAGCTCATCCAGGACGAGGCAAGGCTTTTGGATCACAGCGGGAGGTAGGCATCTGAGCATCATCATGCCGCACTTTTTTGTGTTGGTAGGTGTTCGTGATGTATAGTTATCTCTATTGGGCTATGATGTGGAACCAATGTGATGTGGAGTCAAGAATACCAACATGAGCAAAATCCAGTTAGGTAGTTATCGCAGAGAAAAATACACCCTCTGTACTAAATTTAAGCCGTTAATAGGCCATTAAATTCTAGCTCTGCATAACCCGGCAATCCGGCCCATGGGCACCCGAACCGAATAATATTTATATGTATAGATTGTACTCCCTCCTTCCGGGAAAAGTTGTCACCGTGGCTTTTTTGCAAAAAAAAAAACCTTTGCTTTAGTCCGACACAACCCGCACTCCTCCGCCGCTCCTCTGCTCTGCTCAGCTCTACTCAGCTCCCTCGCTCGTCCTCCGCCGCAGCTCCCCTGCTCCGCTGCCTGTCCCCTCCTCCGCCGCCTCCCTGCTCCCGGTCCATTTCCCCGTGCAGCTCCCGCCTCCCATACCTAAAAATCATGTCTTCCCCCAATCAACGGCAGCGAGGACGAAGCGGCGCTCGATCTAGAGGGCACGGGGACGAGGGCAGCGACAAGTGTAGTTCTTAATGATGCAGAGCGCGGTGGATGCTCCGGTGGGCTTCTACGGTGAACTCCATCCTCTCCCTCCCCACCACCAGGACCACCTCCGGTCGCTCCCTTCCGCCCCGCGCCGCAACCACCCTCCCCTTCCCAAGAACCATCGCCAGACCATGTTCATGTCGTCGGAAGGCGGGAGCACCAACGGCTCGTTGCTGGGGCTTCCCCCCTGGACGAGGAGGAGGACAACGAGGCCTGCCCCGTCAATGGTTGCTGCTGAATTGCAGTATTCCTCGGGTCACGACGGTTGCTGTATGTCCCAATGTCAAAGGTTTGACATTTGTTGCTGCTGAATTGCAGTATTCCCCGGGTAACGACGGTTGCTGCATGTCCCAATGTCAAAGGTTTGACATTTGTTGCTGCTGAATTGCAGTATTCCTCGGGTCACGACGGTTGCTGTATGTCCCAATGTCAAAGGTTTGACATTTGTTGCTGCTGAATTATGAATTCTCATCCTCTTTTCTTGTTGATGTTGAATGCTAAATTCCGGCGAGCAGCTCCTCAGGTCGCCGGGCTTCTGGTGAAGATCTTCGTGTGGGTCCTCGAGATGCCGGTGGTGGGCTGGATCTTGCTCTACATCCTCAAGAAGGACAATCTCATCAACAAGGTGCATGCACTTGTGCTGAATGTTTTTTTATGCCTGAGCGTCGCAATTCTGATTCTCAATTCTACTCGCATGTGTACGATGTTTGTTCACCTGTAGGCATTGATCAGTACAGTTTCACCAAAGCAATCTCTGGGCACAGTTATTTTACAGCAGACAATTCACTCTTCTGTGGTGTTTTTACTTTTTGCTGAAATGCTCTGCTGATTCAGAAAAACCATTAGCTGCTGTTGCTGCAGACACCCTAGCCAAATTCAGTTAACTTAATCTGAATAATTCAGTTAACTTAACAGGGGAGCGTGTGTATGCTGCGAACGAATGCATTTACTGAATGTTATTTTGAGGGACATGTTTTTATCAACTCTTAGTTAAGATAAATTAACCGTGTAAGGTGCTCTTTTGATTACTAGTGAAGTGATGCTCTAAATAACATTGCAGCAAGAAAAACTTCAGTTTACTACAGTTTCCATGTTGGAATAGTGCACAAAAGACAAATAGATTATGCACTATTGTGCGCTATTCGGAGCACAATTCAGTGTACTGCAGTTTATTGCATAATTGTGCACTTTTTTAACACATAACTTAGTCTGAAAAAAAATTAAAAGCAACAATGTCTATTCCTGCTACCCTAGTTGATCTAGTTATGCAAATGTTCAGAAATGTCCAGTTTGTACATTTTGAAAAAAGGCTGCCATGGCCACAAAGGATGCCATGCAAGATTGTTCACTTAAACTTCACTGTACAGCAACTTAAATTTTGTGCATCTACTGTTTACTCCACTGTACAAACTTGAATTTGTGTGACATGAGCTTTTGTTGGTTGCTACTCCACTAGATATTGACTGATTAGACTAAACTGTAGGATAGTGGTGCTGGTCCATCTAGGGCACTACTCCCATTTTTGCTCACAATTATTCAGATAAGGACTACTCCTAGTAACAAAACAGATCATTTACTGAAAATAGCTCTACATATTTTAGCAATAGCTCTACATTTACTGAAAATAAACTTGATGTACTGAGAAGAAACTTGGGCATTGTTTACTGAAAATAAACTTTATCTACTGAAAATAAACAATCACTGATCAGCAGCAGTTCTCATCACCATGATAAGATAAGCCAGATGCTCTATTTTTAATTAACAGTAATCCATGATCAGCAGCAGTTTCTTTCACTAATTTTCAGTTAACAACAATCCATGATTTTTTTTATCAAGTGTGATTTTGGGTAAATAAGCCCTCTGTAATTTAGATCTTTACTACTGTCAAGTCTGACTTGTCAATGAGAAACCAGTAACTAGTCAATGTCAAAACTGTGAAAACTGAAAACAAATTCAGTAAATTTGATCTTTTATGCTGCATTGCTGAAAATTGACAGTAAATTTTCATGTACTGAAATGAAGGCTCAATGCTGCATTGCTGACTGGATAAATTCATTGCTGAACAATTTCTGAACTTTAATTTGTTCATTGCGTATATGAAGGCTCTCTAGCACATCAGGATGATCCACTCATCAAATTACAGACTAGATGATCCGCTGCTACTCTAATTCACCTCAATTTGATCTGCACAACAAATTAACATCAATTTGACATTGATTTCAGGGCGCTGGCTACCTTTCAGTAGCAGCAGAGGCGGCGAGGAGGAGCTGGGTCGCCTGGACGAAGAAGAAGAAATCGGCAAGGAGGAAAGGGTGGGCGGCGGTGGTCGCCTCTGTAGCAGGTGGGCGGCGGCGTTGGGCCCTACAGTGTTTGCGCTGGTCACCTCGGTGCACGGCAGTGGAGCAGCGGCTGCCCGAGGTCTTGCCCAACTCCCACAGCAGAGTGCCCGGCCTTGGCACGCCGGGGTTGCGACCGGAGATGCCGGGGTTGCGACCGGAGATGCGAGCAGAACGACGAGTAGAGCCGCCCATGAGCCGTGGAATCACCGCCCGTCGAGGTGTCGCCGCGGAGGAGCAGGTGGGCGGCGGCAAAGCTCGCCTCCGCAGCGCAACTAGGCAAGGGCGGCGCAAGATGGCAGCTGCGGGGCAGGTGGGCGGCGGCGCAAGTGGGACTTCATCACGCGGTGCTCGCAGGCGATGGGGGGAGACGAAGGCTAGAGCATGCGGTGCCGGCGGGCGTCAGGGGAGGAAGAAGGGCTGATTAGAACTAGATTTAAAATGAAAGGTTTTTTTTGTAAAGTTACAATTGAACTACGCTGGTGACAACTTTTCCCGGACGGAGGGAGTATATTGGTAGTACAGTTGCATCGAGGGGTAACGCATAAAGCCAAGCCACTGACGTTAGCTATCAAAAATTTCATTCCAAGCCATGACAACTAATATTCTCGCACTCGGTTGCATCCAAATGGACAAGCATGCTACCAGATTGACCATATGGATTACAGCACCGCCAACCACTTGTATATATGACTTGAACAGGCATCAGCCCAGAGAAGGGTGGACATATAAAAAAGCTTCATTGCTGCTCCAAGGCATACTTATTACAACTAATCAGAAAGCATCATCAGAACTAATCAGACTTGAAGTACTTCATGGTGGTAGTTCATACTCTTGTAGCTTGTGATTATCTAATATCAAGATTTCTAGGCGGGCAATTTTATTCATATACGTTTCATGAAAATTATGTCGTTAAAGGAGGTAGTAGTTCAAGGTAGCCCACTGAAAGCTAAGGAATTAACCACATAGGAGATCAAGATGTAGAATACACTGAAGTTCAAATGAACATATTACTGGAAATATCAACGGTGCATAGAAAGGGGGCAACACACAAGAGGCAAACATAGACATATATAGGGGAGGAGTGCTGCAGATTAGGCTGCACCCCTGTGGGCCCTGGGAGTAAGCATGTAGGCACGCAATATCCAACGCATTCATATGGGCAAACCCCACTCTATATCCGATACACTTGGCGATCCGCGTTGCAGATGCTCTTACACCCCTGTGTGACATTTCAGCATTCAAATGGTTGCTCACTGAAAGCAAGCCATCCCAATTTGCACGCTTCCACCTAGTCACACAAAACCCTAACCCTAACACATACCATAAATACAAGTGATGGTATCTGATCTCAATACACCTCTGAATGAGCCTTACTCATCATCGCCATCAACAGCACTTTGGCGCAAATCCCACAAAGAGAACAACAGAGAAGCCAATAGTCAAAGAGCGCAAGATGGCAAGGAACCACAGGAGAATCAGTAAAAGCAGAAAGAATCACTATATCAGGAGCAAATCATGAACTGGTGGACACAAAAACTGGGACATGTATAAGTAAATGGCTCAGATACACTCCCATCTCAACACTATAACTGAATTTCTGGTAGAATGACCATGAACATTTATATTTGTGAACGGAGGGAATAACAGTTAAGAAGGGAGCCTTGGAGCAGCGGTAAAGCTGTAGCCTTGTAACCTTGAGGTCATGGGTTCGAGTCCTGGAAACAGCCTCTTGCAGAAATGTAGGGAAAGGCTGCGTACTATAGATCCAAAGCGATTGGACCCTTCCCCGGACCCTGTGCAAGCAGGAGCTACGTGCACCGGACTGCCCTTTAGGGAGTAATAGTTAGCCGCTAAACTGGTTACTTGCTGTGACACAAGCCATCCTAGTTTAGCACCAAGTAAATCGATTCAGGTGTTAAGATAGAAGCTCTCACAGGGAGGTTATATCATCACAGCCATTCATGAACATGATACGAAGAAAACAGTAATCTTGACAGCTGAACTTGCCCTATACGACCCTTAAGTTGAAACCAGTAAAGAAGTAACGCGAAACCAAAAGTACAAACTGATAAGTAGATAAAGAGTACAATAGAAGGATGAAATTATCAAGTCAAATAGCAATTGAAACAAGCAAACTGACCCAGCACCAAATAAGATAGTTTCAAAAGCCATCCAAGGGACAGCAGAATTATCATAGCCATTCAAGAAGAAGGAAGAAACGGAAAAAGGAAAAAAAACAGAAGAAATAATTAAGTGTGGCTGGAGTACTGTTCCTAAAACAACAGAACTCGTTGACTACTGCAAAACCAACAAAATGTGTAGGAAAAAAGGAAAAACAGTCCCTTGCATCCACCAGACCATGATTTTACCGAAAGAACTAATATCATAACCAAACTCTCAACATATCTTTAACATATACATGGATGCGAGCAAGCAAGAAATACAAATTCTCAGAAAGGAAAAGATCAGTTCAAATTTTGGGAAGGAAACACTTATTTTTACTCAGAACTTTATTGGGCGGGAGTCTCGGAATTGGCCAATTTATAGAAGGTAGTCATGGTATTTTTGCAACAAGAGATTATAAGAGGTAGATACAGGCTTATGACAACATTGTGTTTTTCCACGTATTGCCTTCTATAAGCAATTAAAATGGTCATCAGCAGAAAGCAAACCGTGCAAATTGTATTCCTTGAGACCAGTTAGCAGTTGCTGTGCTGGACCAAAACAGTAGAAAAGAAGTTTGACAACTTGCCAACTTGAATGTACATCACTGCCAAAAGAACCAGTAAAAATTTAATAGGGGTAGTAAATAAGGACATGGAATATGACCAAAGAACTAGCCATGGGCAATTGGGCAGGGGTGCGAGGAAGCTAGCTATCCATGTGCCAGAACCATGAGTTGGTTGCGAGATCCTATGGGTTTGCTGTTTTCCATGTGCCAGCTCTAGCCTACCCCAACTTGTTTGGAACTAAAGGCTTTGCTGTTGTTGTTGGTAGTAAAGGAGGACATGCACAGATCATCTTCCGCATATTTAACCACTCAACAGAATGACCATCCAAGACAGAGCCATCAATATTCGGTCAGAATGAAAAGGTCATAAAAGAGGGGAGAGCGTTTTTTTAATACCCACGGCTCCTCGAATAATCGAAGACAGGTTTATTGTCAGCCAAGTTTGATCATCATCGCCCCTTATAAATAGATAGAGAGATCCCTTTGCGCATGCAACAGGTAAGGGTGAAAAGTCGGTTGGACCAGATACAGAATATCTGCAGCTAAGCACAGTATCAGCAGCTGGAGGGCGATTAGAACATGAGGAATAGTTCACAAAATCCTGGGGAATTTTTGGGGAGTACTATTTGAATGAGTGACTCAAACACCATGAATCACCAAAGTTGGGAAATGCTTCAGGTGGTACAAAGTACTGGGAAATTTTTGGGGAGTACTATTTGAATGAATGAAGTGGTACCATAAACAATAAAATATCTGTCTCCCTCTCCCTCTCTCTCTCCAGCAACAAATTGCCGCAACTAGTAACTTGCTGCAGCGCAAGGCCTCCTAGTTTAACGACCAGCTGTCTAACTGGGCAAATTTGAATGGAACCAACCTAGGAGACGTGAAAGCATCTCTATCACAAGATAGTTGAAAGATCTCCAACGCCAAGGGGCAGAAATCACCATAGCCATTCAGAAAATAATAAAACTCATCAACACACAACGGAAACAAATATGCTGTGTTCAGAAGTTAACTTGGAACACTGCACTGATGTCCGTATTACTGGCAACGAAAGAAGCAATTGACATTTGTACACTTCAGATAAAAGGAGTAACTACAAGCCAAATAAAAATAGGATGACATAAACTTTCCGTTTTGAAACAGCAGAAAAGCATAAGCTTGCAAAAAGGGATGCACATAATACAAACAGAAAACAGGAAATGCAGCTCGCCCGTTTATCCCATGAAAAATGGGTTCTAATGCTAAATAGTCAGACATGTAACACTGGATAGTGGCAATACTATTCCACCATGAAACTGAACAGCGGTCAGTCCAACCTCTGGCAAAATGAAAACACAGCCAAATCAAGAATACTGAATAAAATTTAAAATATATAATGAGAAGAGGGCCAACCGCCAACATATAAATCCCAAATGACTCAAGCAAAAGCTCCAGGAGGACATCCAGTTATGATAAGACAAAATCAAGGTTTTTGAGTCGATGAGTCGGCGAGTCGCTCAGGGGGGGCGACTCTAGACTAGTCGTGACTCATGGTCGACGAGTCGACATGCGATGAGTCGACGTGAGTTAAGTAGTAGGGAGCAGACCAGCGGCAACTAAGGGAGGAGCCGCAGCAGCAAGAGATGGGAGGGGCAGACCTGCAGTAGCAGCAACCAAGGGATGAGCAGCAGCAACCAGGGGAGAAGGGGACGAGCAGCCAGCCAGCGGCAGCGGCTGCTGCAGAAGAGAGCTGGGTCGGGGGAGGGGAGTGGAACTGTTCGATCTAGGTTTCCAGACGCTCCAATCTTCCTTCAATATTGGCCCAGAAGCAATATTAGCCCAATAAGGCCCAATGAAACCCTAGCCTGCCTAGCTCAATCTGAACCATCTATATTCTCTAATCTTCACCGTCCATCCACTCTCTTCTTTCTCTCTCTCTCACCTGCTCCCCTTCCAGCCTCCAGGAACGAATCGACAGCCGCAATGGCCTTGCTGCAGCTCCTCTTCCATGGCTTCTCTGCCTTCGCCCCTTCCTCTCCGCCTCCCCCATCCTTCTCTGCTCCGTTTTCTACGCCCAACTCCTCTTCCATCACAGGTTGATCGAGTCGTTCGACTCAAAAACCGCGACTAGTCGAGACTAGTCGGGACTAGTCGATCAAGTCGCTCGACTCATCCAATGATTCGAGTCGACAGGTTGAGTCAACCTTCATGTAACGACTCGTCGACTAGTCGACGACTAGTCGCGACTAGTCGTTCGACTCGAAATCCATGGACAAAATATAAGAGCCTTTCTAACAAATACACTTTTGCAGTTGATAAATTTATTTGACACTCATTTCGAATCCGTGCAAGGGATCTGTGCCACGTTGATGCATCAGAAATGTGGCAGTTAATATTGACAGCAGCAGCTAAAGAATAGACTAACTACCAATGAACTAAATAGCATAGAGAATCATAACAAAAGGTCTGCTCTGACCAAAACAAATATGAAGGTAATATGAGCTTCAGATTATAAAAAACAGAGACATAGCAGATCAAAGGGCAATCGATAACCAGATGAATAGAACTGTCAATAGCTACAAGCATTGGAGGAAAAAAGGGCAATCGTTTGACTCATATATAGTACGTACAACTAGAAAGGCAAAAACGATGCCAACTAGAAACCAACCCAAGTAAAGCTAGGGTTGTTGGGTTCGTCACCAAGAGAAGATATCAATCCAGATCCGGATCTCACATCAACACAATAGAGAAATAGAAAATTAAAAACAATGTATAGTGGAGAAAAAAAAACTGAGTATTTGTAGCGTAGCAAGAGGGCTCAGTTTTGCCTTTTATCTTGAAGCCCAACACTCACGTCTCTTGCTGCATAACCTACCCATCGCGATGTAATTGAACTGCCCTGGTTATCACTCATCAGAATGACCATCCGAGGCGCAGAACATCCAACATTAGCCATGAATTGAATAGGCTGCAAGAGAAGTAAGGGTGAGAGCTCTTAAGGGCATCTCCAACGCCGGCACCCATTTGGGGCCTATTTAGTACCCACATGCCACGGCTGTCTTGATTGCTCAACACATAATTATTTCAGCCGCAGGCATCATCATCGCCCTTTTTTTTTAAAAAAAAAAAGGTCAAACCCCCCAAGCAACATGACCATAACATCCATCATCCATCCATCCATTCATCCATCAGACTAGCCATAGTGGTGAGTAACTTAGACAATCTCAGGAGCTGCTCATACCTGGCCTTGACCGACCAAACCTCCTGGTGTGGACGACACATCAGACAACGCCTTACGGTTCCCAGCCACGCCACAACCAAATCCAAGGCAATGGACTGGCGGCGGCTGGCAGCACCGTAGAGACCGGGAACTGACATGGCAGCTACCCGGACGATGGGTCAGCGAGTCGGCAATGAAAGCTTGACTGATTTGTTTAAGGGAGAGAGAGAGAGAGGGGGGGGGGGGGGATACAAGGATCGTAAGCAAAAGAGGGCTCAGTTTTGCATTTCATCTTCAAACCCAACACTCACATCTCTTGCTGCATAATCTACCCATCACAATGTAAGAGAACTGCCCTGGTTATCACTCATCAGAATGACCGTCCAAGGTGCAGAACATCCAACATTACCGATGAATTGAACAGGCTGCAAGGGAGGTAAGGGTGGGCTCTAATTTAGTACCCACAGGCCAGTCATCATCATCGCCCCTCATTTTTTACCGAAAAGGAGGTTGTACCCCCGGCCTTTGCCCACCAAGCAAGATGACCCTCATATCCATACATACATACTCCCTCTGTAAAGAAATATAAGAGCGCTTAGATCATGCTCCCTCCGTTTCTAAATATAAGCCTTTATAGAGATTCCAATATGGACTACATACGGAGCAAAATGAGTGAATTTACATGCGTGCACATGTCCACCCATCCAACCCCATCAGCCTCAGGAGCTACTCATGCCTGGCCTGGACCGAACAACCAAACCTGATGACGCCCCAGATAACACCGTATGGTTCCCGGCTCACGCCACAGCCAATTCCAAGGCAATGGAACGGCAGAGGCTGGCAGCACCGCAGCAGTGAACTGAAGAGGGCACCACCCAGACGATTGGACAGCGAGTTGGCAATGAGAGCTCGACTGATTTGGCTTAGGGTTAGAGGTAGAGGGGTGGGGGTATATGTAGCATAGCAAAAGAGGCTCAGTTTTGTCTTCCATCTTCAAGCCCAAACCCTCACCATCTCTTGCTGCATAATCTACCCATCACGATGTAAGAGAACTGCCATGGTTATCACTCAACAGAATGACCATCCGAGGCACAAAGCAACCAACATCAGCAATGAATTGGACAGGCTGCAAGAGAGGCAAGGGTGGGCTCTAAGGCCAACTCCAACGCGGACACCGATTTGTTCAGCTCTGTTTAGTACCACCACGCCACGGCTGTCTTGATTGCTCAAGACATGATTATTTCAGCCATCATCATCATCACCATCATCATTGCCCCTCTTTTTCCCCCAAAAAGGAGGTTCACCCCCCGTCCGGGAAGGCAACATGACCATGATATCCAGACATACATACTCCCTCCGTTCCAAGATGTACTCCCTCCGTCCCAAACTAAGTGTCATGGTTTTAGTTCATGACACATGAACGCATACATCCATCCATCCATCCTGCTCAGGAGCTGCTCATACCTGGCCTCGACCGACCAAATCTCCCAGCTCGAACGACGCATCAGACAACAGAGCACAGTTCCAGCCCACGCCACAACCGAATCCAAGGCAATGGAACGGCGGTGGCTGGCGGCTCCGTAGCGGTGTGGAACTGATGCAGCGGCCACCGGGACGATGGGTCAGGGATCCGGCAACGAGAGCTCGCCTGATTCGGTTTAGGACTTACCGGTGTGAACAATGCTCGCGCGCAGACACAGAGTGAGCGAGTGTGTGTGAGCCTGAGAGAGAGAGAGAGAGAGAGAGAGAGATGGGGATAGTACCGAATCGAAAGCAACATGCAGCCAAGCTGCGACGGCGGCTCAGATCCCGCGCCGGCCCGACCAAGCCCTCGACCGGAGCGCACCACGGGCCCCGCCGCCCGGTCCCCAGCCCGCGCCGCTGCGGACGCCTCCCGCACAGGCGGCATTCCCGAGGGGGGCCCCCGAGCCGATGCGTGACGGCGCGGCGGGAGGGGCTGGGCCCGAGGAGAGGCGACCCGGCGCGCCCGCCGCTCGGGAGACCGGCCGGCGCCAGGCGGCTCCTCCATCATCGCCGCCGTTTGGGGAGGGACGCGGCCATCAGCCACGGCGAGCGGGACGGACGGTGCGGCGGTATTCGATTGGATCCGATTAGAGCGGTCGCATCGCGTGCTATGCTCGCCGCCGCACGCAGCCATGCCGCCGGTGGCCTCTCGCAGCTGGACTGATCTGAGGTAGCTAGCTAGCTAGGGTTCGGCGGCGACGGGAGAGGAGAAGAGATGGATCCAAATTAAGTTTCTGATGAAAATGGTGATTTAGGCAAAGGTAACCCGAGGAGGCCTGCGAGGGCCGAATGAAAGAAAGGGGGACTGGTCTCACGGTGCATTTTCTCTTGGCATTTTATTTTAGAGTAAAATGCACCGGCAGTCACTCTACTTGCGAAAAGCGCTCAGTTTGGTCACTGTACTTAGAGATACGGCCAATACGATCACCCAATACAACAAGACGTGTTTGTACGATCACTATTACTCGTATGCCACCCGACGCCGCTTGGTTTGACCACGTATTGACCTATCCTTGACGACAGCTGGCATTAAGCAGGCGGTAGCGCGGTGTTTTTGCAGAATCCCCCCTGGTTCGTTGTGCTTTAGCCCAAAACGCCTTGCCTGTTCGGCTTCGATCATAACAGGGGGAGGAGGAGGAGAGCAGGGGCAGAGGAGGCGATCGTCGGCGGCAGCGCACCATCTCCGGTCATCGAGATCGCGAAAGGGCCGGAGTCGCCGCGGAGGTGCGCCGCATCTCCTCAGGATGGCGCTTGTTCGTCGGCCAGATGGAGCTCCTCCACCGTACTACGGTAAGCCCCACGTACATCCGCCATGATTGGTGCTTGCAGTCTCCGATTCCGCGATTTAGGGTTTCGCATTGTGCACATGGAGTTAGGAGGCCAATTTTGCCCGCAAGTTTTCACAAGATTTAAGCTAGGGTTTTTGCCTAACAAATTGGGGGTTTCGGTGTATGGTTTTTGGCTGACAAATTAGGGGCTAAGTGCTTGTTTGTGGGTCATTCTGAAGCAATTGTAGGCCTTTTAGATGTTTGAACATACTATTGGGGTTTTAGGTTAGCAAAGGTGGTTCCTTGTAGGACAGAATTGTGCAGAATTGTGCTCTGTTTTCATCTTTGACAGTTGACAGAATTGTGCTCTGTTTTCATCTTTGACAGAATTGTGCTTTGTTCTCATCTTTGTAGGACCACGCAGCAGGAAATTTTTAGTTCAATTTAACCATGGTGGATATTTCCTTGGCAAAGGTAGCAACCGTTCTTATGTCAATGGGCATGTGTTGTGGTATCATGATTTGGATACAGTGACATGGTCCCCAATCATGGTTGAGCACCTAGTTGAGGAGATTGGTTGGGAGATGGCAGGAAGGCTGAAGGTTTACTACTACATTCCAATCCTAACCTTGCAGAAGAATGGCTTGAGAGGAATAAGAGGAGATGGAGACACAGACCAGATGATAACCTTTGTTGATCTTGGCCACCACTCATTCAGTCTGTATTTAGACCATGAAGACAGTCCGAATTCAAATGATGATGATGATGTGGTCAATTTCCCAAGAGTGCATCTACCCCCAGTGTTTAGTCCTTCTAAGAAAGAGTTGATCGGTCAGAAAGTACTGAGGCTGTAAATGCAGAGACAGATGTTCATGTCCCTGAAGGTGTAGGGCAGGAAGGTGAAGCAATCCCAATACAAGTTGTGTATCCAGAGAGCTTAGATGTTGATGTGGGCAATTATGTGTTTGCAAGGAGGGATTGTTCTTTTGGTAACCAGGATGAAAATGCTGCAGCTCCAGATGATCTCCAGGAAGCAATACAACACGGAAGTGATGAAGCTGGATTATCAAGAGTATGCAAAAGGAAAAGCAGACAGAAAAGCAGTTCTGATTACATTGAAGATGTTGATAGTGACTCAGATGACTCTGACTTTGATCCTGGAGCCATAGTGGACAGTGACTATGACATTAGTGATGGTGATGATGATTTCTATGCTGACAATGTAGACATGGATGAGCCTGTGGTGACAGAGAAGAAGAAAGAAGAGAAAGGGAAGCAAAAAGTTGAAAAGGGAAAAGAAGCGGTGAAAGGAAATGAGAAATATGGAGATAAAGCAGCAGCATATGATCATGAAGATGAGTTATATGCTGACAATTTTGTAACCAGTTCTACAATATACTTCTTTACCCTACTTATGACTATGCTTAATGCCCTGGTTATAACATTGCCCAACATATGGTCACATTTGTCCTTTCCAACTTGGAGCAGTTCCATAGTTATTTTGCAAGCAAAATGAACACAACATTTCATTGCCTAATTTGATAGCACACACACAAGCATCAGCAACTAGCTTTGCAATGCACACACACAAGCCAAATATGACAATGGTCAAATGTGCCCAAATTGACAACACACACACACACACACACAAGCATCATAAACTAGCTTTGCAATGCACACACACAAGCCAAATATGACAATGGTCAAATGTGCCCAAATTGACAGCATCACCATAAGACATCAAAGATGATCCATTAACTTCCATTTACAGTACAAGATTGTCACTTGCATTACATATTACCAGATACAATGCAAAAGATTGTCACTTGACACTAACAATACTACCACATAGTACCAGCTCATCTCCTAACAAACTAGGCATCATTCCTAACACACTAACAGTGAAATAGCCATACTGCATGAACTACATATTGCATCTACTCCATCACTTCTTCAGCAGAGAAATAACTACAAGCACTGCAACTACAATGAGTGTTGCCAACAGTGCCTTCATCATCACCAATATTTCATTGCCTAAACCTACAAGTGCCTCTGCTTGCTGATTGCTCATTTGCCCTGGAACTCTTCCATGATTTCCAACTTCAAAGCCTGGAAGTTCAACTGCGCCTCCACCTGCATAACTTTCATTCCTTGCTTGCACCAGCTCTTCCCTCCTATCTTCTGCAACTCCTAATGCATCTACGGCTTCATTGCCCGCGAGAAACTGATTATCCAGCAATTAGCCAATGTATTCCAACTCCCAATGCCATAAATGGTCCTGAAGATCAAAAGAAAAGAACAAATGCCAAAAATCACATTACAAGTTCCCAAGATTCGACCAAAATGAAGAACAGGGATGCACTCCACTTACACCAACAGGACACCTGTAGAAGACCCAACCCTCGTGCTTCTCCGTGTTGGAGAGATAGAACTTAACACGAGTGCGGCAAGAAGGGCATCTGATGAGTGGCACCACCATCGAACGACCACCGAACGAATACCTGACCGAGCTCGTCGACATGGGGAGTGGGAGGGAGAGGAGAGGGAGGCGGCAACCGGCAAGGAGAGGGTGGCGGCAAGCGGCAGGGAGACGCCGCCGACAAGCAGCACGGAAGAGGGCAACGACAAATAGCAGGGAGAGGGCGGCGGCAGAGTGGGGAATTAAGGATTCCGCCACAGCGTGGGGTATTTCAGGGTGGTCGATGGATAATTACATGCGCGGGGCTAATTTGCAGAAATAACCCTCATCGTGCCGATGTGGACGACACTGTCTGGTTAAAGCGAGCGGCGACGGGTGGCATACGAGCAACAGTGACCGTACAAACACGTGTTGTCGTATTGGGTGACCGTATTTGTCGTATTTCTAAGTACAGTGACCAAACTGAACGCTCTTCGCAAGTTGAGTGACTGCCAGTGCATTTTACTCTTTATTTTATTCAACAAGGTCGGCTAATTTTTCTACAGAAAACTTCTGATCTATTCATGGCAATCATGATAGTACAAAGAACATCAAAAGTAACAAAAATTCAATTTAAATTTGTAGATCATCTAGCGACGACTACAAACACCGAAGGCGTGGCACCATCATCGCCCTACACTCGTCGAAGCCGTGCAAATTTTGTTGTAGTAGATAGCCGGAAAGTTGTCGTGCTAAGACCCCATAGTACCATAACAACAACCACCGCCGATGAAAATAAACTAAGATTGAAAGGATCTAACTCGAAGACACAAGAATATATATGAACAAAGACCGGATCCGAGCTGATCCACCAAAAACAACCATGACTAAACCCCTGTGAGATACGATGGAGACACACATCTACACGCACTCCGACGATGCTAGACGCACCTTATGGATGAGGGCTAGGCGGGGAGAACCTTATTCCGTCTTCAGGGAGTCATCGTCGTCCGGCCTTCCACTACACATAACACAAACCCTAACAAAACTCAAAGAAACATCTAAAAATGGAGTCCTCCCGCCGGAAAGGGTCGGGATCCACCACACCATATGGCACTAAGGCCGCATGAGACGAGGCAGAGCAGATTGGCGGCGCCAACAGTAGGCGGGAACCCTAGTCGCGTGTTCGCTTGGGAGGAGAGATGGAGAGATAAGTTGAATCGGAACAACGTGTTGGCCAGTTCTTTTGTGGCTTACTTGGAGCTGTGGAAGTTGCCCCTACCCAGTTTATTCTAAAAGCCTAATATAAAATATTACTTTAGAAACTTCCTAATTAAGGGTTATCAGTCAAACATGGACCATCAATCAACAACAATTACTAAATCCACCTCAAACAACGTCCCCCTTCATATAGCTAAAAATAGAGAACCTAGGGCCCGTTCGGATCCCGTCATCGCCCGTGCGCAGAACAGACGGGAGACACCAGGGACTGCAAACGTCCCTTGCCGATTCATAGATAGAGCGCAAGGTGAGGGCCTACCGCAATGAGAAATGCACGAAATGACACAACAATCTACCCAGGTTCGGGCCGCATGATTTTGCAATGCCCTACTACTTCTTCATGTGTGGTTTATTTGGTGAGCAGTGGACTACAAGTCCTTTACGGGAACAGTAAGAGTAGTGTACTCCTACCGGTGTTCTACCAAGCATTCAACCCTCTTCTTAGTAGCCAGGTCCTCCCAAGGGGTATCATAATGGCTTCATTGCTAAGGAAACTACCTCGCCCCGACAAGGTAGGTACGCGCATTAAATGCGCGATGAAGTGTTATCGTCTCCTGACTCCCGGGAATGAACAACCATCTTTTCACCGCCGCTCAAGGTGGTGCCTTCGTCTGGTCATCCTTTCAGTATGTAAGCGGATGACTTGACCCCGGCGCCGCTGTAACTGCACCGCCCAGGCTGCCTGCTAAGGATGGCAATTTTATCCATGGATATCCGACCCGAATGGATAGGGTTTGGATGTGCTTTTGTGTCCATGGCGGCGCCCAAACCCGACCCGATTGTTCGTGGGTAGGGCATGGATATAATATTGTACCCATGGATATACCCAAACCCGACCCAATAGTATGACTTAATGGGGGAAAATGTGCTATCCCTACCCCACGGTCACATGTCCCACGACAATTTTACACTTTTTTTAATCTAAAACATGCACAAGAAGTTACACAATCCCCATTGTAACTTTTATGAGTTGACATTCAATCCCCTCCGTAACATACTCCAATGCCCCTTCCCTTATTTTTATCTCCTTAAATGACTCGTCATTCTCATCTGTTAGAAAAATACTAAATGATCTTAGGTTGTTAGTGGATGTTGATTTATCATAAGTGAAGCCTAGCCTGCCACGAGGTGAAGAATGGAAGAGTTTATGTTTATATTGTGTTACGTCTTATTTATATGTCTCGAGAGGACCCAATGGATATCTAGTGGGTATGGATATCCATCGGATTTGGACATGGACACAGTTTTTCACCCATGGATTTTTTCATGGGCGGGCAAAGACTGTCTTTATGGATATGGATATGGATTTCATATTGTTCAACCCGATCCAAACCCGACCCATTGCCATCTTCACTCATGACGTGACACAAAAAGGACTGTACAAGCAAGAAGAACTAATGCCATGTGTTGTAGAAGAACTAATGCAATGATGCCACATCACCAAGTTATGCATGGAGTCACAAGTTACTTTTTACATTAATCCCTTCATGTAAAACATACCACCTCATGCATGACTTTTTTTTCCAGGGAATTAAGTCATGTAAGACACTTTTGCATCTGTTTTTGCATTAATTTTAGTCTTATTATATCATTTAATCGTACATGTTTTTATTCTTAAAATAGCTACAAACCACCACCTAGTTTTCCTTTCCACGCAACAATGCCTCAACAAAGTTATGCATGGAGTCATAAGTTACTTTTTTTATTAACCCTTTCATGCAAAACATACCACCTCATGCATGACTTTTCAAGGGAATTAAGTCATGTGAGACACTTCTATATTTGTTTTTTACATTTATTTTAGTCGTATATCACTTAAGGTCTTAAGCATACAATTATTTAACAAGGTTCCCGCAGCAACTCGCGGGACATCGCCTAGTGTTCCGAAACCATGGTTTCAACACAAGGAAACCATGCGTTCAACACAAGCTGGGTACTTGTGTGGATGTCCATATCCGATTGACCAGCTGACCGCTAGTCGCCGTACCTAAACATATCTATACCACTACCATTTAATGTACATTATTTATTTATTTTTGAACCGGGCATAACCCCTTTCCATTACTGCGACATAACGGAAATACAAACAAGTCCACAGAATGAGACGGGAGAGGGGAAGCGGGTTCAAGCATAGCCGAGAAACCTACTGTGAGCACTCGCCATCGAGATAAACCACTGTAGGGCAAAAACCCGGCGACACCAAGTCATTCAGAGTTTCAGACGAGGCAACCCCCAGACAGCTCACAGGTGAGCACCAAAATGACAGTCCCACACAGGGGAGAGACTTCAGGAATGAAACATAAAACCGAGGCAACATCAGAAATACGCGTCTTCTTGTGATGACGCATCACCATTCCCTCCAGCAGTTCTCCAGCGAGCTTCTCAGTCTTCGTTTGCAACGCAGATGCGCATCAGCCTCAATGCACTATTCTTCAGCATGTCTACACCTGCTCGCAGGTCCACCACATCCTCTTGCTTCAACAGTCTTGCCCAGTAACCAAGAAAAGCACACATAGAAAAGCAACATTCAAAAGGTGTTTGCAAACACTTAGATTCGAACGTAACACCATTGCGACATGTCCAAATAGCCCAGCAAAGTGCAGCTATGCCAACTGTGTAGAAAATCTCCCCACTTGGAAAGTAAACATAACACCAGGAGTAAGCCTGCCATAAACTGTTCGGGCACAAATCAGTGCCGAGTATGCAGGCAACACTTCTCCAAGTCACCCTAGCTATAGGGCAAGTTAAGAAGAGATGCTGAGAAGTCTCATTCTCTCCACAGAATGAACATTTCGGGTTTCCTTTCCACCCTCTTTTTTTCATCACCTCCCGAGTAAGGATAGCATCCTGGAATAGCTGCCACATAAAGATTTTGATCTTTAAAGGAACACCAGCTTTCCAAACCCACCCAAAACTGCACCCTGTGATGTTTCTTTCCAAGAAAGAATAAACCGATTTGGTCGTAAAGACTTTTTTGGGACCCAGGCCCCACTTAATGTAATCTAATTCATCAGATACACAGCTACCTCTAGCCTCCGAAAGAAACATTGCATTCAGGTACACTTAATGTAATCTCCTTCCAAAGAAAGTTAAAGGATCTGCCTCCCAGCAATTTTCCACAGTGCATTCAGGGGAGTTGCAGATTGAGAATAACTGAAGGGAACTGGTCCTTAAATGGTTTCTGATCACCAATGGGATCGATCCAAACCCTTGCTATATTCCTAGATTGAATAATAACTCTTCTGCCATATAAAGGTTTTTCACCTTCATAATAGCTTTCCAGCAAGGCGAATCATTCACCTTTGCTTTGACAGAAGCTACCGTATCTCTACCAAGGTATTTAGCTTTAATAATCTCCTGCCAAAGACCATTTTTGGTCTCCAACTTCCACCACCATTTAGTAAGAAGGCTTAGGTTTTGCTTATGTAAATCTTTCACACCCAAACCACCTTTCTCCTTCGATCTACAGATACGAGTCCATCGCACTAGATAGTAGCGTTTTCTCTTTTTAGACACTTGCCAAAAAAATCTTCTACAGTGTTTATCCAACCTGTCAATAATGGTCTTCGACAGGAGGAACATAGATAAGTGTACATTATAACTGTTGATCATTTAAATCTAGGACATTGATAAGTGTCACACGGGTGACACAAACACACGGCAACTTCGAATATTTTTCAGACAAGTTTAGTGACATGAGGATGAATACTTTCTTTTCAAATGGCAGGTTTACTTTTTTTAGGCTTTTTTTCAGATGGCAATTTTAGTTGTAAAAAACGTCAGGTCCAGATTGCTTCGTGCATGACACTTATCATTTGGGTAAATGGTCGAGAGTAGTAGTAGCCTGCCACTACCTCCACCGTATTGAACATTGCTTGCAGCTTGAGCTGAGTAGCTGAAACTGCCAGTTCCAATCCAGCCGATGGAGACTGCGGCACTTCAGAATCCAGATGAAACTGTATAACGAGACATAACGGTAGACAGGTAGAGGAAACTCAATATTTAGATTCTCAACATTATGCCTCTAGGTAATGAATAATAAAAATCTTCCTTACAAATAGTAGTTATGTACTGGGCATTATCTGTGTATGTATAGCAACAATTTCAAATAGTTTATTCTGATATTTACTGGGCATTATCTATGTATATGTATGGCAACACTGAACATATATATGGCTAGAAAATAGTCAAGAATATTCAGGGACAACTGTAGTTCTCGCAAAACGAAATACACCTTCTGTTCCTAAATGTAAGACGTTAATTGAACTGCCAAAACAGCTTACATTTAGGAACAGAGGTAGTACTTAAAAATCTCAAACAACATAACTTACAAACAGCATCAACAGGCCACTAAATTCTGGGAGTAAACTGTACTAGGCACATAGCTGTCAAAAACAAAATACAGGGAACTGGTTCCAGAGATGAAAAAGAGGAATAATATTGTAAGTACAGATTGTGTGGTACTAGTACAGTTGCACCGAGGGCTCATGCATAAAGCCAAGCCACTGACATGGCAATTACTAGTATTCTCGCCATCTTAATGCTCATATGCACTCACACTCGGTTGCATCCTAATGTGATTGACCATATGAATTACAGCACCACCAACACTTGCATATATGACTTGAACAGGCATCACTACAGAGAAGGGCGGCCATATAAAAAAGCAGGAAGGACTAAACAGGAACGCTGAGCATAGAAACAGAACATGCAAGTAACAAAGGACGTACAGTTGCAAATAACAGCATATTTTGAACAAAAGATGTGAAGCCCTCTGCCGCTTCCCAGGGCCCTCAAATAAAGTAGAACCTCTTGATGCATCAGTAAGTAAAAGCATTCTGAGTATGTAAGTGTAAAATAGCACAAAATCCAGTTTGCTATGAGCATATCTTGTAAGTTCCACAGATGATAACATATATTACAGTGAGATCCCAATACTGCTATAGTTCATTAATAGATTGAGAATATTCAAAAACATACATAAGCAAATAACCACAGATTGTAGAAAGAGAGGTCATATTTATCAATAAAAATGGGAGGCTCAGAGTTGGCTTGTCTATCATATGGTCAACCCACTCTGTATAGTGTATCCTTGGTGATCCGCGTTGGAGATGCCCTTACACCCGTGTGACATTTGAGCATTGAAATGGTTGCTCACAGAAAGCAAGCCGTCCCGATTTGCACACTTCCACCTAGTCACACAAAACCCTAACCCAAAACCATACCCGTAAAACAAGCAATAGTATCTGAACTCAGTACACCTCTAATGAGCCTTACTCATCATCGCCATCAACAGAACTTAGCACAAATTCCACAAACAGAATAACAGAGAAGCCAATAGCAAATCATGATCTGGTGGGCACAAAAGTTGGGACGTGTACAAGTAAATGGCTCAGATATACCCCCAGCTCAACACCATAACTGAACTTCTGGTAGAAGGACCATGGAATCTCTCTCTCTCCCTCTCTCTCTCCCTCCCTCCGTCCCTCCCTCCCTCCCTCCCTCCACTGTTAAGTGTATTCATAATTCCAACATTTAAGAATTATAGTTAGCCGCTAAACTGGTTACTTGCTGTCACACAAGCCCTCCTAGTTTAGTACCAACTGAATCAGTTCAGGTGTTAGACAGAAGCTCTCACAGGGAAGCTATATCATCACAGCCATTCATGGACATGACAGGAAGGAAACAGTAATGTTCGCATCTGAACTTGCCCTATATGACCTTTAAGTCGAAATCAGTAAAGAAGTAAAATTATCCGAAAATACTAGTAACTGATAAGTGGATACAGTACAGTAAAAGAATGAAATTATCAAAAGTCAAATAGCAATTGAAAGAAGAAAACTGACCCCGCACCAAATAAGATAGTTTCGAAAACTTTCCAAGGGAAAGCAGAACTATCATAGCATTCAAGAAAAAGGGAGAACAGAAGGAAAATGTGAGTACTGTTCCTAAAACAACAGAACTGGTTGACATACAGCAAAACAAACAAAATGGGTAAAATGGGTAGGAAAAAAGGCCGAAATGTAACCTTGCAAAACAGTCCTTTGCATACCGAAAGAACTAAAACCAAAACCAAACTCTCATCATATCTTTTATGTATACATGGATACAGGCCGGCAAGAAAGACAAATTCTCAAAAAGGTAAAGATAGTCATGGTATTTTCACAACACAAGATTTTTGTGGTTTTCCACGTATTGGCGTCTATAAGCATTAGAATGGTCATCAGCAAAAAAACAAACCGGCCAAATTGTATTCTTAGAGGCCAGTTAGCAGTTGCTGTGCTATGCCAAGACAGTAGAAAAAATGTTGAAATCTTGCAGACTTGAATTTACATCACTGCCATAAGAACCACTAGAAATTTAATGGGGACATAAAGGAGGACATGCAGACAGGAAAAGAGGGCAAACATTTGCTGATCATGTTTCACACATTTAACCCCATGAAAAGAAGGAAGTAAACACATTCAACCACTACCAATACTAGGACCACCACAATGTGACGAGCTTGAGCAAAGCCTGAATGCGCAAAACTGGTCCCTCCATGGACCACAAAATCAGGAGAAGGCAAACCAAACACCATGACAATTTATCACTTTAAACATAATAACTTTTTTATGAATTGGATGTGGGAGCGCACAGTATTAGTTGCATTGAGAGGGCTCAGATTCGCCTTTGATAGATCATACTAGCCCCGCCATCTTCTTTCACCAGATCATCCCCCACCATTGAAGTCAAGCTTTGCTGGTTATCACTCAACAGAATGACCATCCAAGACAGAGCCGCCAATATTCGGTGAGAATGAAAAGGTCCCAAAAGAGGGGAGATCGGGTTTTGATACCCACAGCTCCTCAAATAATCGAAGACAGGTTTATGTCAGCCATGTTTGATCATCATCGCCCCTCATAGATAGATACTCCCTCTGTTCACAAATATAAGATGTTCTAACTTTTTTATGAATCGGATGTAGGAGGGCTCACATTCGCCTTTGATAGATCATACTAGCTCCACCATCTTCCTTGACCAGATCAAACCCCACCATTGAAGTCAAGCTCTGCTGGTTATTACTCAACAGAATGACCATCCAAGACAGAGCCGTCAATATTCGGTGAGAATGAAAAGGTCCCAAAAGAGAGGAGATCGGATTTTTGATACCCACGGCTCCTCGAATAATCTAAGACAAGTTCATGTCAGACATGTTTGACCATCATCTCCCCTGATATGGATAGATAGATAGATAGATAGATACTCCCTCCGTTCACAAATATAACAGTATTTGTAGCATAGCAAAGAGGGCTCAGTATGCGTGTCATCTTGAAGCCCAACACTCACAAGTCTTGCTGCATGATCTACCCATCGTGATGTAAGAGAACTGACCTGGTTATCACTCATCAGAATGACCGTCCGAGGCGCAGAACATCCAACATTAGCGATGAATTGACCAGGCTGCAAGAGAGGTAAGGGTGGGCTCTTAAGGGCATCTCCAACGTGGGCGCACCCATTCAGGCCCTATTTAGTACCCATACGTCACGGCTGTCTTGATTGCTCAAGACATAATTATTTCAGCCACACGCATCATCATCGCCCCTCATTTTTTTCCCAAAAGGACGCCGAACCACAAGCAACATGACCATGATATACATACACATAGGCATGCATACACCCATCCGTCCGTCCATCCATCCATCTCAGGAACTGCTCATACCTGGCCTCGACCAACCAAACCTCCCGCTCAGACGACGCATCAGACAACACCGTACGGTTCCCAGCCAACGCCACAAACCGAATCCAAGGCAGTGGAATGGCGGTGGCTGGCCCCGTAGCGGTGTGGAACTGATGCAGCGACCACCCATCCGATGGGTCAGTGAGTCGGCACTGAGAACTCAACTGATTTGGTTTAGGGTTTGAAGAGAGAGACAGAGGGAGAGGTTACAAAGATCGTAAGCAAAAGATGGCTCAGTTTTGCATTACATCTTCAAACCCAACACTCACATCTCTTGCTGCATAATCTACCCATCGCGATATAAGAGAACTGCCCTGGTTATCACTCATCAGAGTGACCATCCGAGGGACAGCCATCCAACATCAGCCATGAATTGAACAGGCTACAAGAGAGGTAAGGGTGGGCTCTAAGGCCAACTCCAACGCGGCCACTGATTCTATTTAGAGCATGGTTAATAGTATAGCTGGCTGCTGGCTATAGGCCGTCTTGATTGCTCAAGACAACTTATTTTAGCCACAGTCGTCAACATCATCATCATCATCGCCTGCTGCACACCAAGCAACATGATATCATGTACTCCCTCCGTCCGAAAATACTTGTCATCGAAATGGATAAAAGAGGATGTATCTAGACGGGAGTATGCATGCATCCATCCATCCTGCTCAGGGCATGTACAATGGTGGCATATGTATTATACCAGGCCTCGACCGACCAAACCCCCCGCACGGACGACACATCAGACAATCACCCTACGGTTCCCTGCCCGCGCCACAACCGAATCCAAGCCAATGGAATGGCGGTGGCCGGCGGCACCGTGGCGCTGGGGAACTGACGCGGCGCCCGCCGGGACGACGGGTCAGCGATGCGGCAACGAGAGCTCGGCTGATTTGGTTCAGGTGCGCGCGTCCACACCGAGGGAAAGAGAGAGCGCGTGTGAATCAGAGAGAGAGAGAGAGAGATGGTGACAGTACCGAACCCGAAGCAAGATGCAGCCAAGCTGCCAAGATTCCATCGACGGCGGCTCAGATCCGGCGCCAGCACGAGCAAGCCCTCGACCGGGACCCGCCACAGGCCGCGCCGCCGCGGACGCCCCCCGGCACCGGCGGCATCGCCTAGGGGTCGCCAAGCCGATGCGCGGGGCGCGGCGGGAGGGGCTGGCCCCGAGGAGCGGCGAGTCCGCCTGTCGGGAGCCTGGCCGGCCGTCGCCGGCGGCTCCCTCCATCATCGCCGCCGTTCGGAGAGGGGAGAGGAGAAGAGATGGATCCAGATCCGCATGGGGGATGGATCTTCGCTCCAGTTCCAGATCCGCGGCAGGTACAAGGGTCAAAACACGAAATTTTGCCAAAAGCCATGGAGGAGACTCATCACTGGAGAGGAAGAGAAGCCCCGGGAGACGAGATCACGAGAGTGGCGGCTAGACTTGACCGGGCGGTGCACGTGTCGTGTTGGGTCTTCACAGGTGCATTTTCTCGACACACAAGGACTAATTTGAGATTTGACCCAAAGAGCCATTCTTCTGGGTGAACCGTAAATTAAAAATAATAATTAAAAAGACGAGGTAGACCGACGGCGGCACCGGCAGAAGGCAGAAGATATCCTAGCCAAAGGTTTTCTTTCTTTCGTCACATTTTTTTGGTGTTTTATATACCGTGAAGAAATCACATTGGTGACGCTTTAATTTTTTTAAAAGCAAATCAACAAGTCTCTGAGCCCAAAATGCTTCAAAGTGACCTTTTTTTAGGGTGCCATCGCCCGTTTTGTGTTTTCAGTTATGGGCACTACAAATGTTATTTTCTTCACGAAATTTCGCATAACAGTAGAACATTCAAACATGTGTCTTGTAAAGAAATAAGGAAAAATATATTATACTATTATTTTGGATTCACGGTTCACCCGAGAGCAAAAACTCCATGTTCCTAATTCGACATTATATGTGAGTCTGTGAATTCGGAAGTGTTCGTTTCAAACGCATATTTACTATGCACACTCTTGTGTCCTCGCAGATTATCCACGCACACATGCATATAATTGGTTGGGACTAAGACAAAAAATAAATAAAGAGAAAATAAAAAGAAAGATGGTTTGGGATGGGCCATATGGGTTGGGTTTGATGTGTTTGCTGATGTCCGGAGGATTTAGGGGACATCAGTGAAAGGATCGATACGGTTGACTAGAGGGGGGGGGGTGAATAGGCAACTAACAATTTTTAAGCTTTTTTTTTAACAAATTAAACCTTGCAACAAAGTAGGTTGTCTAGATATGCAACTAAGTGGACAATCTATATGATGCAATGACAACTAGCACACAAGCAAGCAGTAGATACAACACAAGTAAGCTTGCAAAAGTAAAGGCACGAAATAACCAAGAGTGGAGCCGGTGAAGACGAGGATGTGTTACCGAAGTTCCTTCCTTTTAAGGGGAAGTACGTCTCCGTTAGAGCGGTGTGGGGGCACAATGCTCCCCAAGAAGCCACTAGGGCCACCATAATCTCCTCACGCCCTCACACAGTGCGAGATGCCGTGATTCCACTATTGGTGCCCTTGAAGGCGGCGACCGAACCTTTACAAACAAGATTGGGGCTATCTCCACAACACTTGGAGGCTCCCAACAACACCACGAAGCTTCACTGCAATGGAGTATGACTTCGAGGTGACCTCAATCGTCTAGGATGCTCAACACCCAAGAGTAACAAGATCCGCTAGGGATAAGTGGGGGAAATCAAATTTCTCTTGGCGGAAGTGTAGATCGGGGCCTTCTCAACCAATCCCGAGCAAATCAACAAGTTTGATTGGCTAGGGAGAGAGATCGGGTGAAATGGAGCTTGGAGCAACAATGGGGCTTTTGGGGGAAGAGGTAAGTCAACTTTGGAGAAGAAGACACCTTTATATAGTGGGGAAACAATCCAACCGTTACCCACCAAACAGCCACGCACAGAGCGGTACTACCGCTTGGGCAGGGCGGTACTACCGCTCCCTCCCAGCGGTACTACCGCGCTGACGAGGGATGCAGAGTCCTGTCCCCCGAGCGGTACTACCGCGGAAGTATAAGCGGTACTACCGCTGCTACTGCCGCTACTAGTACCGTAAAACCTGACACGAAAAACAACGGTCGAGAATCGAGGCGGTAGTAGTCCGGAACCACTGCGGTACTACGACCGAAGTTCGCAAGCGGTACTACCACTCGGGGAGCGGTACTACCGCTCGGGGAGCGGTACTACCGCTTGACGAGCTTCGGCGTACTACCGCTGAGGGCCGCGGTACTACCGCTGGGACAGGACAGGCAGGCACAGATTTAGGAAAGATAGCTCCAATGAAGCGGAGAGAAGCATCGGGTGTGATAAGGATGTGTACATTTTGATTCCACCCTAGCCTTACCAAAGCGGATCCCCTCTTGATAGTACGGTGACTCCTACGAAATTAGACCACCAGCAGAGAAACGAAGGAGCTACACCGTCTTGAATAGAACACCGAGGGGAAGAAATCGTCTCGCGCCAAAGGATGAATCTCTGAAAGAACTCAACGCACACGATTAGTCCGCAAAAGCATTGTCATCAATCACCAAAACATCTTGGGGATAAATATGCCCTTACAATCTCCCCCTTTTTGGTGGATTGATGACAATACGGGATTTGCACAAGCAGGAAAGATATAGGATCGACGCAAAGCCCCACCGTCCTAAAATGTAGAAGGGCTCCCCCTGGATGTGTGCTGTCTAGATAAGTGCTTTGGACTGCACGACACAGATACCAGGATCAACGCTCCCCCTACATTTTAGAGACCAACTACCTAAGCATGATATATGAGAGCAACATAGATAATAGGATAAGCATGCAACTCATAAGCTAGATAGACATAGATAAAGATACTCGAAAGATAAGGTAGCATATGTCTCACACCATATGACTGGAACTTAGGTCTCACTGACACAAACCAGACACAAACCAAACCAGGCAAACTGCGAGAATACACAAACAACGGAAGACACAACACAAATCCCTAAACTCTCTCCCCCTTTGGCATCGAGACACCAAAAAGGAGAGGGAGTGTTGCTACAGCTCCAGGTGATAGCAAGAGAATCAGGTCTCAGCGGGATCGTCTGCGCCACCATCGTCGGTCGGGAAGTGCTCGGCATCAGAATCGGTCCACGGGCAGTGCTGCTGAATCCACTCCTCCTCCTCAGTAAGCTGGTCCTTAGATCCACTGTTAACGGTGGCGCCCAACTGGCGCATGAGCTCCTTGTGACGACGACGGGCCTTCTTCTCACCCACATGAGTCATGTACTAACCATGAGCCTCCATGCAGAACAGCTTCTTCATCTTGAGCTTGAGCTTCTTTGCCCAAGAGGGCTCTGCCGCAGAAGGCACATAGTCATCATCATCCTCAGCCTCAGCCTTAGCCTCCTCCTCGGTCTCCATGGCAGTGGCAGACGAAGGAACTCCAGATTTAGGGACCTGAGAGCCCTAGTTGTCCTTCTTCCTCAGATGCTTGATGTCGTGAGAAACCAACTCCCCGATCTCTAGCATCACCTGGGGATAGACACGACCCCAGGCCTTCTCAATAAGCAGCATGATGAACGGACCATAGATCGGGCACTTGCGTTCGGAGATAGCGGATAACAGCTCAGACCACATAACATGGGATATGTCCAGGGACTCTCCGGTGTTTTGTTCCTTCTCACGCTGGCAGAAGAGAAGCATGTCCACGAGATAAGAATGAACCATATCCAGATTCCCGATGCGAGGGAAAAGAGTCTCACGGAAGACACGGTGAAGAATGTCCAGAAAGGCAGGAAGCTCATATGTTTCCTTCTTCGTCTCAGGGTTGATCTTCAAAGTGCAGTACGGCCATAGAGCTTGCTTGTGAGTGGCGGAGGTGTTGCGGTGAGGGCGAAAGCCGACAGGAGACGCAAGCCCTTGATCTTCCACCCCAATCAATTCCATGAACGCCTTCCACTTGACTGAAAGCAACTTGCCATTGGTCATCCAAGTCAGTGTCCTGTCCTCATCAGTCCCGAGATGAACCGTGGCATAGAATTGGGCCACAATATCAGCATCATAATCTTTGTTGAATTGCATGACACCAAGAATGTTCAGTTGAGTGCACATCTGAAGAGCTTCACCAAAGTAATTAGGATCCTTCTCCATATGGTCGGTGTCGATGGAGTGCACGTTAACAAAGAGGTTCTTCTTGGCCTTGAGAACATCAAAGAAGATGGCAAACTGAAATCTGTTCTAGAACGGACGGTTGACCAAAGTGGGATCTTGGTCTGCCTCATAGGGGTTGCGGCAACATCTTGCCCAGAACTCCTTGGCTGGCATTTCTGGCACAGTTTTGCCAGGCTTCGGCTTGACACCAGGCTTCTTCTGGAGTTGGGGTGGAGGACAAGCACTTGAGGAACCTCCTGCAGACTCAGTTGTGCGGTACCGCTTGGACATGGCACGACCGGGGTTGACACACCGAGCCTGATGCTCAGGAAGCTCATCACCTGGAACCACACACAAGAACACGCAAACAACCAGAAAGAACGAGCATAAGCCACCAAACAAAACCAAAAAGGATCACTGATTAGTAAAAGTATGGTGGAACCTGGTAGAGGGCGGTAGTACCGCGACCTGTACCGCTCCAGAGGGAGCGGTAGTACCGCTCGAGACGGGAAACAGTGGTTTCATACTGCCATGGTCAGATCCGGCACTACCGTCCTACCAAATTCAAAAATACTCCTACCAAACACAAATCCAAACTGCCTAGAAGCCTTCTCCATCCTACTCAAGCCTAGGTTTGGCCAAAAATCTAGAGATGCAACTACTATTGCCCCTAAGATGCTAGATTGGAAATCTAGACAAGAAGAGAGAGAGAGAACGAGGGCAATACCGGCATCCATGGCAAGAGGACAAGGCGGGGATCGTCTCCACCGAAGGAAATGGGGAGGAGCGCCCCGGAGAGGGAGATCCGCCGGAGCCCTCCCGCGGCGCCGGTTGCTGGAGAGACGAAGAGCGTGGGGGCGAGCGAATGGGTATGGGGGAGAAGAAAACTCCCCCTGCCCCCGATATAACCCCCTGCCCCCGCCTCGCAGCGGTAGTACCGCGCTGGTGGGCGGTTGTACCGCTTAGAGCGGTAGTACCGCACACCACCAGCGGTAGTACCGCTCAGCAACCACAGGCCTCTAGACACACACGGCTTAAGCTCAAAAAGAACGGAAAAACCACACCCAAGAAAGAAGAAAGACCAACAAGGCCACAAACACACTAACAACGGAACAAAACACACCTCTTCAAGAGAGGGCGGTGGCCGAGGCCACCTATGTTTGAGTCAAGAGGTATGGCGTCGCGAAGATTTTAACCTTGGACCCATGACCAAAACTCGTCCTTGAAGCACTAGTACCATAAAATATGGTTAAAGTGAAAGACTAGATCAATTTATGCATAATGGGGGGATGGAGAGTTCATTGAGAGAACAACACTCCCCCTATGTCCATGCCTACATCTAAACTAGACAACAAGTTGAGTGTGGTGGGGGTGCATGGGTTCAAGTCACATTGCTCGAATCAATGATATTTAGCTCATGCCTTAACTCGCAAAATCTTGCTTCATCCAAGGGCTTCGTGAAAATATCTGCAAGGTTATCATGAGTGTTGACATACTTGAGCTCGATCTCCCCTCGCCTAATGTTATCCCGGATGAAGTGATACCGGATCTCAATATGCTTCGTCTTGAAGTGTTGCACCGGGTTGAGAGAAATCTTGATGGCACTTTCATTGTCACACCAAAGAGGCACTTTGTCACACATGACACCGTACTCCTTTAAAGTTTGCCTCATCCATAAGAGTTGTGCACAACAACTACCGGCCGCCACATATTCCGCTTCGGTGGACAAGAGAGATACACAACTTTGCTTCTTAGAAGACCAACTTACCAAAGAGCAACCAAGAAATTGGCACCCTCCGGAAGTGGACTTCCTATCCACCTTGTCTCCCGCCCAATCAGAATCCGTGAATCCTTCAAGCTTGAAGTTAGCTCCTCTTGGATACCATAGGCCAAAGTTTGGGGTATGAGCCAAATATCGAAAGATTCGCTTGACCGCCACATAGTGGCTTTCCTTTGGTGCGGCTTGGAACCGTGCACACATTCCCACACTCAACATGATATCCAGTCTAGATGCACAAAGGTAAAGCAAGGAACCGATCATAGAGCGATATACCTTTTGATCCACCGCTTTACCATTGGGATCAATGTCAAGTTGGCACTTGGTAGGCATCGGAGTAGAGGCCGGCTTGACATCACTTAGCTTGAATCTCTTAAGCATGTCTTGAGTGTATTTGGCTTGGTTGATGAAGGTACCTTCTCTTCTTTGTTTGATATCAAAACCAAGGAAGAACTTCAACTCTCCCATGGAAGACATCTTGAACTTAGAGGTCATGAGAGCGGCAAATTCTTCATTGAAAGCTTTGTTAGGGGAACCAAAGATAATGTCATCAACATATAGTTGGCACACAAACAACTCCCCTTTGACCTTCTCAGTAAAAAGAGTGGGATCGATTTGCCCAACTTCAAATCCACGATCTTGTAACAACTCGGTAAGGTGGTCATACCACGCACGTGGGGCTTGTTTAAGGCCATAGAGTGCCTTATCGAGTTGATACACATGATCCAGGAAGTAAGGATCCTCGAACCCGGGGGGTTGCTTGACATAAACCAACTCATTAATAGGACCATTAAGAAAAGCACTTTTCACATCCATTTGTTACAACTTAAAGTTGTGATGGGAAGCATAAGCAATCAACAAACGTATGGATTCAAGACGAGCAACGGGAGCAAAGGTTTCACCATAGTCGATACCCTCGACTTGGGAGTAGCCTTGTGCTACCAATCTTGCCTTGTTGCGAATGATGTTCCCATGAGCATCTTGCTTGTTCTTGAAGATCCACTTGGTTGATGTTATGGTTCCCCGATGGCCTTGGCACCAATCTCCACACCTTGTTGTACTCGAAGTTGTTGAGTTCTTCATGCATGGCATTGAGCCAATCCGAGTCTTCGAGCGCCTCATAGACCTTTTGGGGTTCAACACAAGAGACAAACGCGTGATGTTCATAATAGTTTGCTAATTGTCTACGAGTGCTTACCCCCTTTCTTAGACTTCCAACCACATTTTCCATGAGATGGCCTTTGGTGGTGAGTTTGGAAACAATCTTCGCGGCACGACGCTCTAATTCCTCCTCGGAAGAGGAGAGGGTTAACTTGATCATCTTGAGCGCCGTCTTGAGCTTGTTCTTGATCTTGAGCTTGCTCATGAACTTGAACTTGCTCGAGGGGGAGAACTTGACCTTGGGCATCAATTGGAGGTTCACCATCATCTTGAGATTGATCTTGCCCTTGGTCTTGTTCCTGAGGTTGAGGGCCTACACTTTGTTCTTCAGAAGCGTGTGGGTCTTGAGTAGATGAAGGCTCCACCTGAGTGGAGCATTGTCCTTCTCCTTCGGCCACAAGGGGTTCCTCAATGGGTAGTATATGACCAATACCCATTCTTCTTATGGCTTGGGGAGGAATTTCATCACCTACATCACAAGTACCACTTTGCTCCACTTGGGAGCCGTTATTTTCGTCAAACTCCACGTTACACATCTCCTCAATGAGTCCGGTGGACTTGTTGAGAACACGGTAAGCATGAGAGTTTGTAGCATAACCAACAAATATGCCCTCATAAGCTCTAGCTCGAATTTAGACAAACGAGCACCTTTCTTGAGAATGAAACACTTACACCCGAACACCCGGAAGTACTTGAGATTGGGCTTGTTCCCGGTGAGTATCTCATAAGGAGTCTTATTCAACCCTTTGCGGAGATAGAGCCGATTGGATCCATGACATGCAGTGTTGATGGCTTCGGCCCAAAAGTTGTACGGAGACTTGAACTCCGTCATCATGGTCCTTGCCGCATCCATCAATGTCCGGTTCTTCCTCTCCGCAACACCATTTTGTTGAGGGGTATATGGTGCAGAATATTGATGCTTGATCCCCTCATCACTAAGAAACTCATCCAAGGTGTAGTTCTTGAACTCGGTGCCGTTGTCACTTCTTATTGTCAAGATCTTTGCATTGTGTTGGCATTGAGCTTCATTTGCAAAGTCGATGACGGTTTGTTGAGTCTCACTCTTCCTCTTGAAGAAGTATACCCAAGTGTATCTTGAATAATCATCCACAATCACCAAGCAATACTTTCTACCCCCAAGACTATCAAAGGATGGAGGCCCAAAGAGGTCCATGTGCAGGAGCTCCAAGGGTCTCTTCGAGTAGATGATAGCCGTGGGAGGGTGAGCCGTCTCATGAAGCTTTCCTTCGATACAAGCACTGCAAGCACGATCTTTGGCAAAACTAACGTTTGTTAGTCCACGGACATGGTCCCCCTTGAGAAGACTTTGCAAAGATCTCATATTGACGTGGGCTAAATGGCGATGCCAAAGCCATCCCACATCAACTTTAGCCATTAGGCATGTCGCGGTCTTAGTGGGTTGCTCCAAAAAGTTAATCACATAGAGACCATTCTGGACATGCCCAACAAAGGCTAGTTTAAGAGTCTTGCTCCACAAGAGGGCCACAATATCAATATCAAAGAAGGTGGCAAAGCCCATGAGTGCGAGTTGACGAATGGAAAGTAAATTGAACGCAAGGGACTCAACAAGCATGACTTTCTCGATCGTTAGATCGTTAGAAATGACAACCTTGCCAAGACCCAATACCTTAGAATGTGAGGCATCACCCCACTCGACATTGGTGGGCATAGATGGGATCTTTTGCACGTCCACCACCAAGTCCTTGCTCCCGGTCATATGATTTGTTGCTCCACTGTCGAGCAACCATGATCCCCCACCGGAAGCAAACACCTACAAGAGATCAATGCTTGGTTTTAGGTACCCATTGAGTAATGGGTCCTTTGATGTTAGTAACAAGGGTCTTAGGAACCCAAATAGACCATTCAATGTACTCATAAGAAGAACCAACAAATTTAGCATAAACATGCCCATCACTAGCACAGCACAACACATAAGAAGGGTTAAAGTCGCCGGCTTTGTTGGGAGAGTTGGCTTTGTGCTCTTTGGCATCACCACTCTTCGCATTGTTCTTCTTCTCCTTAGGAGCACCCTCTCCCTCCTTCACAAAGGTTTGCTTGAGCGGGGGAGGTCGTTTGGTCTTGTTATTCTTCTCCTTGTTCTTCTTTTTGTTCTTGGACTTGGGTGAGAACCCAACTCCCTCCTTGCCCACAACTTCCTTTTGATTGCTCAAAAGGTCATTTAGGTTCTTCTCTCCTTGTATGCATGACACAAGACCTTTCTCGAGTTGTTCCTTCAACTTGGCATTCTCCTCCACAAGATGCACATGCTCACAACATGGGTTAGTAGCATTTGCATTATCAATTAAGACCATGTGAGGAAATGTGGCCTTTTCCTTGGTTATCTTAACTTGGAGTTGAGCGTGAGACTCCTTGAGGTTTGCATGAGCACCTTTCAAGACCTTATGGGCCTTGTCAAGTACATCAAACTCCTCCTTGAGTCTAGCATGATCAACCCCAAGTTTAGCCTTTTTGGAAGTTAGAACACGAGACATAACAAGAGCATGATCAAGATCTTTCTTTAATTTGGCATGGTCATCATTGTGTGACTCCTCAAGAGCCAAACGATGCCCACGCTCTTCCTCAAGAGCATTAGAGAGATCCAATATCTCATCGGCATAGTCACGACTATGACCTTCCATCTTAGAGATGGTTTCTTCGTGAGCCTCGATCATGTCATTGGCTTCACCAAGTTGTTCCAAGAAAGCAACGAAGTGCTTCTTGGATTTGCCCTTGAGCTTACTCATGAAGGACTCAAATTCATTTACCTCCTCATTGGACCCTTTACAATCATCAAAGCCATCCGTTGAAGGAGTATTAGGAATAATGGTGGTTTTGATGTTGGGGGTTACCTTGTTGGTGGCCTTAGCCATGAGGCACTTGGCGGTGATGTTCTCGTTAGGTGAATCGAAGAGAGACACCTGGGGAGTTGTGGCAATGGCAACGGATGCCATGGCCATTGCTTCACTATCTTCATCATCATCATCATCCTCACGGTATTCTTCTTGAACCACCAACCCGCGAGTAGGAGTCTTCTTGGTGAAGTTGTTCTTGTTGGGGAAGGACTTGGCCTTGTCTTTTCGGATGAATTTGCCACCATTGTCTTCCCGCTTCTCGTAAGGACAATCCGCAACGAAATGGCTCACATTGCCACAGTTGAAACAAGTTCTAACTCGTTGCTTGCCCTTGAGGCCACCTGAAATGTTCTTGTTGAAGTTGGATCTTGTATTCTTGTTGCTCCAAAATTGTCTTGAGGCAAGAGCCATGTGCTCATGATAATCATATTTCGTGTCTTCGGGGTTGCTCTCCTCATCTTCCTCTTCTTCTTATTCTTCCACACTACCCTTGGCCTTCAAGGCAAGGTTGGGCTTCTTTGCCCTTTGAGAACGGAGCACCGCATTATCGGCGGTCTTGTCCAAGATGCTCATTGCAACGAACTCATCCAACACTTCACTTGAGGTCATGGAGTGGAAGTCTAGTCTTTGACGAATGACAGAGGACATGGCCTTGTTGTAGGGCATCATGGCCTTGAGGAACTTGCGCTTGATCCAATTGTCATCTGTGTCCTTGCTCCCATGATCTCGGAGTGCGACCGCGAGTTTGGTCACTCTTCGAAAGAGCTCACGAGGTTCTTCATCTTCTTTCGTTGCAAACTCATCGGGTTCATCTTGCACCACTTCATAGTTGGAGCGTTGAATGCTAGCACTTCCTCGATAGAGAGACACAACACATTTCCATGTGTCTTTAGCCATGGCATGAGGACGAAGATGAGGGAGATCTTTGGGAAGGATTGCATCTTGGATGATGAAGAGAGCACTCTCATTGAATTGATTATCCACGGCCTCTCGAGGGGTGAAGTTGCTTGGGTCATGTGGATAGAAACCTTCTTCTATAATTCTCCAAAGGTTAGTATTCACATGTTTTAAATGACGCTTGAAACGATAAACCCAAGCATCAAAATCCTCATTTTTCACAATCTTAGGAGGAGGACCGGCATGATTTAAATGAGTAGTAGGAGTCGGTCCACCATAAGTAGGAGGTTCCACATGGGCAAAGATGCTGGAGCCATTTCTACCACTAGTAGAAGGACCTTTTTCACTATTAGCTTCCCCCTTGTCGGAGGTGGCATCTGTCACCTTGTTAGTGGGATCACCCACTTTCATCGGTGAGGTGGATAGTTTAAGTCCTTCTAGGAATTCAGAAACATGCTTTTAACCTCGGCCGTCATGGAGGTTTTCAATGTGTCTAAAGCCACATTGAATTCTTCACGTGAGACCGAGGTTCCCCCATCGGCCGTAGACAAGATAGGATTCACACCGGAGTGCTCCTCCGCACCGTCGTTGGTGTCAACCATACTCTCCGGACGACAAAGTCCTTAATAGAGAGACGAGGCTCTAATACCAATTGAAAGGATCGATACGGTTGACTAGAGGGGGGGGGTGAATAGGCAACTAACAATTTTTAAGCTTTTATTTAACAAATTAAACCTTGCAACAAAGTAGGTTGTCTAGATATGCAACTAAGTGGACAACCTATATGATGCAATGACAACTAGCACACAAGCAAGCAATAGATACAACACAAGTAAGCTTGCAAAAGTAAAGGCACGAAATAACCAAGAGTGGAGCCGGTGAAGACGAGGATGTGTTACCGAAGTTCCTTCCTTTTAAGGGGAAGTACGTCTTCGTTAGAGCGGTGTGGAGGCACAATGCTCCCCAAGAAGCCACTAGGGCCACCGTAATCTCCTCACGCCCTCACACAATGCGAGATGCCGTGATTCCACTATTGGTGCCCTTGAAGGCGGCGACCGAACCTTTACAAACAAGATTGGGGCTATCTCCACAACACTTGGAGGCTCCCAACAACACCACGAAGCTTCACCACAATGGAGTATGGCTTCGAGGTGACCTCAACCGTCTAGGGTGCTCAACACCCAAGAGTAACAAGATCCGCTAGGGATAAGTGGGGGAAATCAAATTTCTCTTGGTGGAAGTGTAGATCGGGGCCTTCTCAACCAATCCTGAGCAAATCAACAAGTTTGATTGGCTAGGGAGAGAGATCGGGAGAAAATGGAGGTTGGAGCAACAATGGAGCTTTTGGGGGAAGAGGTAAGTCAACTTTGGGGAAGAAGACACCTTTATATAGTGGGGGAAACAATCCAACCGTTACCCACCAAACAGCCACGCACAAAGCGGTACTACCGCTTGGGCAGGGCGGTACTACCGCTCCCTCCCAGCAGTACTGCCGCGCCGACGAGGGATGCAGAGTCCTGTCCCCCGAGCGGTACTACCGCGGAAGTATAAGCGGTACTACCGCTTGGAGCGGTGCTACCGCCGCTACTGCCGCTACCAGTACCGTAAAACCCGACACGAAAAACAACGGTCGAGAATCGAGGCGGTAGTAGCCCGGAACCACTGCGGTACTACGGACGAAGTTCGCAAGCGGTACTACCGCTCGGGGAGCGGTACTACCGCTCAGGGAGCGGTACTACCGCTTGACAAGCTTCGGCGGTACTACCGCTGAGGGCCGCGGTACTACCGCTGGGACAGGACAGACATGCACAGATTTAGGAAAGATAGCTCCAATGAAGCGGGGAGAAGCATCGGGTGTGATAAGGATGTGTACGTGTTGATTCCACCCTAGCCTTACCAAAGCGGATCCCCTCTTGATAGTACAGTGTCTCCTATGAAACTAGACCACCAGCAGAGAAAGGAAGGAGCTACACCGTCTTGAATAAAACACCGAGGGGAAGAAATCGTCTCGTGCCAAAGGATGAATCTCTGAAAGAACTCAACGCACACGATTAGTCCGCAAAAGCATTGTCATCAATCACCAAAACATCTTGGGGATAAATATGCCCTTACAATCAGTTAGGTAGGTTTTTTCCACTCGCTCATGTTTGGGCACTATTCAGGTTATTCATATGAAGAAGATTTTTTTAGGAAAAGAGTAGTTAAATTACTCAATTGCATGGTTACATTTAGAATGCATGGTATCACACAACTCATGTGACGTCCCATATTGCCATCAGCCTCAGAAAAGTCGTCATCACCTCGAGGTCCAGACTCCGTATCGCCCGCATGACCATGGAGTCTGCCATTGTCGAAGAAGAGGGGCTGCCGCCTCGATTCCGTGTGCTACAGGAAGCACCGACCGCCGCGCCAGCCGCTGTCGGCCCATACAACGGCAACCACCACCATGATCGTCAGATCTAGGCACTAGGTCCCGAATCCATCGCGTGCCGCCTTGAGGTCAGCCGCACTTACTATGACGAGAAGGTCAACCACCAGCTCCGCCGCGTCATCAGAAGGCCATGCCAGGAAGGGAAACATGTCGTCGTCATGAGGAGCAGCCTCCACAACCATGATGTAGCCGCCCGATCGCAACCCACCACCCGCGGTTCAGATCTGGCTGCCTCAAAGTCGCCGTCACTGATCCCCGAGCACGCTCCGCCCCACGTAGCCATGCGCACACCTACCATGCCGTCAGTGCCGCACTCCGGCCCAACATTCCCTGGCTTGCGCAAGTGCACCACGCGAGAGGATGATTGATCTCTGTCGCCGCCAGCCGGGCTTCGCTTGGTCGCCTCCTCTGGTGGTGGCGAGGGAGGAGGACGGAGAAGGGGAGACCCCATTGGCGGCTAGGTTTTACCTCCTGTCGATCGCAGGAGCGACGGGAGGGACATGATGCGCTAGAGGAGGGAGGCGGCTGAAGGAGGGGAAGGTCTAGAGGAGAAGGAGGTCTGTAGGAGATCTAGAGGAAGATGCAGGAAGATGCCGCTGCTAGTGGGAGGCGGCTATAGGAGAGCATAGACCAGCGGTGGCGGCGACGATGATTAGTTCCCTGTACATGTGAATGATCAACTGACATACTAGCTAGCTCCTGCATTTCACTTATTTATGCCTACCAATAAAGGGATTAGTGCTTCTGCCTAAGGATGGCAATTTTATCCATGGACATGGATATCCATGGATATCCGACCCGAATGGATAGGGTTTGGATATGCTTTTGTGTCCATGGGCGGGGTCCAAACCCGACCTGATTGGACATCAGTTAGATCAGAAATCGCTATGTTTTCTTGGACTAGCTAGCTATTGTTGCCGCTTTGTCAAGAACTTCTCCAAGATCGCCAAGCCACTGACCAATCTGCTTCACAAGGGCGTTTAGTTCGATTGGACAGACAAATGTCAGGAAAGTTTCCAGGCACTCAAGGACAAGTTGACTTCTGCCCTAGTGCTAGCTCCCCCTGATTCTCGCAAGTACTTCGTCATCTATGGTGACGCTTCACGACAAGGATTAGGCTGTGTCCTAATGCAAGAACGCAGAGCGATTGCTTATGCCTCCCGTCAAGTGCATCCTCAAGAAGAGAACTACCCAGTTCACGACCTCGAGCTTGCTGCGGTTATCTTTGCACTGAAGCTATGGCGACAGTACCTTCTCGGTAATCGTTGTGAGATCTTCACCGATCATCAGAGTCTGAAGTACCTATTTACTCAGCTAGATCCGAACCTTCGTCAGCAGCGATGGATGGAAGCTATTGCTGACTACAACTGTGGTATATCTTACACACCTGGCAAGGCTAATGTAATGGCCGATGCCCTGAGTCGCAAGTCTTATTGCAATAATCACATGGTTCATAAAGCTCAACCCCGCCTTTATGAAGAACTTTGCAAGCTGAACCTTCAACTAGTTCCACAGGGTTCTCTGAATAACCTTGTCTTGGAACCAACTCTTATGAAAGCAACTAAGTCCGCTCAAGCCAAAGATGCTCATGTTGATCTGATGAAAAAGGATCTTGCCTTAGAAAAATCCAGAGATTTCTCGCTTGCTGAAGATGGGACCTTATACTTTAGAGATCGTATTGTAGTGCCCCGGTTCGAGCTTATGACAAAGAAGGTGATGAAAGAAGCGCATGGCGCCCCTCTCTCTATTCATCCTGGAAGTACCAAGATGTATCTAGACATTCATCAGAAGTACTGGTGGTCTAAGATGAAGCAAGACATTGCCCGATATATTGAAGAATGTGATGTTTGTCGTCGCGTCAAAGCAGAACATCAAAAACCGGCTGCACTTCTACAACCGCTTCCGATTCCTGAATGGAAGTGGGATAAGATTCAGATGGACTTCGTCACTGGCCTTCCCAAGTCTCAGAAAGGTAATGATGCTATATTTGTCGTCATCGACCAATTCTCAAAAGTTGCTCACTTTTTGCCAGTCAAGGAGACAATCACTGCTAGTCAATTAGCAAACTTGTATATCTCCATAATTGTGTCACTCCATGGCATTCCGAAGGAGATCAGTTTAGATCGTGGTAGTATATTCACTTCAAAGTTCTGGGATAGTTTCCAAGAGGCAATGGGAACTCATATTACCTGGAGCACTGCTTATCATCCCCAATCCCAAGGCCAAGTCGACTGAGTCAACCAAATTCTAGAAGACATGCTTCGGGCTTGTGTTATTTCTTTCGGCAAGAAGTGGGAAGAATCTCTCCCTTATGCGGAGTTCTCTTATAACAACAACTATCAAGCCAGCTTGAAGATGGCACCCTTCGAGGTGCTCTATGGACGTAAGTGTCGAACCCCTCTGAATTGGTCAGAAACTGGGGAACGAACACTCATTGGTCCGGACATTATTCAACAAGCTGAAGAGCAGGTTCGCATTGTCCGTGATAATGTCAAGGCGGCCCAGTCCCGCCAGAAGAGCAACTATGACCGGAAACACTGGGGTTCAACGTATCAACCTGGTGATCAAGCTTATCTGCGTGTCACTCCTTTGAGAGGCACTCATCGGTTCGGAGTCAAGGGCAAGCTAGCTCCATGCTACATTGGTCCCTTCCGCATTCTCGCCCGTCGTGGACTGGTGGCTTATCAATTGGAGTTGCCACCTCAGTTCTCTCACGTCCATGACGTCTTCCACGTGTCACAACTTCGTTGTTGCTTCAAGGATCTGGAACGTGAAGTGGATCAGGAACTGATTGAAGTGCAAGATGATCTTACTTATAAAGAGCATCCGATCCACATTCTTGAAGAAGCTGAATGTCGAACCCGCCAGAAGGTTACCAAGTTCCTCAAGGTGCAATGGTCAAATCATACTAAAGATGAAGCCACTTGGGAACGCGAGGATAACCTCCGTGCTGAATACCCCGATCTTTTCCCTTCTACCTCTTAATCCTCGGGACGAGAATTTCTTTTAGAGGAGGAGAGTTGTAACACCCCGGTGTCGGTGTCAAAACCGGCGGATCTCGGGTAGGGGGTCCCAAACTGTGCGTCTAGGCGGATGGTAACAGGAGACAAGGGACACGATGTTTTTACCCAGGTTCAGGCCCTCTCGATGGAGGTAAAACCCTACTCCTGCTTGATTAATATTGATGATATGGGTAGTACAAGAGTAGATCTACCACGAGATTGGAGTGGCTAAACCCTAGAATCTAGCCTATGGTATGATTGTTGTTCGTCCTACGGACTAAAACTCTCCGGTTTATATAGACACCGGAGAGGGCTAGGGTTACACAGAGTCGGTTACAATGGGAGGAGATCTTCATATCGTATCGCCAAGCTTGCCTTCCACGCCAAGGAAAGTCCCATCCGGACAGTGGACGGAGTCTTCAATCTTGTATCTTCGTAGTCCAGGAGTCCGGCCAAAGGTCTTAGTCCGGCCATCCGGACACCCCCTAATCCAGGACTCCCTCAGTAGCCCCTGAACCAGGCTTCAATGACGACGAGTCCGGCGCGCAAGTTGTCTTCGGCATTGCAAGGCGGGTTCCTCCTCCGAATATTTCACAGAAGATGTTGAACATCAGGGTAGTGTCCGGCTCTGCAAAATAAGTTCCACATTCCTTCGTAGAGAGAATAATATTTGTATTAATTGGATCTGCTGATGTATTCCGTGGTGTGACATCATGCCACAGCCAGGCTCTTTATTTATTTCATTGTTCCACCTCAGCGCGTTTAGCGAGGCGGTTTCCTTGGCACGTCTTGTCAAAGCAGAGATCGTGTCCCCTTATTCTGGGATTCTCATCAATACTGGTGTGGGTAACCCAACCGCGCCATTAACCGCGGCGCTTGGGGGATAAGCGAGTTTTATTAGGCCGGTGGGGGGCTCGTAGTTTTGGCCGCCCATATAAGGGGATAAGAATCCGCCCTTTCCATTCACGCCCTCTTCCTCCTCTACTTATCCGTCCCTGCGCGCTCGAGCTCCAGCGCCCAAGCCCGCACTTCCCACCTCAACCTTCTCCAACCATGTCAGGAGCGGGAGGTAGATGGATGGCCTCCTCCGTCACGGAGGGACAAATCAAAAACCTGAGGAAGGCCGGATACTTGTCTAACGACATCGCGCACCGGCTCCCAGATGCGAGGCAACTCATCCCCACCCCTAGGCCCCATGAGAGGGTTGTTTTTCTTCCTCATTTCCTCCGCGGATTGGGTTTTCCTCTTCACCCGTTCGTCCGGGGGCTCATGTTCTACTACGGCCTGGACTTCCACGACCTGGCCCCGAACTTCATCCTCAATATCTTGGCGTTTATCGTCGTGTGCGAGGCCTTCTTCCGCATCCAGCCCCACTTTGGCCTATGGCTGAAGATCTTCAGCGTCAAGCCGAAGGTCGTGCAAGGCCGACAGGCGGAATGCGGAGGTGCCATGGTGGGCAAGATAGCCAACGTCACCTGGCTCGAGGGTGCCTTTGTGGAAACCATCAAAGGGTGACAATCTGGGTGGTTTTATATTACCGAGCCGCGTGACCCTAAATGGGCAGCGGCCCCTGAATTTCGATCCGGCATCCCCACCCGGCTCACATCTTGGAAAGAGACAGGCCTGTCGTGGGGCAATCCGGAAGAGGTGACCGGACTCCAAACCTGCGTCTGAGACCTGGTGGCCAAGAAGGTCAAACTTGTCAACGTGGTCCAGGTCATGCTCTTCTGCCGGATCCTCCCGTGTCAACGACGGGACTTCAATTTGTGGGAGTTCGACCCGGCCCGGCACCAGACTCTATCCCGGCTCTTCGAAACGAAGCACGAGGACGCCTGGAAGGTGCTTTTCAAAAGCTCCGAGGTCTCCCCTCCCGTCACCGAGGATCGCGGGTTCTGTGCCAAACGTCAAGCCTCCGAAGTAAGCTTACCTTTATTCCCTTACGGGATATCCGCATTTCATAGTGTGACCTTATGTGGGATCTAAACTCCCGTTCCTTTGACAGGATTGGAAGAGGACATCCGGACAGTTTGACTGTCCGGCCCCTTTGCCCGAAGGCCCAGTAGACACACACTTAGCGAAGCTACTGGTTCCGGCACCCCATGTGGTGCCGGAGAGGAAGGCCAAGGAGAAGGCCACGGGGACCCGAAAGAGTCCCCGGCGCCCGGTGTCGTCGGATTTGCCCGACGGCTCCAACGCGCCCTCCACCTCCGAAGATGAGGAGGAGGAAGAAGAAGATGCCTCTCCCCCTCCAGCGGGGGGAGGAAAGAAGAGAAAGGCCGCCGCAACTGGGGAAGCCGGAGGGCCCAAGAAGGGGAAGCCCCTTCTGCCGGACTACGCCGCCGACGCCGAAGACGGCGAGGAGGACTGGCCTTCCAGGGTCAAGCCCCTGGCAAAATCGTAAGTGTCCGGCTACCCGAATGACTTATTGCACTCCTTTATTATTTGATAGCTTCTAACACCGAAGCTAATCATACAGTCCGCCCAGAGCTCAGCTTGGCGATTCATCGAGCGAATCTCTGAATTCGTCGGATGTGAATAGCGCTTCACTTCCGACGGCCTCCTCCCCTCTCCCTATAGACGGCACGGAGGTGGAGTCCCGTAGGGGACAAAACCAGGAGGAGGTGGTCTTGGAAGCGCCACAAGGCGACCTTCCGGACTCCCAACCCAAAGGGGGTAAAACCCCGGAGGGATCCAAGTCCGGCCCTAGGCCGGACACTGTTCCGGAACCATCAGTGGTTCCGGAGCCCGACAGGCGGCGCCTTCACAAGAAGGGCAAGTCCGCGACGCCGGCGACTTCCGTCCACCCGGAGGTGCCGGACAATTTGCTGGAGGCGCTCAACGGCGCCTCTATCGATGAAGAACACCGCACTGTTATGAGTGCGGTGATTCAGAAGGTTCAGTCCGCCAAGAGCGGGCTGACGGAAGCCTGCACAAGCCTGTTAACGGGCTTTGAGGTATGTGTTCAAAAACATATATAAAAAATGTTACCACATAGACAGTAGCCCCTGATGCTTAGTTCGGTGTTCGGAAAGAAAAGCCGAACTATGTATCTTAAAAGATATACGCAGGAGTCTAATAGAAATATATCAATATGGGAATGCAGGCTGCGCTGCTGACCTCTGCCGCACTGACTGTGGAGGTCAATGCCTTGAAGGAAAGCCTCGAGCGGTCCGAGAGCGAGCTCGGCCGTGCCAAGAAGCAGCTCGAGGATAAAGAAGGTATGTAGCACCTCCTGTAAATGTATATAGAAATACTTGGTTGCATAATAATAACAGGACCAACGTTAATGTTGCAGGAGCCGCGACCGAGGTGGCGACCCTGAAAGAGGCGGTTTCGAAGGCCGAAAAGAGTGCGGCCTTGGAGCGCACCGAGCGAGAGAAGCAGGAGGCGCGGGTGACGGAGGTGCGGCAAGAGCTCCAGGTTCTCGTGGAAAAACATGAGAGTTTTGAGCGTGACTCGAAGACTCGAGAGTCCGAGCTTGCCTTGGCTCTTGAGAGTGCCAAGACCACTGAGGCCGAAGCCCAGAAGACCCTTCAGGAGATCGAGGCGATGAAGAAGATAGCGGCGGATAAGGCATTCTTTATGCAAAGAAAAAATATAAAAGTTAATTATCTGCTACTTACCCGAATCCGGAGCTCTCCAGGAGCATTCGCCGATCTGCCCCGTAGTGTGTTTGATGCCGCCGCATACTACCGAGCCGAAGAGGGGAGCTCGACGGAAAAAGTGTTCTGGTCTCAGTATGCTGAGGCCGGACATCCGGTGCCCCTGAGCGACCAATTGAAGCAGCTGGTTGGGCTCCACAAGGTGGCCGAACAGGCCATGAAGGGCCTCATAGCTCGGCTGTGGCCTGGAGAAGCCATGCCTGGGAGCTACTTCGGTCTGGTGCGGCGGCTGGTGGACGCGTGTCCGTGGATTGAGGTCGTCAAGAGCTCCGTTTGTATTGAAGGTGCCCGTCGAGCCCTTGCCCGTGCTAAGGTGCACTGGGGCAAGCTAGACACGGAGAAGCTGTTAACGGACGCGCCACCGCCGGGCAAGGAGTATCGTACGTCCGAGATGTATTACAATGGCGTTCTGAAGGGTGGCCGCCGCATAGCGGATGAGTGCTCCAAAGATGTAATTTTTGAGTAAACTCGCGTTTGTTATCCTGTACGCTGAAGCTTTGTTCATGTGCGTTAAGCAACACTTGTTAATTTAAAATATTACCTTCTGTGCGGCCGTTTATCAAATCTGAGAGATGCAAGTCGTCGGCTTCGACCCCCATGCCACGAGTGCTGGGGTGTTCGGGATAAACCTGAGCGCTCTTGTTCCCATTCTTGGGTCCATCTAGGGAGGCGTTCAGCACAGCGAACCAGGCCGTCGGACTTATAATGCTTTATCACTCTCACTTAGCCATAGAATTCTATGATTTTAAATTTCGGCGAAGCCCCTAGTATTTGGAAGACCGAGTTCGGGGCGCTATCCACGCCTAGGCCGGATAAGTCCGGTTCCTCGCTTGAAGCGGCATAAGTCTTTAAGGACTCGAAAAAACCTCGCGAACAGCGACCGGTCTCTCGCACTATCATGACAGTCAGTTTTAGCTTTCTCTACTAAGGTGTTAACCCAGCTCAACTAGGGCACAATCACAGTAGTTCTCCCAGCGCTACCTTAGCCAACAATGCGGAATGTAAGGTACCAAAACATGGGAGCCGGGCAAACCCAACTATTGACCAAAGACATGATTCGGAGCCGATGCATATAGTGCTATAAGTTCGGGGTGCCGCACTTGTTAGAGTGTTCGGTCTTCTCACACCACGTTTATGGGGTGTTGTAAGCCCCTGGTGTATTATCCGTGCCAAAGTGTACGGTTGCATAGTGTCATGACTGAACATGTTTGCATATAAAAATAGATAAGTACAATAATAGGCAAGAGCTATGTATTGTTTATTAAAAAAGGGCTGCTGCGAAAGCAGAACGATACAAAAAGTGCGGTAAGCAAGAGATGGGAGTATTTGACATATTCCCCTTCAGGGGAAAGCTGCAGGGTTGTAAGAGAAACAGGTATTAAACTCGTTATAGAGACCACCTTGACTTTTGACGTAGCTTACTTCCTCCCTAGCTATTGCATCGTTGGTTCGACGATAGTATTGCCGGACAGGCCTTCCAAATAGTTGGGTCCTGAAAGTGTGTGAAAAAGGAAAACGGCGAAATTGGGAGCCCCCTAGTGCGGTTAAGCCGCATTCTGGGCGTGCCGTTGTTGTGCCCCTCCCCTTATGCCCATGGTATCTCTAAGGCGTAATTATGTACGTGTGGTACCAGCATTGCCGTTTGGCGGGGGCTGGGGTCGAGGCCGCACTGCTATGCTTGCTCGGAACATGCCAGCCGGATTTGTTGTAGGTTACTTCGGGCTCGCTTGACGTTGTCCGGACGTTTGGCGCCTGGATTGGAGAACTGCCTTGAGAGGCTACTCTGTACTTCCTCCGCCAGGGCCGCCGTGTGCTCCTCCGTTCGGAGAGAGCGTTCTGTGTTTCCATTTACCGTGATGACTCCGTGAGGTCCTAGCATCTTGAGCTTGAGATATGCGTAGTGCGGCACCGCATTGAATTTTGCAAATGCGGTTCGACCGAGCAGGGCGTGATAGCCGCTGCGGAATGGGACTATGTCGAAGATTAGCTCCTCGCTCCGGAAGTTATCCGGTGATCCGAAGACCACCTGGAGTGTGACCGAGCCTGTACAGCTGGGGTCGACCCCTGGTATGACACCTTTGAAGGTTGTCTTTGTGGGTTTAATCCTCGAAGGATCGATGCCCATTTTTCGCACTGTGTCCTGGTAAAGCAGGTTCAGGCTACAGCCGCCGTCCATTAGGACTTTGGTAAGGTGAAATCTGTCAATAATTGGGTCTAGGACCAGTGCGGCGAATCCGCCGTGACGGATGCTGGTGGGATGGTCCCGTCGATCGAAAGTGATCGGGCAGGAGGACCATGGGTTGAACTTTGGGGCAACTGGCTCCAGCGCATAGACGTCCTTGAGAGCATGCTTCCGCTCCCTTTTGGGGATGTGGGTTGTGTATATCATATTCACCGTCCGAACTTGCAGGGGAAATCCCTTCTGTCCTTTGTTGTTCGGCGGCCGGGGCCCCTCCTCGTCATCGCTATGTAGCCCCTTGTCTCTGGTCTCGGCACTTATCTTGCCTGCCTGCTTGAACACCCAACAATCCCTGTTGGTGTGATTGGCTGGCTGTTCGGGGGTGCCGTGTATCTGGCACGAGCGATCAAGTATCCGGTCTAGGCTGGATGGGCCCTGAGGGTTTCGTTTGAATGGCTTCTTCCGCTAACCCGGTCTAGAGCCTCTGAATCTGGCATTGTCTGCCGTATCTTCAGTATTGTCACCGTTAATGCGGCGCTTATGCTTGTTGCCGCGTGACCTGCCGTTGTTATCCTTGTTATCCGAATTGCCGGGGCCTTTGCTTATGCTATTGCTACGAGCTAGCCAGCTGTCTTCTCCCGCGCAGAAGCGGGTCATGAGTGTCACGAGGGCTGCCATAGACTTTGTCTTCTGTCCTAGGTGCCGGGCAAGCCATTAGTCTTGGATGTTGTGCCTGAAGGCTGCGAGGGCCTTGGCGTTCGGACAATTGACTATTTGGTTTTTCTTTGTCAGGAATCGTGTCCAGAATTGTCTAGCCGATTCCTCTGGTTGCTGGATTATGTGGCTTAGGTCATCGGTGTCTGGTGGTCGCACATACGTGCCCTAGAAGTTGTCAAGGAATGCGGATTCCAGGTCCTCCCAACAACTGATTGACTCTGCTGGCAGGCTATTAAGCCAATGTCGAGCTGGTCCTTTAAGCTTGAGCGGGAGGTATTTGATGGCGTGTAGATCATCGCCACGGGCCATGTGGATGTGAAGGAGATAATCCTCGATCCATAACGCAGGATCTGTTGTGCCGTCGTATGATTCGATGTTTACGGGTTTGAAGCCCTCGGGGATTTGATGATCCATTACTTCGTCTGTGAAGCATAGTGGGTGCGCAGCGCCCCTGTACTGAGCTATATCATGACGCAGCTCGGACGAGCTTGGTCTGTTGTATTCGGCCGGGCCATACTTATTATGTCCGGCGTGACGGCTATCGTCACGTGAAGCGGGGCGCCCATGCGATCCGTAGATCGATCTTGTTTGCCTTGCCGTATTCTCCAAGATGTCTCACATGTCTGTTGCGTCTCCCCGTACTCTGGTATGTTTTGAGCGGTGTCGGGGTGCGGCTTGGGTCGAGGGCCTGAAGGCCTCTCTATCGCGGTCACGGGGTGGCCGATCGGGCGCATCGTACGCTGGTGATGTAGGTTTAGTTGCTTCCTCCTCAAGTTGGGGAAGCAGCCTGCGCTTCGGGTAGCTCTTGGATGGGCGTTTTAGTTTATACTCTTCGGCCGCCAGGACTTCGGTCCATCTGTCGGCTAGCAAGTCTTGGTCAGCTCTAAGCTACTGCTGTTTCTTCTTGAGGCTGCTTGCCGTGGCTACGAGTCTGCGTTTGAAACGCTCTTGCTCGACGGGATCCTCTGGCATGACGAATTCATCATCGTCGAGGCTTGCCTCGTCTTCGGAGGGAGGCATGTAATTGTCGTCCTCATCCTCTTTGTCGGCCGCTCTCTCACGAGGGCTGGCTCCTTCGTTCTCCTGCACTGAATCCTGCTGGAGGGGGTTGTCTTCGGCACTGTCCGGCGTATTGTTATCTCCGGTGCCGGAATTGCCATTTTTGCTTTGGCGGGACTTAGGGCAGCGCCGCTGATGTCGGCGCTTGGGTTGCTTCTTGGAGGGGTCATCCTCCATTTTCTCCTCGCCTTCCCCCGCTTTAGGGGTGTCCACCATGTATATGTCGTATGACGAGGTGGCTTTCCTGTTCCCTATAGGCACTGGTTCTTGATCGTCTCCTTCATCGGCGTCCATGCCGTCAATGTCTTCGGAGTCGAAGTCGAGCATGTCGGTTAAATCGTCGACAGTGGCTACAAAGTGGGTGGTGGGTGGGCTACAAATTTCTTCGTCATCCGCGTCTCAACCGTGTTGGCCGTAGTCCGGCTAGGGCTCTCCTGACAAAGAGAGAGACTTTAACGAATTCTGGATGTTGCCGAAAGGTGAGTGCTAAAAGACATCTGCGGCGGTGAACTCCATGACCGGAGCCCAATCGGGCTTAACCGGGAGAGGTGCGGGATTTACGGAGTCCGGATCGGAGTCCGGCACCTCGGAGTCACGGGCCTTGCGATGGACTAGGCTGGTATCCGGCTCTATCACCATAGAGATTGCAGTTTCCGGGGTGGCGTCTAACCGTCCGTCCCCGACTGGCGTAGTGGGCTCCGAGCTAATGGTCGGAGCGGATACCTGAGCGACACTCTGGGCGTTGTCCGATGACAGAGCTAAATCATGCCCATCATGACAGTGCGGTGCGCCCGGTTGTGGCTCGAATCCGTCGAAGATCAAGTCCCCGCGGATGTCGACCGTGTAGTTCAAGCTTCCAAACCTGACCTGATGGCCAGGGGCGTAGCTCTCGATCTGCTCCAGATGGCCGAACGAGTCAGCCCGCAGTGCGAAGCCGCCGAATACGAAGATCTTTCCGGGGATAAAAGTCTCATCCCGGACCGCGTCGCGGTTGACGAGCGAAGAAGCCATCGGGCCTAAAAGGCGATGACACAGAGGAACTCTCAATGAAAGCACCAATGTCGGTGTCAAAACCGGCGGATCTCGGGTAGGGGGTCCGGAACTATGCGTCTAGGCGGATGGTAACAGGAGACAAGGGACACGATGTTTTTACCCAGGTTCGGACCCTCTCGATGGAGGTAAAACCCTACTCCTGCTTGATTAATATTGATGATATGGGTAGTACAAGAGTAGATCTACCACGAGATCGGAGTGGCTAAACCCTAGAATCTAGCCTATGGTATGATTGTTGTTCGTCCTACGGACTAAAACTCTCCGGTTTATATAGACACCGGAGAGGGCTAGGGTTACACAGAGTCAGTTACAATGGGAGGAGATCTTCATATCGTATCGCCAAGCTTGCCTTCCACGCCAAGGAAAGTCCCATCCGGACACGGGACGGAGTCTTCAATCTTGTATCTTCGTAGTCCAGGAGTCCGGCCAAAGGTCTTAGTCCGGCCATCCGGACACCCCCTAATCCAGGACTCCCTCACCCGGTGTAATGATGCTACAGCAATCCCTCGGGTTAAGTTAATCCTTTTGCTAAACAAGTGTTTGTTCATCATTGTTCTTATCTTTTTCAAATTCCAGTTGAACTCAAATTTGAATTCTGGGTGAAATTCAAAAATGCTCAAACATGAAAACTAAAATGTTCATCATGTGGAAAGTATTCTTCTGGTAATATTGGTGATGAACTAACATTTTTCCAAAATGTCTAAGTTCCCTAAACTAGTTAAAACTGTGGCTAAAGCAATTATATTAAATGCCTGTTTAATTTATAAAAACTAGTCGTCAACCCGTGCATTCACACGGGCTAGTATATAAAATAGTTATACGTTCTTCCATTGATTTTGGTTAATTGTTTTTATTTTGTTGTTGCATGTGTCATAATTTGGTGCCTTTTACCTTAGTGGATTAGCTACAACACCTTCTTTTTCGTACTTACAGTTTACAATTGTTAGTACATATAAGGACTATATTTTAGTTTTTAATTTAGATTTTGATGCAGTTGATTACCACATTTTTTCACCTATTTTATCTTCTCCTTTTATTATAACTTCAAGTTTTCAACCGTATTTGTGTTTTAAATGCATCATTTTGAATACTTTTAGTTACAACCATTTTTATTGGCATACTTTATTACATCTAGATCTATTGGCTAGTAGGATACGAATTGCATTACTCTATGTATATGAAAAGCATTACCATTTTGTTAAATTTAATTCACATAGGACTTACAAAAATTCCATTACTACGACTTCATAAATATGGGGAAGGACATTTGTATCCAAATCAAATTGGGTAAGTTTTAATCCCTCTTTAATTTAACATATGACATTTTTGACACTATGACAGTGACAAAAAATGTCTGATGGTAAGTTCCAGAGGAAGTACTAAACATGTACTCTCTTGTTCTACATGATAGGTTTAGGAGCATTTCTCTTCTGCTAGATTGGAAGCACACCAGGTAGAAGAACAATCATTCTAAGAAAGCGAGTTTTTGGAATTACTTGTCATAAAGACATTATAGTAAATTTCTAGGTATTGTAGCTCGAAACTGAACTTCCCTTTGGTTCGTAAAAAGGAATTCAACTACGGCATTTAGAATTTTTTTCTTCTAAAAATGGCAATTTTCTTAGTTCATCAGAGTAAACTATATCTCCTTAGTGGTATTTTGATACAACTCCTGAGATTTCTCTAAACTCAGTGATCATAGATTATCATCTAAACTTTCTGACCGGTCACAATTGCTACTTATAAGGCATGTCCTATAACATCTCGAGAGTCTATTATCTTCTACCGGGCTGGTATTAAGATGTACAAACTACTGTATGTTCTTCTTATTGTCAAGAAGTTTTGCCTTTCTTGCACTGTATACAATATATTGAGATATATTATATGTTTCATATTTAAAGTGACTGGGATATGGTCATAGAGAAGCCTCCACAATGCAGTCAACACAAGAAGATTAATCGACCATGCCTTGTTCGTTCCTAATATATCTAATGCTAATAAGTTGCTATATGTATGTGTATGTCCCCAGTTCGGTGTAACTTTAAACTATATGGAATGCTATTCTATATTTGAGACCTATTTCTACTTACAAAATAAAATTAAGTATTCAAAACAATAGTTTCTGAAATATCAGCAACTTTTTGTAATATCTCTTTGAAAATTATATAGTCTATGAGATGAATTTTTTTGTTATAATGAACACTGCATTTGAAATCTTGCTTATATGCTTACTGTAGCATTTGCGGGTATCATATCCTCTTTATGTGTTAAAAGTTTCATATAAAAAACATACTGTACATCTGTATTTTTTATGTCATACGTTTTGTACCATGATTAAATTACTTGTAGCAGTCCAAGAACCATATACCTAGAGCATCCCACTGGGGGTTGCCATTGGTACTCCTGTGATTACGACAAAAATGAAACAAATAATAATCAGATTATGTTCATGCACGGACTTCACGCCAATTAACATGTTTTAAAAACTGATTATTTCACCTCAAAGAGAATAAAGAATGTCGGAAAGAAAATTATTAATAGTATTATTAGTTCCTTTCACCTGTATACATGCTTGTGCAACTGAATCACCTCGTTTCCACCATGGCTGCTGCAGCCTCACCATATCCCTCGTGGGCCTAGGGCAACATAATTAAGAGCAAATTATCTGCATCCCACTTGGCTGCCCATAACGATTTAGTACACCACGCAGCAAATGGCGTCGGTTGCATGCACTTAACGTAGTGTAGTTTCTCCCCCACACTGAATACTTTCCCTTGGGTATATAGCCTATGAAATCCTCATCACCGGAAATGTCGTCGCCGGTGATTTCACATGCTTGTCGATGTAGGTGTCAGGCACATCCTATCCACCATTCTGAAACATCTACCAGTCGTGAAACAAACCAATTCATGATTTACACATATCCCCTGTCAGAAAGTAATATCAAACAACTGGTTAGCTATCTATATGATATAGTAACCTTCACATCAGGGGCATGGCTTTGTGTGCCGATACAACTGCATCTGGTTGTAACAGTCTAACAGATATGAAGGAGAAAAACTTAAATAAAGATTGGTGGTGTTTCTTATATAAAAAAGAAGAAAACGGTGGTGTTATTTCTCGAGAAAAACTAAGTACAGTACAGAACTGATTAGGTGTTTTTCTTACGTTGGACTTTATTTATTCTGGAGATGCGCATAACTGAAAGAGATTGATGATTCTTGAGATGCACATAACTGAAGTATTGCACTATGATACGATAAATTGGGGTACACAATCTGTTTGACAGATACGTCGAATTTCACATGTAGATACACAATATAAATCAGAGATGTGTAGATACAACTCTGTAATTCGACAATGAAGCAACCACAGAAAAAAAAACATTCATAAGTCAGAACTAATGGTGAGTCCGTGTGTGGCTGTAACTGGGGCTTCGGCATGCACATCCTATATGTCTGGAGCATCATTCTTAGTTCCTCCTCCACACAGAAGCCTCGAGGCTCTTGAATCTGCTCACAACTAAGTATGCTGTTCCTACTGGATCCATGCTTTCTTATGGTCGTGCTTGGAGGGTTGGAGGCAAGCACGCTGGAAGTTGTCTGACCCTAAGCTGTCACCATCGACTCGTTAGTTTCCTGCCTGGGAGCAGCGATTCTATGGAAGTAACATGGCGAAGAAGGGTATTATCCAAATTCGAACAAAAAGTAACAGCAACTTCAAGTGTAAACTGTCAAGAAAACGAACCTGATCCACAGGAGGAATTTTTTTGTCCAATAAACTTTTGAGCACACTGAATCCATGCCCCAGCTTACTTTATTTTCCATTGGAGAGAGAGAGAGAGAGAGAGAGAGAGAGTGAGAGAGAGAATGGAGAAGAGGAAGAGGCCGTGGATGGATTTGGTTGTCCATATGGGGAGAGAGATCGATTATCTAACAAAGGAAGAGTTCGTGAAGGGGAGAAGAAGATGGCGTGGACTTGTTTTTTTTTCTTTGAGGGGAGATGGCGTGGAGAGATGAAGGACCGTGGAATACAAAGGTAAATAGGGATTGTTTTTTCTTTTTTTATCAAAAAGAGATAGAGGTTTGCTTTAACGTGGAGTATCAAAGAGATAGAGATTGTTTTATTCTTCTTTTTTTTTATCCGCCAAAGATATAGAGATTCTTTTTTCTTTTTTCATCAAAGAGATAGAGGATGGTTGCTTTAATTATGGGGGGACATGGGTAGATCTACACCGTAATAACTCGGTCCCACCAGATGAACGGCTCTTAAATTCTAATTAACGTGGTAATTTCTTGGGAGTCTGTAAAAGATATAGAGATTCTTTTTTCTTTTTCCATCAAAGAGATAGAGGATGGTTGCTTTAATTATGGGGGGACATGGGTAGATCTACACCGTAATAACTCGGTCCCACCAGATGAATGGCTCTTAAATTCTAATTAACGTGGTAATTTCTTGGGAGTCTGTAATTAGTATAGGTATAGATAGATTGCAAACTATTTCAAAAGCCTCACAATCTTTTTGTGGCAGTGCCCAATAATTCTTTGAAATTATTTTGTCCAGTAGCATAATTTTGCAAAGTCAATAGTGGCTAAAAGCAAATGCAAAAGCTGCTAAAAAAGAAAAGCAAAGAAAAGGAGAAAAGGAAAAACAGAGGGGAGAGAAAGCCCCCGCCCCACTTGGGCTTCGGCCTACCCGCGCTAGTAGGCCCAGCTAGGCCGGCCCACGCCCACTCCCCAGTCGCTCTCCCCTCCCTCCTGTTCCCCCGGTGCGCGCCGCTACAGGGGCTCGTCGCTGCCCGACCACCTCGCCGGCAACGCCGTGGGTGGATAAGAGCGCCCCCCTCCGGCTCCTCGAGGCCTCCCCCACCTACCTCCACCCACTCACAGATTCCCCTCGCCCTCTCCGCCCGCTCCTCGCCTCTCCCCCTCGTTCCCCATCAACGCACTAGCGTGGTCGCCGCCGTTCTCCATCGTCCCCGCGTCTACCGACGTCCCCGAGCTCGGCAACGAAGCCTGGGAGGTGTGCCATCCTCCGCTTCACCGTCCTCGTACATCAGCTGGAGTCGGGGAGGTCGGCGACGTCGGCATCGCCCTCTTCCCCTTCTCGGTGGTCACCGGCGATCACCGGAGCCACATGCCTCCCTCTGCGCTCCCGAACCCCAAGAGGCCTCCGTGTGCCTTCTGAAGGAAATATGCCCTAGAGGCAATAATATAGTTATTATTTATTTCCTTATATCATGATAAATGTTTATTATTCATGCTAGAATTGTATTAACCCGAAACATAATACATGTGTGAATACATAGACAAACATAGTGTCACTAGTATGCCTCTACTTGACTAGCTTGTTAATCAAAGATGGTTGAGTTTCCAAGCCATAGACATGAGTTGTCATTTGATTAACGAGATCACATCATTAGGAGAATGATGTGATTGACTTGACCCATTCCGTTAGCTTAGCACTTGATCGTTTAGTATGTTGCTATTGCTTTCTTCATGACTTATACATGTTCCTATGACTATGAGATTATGCAACTCCCGTTTACCGGAGGAACACTTTGTGTGCTACCAAACGTCACATCGTAACTGGGTGATTATAAAAGAGCTCTACAGGTGTCTCCGAAGGTACATGTTGAGTTGGCGTATTTCGAGATTAGGATTTGTCACTCAGATTGTCGGAGAGGTATCTCTGGCCCCTCTCAGTAATGCACATCACTATAAGCCTTGCAAGCAATGTGACTAATGAGTTAGTTGTGGGATGATGCATTACATAAACGAGCAAAGAGACTTGTCGATAACGAGATTGAACTAGGTATTGAGATACCGACGATCGAATCTCGGGCAAGTAACATATCGATGACAAAGGGAACAACGTATGTTGTTATGCGGTTTGACCGATAAAGATCTTCGTAGAATATGTAGGAGCCAATATGGGCATCCAGATCCGATGGCTCTCTCCCACCCACCCACCCACCCACCTCCTCCCACCTCCACCCAACAATGGCGTCTAAGGATCTAGATCATCATGGATGGTCTTCTGCATTGGGATTTCTCCCCCGGTCTTGCGGTCGCGGCTCAGGTGCGTCAACGATTTGGTTTTACGGTTCACTTCTCCCCCTCCGGTGGTTGCAAGGAATTCTTTTTGGTGGTTAGCTTCTCTTCGGCCTCCTTTACTCTTAATGAAGAATCTGTTGCTTTGGCTCTGCAATGCTCCATTAGAGGTATTCCTTCGGGATTACATGTTAAGCAGTTGGATGGACGTCGTTTTCAATTCTCGGTTGCCTCTAATCGGGTTGGTCATTTCATCTATGGTCTCAAGGATCTTGTTTGGCCCGACTTCGTATGCCATTTTAGTCTCTTTCGACCAGGATTGCACTCTACTATGCATAACACTCTCTCTTGGCATTCGGATCAGCAAAACCTTGAGATCAGCACCAGATCACCTATTGCATGCAAGTCCTCACATCGTTTTACATCTGATCGGGGTCATGTGATTGAGGCTTCGTCTCCGAATGTTCTCGTGAAAGCTGGGTTTTCGTTTGAGATTAATGGTGTGAACAATCTTTCGTGCTCGCCTCCGGTCACTCTCCGGCAGCGTCCGGTTGGCCGTCAGGGTTCTTTTGGTAAGGAAAGTGCAACACCTAGTAATGAGCCTTTAATGGCCAATTCCCTGACTTTCGGTCACATTAATGTGGATTTGTCCGGTCGGTCGGCTAGTTTGGTGGATTTCAATTAACGGCGTTTTGAGGGGCATAACTTCCAACATAAGGCTTGGCACCAAATTCCGGGATTTATTTTGCGTCACATTCTGGATCATTACCGCATGGGTGTCTCGGTGGAAAAATTGCTTCATTATGGAAATTGGTCTCATTACCCACCCCGGAATTCATTTATAATAATTGGTCATTTGTAGTAAATGCAATGGAATTGATCATTGGGTAGCAAATTGCCCGAGTCGGGACTGCCAGGTTTGTTCTCAAAGCCCTTGTCAGTGTCTGCCGAATTGTCCTGTTCTCAGCCCACCTGTTTCAACACCTCCAGCCTGCACCATTTGTGCTTCTACGGCCCATGCTTTCTTTGAGTGGCCGGCTAAATCCTACTGTCCGGCTTGCGGGCTTTTGGGCCATTTAAATCGTAATTGTGGCTCCCGGGGGACTAGCTACTTATTTTGGAGACCGATTTTACGTGCACAAAATTCTGGCTTATCAGTAATTGATACATTTCCTTCAGTCAAAGATTCTAATGCTGGGGTTCATGGAAAGTATTGTTGGAAAGATAATGATCGCGTCTTGTGTGGGATTTTACCGCAGAAATTAAATGCCACTTCCTCTCAACACCCACCTGCCACCCGACGCCGCTCAGCCGTGCGATGCTCATCCTGCGGCCACGGTGGCCACTCGGTGGACGCCTGTCAGAAACTTTTGCACAAGCGCCGTGGAGTCTGGGTTCCAAAATCAATACGCGAGCCGGACGATACACATTCTTCCTTCTTGCAGTCTGGGCATGCCTCTGCTCCTGCTCCCTCCACCGCTCCAATGGCGAACTATCCGCTCAACATCGTCCCCTACCTTCTGCCAGGCATGACCATCAAGCTTGGATCGGCCGACCGCAAGGTGCGTGCGGACATGGTCATCGGCCCAATCCCTCCTTTGCGCCATGATTTCTTGGCCATTGCTGAGGCCAACAGATTCATCCCCTTTCACCAGAAGGCTGATCTGCGAAACATTATTGAAGGTTTGCTCCATGAATCACACTATTTCCCTTCTGAAGTTTCGGATCATCCTCTTGGAGTCAGTTTGTTTGGGTTTGCTTCTTCTATCATCCGGGATGCGGTTGTCGTTACCACCTTCGAACTTGATGAAAATGAGGTTGAGGAGCATACTGTTATTTCCTTTGTTCCTCACGATGCTGCTCTCAACATGCGTCTGAAAACTTTTGGTCCGGAGGTGTGGATTCTGTATGCGGGTTTCCCCTATGATTACTAGACACGACACTACATGCACAAGTCATTCGATTCTTTTGGTGCTTTAGTTGATTGGAATAATCCTAGAGGAGATAGGAGGCCGGTGCTTGTTAAAGTCATAGTAATCCATTTGCGCTTAGTGCCCAAATGCCTAGTTGTCCGTCAGATAGGAGGGGCTAGGCAATGCTAGACCGTTGCTGTTACTATGCTGCGGAGTAATGATTGGAATGCTCACCTGCCCGAGGTTCCTCCTGCTGGAGAAGATCCACCACCCCTTGATGGTATTCCTCATCTACTCCATGGTGAAGGTCTGAATGCAGAGCAACTGTATCAACAACAGCTTCATAACTGGATGGCTCAGAATGCAGTGGCCGATGCTGCAGCTAATGAAGATGAAAATGTGGTTGTGGATGAAGGTAATGACATTGAGATTCACCCTGAGTGGGGTGTGTGGCCACCTCCTCCTCCACAAGCACCTCCTGCTCTGTACAATTTCCTGGGAGGTGTGCCATCCTCCGCTTCACCGTCCTCGTACATCAGCTGGAGTCGGGGAGGTCGGCAACGTCGGCATCGCCCTCTTCCCCTTCTCGGTGGTCACCGGCGATCACCGGAGCCACATGCCTCCCTCTGCGCTCCCGAACCCCGAGAGGCCTTCGTGTGCCTGCTGAAGGAAATATGCCCTAAAGGCAATAATATAGTTATTATTTATTTCCTTATATCATGATAAATGTTTATTATTCATGCTAGAATTGTATTAACCCGAAACATAATACATGTGTGAATACATAGACAAACATAGTGTCACTAGTATGCCTCTACTTGACTAGCTTGTTAATCAAAGATGATTGAGTTTCCAAGCCATAGACATGAGTTGTCATTTGATTAACGAGATCACATCATTAGGAGAATGATGTTATTGACTTGACCCATTCCGTTAGCTTAGCACTTGATCGTTTAGTATGTTGCTATTGCTTTCTTCATGACTTATACATGTTCCTATGACTATGAGATTATGCAACTCCCATTTACCGGAGGAACACTTTGTGTGCTACCAAACGTCACATCGTAACTGGGTGATTATAAAAGAGCTCTACAGGTGTCTCCGAAGGTACACGTTGAGTTGGCGTATTTCGAGATTAGGATTTGTCACTCAGATTGTCGGAGAGGTATCTCTGGCCCCTCTCAGTAATGCACATCACTATAAGCCTTGCAAGCAATGTGACTAATGAGTTAGTTGTGGGATGATGCATTACATAAACGAGCAAAGAGACTTGTCGATAACGAGATTGAACTAGGTATTGAGATACCGACGATCGAATCTCGGGCAAGTAACATACCGATGACAAAGGGAACAACATATGTTGTTATGCGGTTTGACCGATAAAGATCTTCGTAGAATATGTAGGAGCCAATATGGGCATCCAGATCCGATGGCTCTCTCCCACCCACCCACCCACCTCCTCCCACCTCCACCCAACAATGGCGTCTAAGGATCTAGATCATCATGGATGGTCTTCTGCATTGGGATTTCTCGCCCGGCCTTGCGGTCGCGGCTCAGGTGCGTCAACGATTTGGTTCTACGGTTCACTTCTCCCCCTCCGGTGGTTGCAAGGAATTCTTTTTGGTGGTTAGCTTCTCTTCGGCCTCCTTTACTCTTAATGAAGAATCTGTTGCTTTGGCTCTGCAATGCTCCATTGGAGGTATTCCTTCGGGATTACATGTTAAGTAGTTGGATGGACGTCGTTTTCGATTCTCGGTTGCCTCTAATCGGGTTGGCCATTTCATCTATGGTCTCAAGGATCGAGTTTGCCCGACTTCGTATGCCATTTTAGTCTCTTTCGACCAGGATTGCACTCTACTATGCATAACACTCTCTCTTGGCATTCGGATCAGCAAAACCTTGAGATCAGCACCAGATCACCTATTGCATGCAAGTCCTCACATCGTTTTACGTCTGATCGGGGTCATGTGATTAAGGCTTCGTCTCTGAATGTTCTCGTGAAAGCTGGGTTTTCCGTTGAGATTAATGGTGTGGACAATCTTTCGTGCTCGCCTCTGGTCACTCTCCGGCAGTGTCCGGTTGGCCGTCAGGGTTCTTTTGGTAAGGAAAGTGCAACACCTAGTAATGAGCCTTTAATGGCTAATTCCCTGACTTTTGGTCACATTAATGTGGATTTGTCCGGTCGATCGGCTAGTTTGGTGGATTTCAATTAACGGCGTTTTGAGGGGCATAACTTCCAACATAAGGCTTGGCACCAAATTCCAGGATTTATTTTGCGTCACATTCTGGATCATTACCGCATGGGTGTCTCGGTGGAAAAATTGCTTCATTATGGAAATTGGTCTCATTACCCACCCCGGAATTCATTTATAATAATTGGTCATTTGTAGTAAATGCAATGGCATTGATCATTGGGTAGCAAATTGCCCGAGTCGGGACTGCCAGGTTTGTTCTCAAAGCCCTTGTCAGTGTCTGCCGAATTGTCCTGTTCTCAGCCCACCTGTTTCAACACCTCCAGCCTGCACCATTTGTGCTTCTACGGCCCATGCTTTCTTTGAGTGGCCGTCTAAATCCTACTGTCCGGCTTGCGGGCTTTTGGGCCATTTAAATCGTAATTGTGGCTCCCGGGGGACTAGCTACTTATTTTGGAGACCGATTTTACGTGCACAAAATTCTGGCTTATCAGTAATTGATACATTTCCTTCAGTCAAAGATTCTAATGCTGGGGTTCATGGAAAGTATTGTTGGAAAGATAATGATCGCGTCTTGTGTGGGATTTTACCGCAGAAATTAAATGCCACTTCCTCTCAACACCCACCTGCCACCCGACGCCGCTCAGCCGTGCGATGCTCATCCTGCGGCCACGGTGGCCACTCGGTGGACGCCTGTCAGAAACTTTTGCACAAGCGCCGAGGAGTCTGGGTTCCAAAATCAATACGCGAGCCGGATGATACACATTCTTCCTTCTTGCAGTCTGGGCATGCCTCTGCTCCTGCTCCCTCCACCGCTCCAATGGCGAACTATCCGCTCAACATCGTCCACTACCTTCTGCCAGGCATGACCATCGAGCTTGGATCGGCCGACCGCAAGGTGCGTGCGGACATGGTCATCGGCCCAATCCCTCCTTTGCGCCATGATTTCTTGGCCATTGCTGAGGCCAACAGATTCATCCCCTTTCACCAGAAGGCTGATCTGCGAAACATTATTGAAGGTTTGCTCCATGAATCACACTATTTCCCTTCTGAAGTTTCGGATCATCCTCTTGGAGTCAGTTTGTTTGGGTTTGCTTCTTCTATCATCCGGGATGCGGTTGTCGTTACCACCTTCGAACTTGATGAAAATGAGGTTGAGGAGCATACTGTTATTTCCTTTGTTCCTCACGATGCTGCTCTCAACATGCGCCTGAAAACTTTTGGTCCGGAGGTGTGGATTCTGTATGCGGGTTTCCCCTATGATTACTAGACACGACACTACATGCACAAGTCAGTCGATTCTTTTGGTGCTTTAGTTGATTGGAATAATCCTAGAGGAGATAGGAGGCCGGTGCTTGTTAAAGTCATAGTAATCCATTTGCGCTTAGTGCCCAAATGCCTAGTTGTCCGTCAGATAGGAGGGGCTAGGCAATGCTAGACCGTTGCTGTTACTATGCTGCGGAGTAATGATTGGAATGCTCACCTGCCCGAGGTTCCTCCTGCTGGAGAAGATCCACCACCCCTTGATGGTATTCCTCATCTACTCCATGGTGAAGGTCTGAATGCAGAGCAACTGTATCAACAACAGCTTCATAACTGGATGGCTCAGAATGCAGTGGCCGATGCTACAGCTAATGAAGATGAAAATGTGGTTGTGGATGAAGGTAATGGCATTGAGATTCACCCTGAGTGGGGTGTGTGGCCACCTCCTCCTCCACAAGCACCTCCTGCTCTGTACAATTTCCTGGGAGGTGTGCCATCCTCCGCTTCACCGTCCTCGTACATCAGCTGGAGTCGGGGAGGTCGGCAACGTCGGCATCGCCCTCTTCCCCTTCTCGGTGGTCACCGGCGATCACCGAAGCCACATGCCTCCCTCTGCGCTGCCGAACCCCGAGAGGCCTCCGTGTGCCTGCTGAAGGAAATATGCCCTAAAGGCAATAATATAGTTATTATTTATTTCCTTATATCATGATAAATGTTTATTATTCATGCTAGAATTGTATTAACCCGAAACATAATACATGTGTGAATACATAGACAAACATAGTGTCACTAGTATGCCTCTACTTGACTAGCTTGTTAATCAAAGATGGTTGAGTTTCCAAGCCATAGACATGAGTTGTCATTTGATTAACGAGATCACATCATTAGGAGAATGATGTTATTGACTTGACCCATTCCGTTAGCTTAGCACTTGATCGTTTAGTATGTTGCTATTGCTTTCTTCATGACTTATACATGTTCCTATGACTATGAGATTATGCAACTCCCATTTACCGGAGGAACACTTTGTGTGCTACCAAACGTCACATCGTAACTGGGTGATTATAAAAGAGCTCTACAGGTGTCTCCGAAGGTACACGTTGAGTTGGCGTATTTCGAGATTTGGATTTGTCACTCAGATTGTCGGAGAGGTATCTCTGGCCCCTCTCAGTAATGCACATCACTATAAGCCTTGCAAGCAATGTGACTAATGAGTTAGTTGTGGGATGATGCATTACATAAACGAGCAAAGAGACTTGTTGATAACGAGATTGAACTAGGTATTGAGATACCGACGATCGAATCTCGGGCAAGTAACATACCGATGACAAAGGGAACAACATATGTTGTTATGCGGTTTGACCGATAAAGATCTTCGTAGAATATGTAGGAGCCAATATGGGCATCCAGATCCGATGGCTCTCTCCCACCCACCCACCCACCTCCTCCCACCTCCACCCAACAATGGCGTCTAAGGATCTAGATCATCATGGATGGTCTTCTGCATTGGGATTTCTCGCCCGGCCTTGCGGTCGCGGCTCAGGTGCGTCAACGATTTGGTTCTACGGTTCACTTCTCCCCCTCCGGTGGTTGCAAGGAATTCTTTTTGGTGGTTAGCTTCTCTTCGGCCTCCTTTACTCTTAATGAAGAATCTGTTGCTTTGGCTCTGCAATGCTCCATTGGAGGTATTCCTTCGGGATTACATGTTAAGCAGTTGGATGGACGTCGTTTTCGATTCTCGGTTGCCCCTAATCGGGTTGGCCATTTCATCTATGGTCTCAAGGATCGAGTTTGCCCGACTTCGTATGCCATTTTAGTCTCTTTCGACCAGGATTGCACTCTACTATGCATAACACTCTCTCTTGGCATTCGGATCAGCAAAACCTTGAGATCAGCACCAGATCACCTATTGCATGCAAGTCCTCACATCGTTTTACGTCTGATCGGGGTCATGTGATTGAGGCTTCGTCTCTGAATGTTCTCGTGAAAGCTGGGTTTTCCGTTGAGATTAATGGTGTGGACAATCTTTCGTGGTCGCCTCCGGTCACTCTCCGGCAACGTCCGGTTGGCCGTCAGGGTTCTTTTGGTAAGGAAAGTGCAACACCTAGTAATGAGCCTTTAATGGCTAATTCCCTGACTTTTGGTCACATTAATGTGGATTTGTCCGGTCGATCGGCTAGTTTGGTGGATTTCAATTAACGGCGTTTTGAGGGGCATAACTTCCAACATAAGGCTTGGCACCAAATTCCAGGATTTATTTTGCGTCACATTCTGGATCATTACCGCATGGGTGTCTCGGTGGAAAAATTGCTTCATTATGGAAATTGGTCTCAATACCCACCGCGGAATTCATTTATAATAATTGGTTATTTGTAGTAAATGCAATGGCATTGATCATCGGGTAGCAAATTGCCCGAGTCAGGATTGCCAGGTTTGTTCTCAAAGCCCTTGTCAGTGTCTGCCGAATTGTCCCGTTCTCAGCCCACCTGTTTCAACACGTCCAGCCTGCACCATTTGTGCTTCTACGATCCATGCTTTCTTTGAGTGGCCGGCTAAATCCTACTGTTGGGCTTGCGGGCTTTTGGGCCATTTAAATCGTAATTGTGGCTCCCCGGGGACTAGCTACTTATTTTGGAGACCGATTTTACGTGCACAAAATTCTGGCTTATGAGTAATTGATACGTTTCCTTCGGTCAAAGATTCTACTGCTGGGGTTCATGGAAAGTATCGATGGAAAGATAATGATCGCATCTTGTGTGGGATTTTACCGCAGAAATTAAATGCCACTTCCTCTCAACACCCACCTGCCACCCGACATCGCTCAGCCGTGCAATGCTCATCCTGCGGCCACGGTGGCCACTCGGTGCACGCCTGTCAGAAACTTTTGCATAAGCGTCGAGGAGTCTGGGTTCCAAAATCAATACACGAGCTGGACGATACACATTCTTCCTTCTTGCAGTCTGGGCACGCCTCTGCTCCTGCTCCCTCCACCGCTCCAATGGCGAACTATCCGCTCAACATCGTCCCCTACCTTCCGCCAGGCATGACCATCGAGCTTGGACCGGCCGACCGCAAGGTGCGTGCGGACATGGTCGTCGGCCCAATCCCTCCTCTGCGCCATGATTTCTTGGCCATTGCTGAGGCCAACAGATTCATCCCCTTTCACCAGAAGGCTGATCTGCGAAACATTATTGAAGGTTTGCTCCATGAATCACACTATTTCCCTTCTGAAGTTTCGGATCATCCTCTTGGAGTCAGTTTGTTTGGGTTTGCTTCTTCTATCATCCGGGATGCGGTTGTTGTTACCACCTTTGAGGTTGATGAAAATGAGGTTGAGGAGCATACTGTTATTTCCTTTGTTCCTCACGATGCTGCTCTCAACATGCGCCTGAAAACTTTTGGTCCGGAGGTGTGGATTCTGTATGCGGGTTTCCCCTACGATTACCAGACACGGCACTACATGCACAAGTCAGTCGATTCTTTTGGTGCTTTAGTTGATTGGAATAATCCTAGAGGAGATAGGAGGCCGGTGCTTGTTAAAGTCATAGTAATACATTTGCGCTTAGTGCCCAAATGCCTAGTTGTCCGTCAGATAGGAGGGGCTAGGCAATGCTGGACCGTTGCTGTTACTATGCTGCGGAGTAATGATTGGAATGCTCACCTGCCCGAGGTTCCTCCTGCTGGAGAAGATCCACCACCCCTTGATGGTATTCCTCATCCGCTCCATGGTGAAGGTCTGAATGCAGAGCAACTGTATCAACAGCAGCTTCATAACTGGATGGCTCAGAATGCGGTGGCCGATGCTGCAGCTAATGAAGATGAAAATGTGGTTGTGGATGAAGGTAATGACATTGAGATTCATCCTGAGTGGGGTGTGTGGCCACCTCCTCCTCCACAAGCACCTCCTGCTCTGTACAATTTCCAACAATGGTTGGCTGGGGAGGAGCTTCAGGTTGATCATGGCATTGTGCCACAACAGAATTTGCATGACAACCCTAGGGCTGCCTGGAATGACTCTATCTGTGTACCTTCAAGTATTGACTCCGGTGCAACTATTTCTGATTCATATGTGTTAGTGCCTGTCAACCTCATGAACCACTTCTGGCCATAGAATGCTTCTGGTGCTCCTACACATAGCAATGAAGCCTCTGCTTTGGTCACTCCTGGGACTAGCAATGAAGTCCCTACTTTGGTCACTCATGGGAACAATCAACTTGATCTTCCTCTCAGCTCTGAATCTATTACTCTGCCAAATAATATGATGGAGTTAACTCTGAATTTTTCTGCTACTGGACTACACTTGGATATGTCCACTCAAGGTGATTTCATACCTGCTATGCTAATTAGGGACTGCATTCCCATGCTCAGGTTAAACACTTATCTTGCTGCTGCTATTAAGCCCATTGTGGCTTCTTTTGGCGCATGGTGTGACCACTATGGCTTTCAGCAAGATTCTGTCACTTTTAAAATCACCATCTCTGAAAATGAGGGTCTTCTGATAGTGGTCTCTGCTTCCAAAACCATTGCAAATGCTTCTTCTTCAACTGTTATTATTGAAAATCTCTCTGAAGATGTTAGCCAGGAGCTTAATGTGGATATGGTTGATCAAGCTGCAGTCTCTAAAGAAATCTAGTCTGCACCAATGGACATGCAGATTGTTCCTGTGGGCCAAGTGCAGCAGCCTCCTCCAATTGTCTCAGATTTTGCTGGCTCTTCTACAATCCTCACCCGCAAAGGCAAATCTGTAGTACCTGAATGTGCTATTACTCTGCGTAGAAGTGCATGCACCAACAAATATGATGGTTTCAAAGTCCATCAGGTTTCTGACAGTAAGGCAAAAACCTCTAAACTTAAACCTAGGGTGATTCCCACTGCTCTCACTATTAGGGAGGTAGATGAAGTTGAGCAGATCCCACCGCCTACACCTGTCAGGGTGATCCAGCAGATTGACACTGTGCTGTGTGCAATTCCTACTGAAGAACTCACTGATGAAGCACTGATGGCTTCACAGGAGGAGGAGCCCCTGGCCTCAACCTAATTTCTCCTTTGCAGATCTTTTCTTTATTTTAGCAATTAATCTTTTGGTAAACTGGAATGTCTTATGTTGGAACGTACGTGGGTTAAATTCTAGGGACAAACAGTTAGCGCTTTCCAATGCGATTACCTCTAGTGGCTGTGCGGTGGTTTGCTTGCAAGAAACTAAGAAACCATCATTTTATTTGTCTTTCATTAAGTCTTGCTACCCCCGTCGCTTTGATCAATTTGCGTTTGTACCTTCTCCTGGGGCTTCAGGGGGCATTGTTACCATTTGGAATAGCACTATTTTCTCGGTTGATGTGCTTCTATCTGAAGAATTTGCTCTAGTCACACGTTTCAAATCAACTCAATCGGCGCAATGTTGGACGTTGGTTAATGTATATGGTCCTTGCCAAGAGCAGAGGAAACAATTCATCCAATGGTTGTGCTCACTCAATATTCCCTCAAGTGAAGATTGGCTCTTTGTGGGTGAATTTAACTTTATACGTGCACCAGACAATCGTAATAAACCAGGAGGCAGCATTAATGACATGAACACATTTAATGATTTCATTCGCTGTCAAAGCCTCATTGAACTACCTATCAAGGGACGTTCCTTCACGTGGAGCAACATGCAGCTTGACCCTCTTTTAGAACAATTGGATTGGTTTTTCACAAGTACCAATTGGACCACATCTTATCCAAAAACTTTGGTTAAACCACTCGGTAAGCCAGTCTCCGATCATATTCCATGTGTGGTTACTATTGAAACAAATATCCCTAAATCAAAACTATTTCGCTTCGAATCATTCTGGGTCCAACATCCGGGCTTCATGCAAATTGTTGAATCTTCTTGGGCTAAACCTGTGCACTCCTCAAATACTGCCACCATTCTGTGCCGAAAGTTCAAAACTCTGAGACGTGATCTTAAACATTGGAGCAAAGGTATATCTAAGTTATCTGTGGCTATTGACAACTCAAATAAAGCTCTTTGTGAGATTGATGAGCTTGAAAACAAACATACTTTAACTATACCTGAAGCTAATTTTCGAAGAATTCTCAAGGCACACATCATAATATTATTACGATATCAACAAGCTTACTGGAAAAAGTAGTGCACCATCAGATGTGTCAAGTTCGGGGACGAGCCATCAAAATTTTTCTAGGCCTTGGCCTCTGAAAGATATAGGAAGAACAACATTGCTACTCTAGCAACACCAGACGACACTTTGGTTGAGGATCATGCTGGAAAAGAGTCTATAATCTTTCAACGTTTAAAGAAAGGATGGGATCATCATGGCCCTGCAATATGAAATTCAACCTAGCCAGAATAATCAACAAATGCAAGGGACTCGATGAGCTGACCATTCCTTTTAGAAATGAAGAGATCGACAAAGTTGTTAGAGAAATGCCCGCTGACAGAGCCCCTGGTCCGGACGGCTTTAATGGTTTATTCTTAAAACGATGCTAGCCAATCATCAAGAACGACTTTTATAACTTGTGCAATCAATTCCATAATGGGGAGGTCAATTTGGAAAGCATTAATGACGGCTTCATCACGCTCATCCCCAAAGTCGGCTCTCCTGATTCTATCAATGACTATCGACCAATCACGCTTCTCAACTGTTGTCTCAAAGTTGTCACAAAAATCTTGGCTAATAGACTTCAAAAAGTCATCCTCAATATTGTGCACAAGAATCAATATGGATTTCTTAAAGGACGGACTATTCAAGATTGACTCGCATGGGCTTACAAGTACATATATCAATGTCAATCTTCCAGAAAGGAAATCATGCTTCTCAAGTTAGATTTTGCCAAAGCATTTGATACGAACGAACATGAGGCAATGATTGAAATTATTAAAAACATGGGATTCAATGACAAATGGCTGGGATGGATTCGATTCATCTTCTCCTCGGGCGAATCTTCGGTCCTTCTTAATGGCACTCCTGGTCGGCAATTCTACTGCAAATGCGGTGTAAGACAGGGGGACCCTCTCTCCCCCCTAATCTTTGTTCTTGCGGCCGACCTTTTGCAAGCTGCCATAAATGATGCTTTTGCGCGCAACTTGATTCATCTGCCTTTCCCATCCCCACACCAAAATGATTATCCAGTAATTCAATACGCTGACGACACCATCTTGGTTATGCCCGCATGCGCCTAACAAGCTACAACCATCAAGGACATCTTAAATGATTATGCCACGTCCATTGGGTTGAAAATAAATTTTCACAAATCCACTCTCATCACAATGAACTGTGACATGGCAAAAACTCAGGAAATTGCCAATATCTTTGGATGTGTCATTGGCAAGTTGCCGTTTACCTATTTGGGCCTTCCACTTGGAACTACACGCCCAACAATTATTGAGCTCATGCCGCTGGTTTGTTCCATGGAAAGAAGACTAATTGCCACTCTAAACATGATACCCTACAGTGGCAAATTATCCTTGCTCAACTCAGTAATCACTTCGTTGATCATTTTTGCTCTGTGCACACTCATATTGCCAACCAAGATCATTGAGCTACTGGACAAGATTAGAAGAAAGTGCTTGTGGACTAAAAAAACCGAGCAAGGTGACAAATGCAACTCCCTAGCCGCCTGGAACATGGTCTGCCAACCCAAGGAACGCGGTTGCCTAGGTGTGATTGACCTAAGAACACAAGGAGATGCCCTCTTACTCAAATACTTACATAAATTCTATAATAGGTGGGACGTGCCTTGGGTCCAACTCATCTGGGATACATATTACACTAACCGCATACCACACGCTTCTGATACATGTGGATCATTCTGGTGGCGTGATGTTGCAAAGCTAATGCCCATTTATAGGGGGATCTCCACTGTCCAGGTAGCAAATGGCAAGAATATTCTTTTCTGGAAAGACTCTTGGGCAGACAACATTATTGCTGATAGCTATCCTCGCGCATTCTCTTACACCATCAGTGAAGACATCTTGGTCAGAGATTTCTTGTCCATCACGGCACTACGAGAGGCGTTTCACCTTCCACTTTCGGAGCAAGCTCACGCTGAAGTTCGACAATTGCAATCTGACTTGGCCACGATTACCTTATCCGATGATGCAGATGTTTGGATATATGCATGGGGATCAAAATAATTCACAGCGCATAAATACTATACATTCTACTTTAGAGATGTTAGAGCACATGAGGCCTTTGGTTGGATTTGGAAGTCAAGATCCACCATGAAAATTAAGGTTTTCGGGTGGTTGCTTTTGGCTGACCGTCTTAATACCAGGAATATGCTCAAACGACGACATTACAATATTGGCGAAGACCACAATTGTATTCTTTGTGGTTTACAAATTGAGGAAACCTTGGAGCACTTGTTCTTCGATTGCCGCTTCAGCATGGATTGTTGGGCAAGTCTGGGTCTCTTCTGGCCACAAGGAATGTCACGCCTTGATAATGTGGCTATGGCCAAACAACACTGGAATCAGCCTCTATTCATGGAGATGTTCTTGCTTGCGGCGTGGAGTTTGTGGAAGGAACGCAACAATAAACATTTCAGGGGGATTGTTCCAACAAAACTTTCTTGGTTGGACAGATTTAAGAAAGACATCTCTCTCCTTACCTATAGGTTCAAGGAAAAGCATAAACATCTCATCCCTATCATCCTTTCATCTGTAGTCTAGCTTTCTATCCCACCCCAAAATGGGGTGTTGACACATGTATAGACACTATGTAACTTGTACATCACCATATTAAAATAAAAATAACAGTGGGAGGTTCTCCTACTATTCAAGGTTCAAAAAAAATATGGGCATCCAGGTTCCGCTATTGGTTTGACCGGAGACGTGTCTTGGTCATGTCTACATGGTTCTCGAACCCATAGGGTCCGCACGCTTAAAGTTCGGTGACGATCGGTATTATGAGTTTTTGTGTTTTGATGTACCGAAGGTAGTTCGGAGTCCCAGATATGATCACGGACATAACAAGGAGTCTCAAAATGGTCGAGACGTAAAGATCGATATATTGGATGACTATGTTCGGACACCGGAATAGTTTCGGGTGGTTTCGGGCATATACCGGAGTACCGGGGGGTTACCGGAACCCCCCGGGGGGTTAATGGGCCTCATGGGCCCTAAGTGGAGAAGAGGAGGGGCGGCCAGGGCAGGCCGTGCCCCCCTTTCCTTCCTCTCCTCTCTTCCTTCCTTCCCCTCTCCTACTTGGACTAGGAAAGGAGGGAGTCCTACTCTCGGTGGGAGTAGGACTCCTCCCTGGCGCGCCTCCTCCTGGCCGGCCGCCCCCTCCCCCTTGATCCTTTATATACGGGGGCAGGGGGGCACCTCTAGGGAAAAACAATTGATCATTGATCTCTTAGCCGTGTGCGGTGCCCCCGTCCACCATATTCCACCTCGATAATATCGTAGCGGTGCTTAGGCAAAGCCCTGCGTTGGTAGCATCATCAACACCGTCATCATGCCATCATGCTGACGGAACTCTCCCACAAAGCTCTACTGGATCGGAGTTCATGGGACGTCATCGAGCTGAACATGTGCTGACCTCGGAGGTGCCATACGTTCGGTACTTGATCGGTCGGATTGTGAAGACGTACGACTACATCAACCGCGTTGTGCTAACGCTTCCGCTTTCGGTCTACGAGGGTACGTGGACAACATTCTCCCCTCTCGTTGCTATGCATCACCATGATCTTGCGTGTGCGTAGGATTTTTTTTGAAATTACTACGTTCCCCAACAGTGGCATCCGAGCCTGGTTTTATGCGTAGATGTTATATGTACGAGTAGAACACAAGTGAGTTGTGGGCGATACAAGTCATACTGCTTACCAACATGTCATATTTTGGTTCGGCGGTATTGTTGGATGAAGCGGCCCGGACTGACATTACACGTACGCTTACGCGAGACTGGTTCTACCGACGTGCTTTGCACATAGGTGGCTGGTGGGTGTCAGTTTCTCCTACTTTAGTTGAACCGAGTGTGGCTACGCCCGGTCCTTGAGAAGGTTAAAACAAGACTAACTTGACGAACTATCGTTGTGGTTTTGATGTGTAGGTAAGAACGGTTCTTGCTCAGCCCATAGCGGCCACGTAAAACTTGCAACAACAAAGTAGAGGACGTCTAACTTGTTTTTGCAGGGCATGTTGTGATGTGATATGGCCAAGACGTGATGCTATATTTTATTGTATGAGATGATCATGTTTTGTAACCAAGTTATCGGCAACTGACAGGAGCCATATTGTTGTCGCTTTATCGTATGCAATGCAATCGCCCTGTAATTGCTTTAGTTTATCACTAAGAGGTAGCGATAGTCGTAGAAGCAATAGGTGGTGAAATGACAATGATGCTATGATGGAGATCAAGGCGTCGCGCCGGTGACGATGGTGATCATGACGGTGCTTCGGAGATGCTGATCACAAGCACAAGATGATGATGGCCATATCATATCACTTATATTAATTGCATGTGATGTTTATCCTTTATGCATCTTATTTTTGACGGTAGCATTATAAGATGATCTTTCACTAAATTTCAAGGTATAAGTGTTCTCCCTGAGTATGCACCGTTGCGGAAGTTCTTCGTGCTGAGACACCACGTGATGATCGGGTGTGATAGGCTCTAGTTCAAATACAACGGGTGCAAAACAGTTGCACACGTGGAATACTCAGGTTAAACTTGATGAGCCTAGCATATACAGATATGGCCTCGAAACACTGAGACCGAAAGGTCGAGCATGAATCATATAGTAGATATGATCAACATAGTGATGTTCACCATTTAAAACTACTCCATCTCACGTGATGATCGGACATGGTTTAGTTGATTTGGATCACGTGATCACTTAGATGATTAGAGGGATGTCTATCTAAGTGGGATTTCTTAAGTAATATGATTAATTGAACTTTAATTTATCATGAACTTAGTACCTGATAGTATTTTGCTTGTGTATGTTTATTGTAGATAGATGGCTCGCGCTGTTGTTCTGTTGAATTTTAATGCGTTCCTTGAGAAAGCTAAGTTGAAAGATGATGGTAGCAATTACACGGACTGGGTCCGTAACTTGAGGATTATCCTCATTGCTGCATAGAAGAATTATGTCTTGGAAGCACCGCTAGGTGCCAGGCCTGCTACAGATGCAACTGACAATGTTAAGAACGTCTGGCAGAGCAAAGCTGATGACTACTCGATAGTTTAGTGTGCCATGCTTTACGGCTTAGAACCGGGACTTCAACGACATTTTGAACGTCATGGAGCATATGAGATGTTCCAGGAGTTGAAGTTAATATTTCAAGCAAATGCCCGGATTGAGAGATATGAAGTCTCCAATAAGTTCTATAGCTGCAAGATGGAGGAGAATAGTTCTGCTAGTGAACATATACTCAAAATGTCTGGGTATAATAATCACTTGATTCAACTAGGAGTTAATCTTCCTGATGATAGTGTCATTGACAGAATTCTTCAATCACTGTCACCAAGCTACAAGAGCTTTGTGATGAACTATAATATGCAAGGGATGAACAAGACTATTCCCGAGCTATTCGCAATGCTAAAGGCTGCGGAGGTAGAAATCAAAAAGGAGCATCAAGTGTTGATGGTCAACAAGACCACCAGTTTCAAGAAAAAGGGTAAAGGGAAGAAGAAGGGGAACTTCAAGAAGAACGGCAAACAAGTTGCTGCTCAAGAGAAGAAACCCAAGTCTGGACCTAAGCTTGAGACCGAGTGCTTCTACTGCAAATAGACTGCTCACTGGAAGCGGAACTGCCCCAAGTATTTAGCGGATAAGAAGGATGGCAAGGTGAACAAAGGTATATGTGATATACATGTTATTGATGTGTACCTTACTAATGCTCGCAGTAGCACCTAGGTATTTGATACTGGTTCTGTTGCTAATATTTGCAACACGAAACAAGGACTACGGATTAAGCGAAGATTGGCTAAGGACGAGGTGACGATGCGCATGGGAAATGGTTCCAAAGTCGATGTGATCGCGGTCGGCACGCTACCTCTACATCTACCTTCGGGATTAGTTTTAGACCTGAATAATTGTTATTTGGTGCCAGCGTTAAGCATGAACATTATATCTGGATCTTGTTTGATGCGAGATGGTTATTCATTTCAATCAAAGAATAATGGTTGTTCTATTTATATGACTAATATCTTTTATGGTCATGCACCCTTGAAGAGTGGTCTATTTTTATTGAATCTCGATAGTAGTGATACACATATTCATAATGTTGAAGCCAAAAGATGCAGAGTTGATAATGATAGTGCAACTTATTTATGGCACTGCCGTTTGGGTCATATTGGTGTAAAGCGCATGAAGAAACTCCATACTGATGGACTTCTCGAATCACTTGGTACTTGCGAACCGTGCCTCATGGGCAAGATGACTAAAACACCATTCTCCGGAACTATGGAGCGAGCAACAGATTTATTGGAAATCATACATACTGATGTATGTGGTCCAATGAACATTGAGGCTTGCGACGGGTATCATTATTTTCTCACTTTCACAGATGATTTGAGCATATATGGGTATATCTACTTAATGAAACATAAGTCTGAAACATTTGAAAAGTTCAGAGAATTTCAGAGTGAAGTGGAAAATCATCGTAACAATAAAATAAAGTTTCTATGATCTGATCGTGGAGGAGAATATTTGAGTTACGAGTTTGGTCTACAATTGAAACAATGCGGAATAGTTTCACAACTCATGCCACCTGGAACACCACAACGTAATGGTGTGTCCGAACGTTGTAATCGTACTTTACTAGATATGGTGCGATCTATGATGTCTCTTACTGATTTACCGCTATCATGTTGGGGTTATGCTTTAGAGACGGCTGCATTCATGTTAAATAGGGCACCATCAAAATCCTTTGAGACGACACCTTATGAACTGTGGTTTGGCAAGAAACCAAAGTTGTCGTTTCTTAAAGTTTGGGGCTGCGATGCTTATGTGAAAAAACTTCAACCTGATAAGCTCGAACCCAAATCAGAGAAATGTGTCTTCATAGGATACCCAAAGGAGACTATTGGGTACACCTTCTATCACAGATCTGAAGGCAAGATTTTTGTTGCTAAATTTGGATCCTTTCTAGAGAAGGAGTTTCTCTCGAAAGAAGTGAGTGGGAGGAAAGTAGAACTTGATGAGGTAACTGTACCTGCTCCCTTATTGGAAAATAGTTCATCACAGAAACTGGTTCCTATGACGACTACACCAATTAGTGAGGAAGCTAATGATATTGATCATGAAACTTCAGATCAAGTTAATACCGAACCTCGTAGGTCAACCAGACTAAGATCCGCACCAGAGTGGTACGGTAATCCTATTCTGGAGGTCATGTTACTTGATCATGGTGAACGTACATACTATGAGGAAGCGACGATGAGCCCATATTCCGCAAAATGGCTTGAGGCCGTGAAATCTGAGATAGGATCCATGTATGAGAACAAAGTATGGACTTTGGTTGACTTGCCCGATGATCGGCAAGCCATCGAAAATAAATGGATCTTCAAGAAGAAGACTGACGCTGATGGTAATGTTACTGTCTACAAAGCTCGACTTGTTGCGAAAGGTTTTCGACAAGTTCAAGGGGTTGACTACGATGAGACTTTCTCATCCGTAGCGTCGCTTAAGTCTGTCCGAATCATGTTAGCAATTGCCACATTTTATGATTCTGAAATATGGCTAATGGATGTCGAAACTGCATTCCTGAATGGATTTCTAGAAGAAGAGTTGTATATGATGCAACCTGAAGGCTTTGTCGATCCAAAAGGTTCTAACAAAGTGTGCAAGCTCCAGCGATCCATTTATGGACTGGTGCAAGCATCTCGGAGTTGGAATAAATGCTTTGATAGTGTGATCAAAGCATATGGTTTTATACAGACTTTTGGAGAAGCCTGTATTTACAAGAAAGTGAGTGGGAGCTCTATAGCATTTCTGATATTATATGTAGACGACATATTGTTGATTGGAAATGATATAGAATTTCTGGATAGCATAAAAGGATACTTGAATAAAAGTTCTTCAATGAAAGACCTCGGTGAAGCTGCTTATATATTGGGCATCAAGATCTATAGAGATAGATCAATATGCTTAATTGGACTTTCACAAAGCACATACCTTGATAAAGTTTTGAAAAAGTTCAAAATGGATCAAGCAAAGAAAGGGTTCTTGCCTGTATTACAAGGTGTGAAGTTGAGTCAGACTCAATGCCCGACCACCGTAGAAGATAGAGAGAAAATGAAAGATGTTCCCTATGCTTCAGCCATAGGCTCTATCATGTATGCAATGCTTTGTACCAGACCTGATGTATGCTTAGCAATAAGCTTAGCAGGGAGGTACCAAAGTAATCCAGGAGTGGATCACTGGACAGCGGTCAAGAATATCCTGAAATACCTGAAAAGGACTAAGGATATGTTTCTCATTTATGGAGGTGACAAAGAGCTAGTCGTAAATGCTTACGTCGATGCAAGCTTTGACACTGATCATGACGATTCTAAATCGTAAACCAGATATGTGTTTATATTGAACGGTGGAACTGTCAGTTGGTGCAATTCTAAACAAAGTGTCGTGGCGGGATCTACATGTGAAATTGAGTACATAGCTGCTTCGGAAGCAGCAAATGAAGGAGTCTGGATGACGGAGTTCATATCTGATCTAGGTGTCATACCTAGTGCATCGGCTCCAATGAAAATCTTTTGTGACAATACTGGTGCAATTGCCTTGGCAAAGGAATCCAGATTTCACAAGAGAAGCAAGCACATTAAGAGACGCTTCAATTCCATCCGAGACCAAGTCCAGGAGGGAGACATAGAGATTTGCAAGATACATACGGATCTGAATGTTGCAGACCCGTTGACTAAGCCTCTTCCATGAGCAAAACATGATCAGCACCAAGGCTCCATGGGTGTTAGAATCATTACTGTGTAATCTAGATTATTGACTCTAGTGCAAGTGGGAGACTGAAGGAAATATGCCCTAGAGGCAATAATAAAGTTATTATTTATTTCCTTATATCATGATAAATGTTTATTATTCATGCTAGAATTGTATTAACCGGAAACATAATACATGTGTGAATACATAGACAAACATAGTGTCACTAGTATGCCTCTACTTGACTAGCTCGTTAATCAAAGATGGTTGAGTTTCCAAGCCATAGTCATGAGTTGTCATTTGATTAACGAGATCACATCATTAGGAGAATGATGTGATTGACTTGACCCATTCCGTTAGCTTAGCACTTGCACTACAAAAAAAAGACATCCGTGACATTTTGGGCCGAACGAATTTTTTTTGGTCATACATATGACACTTCTATGACGATAATTGTGACAAAACCCGGTATCATCATAGATGTGGCGGGCTCCTACTTCGATGACAAAAAATCATGACAGCAAATGGGCTTTTCATCTTGGGCGGGCCGGAGACGTAGCTGCATGACATTCTTTGGGCCGTCCATGACGGAAAAAACCGTGGTAGAAGCGAGGGTGAGGAGAATTTCGGGGAGTTCCCGGTTATGGTGGGAGGTCGGAGGCCGAGCGATTCGCGTTTCTCTCGTGTGGTACACACGTGTGTGCGAGGCATTGGCTCTAACTGAACCAGAGCGAGGCGTTGGGCTCTAACTGAACCCGAGCGATTGCACTGCAGGCTACGCGTTACTGAACCCGAGCGATCGATCGATGGCTGTTAACTGAACCCGATCGAGCGATTCCTTTTCTGCTACTGCTAACTAAAGCCGATCGATTGGATGAACAGTGAGCATTGCAGGGGGGGGGGGGTTGGATGAACTGTGAGCGGTGGCGTTGCCTCTGGATGAACAGGACACCGTGGTGTGGAGGGATGGATGAACAGTAGACGGTGGAGGGGTGCCCGTGGAGGGTTGGTTGAACAGGACCCCGTGGTGTGGAGGGCTGGATGAACAGTAGATAGTGGAGGGGTGGTTGAACAGTAGCCGGTGGAGTAGCGCACGGTGGAGACTGGATGAACAGGAGCCCGTGGAGGCTGGAGGAGGTCGATGGTGGATGAACAGTAGCCCGTGGAGGCTGGAGGAGGTCGACGGTGGAGATGAATAGTATCTCGTGGAGTCCCGTTTTGCGGTACGCCACACCCCTCCCGATGAACAGGACCCTCGTTTCGACCGTAGCGCTCCAACACAAGTCCGTTTCGTCTGTTTTGCGGTACGCCACACCCCTCCCGATCAACAGGACCCCCGTTTCAACCGTAGCGCTCCAACACAAGTCCGTTTCGTTCATTTTGCGGTACGCCACACCCCTCCCGATCAACAGGACCCCCGTTTCGACCGTAGGAGGTCAGTTTCCTCTGTTTTGCGGTACGCCACACCCCTCCCGATCAACAGGACCCCGTTCCGAACGTAGGAGGTTCGTTTCCTCCATTCTGCGGTACGCCAGACTTCATTTCCGTCGCCTGTTCCGTCCAAGCCCTCCTGATGAACACGACCATGCATTCCGTTCCGACCCAGCTGGTTGGCTCCCCATGAACACGACGACGACGCTGTTTCTCCGTTCCGACCCAGCCATGTACACGAGCCCTGGCCGTACGTATGCGCGAGTAGGTGTTCGAGACCCTGCCTGTATGTACACATACGTGGACGTATTTTCTTTCTTGCACCCTGGCCATTGTAAGTACGTGTACATGCTACGTGCACGCCTCTACTACGACACATGCGCGCCTTTACTACGACATGTGCACGCCTCTACATGTACCAGTATGTACTCGCGACCAGAATGACAACGCTACGTACGCTTTGACCAGGTGGGTCTCGACTGTCAGGCACTTCCTTGCATGCGAACATGTCGTTGGTGGGTCCTAGCAGTCAGGGGGGCGAATTGTTTTTTTTTGCCCGAACGCACTTCCTTGCGTGCGAAGATGTAGCTGGTGGGTCCCAGCAGTCAGGAGGAAACGTTTTTTCGCGAAATACAGTGGCCCGTCCGGTGGGTCCCCGCTGTCAGGTGGAGGAATTTTTTTTTGCGCGTAATAAGGAGGCACTTCCTTGCTGCGGCCGTGGACCCAGCTATCAGCCTCTCCACGTACAGTGCACATCCGATGGAAGTTGTTCCTTGACCACGTTGACCACGCCGCATCGAGAGCACCACGACGGTGGACGACGGCGAGGCCTAGGAAGGGGATGACTAGGAGCCGGGGAAGACGCAGCACTGGATGCCCATGCGAAGAGGAGTACGAGGGTTCACTGGTTCGGTTGCGGTGTGAGGCTGCTATCGCCGCAGAATAATAGGGGGTGTGGGTGAGTAGAGGGATGGCCTGGCCAGCGGTGGGAATAGTAGGGGGCGGCGAGGCCTCCACAGCATCACAGCCGGCCACGAGAGGCAGGAGCACGCGGCACAACCAGCGCTAGTTTGGGCGGCTGGAGCAAGAAGACTAGAGGTTGAAGAAGCACTACGGCCGTTGGATGAACAACGTATGGTAACAGGAGCTAGAATCGTTCATATTGACTAAGTTGACAAAGCCCTCCGTCCCCGTCAACTTGGTAGGCCCACAAGTCAGCCTCCCACTATGCTGGGTTCCAGCTAGCAGGGGGAGTATTCATTTTTTTGTGCGTAATAAGGAGGCACTTCCGGTGGGTCCGAGCTGACAGCGCGGGAACGTTTTTTTCGTGAAATACGGTGGCCCGTCTGATGGGTCCCAGCAGTCAGGGGGAAACGTTTTTTTTGTGAAATACTGGTGGCCCGTTCGATGGGTCCCTGCTGTCAGGTGGAGGAATAATTATTTTCCGCGTAATAAGGAGGCACTTCCTTGCGGCTGCCGTGGGCCCAGCTGTCAGCCTCTTCACGTACAATACTCTTTCGATAGAAGTCGGTCGTTGACCACATTGACCACGCAGCACCGAGAGCACCACGGCGGTGGACGACGGCGAGGCCTAGCAAGGGGAAGACGCGGCAGTGGAAGCCCGCGTGGAGAGGAGTACGAGGGTTCACCGGTTTGGCTGCGGTGTGAGGCTGCCATCACCGCAGAATAACAGGGGTGTGAGTGAGTAGAGGGATGCCCTAGGCATCGGTGGGAGTAGTAGGGGGCGCTGAGGCCTGCGCGGCAGCACAACCGGCCAGGGGAGGCGGGAGCAGGCAGTCCCGCCGGTGCTGCTTTGGCGGCTGGAGCAAGAAGATCAGAGATTGAAGAAACACGACGGCCGTTGGATTGACATCCAACAGTTACGTCTGCTAGAATCATTTGTTGACGTATACAATAACTAAAAAAATCTTGCATACGCGTCAACTAAACAGGCCCATAAGTCAGACCACTCCCTCTTTTTTTAATAATTTGTATATAGCTCATTGCAACTTCTTATGCAATTTATTGCCGTCGTTTTTTTGGTTGGCCAGGGCCAATTTCGCATATTTCTGTGGGTTCCAAACTATTTTTAATACCGAAATGTCGAGACATATTTAAAGTACTTTGAAGATATATTTAAATTAGGTTAATGCCCAGTGAAATAGGAATCTGAAAATGTGAAAAAAAATCAGAAATTATAAAGTAATTGCCAATTTGTCATCTGTTTTTATATTTACAACCCATTTCATATTACTTTCAAGATTTGCAGGCGTCTTGAAAGAGTTGCAGCCCATCAAGGCATAGAAAAATAAGTAGGCCTGGATTGGGTATTCTTCAGAAAAAATAAACTGGGCTCATTTTCACAAAGAAAAATTAGCTGGGCTGGTCACATGGTGAACACAAAATATAAGCCTGGGCTAGACGGGCCACAACCCAGTTAAAACCCTGCTCCATCTCAACAATAACAAAAAAATACTGCTCGAGTAGCTACGTCCCAGGTGTCAGCCGATCTTGCGCTATTCTCTTGTCTATTGACTATATACACTCACAATGTCGTGGGTCCCAGATGTCAGGAAAACACTAGGAGGAAGCATTTTATTTTTCCATACGCTGACGTGGTGGGCCCCTACTGTCATCCTCTCCACGTACTTGTGCCGATTCCCGTTGTTTGTTGACCATGTTGACAACGCGAGAGGGCGGCGCCGCGGCGAGTGCACCAAAGCGCGCGGAGGGCGTCGGCGTTAACGATTTAGGAGATGGTGGGGCGGCGATGCGTGCGCTGAGGCACAGCCAGCCGTGGGAGTCGGAAGCAGGCGGACCCGCCGGCGCTGGTTTGGTTTTGGCGGCTGGAGGAAGACAGGACTGAAGAAACACGACAGACTATAAAAGCAGCAGGAGTACTTAACAACCTTAACTGAAACCAGCAGGGGCACTTAACAACCAAAGCTGAAAAGAGTATGAGTACTTATACAGGTTCAACCGTACAAAGGACGCCTCAAACAGTGCTACTTTGCCTACAGTTAACCAAGGGTGAGGCCGCCAAGCCCCAGGACAAGGCCCAAGCGCCACCCCGCGCCTCCACAACCTTCTGAAAGCGGCTTAATCTCGCAACGTGGTCAATAAACAGGATATTCGCTTTAGAGCTATGGAAAAGCATGAACATAATCTTCTGTCCTATTCTCCAAGATGGACGGGCCTTCATTATTTGAGACCACCCATGAATAAGTATCTTTTCTCCTCCAAGGGGAATTGAGTAGGTCGACATAAACATCATGTTGTGACCAAGTGCAAGTCTGACCCGACCATGGTCAGGCATCTGTATAGGAACAATAGAATTGGGCAGTTCCTGTTTCAAGAAGATCACAGCTGTAAAACTGTGTATAAGCAATAGTTTATGAACAACATATATAACAGAAAACATCTCGTACCATAAGTTTCTCGACACAGTTGGACCTGTTCAACGAGTGCAGCAGTGGCACACATATGCCACATGGCCTTCCACCATTGAAAGGCCCCACAAGGACCTCAAGACGATCAATAAAGTATAGGAACTTGTGGATGTCGATCTAGTCAACTTTAGTGCCATTAGTACATTGTAACAAACGAGTAGACTGCTTAACTCTGAAAAAACCTACACGTGCCACCAATTATAAGAAAATATTAGTTAGAAGTAGCATCTTCGTGAGAGATTCGTTGCTACTTCTAAAGTTAAATTGTGATTATTTAGACAGAATAGGTGGATTAAGAAGTAATCGAGGCAACAAGCAAGAACCAGATACAAAACTAACATGGATGAACAATTGGAACAACGTCGGGGTGGAAGATCGCAGTGAAGATGAGACCAGGTTCTGCTATTTCCATCAACATTCGTGCGCCAACTTTCAGTCCGTAACACTTGAGAAAGTTTATTCAAGTTCGGCCATAAAAAAAGCAGCAATCTTCTTGGTTCATGAACCCAACTCGGAACTCATATCCATGGTTTGTCTTCACTGTGACCATTAAACTAGTGTATTCAGTTATGGCAAGGACGAGCATCTTGAGTACATGTGTTCTGGTAGAGAAAATAATACACTGTAGGAAAAATAATATGAGAACACAACATGTTCAAAAAAAACCCACCCTCCCGGATAGAAAAGAGGATTCTAGGAACATACTGTGCGCGTTTCAAAATGTTGTGTTAGGATGAGAAGGAACAAGTGTGGCGTCTCGCCGAGATCGCAGAAACCTATAGGGTCCTCGCACTTTGGGCACTGCAAATGAAACTCACTAGATTCAGTAGGAAGAAAAATGCATCAACGGCGGCGGCGACCATCCTAGGATTACCTGCGACCAAGGGACTTGGATTTATCGGGGATGGATGAAGAATTCGTACCTGGTTCTCCATGAGAAAACCCTATGCAATCGCCGAGAGGGGGTTTTCTCTGAACAAGCAGACGAGGGAGAAGGGGATTCAGGCCCAGTGAAATATTGCCGCTTCGTCCGTCCAGCTTACTGCTAAAGCTGGAAGGGGGGGGGGGTTGTGATTTGACGGCTCATTGGACATTACTGCGGCGCTACGACCGGGGTGTGTCTACCGTGAAGTTGTGCACTCTAATTTGTGCATATGGCACGTGGACCCCGTTGCCGGTTGCCCCACATATCAGCGAAAGGAAGTAGAAAGACAGGAGTAACTAGTTACACATAAATATATTTTTTGACAGAGAGATACTCCCTCTGTAAAGAAATATACAAATCTTTTATATCACAGACAGGCTCACCTTGCTGAGAAATATACTCCCTCTGCAACGCATGGGCATTATGGGGGTTCAGCTTTTTTATGGGGGTTCAGCTGAGAATATAATACCCAGATAGGCTCACGGTTCTGGACTTTGGGCCGCAGGCTGACCTTGCATGTTTGGGGGCCCATGTGTTCTACCTCAGCGCTTTTCATATTGCAAGTGATCGGTACGACGCTGGTTTTAGATGCTGTCACAAGGCGAATACACAAAATTGAATAAAGCACAACTACTATTGGAATGAAATCGAACGACAGTTCCTAACCAGCAATCAGAGTTGCAATTCTATCAGGGATATACCATGTGATAAATAATACTGTCGCACTACTTATACACACAGGTCACTTGTTTCACCATGCCAGATTATTACATCAAAATCTCTCGGAGGATAGATCAGGTCGGCAGTTGCGTGCTGCTACTGAAGAATTTCGAAGTTGATTTGGACCAGCTCTCCTTGCCGAGAAAGTTCGATTTTGACATCATCCCTACCGCAAGATATGATTTAGATTTGAACCTTGACCATTCTTTAGCATCAATCATCATGCGACCATCCTTTGTACTTACCGTATATTGAGCAGGTTCATTCACACCAAGGCTGCGCATGGTAAGAGAAACTTGGCCGTGGTCGCCCGAATTGTTGAACGACTCCCTTGTTGCTCTAGAATTCTCTGTTTGCAAACAAGAAAACATACCCAAACTATTAGATCAACACAGTGAATCATGTGAAACAACATGGAAAAAAAAACGAAGCACTTGGGCGGCCAATGCTTACCAAGAAGGTGGACATGTCGGTTTTTGTAAGGACTTTGGTATATGAAGTGCGAACTGCAGCCCAGTCTGTTGCCGGTGCAATTGCACGGGCCGTAGCAGATGCAAGTGCAAGTGTTGGTGCAGGCGCCGAAGCCGCCGCTGCTGCCGGAGATGGTGCTCCTTGTAGAGCTGGTGCCGGTGTTGGAGCAGGTGCCCGTGTCGATGCCCGATCCTCCGGTAGATCTGACTGATCCGCTGACACGATCGGTGCCCAATCCTCAGTTGTTCCAGACTGAGCTGCTGCCGCTGTCAGTGCTAGAGCAACTGCCGGTGCTCGATCCATTGCTGAAGGTGGTACCGATGTGCGAGACAGCGGCGATCATGTCTGGTCTGCTATGATCAACTTTCTAACTTGACTAGGATCCGTGACCGTGATCCAGTTTTTTCTTCATTTCTTTTAAACGCGAGAAGGACTAATTGTGGTGTTTTTGTTAAACCAAACTGCAATTCATCACAGGGATTCAACTTGTACTCAGACAACAGACTGATCCAATTTTTTCCAGTAATATAAGTGATGGACAGTGCCTTCATTACTGACACGACATAAGAAGTGAAACCTGCAAAAATAGCCATCGTAGAGCAAACCAAACGGTTTATTCTGTGATTAATGTTAGATGGCAAAACCTGCATTGTAAAATTGCAGGAAAAGAAAGAAAACATGACATTAAATCAATAAGATTTAGACAGTAAATCAATAAGATTTACTTGATGTGACACGAGTGAATCCTTACCAGGAAATCACTATGTTGAAGTACTAAACAGAAGATTGATCGTCCAACTACGCGTGGCATGCAGGGGCTCCGCCTACTCCCATAAGAAGGACAGTCCAAAGGTCATGACGAATCGTATGGACCGAACATCCATGGGACTGGAAATCTTGGTGGGTGCGATAAACCCTGCAATGCATACAGATATTGGAGTGTAACCATAATTGATAAACCGTCCTCACAAAAAATATGATCTGGATACTTCAAAATATACAGACTGAATTGAGTGGACAAACATTAACATAGACCGTTCTCAAGACTAACCACACACCAAAAGCGGCAGTACTAATAAACAATACAGGGTTCACAAAGACAAATCAAGTACTGAACAATAGTACTTACTACAGACAAGCAAAGTTGCACTAACTAAACTCTGCAGACTATTTCTTGCCACCGACCTACGGGATGAACCCCGCATAACTGACTAGGCCATGGACTTCGTGTGAGATGTCTACATGCACCATCACCATCTTGTCAACCTTGGAGAACCTAACAGAGTGGTCTTTGCACTCATAAACATGATGATGAAGACAGGTCGCATCACATTTGTTGGGAAGCTTTATAGGAACCACACCCTTCGTAATCGAAGGCACAACCAGGAAATTGTTGTGGTCAAGTACAGCCTCGAGAACACGCCTGACAACAATGCTACAGGAAAACACTAGTTCAGGACACGTGGCGACAAGGACACAACAGCTGGATAGTTCAGCAGTAGAACTCATCATCAGGTCTTCCAGTTCACACGGCATGACTTTGAGAACTTCATCTCCACCGCGGACCTGGTTCTAATTCAAACAGAAACCATATTTTATTACTACCTCCGTTCAGAAATATAAGATGATTTTCGATATTATACTCCATATATGACTACATATACGCACAGAAATGAGTGAACAAAGACACTAGAACATGTCTTCAAAGGCATGAGAGCAGAGGGATTACTTGCAATATCCATAACACAAGTTACTGAGGCAAATATACCCTCTTAAAAGGTAGCATTGATGTTCATAAAGTACTCCCTCCGTCCCAAAATTCTTGTCTTAGATTTGTCTAGATACGGATGTATCAAGTCACATTTTAGTATTAGATACATCCGTATCTAGACAAATCTAAGACAAGAAATTTGGGACAGAGGGAGTAGTTGAAAGTAATCTATAAGAAATCAGTGTCAACCTCTCGCATGTTTTGGTCAAAAGAGGAATTTAGAACCGTCATTTGGCACACTAAAATCACATGCAAGATCACCCAGAAAGTTGTACTACCAGTACTAGTACTGCGTGTTAGATGAAAAAACACGATCAAGATCGAGAAAAAGATCGTCAACAAGAGACATTACCTGGACTTGCTTAATGAGGGATCCCGGAGAGGGGGGCTTGGACAGGGCGATGGCTTTGAGCTTGTCTGCGGTAGTCTCGGCGGGGTGCTTGCGCTTCTTCGTACCATGAGCCTCGACGGTTTTGGCCAGAGCCATAGACATCACGTCGGCCGGTGCTCCGGCGTCCATCCAAGAGAGGAAGCTGAGAGAGAAGAGTGAAAGGAGGAACGAGATGAGGGAGAAGCGAAGCGAGTGGGGGTTTTCTTCAAGAGAGGAAGCTGAGAGAGAAGAGTGAAATGATGGTTGCTTCGTCCGTCCAACTTACTGCTGGAAAGGAGGGGGTTTTGTGATTTGACGGCTCATTGGGCATTACTGCGGCGGTTCGATCGGGGTAGTCTACCGTCACTCTACTACGGAGTAATTTAGTGCATGGCTGGTGGACCCAGGTGCTGGCTGTCCCACACGTCGGCGAAAGTGAGTAATTTAGTGCATGGCTGGAGGAGGATCCGCACGGTAGAGCGTGTCCACTGTTTTTCTGAAGAAAAAAATGATTACAGCAAGCGTTTCCACTCTTACGACGAAGGAGTGCGAAACACGGCAGCCACTTGAACATACACAGTGCTCCTACTACTAGGCATGTGCAGTGGTTCATACGTCAGTACTACACAATCTTGTTGCTAGTGTAGTAAGATATGACGATAACAAATGATGTTGTGCGCATGTCAACTACTCCTATATGTAACATAGTACCACTTTTTCGACTGTCCGGTCGAGAATGAACGGTGAGATCAATGTTAACAGAACTAGGTCCACAGCGCACGGAGAGTACGGTGCTACAGTACTCCATGAAACATGAACCATATGAAGCATGAATAGTGTTAGGCAGGGTGTATGAAGGGTGCACGGGATGGGAGCAAAAGTTCCCTTGTCGACCCACTTTTGGGTGTTTGGCAGAGTGCATGAAGGGTGCATGAGTCCACACTAGTAGGTTGACAAAAATACACGAAGAGGAAACAACTATATTGAGATGAGAATGCAACCAAACACACCCACACGCTTTGTGCTACAGTGACTGATCTGCACCGTCTGAGTTTGATCCAACGGTCATGTTGCGCCGAGACATGGACATGCCCATGCAGAGGGCGCCTAAACACCATCGAAGTCCCTCTGCTTCTCGAGGCGCACGACGTTGGTGATGCAGGGTGCAACCGCCCGCAGAGCCCGCTCCCGGTCGACGGGAGCCAGCTCGTCAAAGACGGCGTCCAATGGCACGAATGGATTTCGGTGATGGGAGCCCTAAAAGGATTCGCCTGGCAACGGCGACGGCAGCCTACAACCCCTCCTTGTCCAGCTCAGCCCCCACCATCGCGCGGAGACGGCTCAGCTCCTCGGAGATATAGGTGAAGAAGGAGACCAGGTCAGGAAGCCGCAGCTCGTTGAAGTCGACCGGGTGGTCGAACGGGTTTAGCCCGACGGCCGGCATCGTCGCGCTGGCACGACGGTAGGCATCGCGCAGCCGCAACACGTGCGTGGCAACTTGGTTCACCAAGTGGCTGAGGCGATCCTGGACCTCGTCACGATCGGCCCGCTCGCGCTCCAGCCGGCTCCCCTGACGGCCTATCGTATCTCCCGCTTTCTGCAGCAACGCCGCTGACGCCTCGAGCATCTTTGTGGTGGACGCCTGCCGCTTTTGAAGCTCCGTGAACTCCCGCACATAACGGAGGAGCATGGCACTCCTCTCCTCCTTGAGCTCATGGAGCTCCACGTCCTTGGCCCTGAGCTCCGCATCCTTGGCATGGAGCTCCTGTGTCAGGCGCCTCACCTCGGACTCCGTGATCTGCTGCGCCGCCATGGCACCAGGTAGAAGCAATGGGGAGAGGAAGCAAAGGGGGCGAAATGGCTGAAAGGCAATGCAATCTACGGGAAGGCGGAGGGAGCCAGCCGAGGAGCAGGGAATCTTTTGGTTTTCACCACGGTAAAACACCAGTCGATGACTTCTCACATCAGGGACCAGTGGGTTTTACAGGCGGAGTCATCATGACTAATTGCTGCCGCGCCTGCTCCTGTCAATCAAAAAATTAAAAATCCTGCCGCGCCTGCTCCCGTCAATCAAAAAATTAAAAATCCTGCCGCACCCAAACACCAGAGCAACGCCGCGGTGGATATTTAAATTTACCTGCCGCAAGTAGATAAAAAAGGGGTGAAAAAACAAATGTGGCGGCAGCCTAGCTAATCGGTTGAACTTGCCCAACTAGCTAGCCACCGTGCTTCACTGATGTACTCGGTGGGAAAGGTGGTCTTTCGTGATTTGACGACTCATTTACTTGCTTCGGCGCTACGACCGAGGAGGACCCAGAAAACGCGCGGTAGGGCGTCCCACGTCAGGAAGAATATATGCGTGCACCACCCGGGAGGACCCCGAAACCGCGCGGTAGGGTGTGCCACGTCTCGGCACGGAGGAAAAATGTGCGTGTAAAAATATACTGTATCAGACGTAGTACCTATGGTTCGACCTCGGGACCCAGCCAGTCGGTCGAAAACACCCCACTAGCCACACAGCTTCATCATGCAAACGTGGCACGGAGGATAGATGTGGTTAGCTCCGTCTCGACCAGCCACAACGTCTCTTGTTCTAGGCGATTCTTCTATTTTCCAAGCTTTTTTTAGTTGTAATAACACCACGGCAAGCTAGCGCCGCTCTTCGTGTGTGCCCGTGCAAAGGTTAGACGATGGAGAGAAGAGAGATTGAGATCGCAGACCTGGGACCCACCAGTAAGTGAGACAACGGTCATGCACGTGTTGACGAGGCACTCCCTCTACTCTACTCAACGCAAGTACTGTATAAAATCAAGTTATGGGACAAAGCCAACAACCGTTTGTTTTTTCAGGCTATCGACTTACGCTTTGTAGTCCAGGTTGCCAGTTCGAATCTCGTCTTTCAGATTTGTTAGTTTTAGGTCCAAATTTGATTAATGACAAGTGGGACCCCCGTGTGTTGTTCCGATATTTCAGTGTAGGATGGTTTTTTTGAACAAACACTTTGCGCGGTTAGACAAGTAACGACACGAGTTACACGTATTTTGCAAGTTTACGAACAAAAATGACAGCGGCATAGAATATCACATCCACCCCGCAGCTTAGATACTATGGTGATACGAGTTTTTACACCGTTGGAAGTGAGATCCAATGGCTTGGGAGTAGTCTTTGTAATTATGCGCAATTTCCAAACTCTCCAAAGGTTTTTTTTGCAAATAAAACATTCAGGCCTCGTGTGTGCCGCTGCATCTTCGATCCAACGGCTCCCCGTTGCTCATATTAGGTGCTCCCCGTAGCTTAATTACCCGCTACGGTGATATGAGCATCTAGGTCGTATGATCAGTGATCAGATGGCACATGCGTAGTACTTGTACTTTCTGCGCATTTCCCAAACTCTATCAGCCGTATATTGCAAAAACATTCAAACCTCCTACTGTGGGCCGTTAGATCTCAGTGAACTCGTATCACCATAGAATCTACGGTGCGGGAGCACCTCATATTCTCCCGTGCGAGAAAACATAAGGTGCTATCGCAGCTTGGATGCTACGGTGATACGAGCTTGGAGGTCGTTTGATCTGAGATCCAATGGCATCTGAGCAGTCTTTGTGCTTGTAAGCAGTGGCCGAACTCTTTTGGGGCTTTTCTGCAAAAAACCATTCGAACCACCGAGGAGGTGTTGGGTCACAAATCCAACGCCTCCGAAGAGCTTGTATCACCAAAGCATCTAAGGTGTGGTAGCACATGATATTCTTACATACAGGAGAATATGATGTCCTCCTTCATCTTAGATGCTACGGTGATACGAGCTTCGAGGTCGTTGGATATGGGATCAAAGGGCATCTGAGTAGTTTTTGTACAAATTGTGTGCAATTCTCAAACTCATCAAGGTTTCCTGCAAAAATATTAAGACACATCATGTGAGCTGCTATATCTCAGATCTACAAGCTCCAAGCAACTCGTATCGGCATATAGCATCTAAGGTATGGGGGCACATGATATTCTCCCGGGAGGAGGGGTGGGGGTGCACAACCAATCGGTGGTTGGGAGGGTGGGGACAAATATAATCTAAACAACCCTAAACAGAGCTCCACAATTTTATCTAAGGTCGAGGGGTTGACCCCCGACAATCATAGCTCCGCCTAAACACAACATTTGCATGTACTGTAGTACTAGACTTAATATTCATGTTTCAGTTTCATGTTCATTTTAAATATTGAACTGAGGACCATGGATGTCTTACATTTTACTCCCTTCGTTCCTAAATATTAGTCTTTTTAGAGGTTTCAAATGGACTGGCACATACGGATGTATATAGACATATTTTAGAGTCTAGATTCACTCATTTTGCTCCGTATGTAGTCACTTGTTGAACTCTCTAAAAGACTAATATTTAGGAATAGAAGGAGTATTTTTGAATTCGTGTCATACATGCATGGTTTGGAAAAATAGATGCACTATACTTATTGGATTGTTGTTGTGTTCGTGCGTGTGTGTCTCTCTCTGTGTGTGTGTGTGGTCATATGCTTGATACATACAAAGTTTTCTCACCTCCATATTGTTCATCTTTTAAATTTGAATTTGCATTGGAAAACTTACTAGGGATACCATGAAATGTGGAATCCACGTTGAGATCACTATATCACAAACTCATTCTAATTCAACAAATCGTCATAAATCAATTACCATGCTGAGATTAGTATTTGCAAGGAAAATACGGGTATTGCAATACACATAGATTCGTTCGGCAATTTAAAAGGTTCCTTTTGTATTCTCGAATAGTAGGACCCAATGGCGTACCAGCCAGACCCTGGCTCGTGTTGATCCTAAAAAAATAAAAAAAAACGGGCTCATGTCCTTCAGTGGCGTGCGTGGTACGCACATTAGGCAACCCCAACCAGTCGAGCCTCAGCGTTTCAAGTCAAAATATCTGGCGGCCAAAATTCCAACTCTAGGAAATTCCCCTCATGTCCCCGGTCTATAATGACTACCAATGAACAACGCAGGGATGCTTTAGTAACTAGACAACGTTACCTACCGTGTCGAGCACGGTTCAATTCCCTCGGTCGCCGCTCGTCAAGGTCACCTGTCAACTGCATTGCCTAGTACTACTACTACTACTACACCAGGATGAGCACAGAATTGAGCATGTTTGTTCGTGCCTAGTACTTGAGTTAATATATCAGGAAATGCACTGGTACAGAGGGATTATCCTTTTACTCTGCATATATAACTTGTCTGAAGTCTAACTAAGCAAAATGTTTGACCAAATCCTTTCTTAAGAAATACAACAGGACAGATGTACGGCTTGAAAATTTATTGCATGATGCAGGTTATGATATTGTTTCGAATCCTGGATCTTAAATTTCAGAAAATCCAAAAGTGAGCATAAATTCTTGAAACTGAGCATGGTCACGTGATATGGCACAAATATACTTCGTAAGTTTTTTCTTCAATTTGAGACAAGCTGCTTATGACAAGTTGCACAAATGAAGGGCCAAGGTATTTTGGAACAAAGAGCTGTCACGTTAAGGCAAACGCTTTCACTATTGAAACCGTGGGCGTTTACATGCCGCCACGAGTCCCCACTTCTCATCGGTAGGTGCCGTCCGAGCAAGCGTGTGAGTCGACGGGAGGCATGCGAGCAGACCGCTGCGCCGGCTGTCAGGGAGGCGTGCAAGCAGACCGCTGTGCAGGCTCACCGGGAGGCGAGCCCTTTGACCAGGCTCCACCGCCCACCATCGTCCCAACTGCTCCCACTTTTAATGTCACCGACGCCGCGGTTTAAAATCAACCCCGCACTACCCGGTATCGCTACAATCTTCTTTCTTCCTCTCCGATTCTTCTGTCGTCTACCTCCAACTAGCCTGACTTAAACGTACGCCATGCCGCATCACGATGGTCTGCCCTTAATGTTCCAGTTCCTGAGGAAGACACCCAGCCGGAGTCTCAAGAACATAAGGCGCTTTGGACGAGCTTGAAATGGCCTTGCGGGAAGACGCCGCGCCTGTCCCCGCTCCCGTTCCGACTCCCGTCGCCCCGACTGCGCCAACGCCCATCCCCGTGGCATTGATGGGCTGGGAGCCGCACATTGTCATCGAGCTTGATCCCACGGGGTTCCACGAGGTCCCCGCCGACTTTCATGTGCCCGTGCACCTGCCAGCGCATGCGCCTGCGCGTGCACTGACACGCATGCCCGTGCCGGTGCCCGTGCCGGTGCCCGTGCAGCTGCCAGCGCATGCGCCTGCGCATGCATTGACACGCACGCCTGTGCCAGTGCCCATGCACCTGCCAGCGCATGCGCCTGCGCGTGCACTGACGTGCGCGCCTGTGCTGGTGCCCGTGCACAGAATGTCTCCGCCGCACCGTTGACAGTGCCTGTCCCCGCGCAGGTGCCTGTGGCCCCTCAGTGGCATGGATGGCCGCCGTGACCGCTTCCTTGCACCAACGCCAGTCACCTCCTCCCGCCAGTTGACTCGCTCCGAAGTCCAGAATATTTTGGCCTTTCTTGAAGCTAGGCCAACGTCCAGGAGTACGCCAACAACGGCGCAAGACGCCGCCGTCGCCGTCGGTCAGTGGCCCGACGACACAGAGAGCATGGCAGAGGAGCCGCTTCCCACCGCGAGACGCCCCCACCGCCGCCGCATAATCTAAATTTGTCATGAAAAACATTTGGATTGCCATGCTTAAAATCCGAACGTTTATCATTTCCGTTTATTTTATATCGATCGTCGTATAATTTAAAGTCGGAGTCAGACTGAACGAAATCTATGGTTTGATCGATTGAATGTTCTGCTAGAGCCGTATCAAATTAAATATAAAATGTCATCAAGCCACATGTATTCCTTGTCATCCAACGACCTAGACTGCTTCAATGTCGAGCGCTCAATGTGTTTATTGTGCAATTAATTTCATGCCATAAATAGTGCTGATCACATAACAACACTCAAATAATATCCTAGTACTTAATATCCACGTGCACTTAATATATTTCCAAATTAACGTGCATTGCACGTACACATTGACTAGTGCTGCTAGTACATAAAACTGGTGCCGTGACTTATGAACGCATCCAGATATGGTCAACGGCAACATTGCCCGCGAGTTCTTCCTGTTTGCCTGTGCGTCTAAACGCAGAAGGGGAGGAGAGAGAGAGAGCACACATGAAACCCACCAGTAAGTGAAGGCGAATAGTACTAAAAATAGTATTACATGTTACTCCCTCCATCCGGGTTTATTGAGCCTACCAGCAGAAACTCAGGTACCAAGGAAAACAATTAATGTTGATGGCGCGTGATTTAACGCTAAGAACACATTATTTGGAGCATGCAATGGCCAACTAGAGCAGCGCGTAGTTAAGGCATGCAGCTGGTGGCACGCTTCGCCTCTCCATGTGGCCAATGACGCCCTAGTGGATAGTTATGGCATGGTGCATGCAGCTAATAAGGCGGATGTGTAACCAATCCTGCACGCATGCAGTGGAGTTAATCGAGGGAAATTAAGTGCGTCTTGTTTAGAGGCCTTACAAAAATGGTACACAGTTATTTTTCTTAAGGGCCTAATAAACCCGGACGGAGGGAGTATCCATTAATTAGGCTGTGGTAATAAAAACATTATGTGAACAAAGGGGGTACAACAAACATTGATATTCTACGTATGTTGCCTATTGACGTGTGGCTTGAAGGCCCGGTCGCATGTTTGATCCTCGTCCTTTATTTTTTAATTTGTATATGGGTCCAAATTTGTTTCATGACATGTGGGCCCCTCGGTGTGTAGTTTGTAGCACTTTTATTTGTGAGTCGAAATTTGTTCCATTCCAAGTGGACTATCGGTGTGTAGTTTTGTAGCTTATTTATAATAATTAAAGAGAACAACATAGTTTTTTCAATAATACCATGGTGTGACGTTGAAGGCGAGAAAGGACGTGCAAGATTCAATGACCGAGCCAGAGGGAAATCAACTAGGGGAGTTGCGTGGGTTGCAACGATATTTGGAGTAGTTGTGGCCCGGATGCTACGAAAATATAATCTAAACCGACCGGAATAAATGCCTACACAAATTAATCCAAGGTTGGAGTGCCCCTCGCAATGTAAATAGCTCCGGCTTTGCGAGGGATGGAGAGGTAGTAGCTTCAACGCGTGGAAGATACGGTGTGAGAAAGCGAGGTCAATCGAGAGACATATAGATAGAGAGACAAAGTGAGTGTGGTCCGACATTCATTGAACAAATATATATGCTCTGGAGAGATATTGTCCTATTGAGCTTTTGGCAAGGGTGAGGGCTGTAAGGTAGAGCTTGAGAGATGATCCAGTCACAGACATGTAGATATATTTTGTGCGTGGGAGGAAGCAAGGTCAACCGATCACATAGGGTCGCCGTGCGATCGGAAGAGTGAGACAGGTTGGAGAGAGTGACCTAGATAGACAATGTGCGTGAGAGAGTATACAATGTGAATAGGTCGAATTGGGCTCAAACATGGTGATATATCGTTTTTGTCCGAGAAAGAGCGAGGTCAATCGAGACATACAAAGAGAGAGAGAGAGAGAGAGAGAGAGAGAGAGAGATTGAGTGAGCATGGCCCACCATGAGGTCGAAAGAGTGGCGGCATCTTGGATGGACTGACCTAGATATACAATCTGCGTGAGAGAGTATAGAGTGTGTCGATCGAGGCCCGAACAAGGAGATATATCAATTGTGTGTGTGAAAGAAAACAAGGTTAAACGAGACTCAGATAAAGAGAGCGAGATTGAGCGAGTGTGGCCCGCCGTGCAGAAGAAAGAGTGAGACAGTCTCGAGGGAGTGACCTAGATATACAACGTGCGTGCGTGCACACGAGAGGTTGGGGGGGGGGCTAGATAGGCAATGCATGTATTTAGCACGAGAGGGTGAGAGGGAGAGGGGGGGGGGGAGAGAGAGAGAGAGCTCGGCATGGGGTGCAATGGCGGGTGTGTGAGGTAAATACATTCGGTAACAGAGTGGAAAAATGGGTTGTGTAGTTGAGAGACTTAGAGATCGAAACACGGAGAGAAAGAATGAACGTGTGTTGGAAACTGATAGCTTCCTAAGGTGGTTAGGAGAGGAAGATTGACCGATACAGGAAGTATGTAGCATTTGTGCGGGGGGGGGGGCTAAAAACAACAGTACGCGACTTGATATCAATGTTTCAATTCTGTGTATATTGTAAGATTTGAACCGAGGACTAGGCATACGGGTAATTATTTCGAATTCGTGCCATACTAAGTTTTGAAAAGTTGACATTGACTCAATTTGTTGTGCTTTTTTGTAGGTCATATGTTTGAATCCATCCAAAAGTTTCTCACTACCATGGTGTTCATCATATACGTATGAATTTGTATTAAAAAAGTTGCGTGGATACAGTGAAATGTGAAATCCACGTTAGAATTGGAGATCGCTACGTGACACACACTCTAATTCAAATAACTAACTACATGACACACACTCTAATTCAAATAACTAATTATGTGATACACACTCTAATCCACGTTAGCGTGGGTACCGTTTCGATTTTTTTTCAAATAACTCCTCATTAATTAATTTATAGTACTCCCTCTATTCACTTTTATAAGACCTTGAAGACATTTCAGACAATGTGCAAAATAATTCATTTTAAGTTGTCTGAAACGACTTACAAAAGTGAACGGAGGGAGTATCTCGTTTCGAATGACTAATTATTGCAAGGAAAACACGGGCATGGTAATACATACAGATTTGTTTGCAAATGAAAGAAGATTCGTTTGTATTCTCAAATGTAGGCGCACCAGGCAGACCAGGGTCGTGTCGGGGTGGACGCTACTTCGGTGCCTTAAAGGCAACTGCCTTTGGGTCACTGACATGTGGGCCAACCACCTGTTGGGCCCACATGTCATGCACACAAAGGTAGGTGCCTTAAGGCACCGAAGCATAGTCCTATCGGGGTGGTCGCGTGTGTCGGACAGACGCGTAGCACCCAGCCACCCCCCAAAAAGGACGACGACAAAATAAGTTCGCGCTTCCACGTTTCGAATTGAAATATCTGGCGGCCCCAATTCCAGCCCTGCAAAATGTCCCTTCTCCACCGTCCCCTTCCGCGCCCAGATTGCTGAAATCCCTAATTCGCCGCCAACCCAAGCAAAGTTCGAATCGCCCCTCGTCTCATCTCTTTCCCCACTGTTCCCCACCTCTGTGCCGGACGACGACGACGAAGATGACGGTCGGGCTTCACCACCGCATCGGAGCTACCTCATCTACGCCCTTGTCCACCGCACTGGGTGGTCCACCCACAATGTCGGCCGCCGCAATCGACGTGCCTCACAGACACCGAGTTCCACCACATCAGGTGCGCTTCACCGACACCGTCTCCCAGCTCACCGGGGCAACTTCACCGAGCACATCGTCGCACCTCCGCCCCCCGAGGCCGTTGGGGCTTCACCAACGGTCTCGTCCATCGCATCGTAGCGCTCCGCTGCCACTCAAGATCTGCATTCGTGCGCGGCCAGCCAATGCCAGTGCAACACCCTCAACGGCTCTGAAGTGACCCGCACTCTAGCTAGGCGAGCATGCCCAAACGCTGGCCCGAACTAGGTATCCACACATCACTCCCTTGTGCATTGTTCTGATGATGTTTGCATATCCTTTCACTGCTCTCTTAGCTTACATGCCTATGCAACTCTAACTTTAACTCTTATTTCTTCTGGAGATATCATATGAAACAAGCAAATCCATTTTTTAGCGAAGCATGACGGCGCTACGGGATCTGGTACACATCCTGCACACCCGTATAACCTTGTAAGTATCTGTCCTCTGGTACAACATCAAGGTCGATTCCTCTTATTTGATCAACCATTCGCCATGTCAAAAAATGCAGAGGGGGATGCAAGGAGCACAAGGCTTGGACATCCAAGCAAGTGGTAACATGGACTTGTACATGGAACATCCCAAGCGCAAGCAGAGCTGCAGTGAGCCTGTACAACGAGCTAGTGTAAGTCCCTGCATTTCATTCATTTTCGTATTGGCATTCGTGTATGATTTGTGTGCAGTGGCTGATCCATGAATTCAAGTTACCAGGGGCGAACATTTAACTTAAAAAATACGAAGGCACTTGCACTCCGGAAATCAACATAACTTGAGAAATGTGAAGCTACATGCACTTTGAAAACCAACTAATGATCCAAAGAAGTTCAGATTATAAACACTAAATGATGCAAGCACCAAAAAACACAAAATGCAACATGGTGTACAAGGACTACAAACATGGTCTGTACTTGCTTGAATTATTTGTTCTCTGGCTGAAAATATCGAAGTGTAATTGCACGTATAACCAGTGCGCAAACTGCATATCAATATATCTATCATGCACAAGTATGCCAATAGTTTCAAACAACAGATTAGAAAAGTATTTATGCTATGTTGTCATGATACGGGGACTTTCTGGTAGATGGCCTCGACGTTTCCTCAAGCTATGAAAATGCACTATAATTTGCTTGTCATCAATGCCTGCAAATCTCTGTCTCTCTCAGCATAGTAGATCATCATAAGACACTGAAAGAACATGCGGTGCCCCCATGTTTGGTTTTGGCAATTGATGACAATCTCTATGGACTAATGGTTGCCTTGAGTTATATTTGAAGGGTTTGTCCATAGGCTTTTCTTGGAGTCCTTTTGTTGGTTTCAAGGAGAGTTTGTGATGACCAAGTTGCTATTAAGGAATTATCCAAAGATTGGTCTTATGAGTGTTGAGCTTATTGCAAGCATGTCTTGAAAAAGAAGATTGTGTGATCATTCATGTTTACCTTCAAGACATCATCCAAATGAAGAGAGTTGGAAAGATTCAAGGTTGATCAAGACTAAGTCAAAGAATGAATCAAGTTGATCAACACACAAAGCATAGAAGATGTACCGAGAGGGATCAAGCGATCCCATGGTATGGTAAGCATGGTCAATTCCGCTTTCTGTACTAACCCATGGTCTTCATGAGAGTTCTTTGTGGGGTTAGGTTGCGGTGTGCAAGTTCAAGTAGGATCATCACGAAGAGATCATATGCTTGAAGCTTGCCGTCCATTGTGGCAACAATGGACTTGTGAAGATGTGCAGAAGAGTGGCTCACCCATAGTGGAGTATGGGGGAGCAATCTCTAGTCTTCATCAAGCCAAAGCAATCAAGAAAGGTGGTCCATCTTGAGGAGGAGAAGATCGTCATCATCTAGCTCAAGTGGATCATGTGCAAGGCAAAGGTTTGCCCTTGATAGGTTTTCTATTTTATCGGTCTCACAGTAGTTGTGGGAGACCGGGTTATAGGATTGATTGCCGTACTATCAAGGGGGGCTCTCGATGAGTTTCTTGATCGTATCGTTCGTAGAGAGCTCAAACCATTGCATCCTTGCATCATCTTTTTGGTTCTTGTTTGGTTCTTCTCCTTGGGAGATTTGGAGCTTATGGTCATTTTTATGACAAGCTCGAGTTCATCGAAAATGGAGTTATCATGCATCTTCTATGATGTTTTCGATGTTGGAGGGTATGCCGGTTCTTCTCGGTTGGAGGTTTCACTCCTTTGTTTTCTAAGCATACCTCGCTGTTTTGATACTACTCGTCTTGCTCTATCCAACAAGCTTGAGTTTGCTCAATTCGGAGCTCATATGAAGAAGTTATGGCAGTTCTGGTTTTCCTTGGAGTATTCTTTGTTTTCGTGGCTGAGGCATAAGGTTGGCCCTAGCGGTAGTACCGCGACCACAGCGGTAGTACCGCCGAAGCTCCCCAGCGGTAGTACCGCTCCAAGCGGTAGTACCGCTTGGGATTTTCGGCCGTAGTACCGCTGTGTGTCTGGGCTACTTCCGCCTCGATTCTCAAACGAAGTTTTTCGTGTCGGGTTTTGCGGCACTAAGGTAGGTAGTAGGAGCGGTAGTACCGCCCTATGCGGTAGTACCGCTCTTCCCTAGCGGTAGTACCGCCCTGGGGTCAGGGCCCTGGCAGCGCGGCAGTACCGCTGGGTTGAGCGGTAGTACCGCTCGGAGCGGTAGTACCGCCCTTCCCTAGCGGTAGTACCGCTCTGTGCGGGGCTGGTGAGTGGGATAACGGTTGGATTTTCCCCCACCTATAAAAGGGGGTCTTCTTCCCCAATGAACCTTATCCCTTTGAGCTCGTGTTCTTCCCCCATTGTTGACCTTCTCCGAGCTTGCTATCTCTCATTCCCTCCATGGATTCTTGCTAGTTTTTGGGGGAAAAGAGAGAGGAGATCTAGATCCACATTTCCACCAATCACTTTCTCCTCTATGTGAGGGAACCCCTTGGATCTAGTTCTTGGAGTTCTTGGTGTTCTCCTTCTTGTTCTTCCTCTCATTTTCCTCCCTAGCATTAGTTGCTTTGGTGGGATTTGAGAGAGAAGGACTTGGGCACTCTGTGTGCCCTTGCCATTGCATTTGTGCATCGGTTTGAGTTCTCCACGGTGATACGTGGAAGTTACAAGTTGAGAAGCTTATTACTCTTGGGTGCTTGGTGCCCTTGAGCTTGTTCCTCTTGGGTGCTTGGGCGCCCTAGTCGGTTGGTGGTGTTCGGAGCTCAATCATTGTGGTGTAAAGCTCCGGGCAAGCGTCGGGGTCTCCAATTAGGTTGTGGAGATCGCCCTGAGCAATTTGACGGGTTCCGGTGACCGCCCCCAAGGGTTGCCAAAGTGTACGGGTTCGGTGACCTCCCCCAAGGGTTGCCATTTGTACGGGTTCGGTGACCGCCCTCAAGGGTCCCTTAGTGGAATCACGGCATCTTGCATTGTGCGAGGGCGTGAGGAGATTACGGTGGCCCTAGTGGCTTCTTGGGGAGCATTGTGCCTCCATACCGCTCCAAACGGAGATTAGCATCCGCAAGGGTGTGAACTTCGGGATACATCATCGTCTCCGCGTGCCTCGGTTATCTCTTACCCGAGCCCCTTTACTTATGCACTTTACTTTGTGATAGCCATATTGTTCTTTGTCATATATCTTGCTATCACATAGTTGCTTATCTTGCTTAGCATAAGTTGTTGGTGCACATAGGTGAGCCTAGTTGTTGTAGGTTTTGTGCTTGACAAATTAACCGTTAGGTTTATTCCGCATTTGTTCAAGCCTAAACCGTAATTATTTTAAAGCACCTATTCACCCCCCCTCTAGGCGACATCCTCGATCTTTCAGACACTAAATCCTTCAATGAGCTTGCAAAATGCTTGCATTAGATCCCTCATTAGACACTATATGTTCATCACCAGGAGCATGTAAAGTGTTTGCATCAAATCCTTCATTAGCAGTCTGTTCATTAGACACTTCAGGCTCAAGAACAAGATTAGCTTGTATATTTGCACCGGAAACTTGATTAGATACATCAGATTCAGTCAGTTCAGTATTGATTGGGGGGGTTATAAAATAAGTAGAAATTGGTTTCATTTTCTCATAGATTCCCTACATACAAGCAGTTTTACAACACCGTCAGGTTTAACTATTGGCCAGAAATTGAAGAGTTGAATTAGATATAATCAGGGATGTGATGTACCTGCTCGTTGCGCATGCTACTCTTGCAAGCTGTGACTGTCCGTTTGCGCAACCTCGATGCCATGCCCGTGCTGCCGCCGCTGCCTCCCACACAGGCTACACCCAGGGTTGGATCTTCATCTTCTTGTCCTTCTGTTCGCTTGAAGCCCGGTGACCGCCCTCCAATGAGGGCGCGAGGAAGTGCTGTGTCAGTCTGTCCAGCGGCGGCTAGGTTAGGAGCGAACCAGACTAGAGGCTGGAGTGAATGAATTGGGATTTTTCCTGCTGTCGATCGATATGGGAGGCGCTCGTTTGGACCGCGAGCCTGCTATAGGGCCTGCCTTGCACTTATGTTATTGGCCCATCCAAATTGAAACATTTTTCTTCATTTTTTACATTGCCTGCTCGTGCGTTGGGACGAACAAAACTAGCATGGGCCAACCTGGACGACTCAAACTAGGTGCACACTTTCCAGCCACCTGAGGCGGCCGCCCATACCAGCCCCTATGGTGGCGTCACCCCTTTTTGCGTGTATGATTGGATAGTGAAAAATATTCTAGTGGCGCTTTTGATTTACCCACAAAATGGTTGAATTGCTTGTTTCTATGAACTGAGTTTGCCAATAATGTGAAGGATGCCAGTCTTTTCCTCCTATTGTAGATTGCTTAGATCTCGATATGCCAAAAGTAATCGCATGAAATATACAGTAAAAGCCAGTGTGATGTGTGTGGCTACAACTAGTCTGACTACACGTCCTCATATAACATATCAAGGACGCACCATCTTACCAGATTAACCATTCGACTTACCCATGCAGTGTGGGAAGAAAGAAGTATTGGGACTGCGTATCCAAGCAATTGATGCCATGGACTTCATCGTACAACCTTGTAAGCGAAAAAGAAATTGAAGTGTGCCTGTACAAAGAACTAGCGTAAGTTCAGTTACCTGCTTCTCAGAATTTTAGTTAGCCACTTATTGCAAAATTGTTCAATTATGTTGCTTGGCTTAATTTAGTTTGCTACTGATTACATAATGCCACAGCCTGTTAATCATATTGTAGACTGCGCCTATCTATGTGTTTGATACATACTGTTAAGAATTACCTGTTTGCCTTAACTTAAATATCTACTTGTTTGTTTAACTGCTTTGCTGCTGCAACAACGGGTTACAATGATGTTAATAACTACTTTTCAGCATCCAATTGAAACTCTTTAATTCCTTGTTTGTTTAACTGGTTTGCTATTATAACTCCCAGTTGAGATGTTTTGCTAACTTCAACTTCTCTGAATCCAATCGGAACTTTAATGGCAAAACAGGTTAGCCCAAGATCAAAGGGCGAGGTCCCCATGGACGTTGCATCATCCCACAGCAGTGGCACCGGCCCAATCGTGCATTGTGAATTGCCAACTGCTGATGCTCTAGAGGCTAAACTAGTGGTAGAAAGAGATTCTGCTTCTGCAATTAGAGATGAAGTTGACATGTTGAGGAAGCAAACAGCACAATCACAAGCAGTACTCAAGACAACCATTAAATATTTGGTGTATTTCAAAACGAAGCAAGCTGAGACTGACCAGATTGTTAAGGTCCTGAAAGAAAATAGGAAATTAAATTCCTACTTGGTAAATCATAGGTGAAATGTTCTTTCCATCGTTGAATAACCTTTGCGTTGTCTGTTCATGTAATCAATCAAACCATTTCTTTTAGAGATCATGTAATAATCGTTTTTTTTTGGTTTGTAATTTTATTTGAGCACAAGTCTATATTAATTGATAAAAGTCGGAGACATTTCATTTGGATTGTTGTGCCAGACCTACAAATATGCCAATCGGGCTGAATGTGCATTCAGCAATAGTAGTAGTATAGATGGACCATAAGTGGCACGCATCGGAAAGGGCCAAGATGCTGGCTAAAAAAAGGATGTTGTTGTAGCAAAAAAAGTATAGCGGCCTGGCTTATGTATGTTAGTTGATATTATTGATCCATATACTCTATAAGTGTTTATATGTCTGTTAGTTCTATACATTCTTGGTTGATTGACTTGGTATTTGAATCTTGATACATCGCTTGTGTACATATCTAAATGGGAGTACACATTATGCTGCATGTGACATTGGAGTTGGACATGAAGTGTTCCAAATATTTGAATTCACCTTAAACTGGATTCTAGCTTCTGAATTTGAGTATCGGCATTTGTAAACCATATTCATATATGACAGCGGAATACATCTTTGTCGTCCTTTTGAAGATATATAAAAACACATAGAATGATTTATAAAGATTCATATAGGAATACAAAATGGATTCGAATTTAGTTGCCAGGGTAAACGTGGATGCTTATTGTCCCAAAATTCGAAAGAAGCGGCAAAATGTCCACTCCCACGTCGGCTGCCTGAAGCCAAGTGTTTGGGAGATGGAAATTATTTTCTACCCATTACACGAACAATATATTGGCCCGATTTCCACTGCTCTAAATAGGGGTAGGTTAGTAACTTCAATTAGACGTGACACGACTGCCTCTGAGCCCATTCCGACACTGTGGGCGTCAAACATGGGCGGCAAAACACATTTGATTCAAGCTCATCCGAAAGACCTCTGTTTCTCCCTCCATTCCCCATTCATACACGGTTGTCGGCAAAACAAACTCGACTCGGCCGAAATCGATGTAGGCAAATATTTCAGTAGGGGCAGGTTTGTAACTTCACTCAGACATGACACAACCTCCCTACCTGTCAGCCCCGTTCATACACCATGGGCGCCAACCATGGGCGCCAACCACCCTCTCCTCGCCCGAAATCGCTCTGGGCAAATATTGGCGAGATGCGAGATTACTGTCCTATCCCCAACCGACGAGACGTCCAAATTTTAAATGGGGGCTAAGTTCGTAACTTTCCCATATTTCAGACAGGCGCGTCCCAAAAACATGGTTCCCCGTACCTCTCCCTCCATTTTCCCATTCATACACCGTCCGTGCTAGAACACCCCATCCCCACACCAGCCTCCGTCTGTCACCCCATCCATCGCCGCTGTCCTCCACCACATCCATCGCCACTGTCCTCCACCATGTCGGAGCGCCTACCAAGACCGCGTCGTCCACTGCTAGAGATGGACGTTTCTCATCCACGGCGATGGACCAATAGCCTTGCATCACGTCCTCTCGCTTCATTGGTGCCGTCGTCCTCTTTGCCGGGGCCGCTCACACGACCTTCTCTTCCACCGCAACGGGACTTATCCCCCGATGCACCCATCTACCATCGCAGATCTGCTTCAACGCCATCGACAGCCATCGACCCCCGATGCCTACACGGTGCCGCAAGAGAGGTGGTACTTCATATCTCCTCAACTTTTTGATCTCAACAAGAAAATAGATCTTAACTTGGTCACTATACTTTCTTTTCAACTCTTAGAATTTAATTCTTAGTTCGAAGCAAACAATGGATGCTAAATATCATTTCTCTGGTTTGCAGCTTCAAATCTGCCATGGCACAGCCATAATACGGTTTAATTGATCATGCTTAGGGTTTAATTGATCATGTTGGTTCCGTGGTGGTTTCTTTAATAGAAATCGGAGGGGAAACCATCTTATGCTAAAAAAATATGCTTAGAGTTTCCCCCTTTTATGATCACTATACGATCAGAATACATGCTTCGTGTCATAATAACACTGCTCCACCCATCAAGCTAAACAAGCTTAGTTTTTCAAATACGAATATGATATTATTAAAACAGAGTTGTTTAATTGGTCAGCTAAATGTTCCTAAATTAGTTTCGAAACTGCATGTTCGCCGCTCGGGTGTGTATCTCTACAGGGTGCCCACGGTGGGCCGGCCCACCCTGGGATTTTGGGTCGTCCCAGGCCCCGATTCCCCTTTGTTCTGCTGCGCGCTTCTGATCTCTACTCGCCCCCAGCCGCCTGCCTCACCGGCGACTTGCCGTCCCCGGGCGGCATGACTCTAGGAGGAGACACCGGACTAACAGGAGGCCAGGATCCACTCGCCCAACAGCGTCAACGCTGCCCGGGCGCGCCGCCGTGCCTACCTTCCCGGTCTGTTCAGGGCTCAGGTGTGCAGCACCCACCAAGCCAACCCGATTTATCTTGAGATACGTCCTCAACACTCAGCAGCCACTTCTCATCACCCATTTCCTAATTGATTCATTACTCATTAGGCAGGACTGTCATTAGGGTTTGTTGTGTGCTCAGTGCTACCTACACTTAATGGTTCAGATTTATTTCGGTAATCTTTAGTACCTCTAAAGTTCACAGGGTTTTCAAAATTCCGGCCCTCGGAACAGACACTAGTCATTTTGGATTGTGGTCGTAGTGACATTGACCCAGATTACTACTGCAAGCCAGGTTTGTTGACAATTTTACTTGTCTTTCTTACTCATTCGATATAATATCCAATTATTCACGTCGATTAGTTGCAAACAATAAGTGCTAGACAAACTTCTTCATTCAGATTTTGGACGGTCTCTTACTGCAGTTACAATTCTGCATACTTGTCCTAGTAAGCTCACAAGTAAATGATTGATTCACTACATCTATGCTTGCCTTGTCATATTTGTTGTCAATATTCTTTTAGGGTGGACCACTCTATTTCTAAATACTGGAACCGTAGACATGAGTGAATAGTATTTCTCTATGTGATCTTTTCCATCATGTGTGGGCAACGAACACTGCATTGTATAGAAAGAAAGTGTCATTTCCAGCTTTTACATAGGTTTCGATCTTTTACATGGAATACAATCTGCCTACTTGCTTTGTGTCGCACTACCAACACTCCACCCTTGAAGCTAAACATTATGCCACTCATAATTGTTTAGTTTATTTGTTCAAATACGAATTTCATATGATTCTAATGTTCCTACTTCAGTTTTGAAATGTGTGTCTGCCTGTTATAGAGACATAAGGGGTTTGTATTTCTGTGTGTGGTCTGGTCAACACGGTTGGGGAGGTGAACTTTGCATATGCAGGGGTTTATAGGAAGACACTCTCCGAGTTGAATCTGCAATGCATTCCATAGATAATCTGACTACTTTTTATGTTTTCATGAATCTCAGATTTTGAACAGCATCATAATGATTATGAGCTTGCGCGCATGAAAAGAATAAAGCAGAACAATGCCATGGCTGTCAAACTTGGCATTAAGGGACTGAAATCAAGTCTGGATGCAATGCAATGAAAATGCTCTCCACCTACAGATTCATGCTCAGAATATGATCCTAACAGGGATTCTGAGCTAGAGGGAGACCTAAGTCAATATAGCTCCCTAGTGGAGGAGTCAGAGGAAGATGCCCTATCTTATTCACCCATCAAGGTACTTGCTCTAACTTTCCAAGGTTACATTGCTCGCACATATCTTGCAACTGATGCTTTGCATTGCTTCTACTTTGTTGAACTGCCATTAGCTTAGTTTACACATCGTGTATGTGAATACGCCCTGCCTATCTATTTTCAGTACATATTCCATCTGTCATCATACCATATTTATCCATTCAAATGCTATTCTTGTGTATCAGACGTTCAAAAGGAAGAGGGCGATTGCTGATCGTGGAGGAGCACAAGCAAAGTATTTGGAAAAGGTAGTGGCACCTGATAAATCAAATAGCCCATTAGGTGTAGTTGCAATATCACCTGACCCACAAAACACCCCAACTCTAGCAGACTCTAGCCCTACTACACTGGTCATTTCTAATGCCCCAACTCAGCAGACCCCAACTGCAGCAAACAGTATGATTATGCCGGTTGACATAGCACCAGCTGTACGGCGCAAAACCCCCATTCTAGCAAAGAGTACACCAAATCCAGTTGCCAAATTCCTTTTCGAACCAGAGAGAGCCCCAATTGCAGCAAATAGGACCCCTGTTCCATTTCTTCCCAGTTTAGAAGATGAAGCTTATGGTGTTGTCAGGAACTTTGTGCGCATCTTTCCTTCATGGAAAGATTATACCGCAGACATAGAACAATTTCCAGTCTTCCTCCGCAACTTACGCGTAAGTAATGTACTAATGTTATTCATGGTCATTACTGCATATGTTTCTGCTGACAGAAGACACAAGATTTCATTCTTTTCAATAGGCGAGGAGCAAACTGGATTGTGATGACGAGCAAGGGTTGGTTGCGCTTTTCAAGCACTCGTTGATGAAGTATCATTCCTACCTGAGGCAAGCGCACTTTGATGGCAAGCCTCTGAACAAAATTTCTGTAAAGTCTCCGGTGCTACATTTATCCGACGATGACTGAAATAATCTTGTTACACATTGGTCTCAGTTGCAGCGTAAGGTACTGTCTATGATATCACATCACAATTTGAACTACATTTCTGCATTTGCCTTAATGTCTCACTTGTATGAAAACTGTTAGCAGAAGAACATTCGTTCTCAAGGGACCACAGAATCTCGGAACTATACTACACACTGCATTGCTCTTGTGAGTACCTCTTGCCCTGTATGACCATACTTACTTTCATAGCTGTTTGATTATGTAGCATCACTGCACATGTTAGCCTCGCAATCGTCCATTTGGTGGACATTATTAGATCCGTATGGACTCTTACATAAATTTAGAATCAACCCAATGCTATTGAAGAGGTTTAGCTATGCAGTCCTCTTGTAAGGACAGAATGTGGTCTATCACTGTACTCAAGGTTGTCAGAATCGCGATTCTGAATCGGATTGGAGCTCCAATGGCAGAATCGCATATCGTAGAATCTTCACTATCAGGATCGTAAAAACGTAGATTCTATGAACCAAAATCATAGAATCAGAGGGGTTAGTTTGGATCGTAAAGTCATAGAATCGTACAACAGAATCGCGATTCTAACAACCTTGACTGTACTTACATTAACAGCTACTCCCTCCGTCCCATAATATAAGAACGTTTTGTACAGTACACTAGTGTTCAAAACACTCTTGTATTATGGGAAGAGGGATTGGTTCATTTTGTAGCATTCTGCATCTTATCTCCCTCGCCCACCATTTACTAAAAAAGATCAGATCTATATTTAATCTTACCAACAAGTAGAAGACATAGACAATACCAGTGCAGAAGTGTAGCCCATTGCTCTTGTCAGTACATTTTGTCCAGTAACGCTTGTACTTCCAGGGATTGGTAGTTGATTATGTAGCATCAATCTGCATCTTATCTTCATTATCCTCTATCCCTTCCAGTATTATCATATCTATAATTACTCTCTACAAAATGTAGAGTACAGGCAATGCTTATGAAGAAGATTATGTGCTGAAATTCTTGAGTTATCCTTCCCTTGACATGGAGAAGGGCATTATAAAGCCAGTGTTAACTGTTAATGTAAGTCAGTCCTTCTAAAGCCTTTATCCTCAACTGCTATTTAATTTGCTCATACTCCCTATCGTTTACTGCTGTTTAGTTTGCTGTTTCTACCAAAATGCATGTTCGCAAGAACCGTAAGTTCTATGTTTTACTTGTAAAACCAAATTACTTATTCATACCATGCACATTACTAAATCCTCCCTATATGTATGCTTGTTTTTGTGGATCTATAATCCAGTGTGTGGTGAAGCAGCCCACGTTTGCACCTTGTCATCTCCTGTTTTATCTTACTGATGTGGCTGATGATATGAACAACATGCCATGCACATTATCCAAAATAGATACAATGATTTTCTTTGCCCTTCATCTATGCTTGTTATGTTGACATGGTAATCCAGTAGTGTGGTGAAGCTCCCCGCATTATGAACAATGCCAAATTATGCTATTGATATTTTGAACTTCCTCTTTGTTTTCTAATTTGAAATTGGATAGAATTTACAGCACAGTTATCATCTTTGTTTATACACGTGCAAAACCTGTTATCTCTCTGCTTTGTTTCAGGGTGATATGCCTGATCACATGCACAAGTCTGCTGAAGGCTGTGAGACAAACCCAACATATACTGCAGCAAAGAAGGCAAAACATCTTGAAGATAGTGAGACAACCCCAAAGTCTTGTCTTGATTCAGTGTTCAAGTTACTTGAGACTAACAGTCAGACAAGCTCACAGAATTCGTTGTCTGAATCAGTTTGACTTCTTCAGTCCCAAGTTCTAGCAGAAAGGCATTCTGCAACTCAACTTTGACTTGAAGTCCTATCTCTAAGAAAGATTGTGGAGAACACCAATGAGAACCTCATCGCTAAACAACTATACCTAGAAGCTATGACCGACATGCTAGGCTGGTCTCACAGCCTTGCTCAGCAGCTTGCGCAGCAGTTCCCCCGCAAGGCTAACCTTTCTTGAACTGTCTTGGAAGTGGTCTCGATTCAATATTATTTTGTTACGCTGCAATGGTGCCCAGTTTTTGTAATCTGCATCTTCGTTGCGGTTTATGATCACTGGTGACGAACTACGATGCCCATTGGATGTAATATAACTTAAATCCTTTATTGTATAGTGTAGGTTTATTCTTAGTTACTATGCCATAATTTCTTTATTGTATAGAGTAGGTTTGTTCTTAATTCCTACTAGTTCTGGAAAAAAACCCAGATGTAGTCGACCGGGCCGAAACATTCGACTCTAACGAGCCACGTTTTTAGCGGGCCACAATTGGGCCGGCCTGCATCTTTCTTGGGCCCGAATGATTGGGGCCTTCACACATTACGCCAGGCCCAAACTTACACCGGCCTATATTTTAGTTGGGCCCTTTGTCGACCCAGCGCTTAGTTTGGCCAAGGTAGCGTTGGGCCGTTAACAGGCTGAATATTGTACTGACCTGTTACGGCCGAGATGAAACCAGGGGCCTTTAGTAGTCCAAAATGTATGTTGGGCCTCAATTTTCACTAGTCGTCGACGGGCCTTCAACAGGCCGAAATGTAGTCCGGGCCTTTTTGGGCCCAGTTAGCTAACGGGCCGTTACCAGGCCGAAACATATCTCGGGCCTTAGTTGGCCCTCTCATATCATGGGCCTTTAAGAGGCCGAAAGCTTAGTACAGGCATCAACGGGCCGAATTACGCGACAGGCCTTTAACAGGCCCAAAGTCACGTTGGGCTTAACTATTACCACCTTTAGCACGGGCCGTTAGTGGGCCCGATGTCCCGTCGGACCATATATGGCCCATAGGCCGCATGGGCCATTCCCAGGCCGAAAGTCACACCGGGATGAAATGGGCCCATGTCTACATCAGGCCTCGAACATGCCGAAAGTCACTGGGCTGTAGTTGGGCCCAAATATTCGGCAAACAATTAATTGGCCAGATCTGGCTTCAGGCCGCAAATGGGCCCAAATATTGGACGAACAATTAACGGGCCAGATCTGGCTTCGAGCCGTAAATGGGCCCAAATATTGGGCGAAAAATTAACGGGCCAGATCTGGCTTCGGGCCATAAATGGGCCTCTATTAAGCAGACCGTTATTGGGCTGGCCCACTAGTACCTGATTAAGTACTACGTGCCTTTGACTGGGCCAGCCTTTTTAACCTATATGGGCCTCTATTGGGCCCAGCCACGTGTCGACGTATCATAGGCATGTCCCCTCCAGTGGATGGGCGACATCTGGCCCATTGATGAGCTGACAGGTGTTCCCTTCAGCCAATCAGAATTTTACACGTGGAAATTTCCCATTGGTCAGGGCTGTTAACGGGTTATCGGATCCAAAATCCGACCCGATAGCTTAATGGCGTTCCGTTATGGTGGATGCCACGTGTCAGTCACCCTTGACGAAAGCACTTCTGTGACACGCGATTTATCGTCATGGAAGTGGACACTTCCGTGATAATAATTTTGGTAATGTCATGGAACACTTCTATGACAGCACAGGTATGACTATCTTGATTCTGTCATAAAATCATCATGGATGTACACGCATGACAGAAAACGCGACCTACTGTGACAAACACGTATCATCACGAAAGTGTTTTTTTGTAGTGTTGATCGTTTAGTATGTTGTTATTGCTTTCTTCATGACTTATAAATGTTCCTATGACTATGAGATTATGCAACTCCCGTTTACCGAAGGAACACTTTGTGTGCTACCAAACGTCACAATGTAACTGGGTGATTATAAAGGAGCTCTACAGGTGTCTCCGAAGGTACATGTTCAGTTGGCATATTTTGAGATTAGGATTTGTCACTCCGATTGTCGGAGAGGTATCTCTGGGCCCTCTCGGTAATGCACATCACTATAAGCCTTGCAAGCAATGTGACTAATGAGTTAGTTGCGGGATGATGCATTACATAAACGAGTAAAGAGACTTTCCGATAATGAGATTGAACTAGGTATTGAGATACCGACGATCGAATCTCGGGCAAGTAACATACCGATGACAAAGGGAACAACGTATGTTGTTATGCGGTTTGACCGATAAAGATCTTCGTAGAATATGTAGGAGCCAATATGGGCATCCAGGTTCCGCTATTGGTTATTGACCGGAGACGTGTCTCGGTCATGTCTACATAGTTCTCGACCCCGTAGGGTCTGCATGCTTAAAGTTCGATGATGATCGGTATTATGATTTTTTGTGTTTTGATGTACCGAAGGTAGTTCGAAGTCCCAGATATGATCACGGACATAACAAGGAGTCTCGAAATGGTTCAGACGTAAAGATCGATATATTGGATGACTATGTTCGGACACCGGAATAGTTTGGGGTGGTTTCGAGCATATACCGGAGTACCGGGGGTTACAGGAACCCCCCGGGGGTTAATGGGCCTCATGGGCCCTAAGTGGAGAAGAGGAGGGGTGGCCAGGCAGGCCGCGTGCCCCCTCCCCCTCTAGTCTGAATAGGACAAGGAGGGGGGGGGGCGGCGCCCCCCTTTCCTTCCTCTCCTCTCTCCCTTCCTTCCTCTCTCCTACTTGGACTAGGAAAGGAGGGAGTCCTACTCCCGGCGGGAGTAGGACTCCTCCCTGGCGCGCCTCCTCCTGGCCGGCCGCTGAGGGAGTCCTGGATTAGAGGGTATCCGGACAGCCGGACTATATACATCGTCCGAACTATTGAAGCGTGAAGATACAAGACTCAGGACTCCGACCCGTGTCCGGATGGGACTCTCCTTTGCGTGGAAGACAAGCTTGGCAATCCGAATATTATATTTCCTTCCTTGTAACCGACTCCATGTAAACCCTAGCCCTCTCCAGTGTCTATATAAATCGGAGAGGTTGGTCCTTAGAAGGCCGATCACAATTACAATCATACCATCATAGGCTAGCTCTTAGGGTTTAGCCTCTATGATCTCGTGGTAGATCTACTCTTGTACTACTCATATCTTCAATATTAACCAAGCAGGAAGTAGGGTTTTACCTCCATCGAGAGGGCTCGAACCTGGGTAAATATTGTGTCCCTTGCATCCTATTACCATCAGCCTAAGACGCACAGATCGGGACCCCCTACCCGAGATCCGCCGGTTTTGACACTGACATTGGTGCTTTCATTGAGAGTTCCTTTGTGTCGTTGCTTCGAGGCTTGATGGCGCCTTCAATCATCAACAACACGGTCCAGGGTGAGACTTTTCTCACCGGAAAGATCTTTGTGCTCGGCGGCTTCGCACTGCGGGCCAATTCGCTTGGCCATCTGGAGCAGATCGATAGCTACGCCCCCGGCCACCAGGTCAGGTTCGGAAACCTGAACTATACGGCCGATACACGCGGAGACTTGATCTTCGACGGAATCTGGCCTGTGCCAGGAGCGCCGGACAGTCACGATGAGCACGGCCTAGACCTGCTGTCGGACAATGCTCGGGATATCACCCCTGCAGTGGCCCCGGACCTAAATCCGGAGCAGACTGCGTGGCCCAAGGACGGGTGGATGGACCCCGCTCCGCAGGCCGCACACTCATCGGCGGTAGAGCCGCACCCAGGCCTCACCCCTAGGGACGCCTGTGATTCCGGACCCCCGGACTCGTATATGGTTGTAGGTTCTAGTCCGCGCGCTCCTGAGCCCGCCGAGCCTGGTTGGGCTCTGGTTATGGAATTCACCGCTGCGGATATCTTCCAGCACTCGTCATTTGGCGACATGCTGAACTCCTTAAAGTCTCTCTCTTTGTCAGGAGACTCTCGGCCGAACTATGTCCGGCTCGGGTGGGAAGCTAGCGACGAAGGAATTCGTTGCCCACCCACCACCCACTTCATAGCCACGGTCGATGATTTGACCGACGTACTTGACTTTGACTCCGAAGACATCGACGGTCTGAACGACGATGTAGGAGAAGAACAGGAACCACCACCCAAGGGGCGGTGGACAGCCACCTCTTCATATGACATATATATGGTGGACACTCCGAAAGAAACCAATGGCAGTGAGGCAATGGAGTATAACCCCTCCAAGAAGAAAGCAAAGCATGGGCGTCGCCAGCACCGCTCCAAGCCCCACCACGGCAATATTGGCACTGGAGAAAACAATCTGGACGATGTCGAAGATGAATACAACCCCGATCAGCCCGCCTTCGAGCAGGCCGAGCAGGAAGATGGGCAGGACAACCCAAATGAACAGGCGACGGACGGGTATCCGGAGGAGGACAACTACATGCCCCCCTCCGAAGACGAGATTAGCCTCGGGGACGACGAGTTCAGCGTACCCGAGGATCCCGTAGAGCAGGAGAGCTTCAAGCGCCGGCTTATTGCCACCGCGAGGAGCCTGAAGAAGAAGCAACAGCAACTCCAGTCTGATCAAGACCTGCTCACAGATAGATGGACTGAAGTCTTGGCAGCCGAGGAATACGGACTCGAGCGCCAAACGGCTGACCAGCCACCCCATGGCCGGGATAAAACGGGATATCAACCCGAATACCAGCCCGCACCCCCACGCCAATACACTACGGCCCAGGGCAAAAGGCAAGACCCGCAAGACATACTGGAAAACAAAGCAGGACAGCCAAGATCGATCTACGAACACATTATTAACAAGTCCAGCCGGGCCGAATACAGCAACCCAGTCCAATTCGAAATGCGTAGCCACATAGCCCGACATAGAGACACACACCCCCTTTGCTTCACTGATGAAGTGATGGATCATGAATTCCCAAAAGGGTTCAAACCCGTAAACATCGAATCATACGAGGGCACAACAGACCCCATAGTATGTATCGAAGATTTCCTTCTCCACATTCACATGGCCCGCGGAGACGATCTACACGCCATCAAGTATCTTCCCCTTAAGCTCAAAGGACCAGCCCGGCACTGGCTAAACACCCTGCCAACAAATTCCATTGGCAGTTGGGAAAACCTGGAAGACGCATTCCTCGACAACTTCCAGGGCACATATGTGCGACCACCAGACACAGATGACTTGAGTCACATTACTCAACAGCCTGGAGAGTCAGCCAGGAAATTCTGGACCCGGTTCCTAACTAAAAAAACCAAATAGTTGACTGTCCGGACGTCGAAGCCCTGGCGGCTTTTAAGCATAATATCAGCGACGAGTGGCTCGCTCGACACCTCGTCCAGGAAAACCCAAGTCCATGGCAGACCTCACAACACTAATGACCCGCTTTTGCACGGATGAGGATAGCTGGTTGGCTCGTAGCAGCACCACGCCACATTCCGGCACTTCGGATGTCCGCGACAATAACGGCAAGCCACGACACAACAGACATAAGTGACGGAACAACGGCGACAATACTGAAGACACGGCAGTAAACGCCGGATTCAGTGGATCCAAGTCTGGTCAGCAGAAGAAGCCGTTCAAAAGAAACAATCAGGGACCATCCAGTCTGGACCGTATACTGGAGCGCTCGTGCCAAATTCATGGCACCCCGGACAAGCCAGCCAACCACACCAATAGAGACTGCTGGGTATTTAAACAGGTCGGCAAAATAAACGCCAACAAGGGGCTGCACAGCGATGATGACGAGGAGCCCCGGCGTCCGAACACGGGGGGACAGAAGAAATCCCCCCCCCCCAGGTGAAAACGGTCAACATGATCTATGCCACTCACATCCCCAAGCGGGAACATAAGCGAGCATGACGGGACGTCTACGCGATGGAGCCAGTCGTCCCCAAATTCAACCCATGGTCAGCTTGTCCGATCACCTTTGATCGTAGGAATCATCCTACTAGCATCCGTCACGGCAGCTCAGCCACATTAGTCTTAGACCCAATCATCGACGGATTCCACCTCACGCGAGTCCTTATAGACGGCGGTAACAGCCTGAACCTGCTTTACCAGGACACAATGCGCAAAATGGGCATCGACCCTTCAAGGATCAAGCCGACCAAAACCACCTTTAAAGGTGTAATTCCTAGAGTAGAGGCCCGTTGTACGGGCTCCATAACATTGGAAGTGGTCTTCGGATCTCCGGACAACTTCCGAAGCAAAGAGTTAATCTTCGATATCGTCCCTTTCCGTAGTGGTTACCATGCACTGCTCGGACGAACCGCATTATCTAGATTCAATGCGGTACCACACTATGCATACCTTAAGCTCAAGATGCCAGGCCCGCATGGGGTCATAACAGTCAACGGAAACATGGACCGCTCTCTCCGTATAGAAGAGCATACTGCAGCCCTTGCGGTAGAAGTACAATGCGGCCTCCTCCGGCAAACCACCAATCCGGCAACGACAACCTCAAGCACCATCAAGCGAGTCCGGAGCACCCCGCAACAGGATCACTAGGCACGCCAAGAGCGTGACTAGCAGTCCGGCCTCCGCTCAAATCCCATCAAAGCAGCATTCGTGCCACGCGTACACAATCACACACTCAAAATACCATGGGCACAGGCGGAGGAGCAGCTGTGGCTCAGTCAATAGTGCGGTATCACCGCCACATACCTTCATAACCTTTCCTTTTACCTTTCAGGACATTGCTTTAGTGCAGCCTCTTCATAAGAGCCGGATCGTCGGACTTACATAGGAGAGAAAACCAAGGAGGCAACAGGCTTTGCACACAGAAGGAAATACCCAGGTGGAATCTATTTACGATCGTTATACCTGTTTTATCTATCTGTACGTGGCTTGTGCCCCTGGATAGGATATGTCAAATAGTCCTATTTATCTCTGCTTAATGCATTCATTGTAAACATACGCTTAAACGTATTATTCATCGATGGGAGATCATATACAGCGTCAGCTTATTATTCTTATTTGAGCATTTTTTTCTTACAAATGTTTATTTGATATTGCATCCGTACACCTTGGTACGTTCAGTTTGCCAGGGGCTTCTTATGGCGCCCCATAATATGGCAAGACAAGTCCGAACACTTTCAACAGTGCGGCACCCCGAACTTATAACACTATATGCATCAGCTCCGAATCATGTTTTGGGTCTACAGTTGGGTTAGCCCGGCTCCCTTGTTTTGGTGCCTTACATTCCGTTATATCGGCTAAGGTAGCGCAGGGAGAACTACTGTGATTGTGTCCCGGTTCTTCCGGACGAGCACCTCAGTAGAGAAAGCCAAAAACTGACCGGCGTGATGAGGCGAGAGCTGGTCGCTGTTCGAGAGGTCTTAAAATCCTTAAAGATTTTTCTGCTTTAGGTGATAAATCGGCTTCGTCCGATCTAGGCGTATATAGCACCCCAATTCGGCCTTCTGGATTCTAGGGGCTTCGCCGAAATTTAAAATTGTAGACTTCTATGGCTAAGTGAAAGTTATAAAGCCGCATAGTCCGATTGCCTTGTTCGCTGCGCCGGACACCTCCTTGAGGGACCAAACATTTGGATAAAGAGTGTCCGGGTTTTCCATGAACACCCCAGTACTAGTTACGCAGGGGTGGAAGCCGACAACTGGCCTACTTTCAGAATTTTATAAACAGCCGCACAGAAGGTAATATTTTAAATAACAAAAGCGCTACATAGCGCAAGTAACTTCGTCCTTAAATTACAAACATGACAGAAGTGAATTCATTCTAAAATTATGTCCTTGGTACATTCATCGGCCATGAGGTGAGCGCCCTTCATAACGCCATCGTAATACTTCTCCTGATAGCGATGCGCCTTGCCCTCCGGCGGCCCGTCCTTCACCAGCTTCTCCGCATCCAGCTTGCCCCAATGCACCTTCGCGCGGGCAAAGGCCTGGCGGGCACCCTCACTGCAAACGGATCACTTAATGACTTCGAGCCGCAGACAGGTATTCACCATCCGCTTGATCAGGCCGAAGTAGCTAGCTGGCAGGGGCTCACCAGGCCACATCCGGACTATGAAATCTTTCACAGCCGCTTCAGCCGCCCTGTGGAGTTCGACCAACTGCTTCAGTTGGTCACTCAGAGGCATTGGATGTTCGGCCCCAGCATACTGGGACCAGAACAGCTTCTCCGTTGAGCTCCCCTCCTGGGCACGGTAGAACTCCGCGGCATCTGATACGCTGTGTGGCAGATCTGCGAATGCCCCTGGAGAGCTCCGAACTCGGGTAAGTAAAAGAAATGCCTCCTCCACATGTTTGCTTTGCATAAAGAATTTCTTACCCGCCGCTATCTTTTTGGCCTCCTGGATTTCCTGCTGTGCCTTCTCGGCTTCGGCCTTGGCGTCTTTTATACTTGCAAGGGCATTCGCAAGCTCGGCCTCTTTCACCTTAAGCTGATGCTCCATGGACTCAAGCTTTTTGCCGAGCTCCTGGAGCTCTTGTTGTACCTCACCCACTCTAGCATCTTGCTTTTCGCGCTCCTTGCGTTCCAAGGCCGCCTTGTGTTCGGCCTCGAACAACGCTTTCTTCAAAGACGCCACTTCGGTGGTGGCCCCTGTTACAAAATCATGACGCTTCGTCGTTAGAATAACCAATTTTATCTATCCTTCATTATATAAGAGAGGGGAATCACCTCTTCGAGCTATCTCCTCTTGAGGTCGAGCTCTCCCTGCGCCCGCTCCAGGTCCTGTTTTAGTCCGGCGATCTCGGCCATACAGACAAGAGCGGCAAGCAGCACAGCCTATTTATTCACATTCAAACTTATTGTTAGACTCCTGCGGATTATAATTGACCCTCCGTTTGGTCTTTCTTTCCGAACACCAAACAGAGTATGAGGGGCTACTACCTATCGGGTGGTAATTTCACACATTTTTATTACTTACCTCAAAGCCTGTTAGGAGGCTGGTGCAAGCTTCGGTTACTCCACTCTTGGCGGACAAAACCTTCTGAATCTCCGCACTCATAAGAGTACGATGCTCTTCATCCATGGAAGTGCCTTGAAGTGCTTCCAGCAGACAATCCGATGCCTCGGGCGTAGTGGAAGTCCTCGGCATAGATGGCTTGCTCTCCTTAACGAGGGGCTGCCCGCCTGAGTCCGGAACCACGGGAGGTTCCGGAACAGTGTTCGGCTGAGAGTCCGGCTTACTGCTGCTCTCATCAACACGATCCGCGGGGATCTTGAACCCCGCGTGTTCGACGTCTAGAATGCCGCCTTGGGGCGCCTCCAGAGCCACCTCCCCCTGCTCCGGGAGCCTTTGGGACAACACCTTTGTGTCATCCGCAGGCTGAGGACTAGTGGTCGTCGGGAGCGAGTTCATCGCCGAATCGCTCAAGGACCCATCCGAAGAAGACACCTCGGGATGGACCCTGGCCGGACTACATACAAGTTCGGCATTATAACAAAACTATGAAGCAAAATTATGATAGAGTGCGGATACTTACGATCGCACTAGGGGCTTCTTCCCAGGCAGCCACCCCTCCTCGCTATCGGCGGCGGTGGCGGAGTAGTCCGGAAGGGACGCCTTTCCCTTCTTGGACGTCCTAGTCTCCCCCTCCGGGGCGGCCTTCCTCTCCCCCCCCCCAATATGGGAAGGTGGAGTTTCTTATTGTTTCCCCCTGCCTCCGCGGGAGGAATCTGCCTCGTCTTCATCGGACGAAGAGGGTATGACGGCCTTGCGCCGGGGGCCTCTCCTGGCCCCCTGGTCCGCCCTCTTAGCCCCCCGTCCTCTCCGGATGGGGCAGCCTCCTCTTCTTCTTCTTCTTCCCCCTCGGGGGAGGAGTGTGCCTCGTCGTCTTTGGACGAGGCTTCCGGCGCAACCTTAAGCCGGAGACCCTTTCAGATCCCTGGGGCCTTCTTTTCGGCCTTCTTCTCCGGCACCTTGTAGGGCGCCGGGACCAGCATCTCCGTCAGGAGAGCATCAGCCGGGTCTTCTAGCAGCGGAGCCGGACAGTCAATCTACTCCGCTGTCTCCACATAATCCTGAACAAATATGCACAATTACTTGAGGCTCCCTCATGAATATATTGGGAAGAACTGAATCCGGTGGTAGCCTGAAAACTCACCTGACTAGGAGGCTGTGCAGCGTGGAGCCCACGGTCCTCGGATGTGGGAGGAGGTACTTCAGAGGCCTTGAACAACGCCTTCCACGCGTCTTTGTGCTTCATGCCGTAGAGCCTCTGAAGCGTCGGGTGTTCGGCCGGAACGAACTCCCACAGATTGAATGCCCATCTTTGGCACAGCAGAATCCGGCGAACGAGCATGACCTGGATCACGTTGACAAGTTTGATGTTCTTGTCTTTCATGCTCTTGATGCAGTTTTGGAGCCCGGCCAGCTTTGTAGATTCGCCCCAGGACAGGCCCTTCTTTTCCTAGGAGGTGAGCCACATGAGGGTTCTGGATCGGAACTCGGGGGCCGCCGCCCAGTTGGCGCCGCACGGCTCGGTGATGTAAAACCACCCCGACTGCCACCCCTTCACGGTTTCCGCAAAGGATCCGTCAAGCCAGGTGACGTTAGGCATCTTGCCCACCATGGCTCCTCCGCACTCCGCTTGCTGGCCGCTCACGATCTTCGGCTTCACGCAGAAGATTTGCAGCCACAAGACAAAATGAGGCTTGATGCGGAGGAAGGCCTCGCATACGATGATGAACGCCGAGATGTTGAGGATGAAGTTCGGGGCTAGATCATGGAAATCTAGCCCGTAGTAGAACATGAGCCCGTGGACAAAGGGGTGAAGTGGAAACCCCAGTCCACGGACGAAGTGCGCGAGAAACACGACCCTCTCGTGGGGTCCCGGAGTTGGAGTGACCTGCCCGTCGTCCGGTTGCCGGTGCGCTATGTCTGCGGCCAAGTATCCGGCCGCCCGAAGATTCGTGATGTGCTTCTCTTTCACGGTGGAGGCCACCCACTTGCCTCCTTCTCCGGACATGTTTAGTTGTGCGGAGAAGACTTGGACTAGGGCACTGGAGCTCGGGGAGGTAAGGATGAGCAAAGGAGGAGGAGGGCGTGGGTGAAAATGAGGGTCCTTTATCCCTTTATAGAGGCGACGGAAGTGGTGCGCCTCCCCACTTGCCCGTTGAGAATCGCTTACTTCCCAAGCGCCATGATTGATGGCACGGTGGGATTACCCATACCCGTATTGATGAGAATCCCGTGATAAGGGGACATGATCTCTGCTTTGACAAGACGTGTTAAGGAAACCGCCTCGCAATACGCGCTGTGGCTAGTTGTGGGAAAACGGTTTGAATAATGACCCGATCGTAATGACATATCACATTGCCTAAAAGGTTGTCAGCTGAAGTATCATTCTCTCTACGGTGGTATGTAAAGATCATTTTTGTAGATCCGGACACAGTCTACATGTTCGATAATAACATTGGAGTATTCGGAAGGAGGAACCCGCCTTGCAATGCCAAAGACAAGACTGCACGCCGGACTCATCGTCATTGAAGCCTGGTTCAGGGGCTACTGAGGGAGTCCTGGATTAGGGGGTATCCAGACAGCCGGACTATATACATCATCCGAACTATTGAAGCGTGAAGATACAAGACTCAAGACTCCGGCCCGTGTCCGGATGGGACTCTCCTTTGCGTGGAAGACAAGCTTGGCAATCCGGATATTATATTTCCTTCCTTGTAACCGACTCCATGTAAACCCTAGCCCTCTCCGGTGTCTATATAAACCGGAGAGGTTGGTCCTTAAAAGGCCGATCACAATTACAATCATACCATCATAGGCTAGCTCTTAGGGTTTAGCCCCTACGATCTCGTGGTAGATCTACTCTTGTACTACTCATATCTTCAATATAATCAAGCAGGAACTAGGGTTTTACCTCCATCGAGAGGGCCCGAACCTGGGTAAACATTGTGTCCCTTGCTTCCTGTTACCATCAGCCTAAGACGCACAGATCGCGACCCCCTACGCGAGATCCGCCGGTTTTGACACCGACAGCCACCCCTCCCCCTTGATCCTTTATATACAGGGGCAGGGGGCACCTCTAGGGAAAAACAATTGATCATTGATCTCTTAGCCGTGTGTGGTGCCCCCCTCCACCATATTCCACCTCGGTAATATCGTAGCGGTGCTTAGGTGAAGCCCTGCGTTGGTAGCATCATCAACACCATCATCACGCCATCATGCTGACGGAACTCTCCCGCAAAGCTCTGTTGGATCGGAGTTCGTGGGACATCATCGAGTTGAACGTGTGCTGAACTCGGAGGTGCCGTACATTCGGTACTTGATCGGTCGGATCGTGAAGATGTACGACTACATCAACCGTGTTGTGCAAACACTTCCGCTTTTGGTCTACGAGGGTACGTGGACAACACTCTCCCCTCTCGTTGCTATGCATCACCATGATCTTGCGTGTGCGTAGAATTTTTTTAAAATTACTATGGTCCCCAACAGTGGCATCCGAGCTTGGTTTTATGCGTAGAGTTATATGCATGAGTAGAACACAAGTGAGTTGTGGGCGATACAAGTCATACTGCTTACCAGCATGTCATATTTTGGTTCGGCGGTATTGTTGGATGAAGCGGCCCGGACCGACATTACGCGTACGCTTACGCGAGACTGGTTCTACCGACGTGCTTTGCACATAGGTGGCTGGCGGGTATAAGTTTCTCCAACTTTAGTTGAACCGAGTGTGGCTACGCCCGGTCCTTGAGAAGGTTAAAACATCACTAACTTGACAAACTATCGTTGTGGTTTTGATGCGTAGGTAAGAACGGTTCTTGCTCAGCCCGTAGCAGCCACGTAAAACTTGCAACAACAAAGTAGACGACGTATAACTTGTTTTTGCAGGGCATGTTGTGATGTGATATGGTCAAGGCGTGATGCTATATTTTATTGTATGAGATGATCATGTTTTGTAACGAAGTTATCGGCAACTGGCAGGAGCCATATGGTTGTCGCTTTATTGTATGCAATGCAATCGCCCTGTAATTGCTTTACTTTATCACTAAGTGGTAGCGATAGTCGTAGAAGAAATAGGTGGTGAAATGGAAATGATGCTATGATGGAGATCAAGGTGTCGCATCGGTGACGATGGTGATCATGACGGTGCTTCGGATATGGTGATCACAAGCACAAGATGATGATGGCCATATCATATCACTTATATTAATTGCATGTGATGTTTATCCTTTATGCATCTTATTTTGCTTTGATTGACGGTAGCATTATAAGATGATCTCTCACTAAATTTCAAGGTATACGTGTTCTCCCTGAGTATGCACCATTGCGAAAGTTCTTCGTGCTGAGACACCACGTGATGATCGGGTGTGATAGGCTCTACGTTCAAATACAACGGGTGCAAAACAGTTGCACACGTGGAATACTCAGATTAAACTTGACGAGCCTAGCATATACAGATATGGCCTTGGAACACTGAGACCGAAAGGTCGAGCGTGAATCATATAGTAGATATGATGAACATAGTGATGTTCACCATTTAAAACTACTCCATCTCACGTGATGATCGGACATGGTTTAGTTGATTTGGATCACGTGATCACTTAGATGATTAGAGGGATGTCTATCTAAGTGGGATTTCTTAAGTAATGTGATTAATTGAACTTTAATTTATCATGAACTTAGTACCTGATAGTATTTTGCTTGTCTATGTTTGTTGTAGATAGATGGCTCATGCTGTTGTTCTGTTGAATTTTAATGCGTTACTTGAGAAAGCTAAGTTGAAAGATAATGGTAGCAATTACACGGACTGGGTCCGTAACTTGAGGATTATCCTCATTGCTGCACAGAAGAATTGCGTCCTGGAAGCACCGCTAGGTGCCAGGCCTGCAGAAGCAACTGACGACGTTAAGAACGTCTGGCAGAGCAAAGCTGATGACTACTCGATAGTTCAGTGTGCCATGCTTTACAGCTTAGAACCGAGATTTCAACGTCGTTTTGAACGTCATGGAGCATATGAGATGTTCCAGGAGTTGAAGTTAATATTTCAAGCAAATGTCTGGATTGAGAGATATGAAGTCTCCAATAAGTTCTATAGCTGCAAGATGGAGGAGAATAGTTCTGTCAGTGAACATATACTCAAAATGTCTGGGTATAATAATCACTTGATTCAACTGGGAGTTAATCTTCCTGATGATAGTGTCATTGACAGAATTCTTCAATCACTGCCACCAAGCTACAAGAGCTTCATGATGAACTATAATATGCAAGGGATGAACAAGACTATTCCCGAGCTATTTGCAATGCTAAAGGCTACGGAGGTAGAAATCAAAAAGGAGCATCAAGTGTTGATGGTCAACAAGACCACCAGTTTCAAGAAAAAGGGTAAAGGGAAGAAGAAGGGGAACTTCAAGAAGAACAACGAACAAGCTGCTGCTCAAGAGAAGAAACCCAAGTCTGGACCTAAGCTTGAGACTGGGTGCTTATACTACAAATAGACTGGTGATACGTCTCCAACGTATCTATAATTTTTGATTGCTCCATGCTACTTTATCTACAGTTTTAGGCAATATTGGGCTTTATTATCCACTTCTATATTATTGTTGGAACTAACCTATTAACCGGAGGCCCAGCCCAGATTTGTTGTTTTATGCCTATTTCAGTGTTTTGAGGAAAAGGAATATCAGACGGAGTCAAAACGGAACGAAATCAACTGGAGAAGTTAATTTTGGAAGGAAACCCACCTGATAGACTTGGAGTGCACGTCAGGGAGTCCCGGGCTGCCCACGAGGGTGGGGGGCGCGCTCACCCCCCTGGGCGCGCCCCTACCTTGTGAGCATCCCGGAGGTCCACCAACGTACCCCCTGCACCCATATATACCTACGTACCCTAAAACTTCCAGAACAGAACCTAGATCGGGAGTTCCTCCGCCGCAAGCCTCTGTAGCCACCAAAAACCAATCGGGACCCTGTTCCGGCACCCTGCCGGAGGGGGATCCCATCACCGGAGGCCATCTTCATCATCCCGGCGCTATCCATGATGAGGAGGGAGTAGTTCACCCTCGGGGCTGAGGGTATGTACCAGTAGCTATGTGTTTGATCTCTCTCTCTCTCTCGTGTTCTCTCTCGTGTTCCTCTATGGCACGATCTTGATGTATCCCAAGCTTTGCTATTGTAGTTGGATCTTATGATGTTTCTCCCCCTCTACTCTCTTGTGATGAATTGAGTTTCCCCTTTGAAGTTATCTTATCGGATTGAGTCTTTATGAGAACACTAGATGTATGTCTTGCCGTGATTATCTGTGGTGACAATGGGATATCATGTGCCACTTGATGTATGTTTTGGTGACCAACTTGCGGGTTCCACCCATGAACCTATGCATAGGGGTTGGCACACGTTCTTGACTCTTCGGTAGTAGCTTTGGGGCACTCTTTGAAGTACTTTTATGTTAGTTGGATGAATCTGAGATTGTGTGATGCATATCATATAATCATGCCCACGGATACTTGAGGTGACAATGGAGTATCTAGGTGACATTAGGGTTTTGGTTGATTTGTGGCTTAAGGTGTTATTCTAGTACGAACTCTTTTATAGATCGATCCGAAAGAATAACTTTGAGGTGGTTTCGTACCCTACCATAATCTCTTCGTTTGTTCTCCGCTATTAGTGAATTTGGAGTGACTCTTTGTTGCATGTTGAGGGCTTGTTATATGATCTATCTATGTTATTATTGTTGAAAGAACTTGCACTAGTGAAAGTATGAACCCTAGGCCTTGTTTCCTACCATTGCAATACCGTTTACGCTTACTTTTATCGCTCGTTACCTTGCTGTTTTTATTATTTCTGATTACAATTTATCTACTATCTATTTTGCACTTGTATCTTCATCTCTTCGCCGAACTAGTGCACCTATACAATTTACCATTGCATTGGGTGTGTTGGGGACACAAGAGACTCTTTGTTATTTGGTTGCAGGGTTGTTTGAGAGAGACCATCTTCATCCTACGTCTCCTACAGATTGATAAACCTTAGGTCATCCACTTGAGGGAAATTTGCTACTGTCGTACAAACCTGTGCACTTGCAGGCCCAACAACGTCTACAAGAAGAAGGTTGTGTAGTAGACATCAAGCTCTTTTCTGGCGCCGTTGCTGGGGAGGTTAGCGCTTGAGGGTATATCTTTAGATCTTGCAATCGAATATTTTTGTTTCTTGTTTTATCACTAGTTTAGTTTACAAAAAAACTAAAAAAATGGAATTGAGTTTGTCTCATACGCTTCACCTTTTTAATATCTTTCGTGAGTATGATGGAAAGGAAAATTGTGCTCAAGTGCTAGAAGAAGAAATCTATAAAATGTTTGGCACTAAATCTTTGAATGACGAGCATGATTGCAATGTTGTTAGTACGAATTCTTTGAATATCCATGATGCTAATGATGATTGCACTAGTTATGATGAAAATGTCTCCTATAAGCATGTTGATTTTTGTGGAGTAGATTGGATTTGCATGGACACACCAAATAGGGAAGATAGATATTGCAAGAGGCATAAGTACTTAGAAACTAAATTGTTGCAAGAAAGGCTAGATGTTTGTGTTGAAGATTTAAATTATCTTGGCCATACTTGTGGACTTTGCAATGAAAGTGGTCATTTAGCTATCCGATGCAAATTGTTTCATGATCTAATTGTGTCCAAAAATTGTGATGACTTGATTTCCCTTGCACATTATAATGAACTTAGTTTGCTTATGGGCTATGAAGAAATGAAACGTATAACCAACTATCTCCCAGACTTTGCCCGTTATAAACTTCTTGGTTTTGATCTAGAGGAAATTTATATGTATTGTGCGGTGAATTGCATTGAAAATCCTTATATTGCCAATTACCTAAAGAAAAGAAAGAAAATGGAAGATGATGAAAATACTAATGAAAGGGGAGAGGCTTCCCAATCTCCTCCTATTATTTCTTATGATGAATCAGGTAACGAGGAGGAGCTTTCTATTCAACCAATCTCATCAATAAGGAGCTCAAAGAGGAAGGTTGAACCTACACATAATGTGAAGAAAAAAAGAAAAGAAGGAGAAACAAAGGTAGAAAGGTATCCCTCCCAAATGATGTTGCTCCTACTACTACTTGTGATGATGATAATTGCTATACTATTGGTGCTATTCATATTTTTTAATGATGAGAGTGATTATGCTTATGATATGAAAGGGCCCAAGCTTGGGGAAGCTATGCTTGATGAGGATGAAATATTTGAGAATATATTTGCTGGAATTAATGTTTGTCCCAAGCTTGGGGATGCTATGTTTAATGAAGATGATATTTTTAGCACACCTAGTTTTGATATGCAAAGTTGTTATGATGATAGCATGCCTCCTACCTATGATGATTATATTGATGAAAGTGGGTTCGGAAGAGTGTCAACTTTATTTAGTGATTCCACTATCCTGGGAGAGGTTTCAATCGATTATGATGAGAACGAAGTTGCTACTTATGATGATTATTGTGATGAAACTTATGCTATAAAAAGTAGTGATGATTATATTTACAAATCTTGTCATGATTATGATTACCCTTTTTCTGAACATTACTCTTTTAATGTGGAAACAATTTTTAGTGTTCAAGTCTCTTATGATACTCCTACTATTCATGAGAAGAAATTTGCTTATGTTGAGAGTAGTAAATTTTCTATGCAAGTAGATCATGAAAAGAATGCTTTAGGTGCTGGTTATATTGTTGAATTCATTCATGATGCTACTTAAAATTATTATGAGAGAGGAACATATGCTTGTAGGAATTGCAATAATGTCAAGTTTCCTCCCTATGTGCTTAAATTCTTGAAGCTATGCTTGTTTTACCTTCCTATGCTTGTTGATTATTGTTCCCATAAGTTGTTTGCTCACAAAATCCTTATGCATAGGAAGTGGGTTAGACTTAAATGTGCTAGTAATATTCTTCATGATGCTCCCGTTATGTTTCAATTCTTATCTTTTATGTGAGCATCATTGTCATCATCATGCCTAGCTAAAAAGGCATTAAAGAAAAGCACTTGTTGGGAGACAACCCAATATTTATCCTTAATGTTTTTGTGTGTCCACATGATTATGCTACTGTAGTAATCATGTTTTATAGCTTTTGTTTCAATAAAGTGCCAAGTAGAACCTTTGGGAAGACTTGGGTGAAGTTTATGTGATCTTGCTGTGAAAAACAGAAACTTTAGCGCTCACGAGATTAGCTGCCATTTTTTACTGGAGAGCGCTTTTAGGTTGATTATTTTTGCAAATGATTAATAGACAAATTTCTCAGGTCCAGCAATTTATTTCATAATTTTTGGGGTTCCAGAAGTATACGTTTGATACATATTACTACATACTGTTCTGTTTTTGATAGATTCTGTTTTCATTGTGTTGTTTGCTTATTTTGATGTATCTATGGCTAGTATTAAGTGGTATGAACCATATAGAAGTTAGAATATAGTAGGTTTTACACCAATATGAATTTAGAATGAGTTCATTATAGTACCTAAGTGGTGGTTTAATTTTCTTATACTAACGGAGCTTACGAGTTTTGTTTTGAGTTTTGTGTGGTTGAAGTTTTCAAGTTTTGGGTAAAGATTCGATGGACTATGGAATAAGGAGTGGAAAGAGCCTAAGCTTGGGGATGCCCAAGGCACCCCAAGGTAAAACTCAAGGACAACCAAGCAACTAAGCTTGGGGATGCCTCGGAAGGCATCCCCTCTTTCGTCTTCGTTCATCGGTAACTTTACTTGGAGCTATATTTTTATTCACCACATGATATGTGTTTTGCTTGGAGCGTCATTTTATTTTCTTAGTTTTTACTTGCTGTTAGTTAGAATAATGTTTTTAATCTTTAGTTTCAATAAAAAAAGTCAAGGATAGCCTTTGCCATGCTTATTTTGCTAGTTTGCATGTTGCTGTTTAAAAACAGAAAGTTTACCGCTGTTGCAAAAATTCCCTAGAAAATTCAGAGAATGGTATAACGTTGAATATTTTTGCATATTAAGCTCTGATAAATTTATTACAGTGGGAGTTTTAGTTCATAATTTTTGGAGTCAGGGAAGTATTGATACTCTTGCATTCTTTACAGACTGTACTGTTTTGGCAGATTGCTGTTATGTTTGCATTGTTTGCATATGTTTGCTTCTTTAATGATTTTATTTGTGGATAGGAGTATTAAATATGCAGAGGCATTTAGTATGCAATGTTGAATAATAATTTTAGTGATTTGTTACAGTAGAAAATGATAAGGTTTTGTATTGGTTTATACTAACCTATCTCACGAGTTCTTGTTGAGTTTGTTGTGAATGAAGCTTTTGATAAAAAGAGAAACCATGATATGAGAGGAATTAAGGAGACACAAAAGTTCAAGCTTGGGGATGCCCAAGGCACCCAAGATAATATTTCAAGAAGTCTCAAGCATCAAAGCTTGGGGATGCCCCGGTAGGCATCCCACCTTTCTTCTTCAAACAACTATCGGTTAGTATCGGTTGAGCCTAAGTTTTTGCTTCTTCACATGAGTTGTGCTATCCTTGCAATGTAGTTTTCTTTAGCTTTGCTTGCTGTTTGAATAAAGTTTCAAGATCTAAAATTCTTTAATGTTAGAGAGTCTTCACATAGTTGCACAATTATTCGACTACTCATTGATCTTCACTTATATCTTTTGGATTAGTGTTTGTTATTGCTCTAGTACTTCACTTATATATTTTAGAGCACGGTGGTGGATTTGTTTTAAAGAAACTATTGATCTCTCATGCTTCACTTAGATTATTTTGAGAGTTGTTAGTAGCATGGTAATTTGCTTAAAGATAATATACTTGGTATTCAAGATATGTGAAACTTTCTTTTGAGTGCGTTGAATACTAAGATAAGTTTGATGCTTGATAATTGTTTTGAGATATGGAGGTGATAATATCAAAGCAATGCTAGTTGGGGTGATTATGAATTTAAAGAATGCTTGTGTTGAAGTTTGTGATTCCCGTAGCATGCACGTATGGTGAACCGCTTTGTGATGAAGTCGGAGCACAATTTTATTTATTGATTGTCTTCCTTATGAGTGGCAGTCGGGGACGAGCGATGGTCTTTTCCTACCAATCTATGCCCCTAGGAGTATGCGTGTAATGCTTTGGTTTTTGATGACCTCTAAATTTTTGCAACAAGTGCATGAGTTCTTTTGATTAATGTTGAGTCCATGGATTATACGCACTCTCACCTTTCCACCATTGCTAGCCTCTCTAATACCGCGAACTTTTCGCCGGTATCATACACCTACCATATACCTTCCTCAAAACAGCCACCATACCTACCTATCATGGCATTTCCATAGCCATTACGAGATATATTGCCATGCAACTTCCCATCGTTCCGTTCATATGACATACATTACTTTTGTCATATTGCTTTTTGCATGAACATGTAGTTGACATTGTATTTGTGGCAAGGTCACCTTCATAATTTTCATACATGTCACTCATGATTCATTGCATATCTCGGTACACCGCCGGAGGCATTCATATAGAGTCATATTTTGTTCTAAGTATCAAGTTGTAATTGTTGAGTTATAAGAAAAATAAAAATGTGATGATCATCATTATTAGAGCATTGTCCCAGTGAGGAAAGGATGATGGAGACTATGATTCCCCCATAAGTCGGGATGAGACTCCGGACGAAATGAAAAATAAAAGCGGCCAAAGAAGCCCAAATAATAAAAAAAGAGGCCAAAGAAGCCCACCAAAAAAAATATGAGAGAAAAAGAGAGAAGGGACAATGCTACTATCCTTTTTCCACACTTGTGCTTTAAAATAGCACCATGATCTTCATGATAGAGAGTCTCATATGTTATCACTTTCATATACTAGTGGGATTTTTTGATTATAGAACTTGGCTTGTATATTCCAATGATGGGCTTCCTCAAAAGTGCCCTAGGTCTTCGTGAGCAAGCAAGTTGGATGCACACCCACTTAGTTTCTTTTGTTGAGCTTTCATATACTTATAGCTCTAGTGCATCCGTTGCATGGCAATCCCTACTCACTCACATTTATATCTATTGATGGGCATCTCCACAGCCCATTGGTACGCCTAGTTGATGTGAGACTACCTTCTCCTTTTTTGTCTTCTCCACAACCACCATTCTATTCCACCTATAGTGCTATGTCCATGGCTCACGCTCATCTATTGCGTGAAAGTTGAAAAAGTTTGAGATTATTAAAGTATGAAACAATTGCTTGGCCCGTCATCGGGGTTGTGCATGATTGAATACTTTGTGTGATGAAGATAGATCATAGCCAGACTATATGATTTTGTAGGGATAACTTTCTTTAACCATGCTATTTTGAGAAGACATGATTGCTTTGATTAGTACGCTTGAAGTATTATTACTTTTATGTCAATATGAACTTTTGTCTTGAATCTTTCAGATCTGAATATTCATACCACAATTAAGAAGATTTACATTGAAATTATGCCAAAGTATCACTCCGCATCAAAAATTCTCTTTTTATCATTTACCTACTCGAGGACGAGCAGGAATTAAGCTTGGGGATGCTTGATACGTCTCCAACGTATCTATAATTTTTGATTGCTCCATGCTACTTTATATACTATTTTAGGCAATATTGGGCTTTATTATCCACTTCTATATTATTTTTTGGACTAACCTATTAACCGGAGGCCCAGCCCAGACTTGTTGTTTTATGCCTATTTCAGTGTTTCGAGGAAAAGGAATATCAGACGGAGTCAAAATGGAACGAAATCAACTAGAGAAGTTAATTTTGGAAGGAAACCCACCTGATAGACTTGGAGTGCACGTCACGGGAGTCCCGGGTGGCCCACGAGGGTGGGGGGGGGCGCCCACCCCCCTGGGCGTGCCCCCTACCTCGTCAGCATCCCGGAGGTCCACCGACGTACCCCCTGCACCCATATATAGCTACGTACCCTAAAACTTCCAGAACAGAACCTAGATCGGGAGTTCCGCCACCGCAAGCCTCTGTAGCCACCAAAAACCAATCGAGACCCTGTTCCAGCACCCTGCCGGAGGGGGATCCCATCACCGGAGGCCATCTTCATCATCCCGGCGCTATCCATGATGAGGAGGGAGTAGTTCACCCTCGGGGCTGAGGGTATGTAACAGTAGCTATGTGTTTGATCTCTCTCTCTCTCGTGTTCTCTCTCGTGTTCCTCTATGGCACGATCTTGATGTATCCCGAGCTTTGCTATTGTAGTTGGATCTTATGATGTTTCTCCCCCTCTACTCTCTTGTGATGAATTGAGTTTCCCCTTTGAAGTTATCTTATCGGATTGAGTCTTTATGAGAACACTAGATGTATGTCTTGCCGTGATTATCTGTGGTGACAATGGGATATCATGTGCCACTTGATGTATGTTTTGGTGACCAACTTGCGGGTTCCACCCATGAACCTATGCATAGGGGTTGGCACACGTTCTTGACTCTCCGGTAGTAGCTTTGGGGCACTCTTTGAAGTACTTTTATGTTGGTTGGATGAATCTGAGATTGTGTGATGCATATCGTATAATCATGCCCACGGATACTTGAGGTGACAATGGAGTATCTAGGTGACATTAGGGTTTTGGTTGATTTGTGTCTTAAGGTGTTATTCTAGTACGAACTCTTTTATAGATCGATCCGAAAGAATAACTTTGAGGTGGTTTCGTACCCTACCATAATCTCTTCGTTTGTTCTCTGCTATTAGTGTCTTTGGAGTGACTCTTTGTTGCATGTTGAGGGCTTGTTATATGATCTATCTATGTTATTATTGTTGAGAGAACTTGCACTTGTGAAAGTATGAACCCTAGGCCTTGTTTCCTACCATTGCAATACCGTTTACGCTTACTTTTATCACTCGTTACCTTGCTGTTTTTATTATTTCTGATTACAATTACCTTTATCTACTATCTATTTTGCACTTGTATCTTCATCTCTTCGCCGAACTAGTGCACCTATACAATTTACCATTGTATTGGGTGTGTTGGGGACACAAGAGACTCTTTGTTATTTGGTTGCAGGGTTGTTTGAGAGAGACCATCTTCATCCTACGCCTCCTACGGATTGATAAACCTTAGGTCATCCACTTGAGGGAAATTTGCTACTGTCCTACAAACCTGTGCACTTGCAGGCCCAACAACGTCTACAAGAAGAAGGTTGTGTAGTAGACATGAAGCTGGTCACTAGAAGCGGAACTTCCCCAAGTATTTGGCGGATAAGAAGGATGGCAAGGTGACAAAGGTATATGTGATATACATGTTATTGATGTGTACCTTACTAATGCTCGCAGTAGCACCTGGGTATTTTATACTGGTTTTGTTGCTAATATTTGCAACTCAAAACAGGGACTACAGATTAAGCGAAGATTGGCTAAGGACGAGGTGACGATGCGTGTGGGAAATGGTTCCAAAGTCGATGTGATCGCGGTCGGCATGCTACCTCTACATCTACCTTCGGGATTAGTTTTAGACCTGAATAATTGTTATTTGGTGCCAGCATTAAGCATGAACATTATATCTGGATCTTGTTTGATGCGAGACGGTTATTCATTTCAATCAGAGAATAATGGTTGTTCTATTTATATGACTAATATCTTTTATGGTCATGCACCCTTGAAGAGTGGTCTATTTTTATTGAATCTCGATAGTAGTGATACACATATTCATAATGTTGAAGCCAAAAGATGCAGAGTTGATAATGATAGTGCAACTTATTTGTGGCACTGCCATTTGGGTCATATTAGCGTAAAGCGCATGAAGAAACTCCATACTGATGGACTTCTCGAATCACTTGGTACTTGCGAACCGTGCCTCATGGGCAAGATGACTAAAACGCCATTCTCTGGAACTATGCAGCGAGCAACAGATTTATTGGAAATCATACATACTGATGTATGTGGTCCAATGAACATTGAGGCTCGCGGCGGGTATCATTATTTTCTCAGCTTCACAGATGATTTGAGCAGATATGGGTATATCTACTTAATGAAACATAAGTTTGAAACATTTACAAAGTTCAGAGAATTTCAGAGTCAAGTAGAAAATCATCGTCACAATAAAATAAAGTTTCTACGATCTAATCGTGGAGGAGAATATTTGAGTTACGAGTTTGGTCTACAATTGAAACAATGCGGAATAGTTTCGCAACTCACGCTACCTGGAACACCACAACGTAATGGTGTGTTTGAACGTCGTAATCGTACTTTACTAGATATGGTGCGATCTATGATGTCTCTTACTGATTTACCGCTATCGTTTTGGGGTTATGCTTTAGAGACGGTTGCATTCATGTTAAATAGGACACCATCAAAATCCGTTGAGACGACACCTTATGAACTATGGTTTGGCAAGAAACCAAAGTTTTCGTTCCTTAAAGTTTGGGGTTGCGATGCTTATGTGAAAAAACTTCAACCTGATAAGCTCGAACCCAAATCGAAGAAACGTGTCTTCATAAGATACCCAAAGGAAACTATTGGGTACACCTTCTATCATAGATCCGAAGGCAAGATTTTTGTTGCTAAATTTGGATCCTTTCTAGAGAAGGAGTTTCTCTCGAAAGAAGTGAGTGGGAGGAAAGTAGAACTTGATGAGGTAACTGTACCTGCTCCCTTATTGGAAAGTAGTTCATCACAAAAACCGGTTCCTATGACGACTACACCAATTAGTGAGGAAGCTAATGATATTGATCATGAAACTTCAGATCAAGTTAATACCGAACCTCGTAGGTCAACCAGACTAAGATCCGCACCAGAGTGGTACGGTAATCCTATTCTGGAGGTCATGTTACTTGACCATGGTGAACGTACATACTATGAGGAAGCGATGATGAGCCCAGATTCCGCAAAATGGCTTGAGGCCTTGAAATCTGAGATAGGATCCATGTATGAGAACAAAGTATGGACTTTGGTTGACTTGCCCGATGATCGGCAAGCCATCGAAAATAAATGGATCTTCAAGAAGAATACTGACGTTCATGGTAATGTTACTATCTACAAAGATCGACTTGTTGCGGAAGGTTTTCGACAAGTTCAAGGGGTTGACTACGATGAGACTTTCTCACCCGTAGTGATGCTTAAGTCTGTCCGAATCATGTTAGCAATTGCCGCATTTTATGATTATGAAATATGGCAAATGGATGTCGAAACTGCATTCCTGAATGGATTTCTAGAAGAAGAGTTGTATATGATGCAACTTGAAGGCTTTGTCGATCCAAAAGGTGCTAACAAAGTGTGCAAGCTCCAACGATCCATTTATGGACTAGTGCAAGCATCTCGGAGTTGGAATAAACGCTTTAATAGTGTGATCAAAGCATATGATTTTATACAGACTTTTGGAGAAGCCTGTATTTACAAGAAAGTGAGTGGGAGCTCTGTAGCATTTCTGATATTATATGTAGACGACATATTGTTGATTGGAAATGATATAGAATTTCTGGATAGCATAAAAGTATACTAGAATAAAAGTTTTTCAGTGAAAGACCTCGATGAAGCTGCTTATATATTGGGCATCAAGATCTATAGAGATAGATCAAGACACTTAATTGGACTTTCACAAAGCACATACCTTGATAAAGTTTTGAAAAAGTTCAAAATGGATCAAGCAAAGAAAGGGTTCTTGCATGTATTACAAGGTGTGAAGTTGAGTCAGACTCAATGCCCGACCACCGCAGAAGATAGAGAGAAAATGAAAGATGTTCCCTATGCTTTAGCCATAGGCTCTATCATGTATGCAATGCTGTGTACCAGACCTGATGTATGCTTAGCAATAAGCTTAGCAGGGAGGTACCAAAGTAATCCAGGAGTGGATCACTGGACATCGGTCAAGAATATCCTGAAATACTTGAAAAAGGACTAAGGATATGTTTCTCGTTTATGGAGGTGACAAAGAGCTAGTCGTAAATGGTTACGTCGATGCAAGCTTTGACACTGATCCGGACGATTCTAAATCGCAAACCAGATACGTGTTTATATTGAACGGTGTAGCTGTCAGTTGGTGCAATTCTAAACAAAGCATCGTGGAGGGACCTACATGTGAAGCGGAGTACATAGCTGCTTCAGAAGAAGCAAATGAAGGAGTCTGGATGAAGGAGTTCATATCCGATCTAGGTGTCATACCTAGTGCATCGGGTCCAATGAAAATCTTTTGTGACAATACTGGTGCAATTGCCTTGGCAAAGGAATCCAGATTTTACAAGAGAACCAAGCACATCAAGAGACGCTTCAATTCCATCCGGGACCAAGTCCAGGAGGGAGACATAGGATTTGCAAGATACATACGGATCTGAATGTTGCAGACCCATTGACTAAGCCTCTTCCACGAGCAAAACATGATCAGCACCAAGACTCCATGGGTGTTAGAATCATTATTGTGTAATCTAGATTATTGAATCTAGTGCAAGTGGGAGACTGGAGGAAATATGCCCTAGAGGCAATAATAAAGTTATTATTTATTTCCTTATATCAGGATAAATGTTTATTATTCATGCTAGAATTGTATTAACCGGAAACATAATACATGTGTGAATACATAGACAAACATACTGTCACTAGTATGACTCTACTTGACTAGCTCGTTAATCAAAGATGGTTGAGTTTCCAAGCCATAGACATGAGTTTTCATTTGATTAACGGGATCACATCATTAGGAGAATGATGTGATTGACTTGACCCATTCCGTTAGCTTAGCACTTGATCGTTTAGTATGTTGCTATTGCTTTCTTCATGACTTATACATGTTCCTATGACTATGAGATTATGCAACTCCTGTTTACCGGAGGAACACTTTGTGTGCTACCAAACGTCACAATGTAACTGGATGATTATAAAGGAGCTCTACAGGTGTCTCCGAAGGTATATGTTGAGTTGGCATATTTCGAGATTAGGATTTGTCACTCCGATTGTTGGAGAGGTATCTCTGGGCCCTCTCGGTAATGCACATCACTATAAGCCTTGCAAGCAATGTGATTAATGAGTTAGTTGCGGGATGATGCATTACATAAACGAGTAAAGAGACTTGCCGGTAACGAGATTGAACTAGGTATTGAGATATCGACGATCGAATCTTGGGCAAGTAACATACCGATGACAAAGGGAACAACGTATGTTGTTATGCGGTTTGACCGATAAAGATCTTTGTAGAATATGTAGGAGCCATAATGGGCATCCAGGTTATGCTATTGGTTATTGACCGGAGACGTGTCTCGGTCATGTCTACATAGTTCTCGAACCCGTAGGGTCCGCACGCTTAAAGTTCGGTGAGGATTGGTATTATGAGTTTTTGTGTTTTGATATACCGAAGGTAGTTCGGAGTCCCGGATATGATCACGTACATAATGAGGAGTCTCGAAATGGTCGAGACGTAAAGATCAATTTATTGGATGACTATGTTCGGACACCGGAATAGTTTCGGGTGGTTTCGGGCATATACCGGAGTACCGGGGGAATACAGGAACCCCCCGGGGGGTTAATGGGCCTCATGGGCCCTAAGTGGAGAAGAGGAGGGGCGACCAGGGCAGGCCGCGCCCCCCCTCCCCCTCTAGTCCAAATAGGACAAGGAGGGGGGCGGCGCCCCCCCTTTCCTTCCTCTCCTCTCTCCCTTCCTTCCCCTCTCCTACTTGGACTAGGAAAGGAGGGAGTCCTACTGCCGGTGGGAGTAGGACTCCTCCCTGGCACGCCTCCTCCTGGCCGGCCGCCCCCTCCCCCTTGATCCTTTATATACTGGGGCAGGGGGGCACCTCTAGACACAACAATTGATCATTGATATCTTAGCCGTGTGCGGTGCCCCCTCCACCATATTCCACCTCGGTAATATCATAGTGGTGCTTAGGCGAAGCCCTGCGTTGGTAGCATCATCAACACCGTCATCACGCCGTCGTGCTGACGGAACTCTCCCACAAAGCTCTGCTGGATCAGAGTTCGTGGGACGTCATCGAGCTGAACATGTGCTGAACTCGGAGGTATCGTACGTTCGGTACTTGATCGGTCGGATCATGAAGACGTATGACTACATCAACCGCGTTGTGCTAACGCTTCCGCCTTCGGTCTACAAGGGTACGTGGACAACACTCTCTCCCGCCATTGCTATGCATCACCATGATCTTGCGTGTGCGTAGGAATTTTTTTGAAATTACTACGTTCCCCAACACCTGCCCCGTAAGCTCCGCCTCCTTCCTCCCCGTCCTTTCTCCGTTTCCTCCTTCCCTAGCTAGTTGGCCGTAAGCGCCGACTCCGCCGTCCAGCATTGCTACCGCGCACAAGCTCCCGGGCTCTTCCTGCTCCGTCTAGTCCCCGTAGCGCGCTCCTGGAGGATTGCTACTCCCGCCTAGCCCTTTCGTCTGAGCTGTAGCACACCGTAGCACCTTTTCCGCCATCGACCATAGCCGCTCTGCCGCGGACCTCGTCACTGGTGACGTTTCCGGCCAGGTCTGGGGATGCCACCTCCACCACTCGACGCGCGGTCGAGTGACCGTTCGAACGTGCCTAGCCGCACCCCTTTCCGTGCCCCGTACGCGTTTTCCGGTAACTCCAGCGATGCATCGCCGCGGGTAGGCTCGTCGGCGTCACTTTGTCGCCTGCACTGACCTGGCGCCGACGTGGCACCGCCTGGGCCACTGGCAATGGGCCCAATGGGTCCCGCTGGCCCGGTTGACCCAGTCAACTACTAACCAGGCAGCCCAGTGCCACTGACACGCGGGCCCCACCGCCTATATTAATTAATTAAAATGTTTTAATAATAAAAACCTAATTAGTTACTAATTAGAGACTGACATGTGGGCCCAGTAACTATTTAACCTCAGATTAGTTTAATATAAACTCTGTTAATTACAATGGCTGACATGTGGGCGCCACCTGTCTCGTTTGACTGGTCAGCCGACCTGTTGACCTACTGACGTTAGCATTGCATCATGCTGATGTCATAATTCCCTTTTTCGTTAATTTAAATAATTCCAGAAAATGGTTTAATCTTTGAAAATTCATAGAAAATAAACCGTAGCTCTGTTGGAAAAAACTTTATACATGAAAGTTGCTCAGAACAATGAGACAAACCCGAATACGCTAACCACATACCTGTCAGATGCTTCTAACTCTGTGAACATGGAACATTCCCCTCCGGTCATCTGTCTGACATAGGTCTGGAACCGGGAATACATTCCCGGTTGAATTCCCCCTTCACCTATATCGTGTAGCCATATGTTAGGTCACACCCGGCACAACATATTGCCACGTTATGCTTTGTGATGCTATGTTTGCTTTGTATTTACTGTTTCTTCCCCCTCTTCTCTCCGGTAGACCCCGAGACCGATGCTGCCGCTATGATCGACTACGTCGACAACGACCCCTCCTTGCCAGAGCAACCAGGCAAGCCCCCCCTTTGATCATCCCGATATCGCCCATTCCATTCTCTCATGCTTGCATTAGATTTTGCTATTGTTATTGTTTGCTCCTATTCTGATGCATAGCCTGCTTTTGTAACCTGCTTTTTGTTACCTTACCTGCTTATCCTAAACTGCTTAGTATAGGTTGGTTAGTGATCCATCAGTGACCCCCCACCTTATACTTGTTGCCCCTGCTTCATCATTGAAGACCCGATCAACGAGATCGAATACCAGGCCCCGACACCGCACATCACTTCGCCTTAGTTGCTCGACACTACTGGGTTACTATCGAGTGTCGAGGGTGAGACCTCATCAGCACTTCTGACGTTAACCCGGTAGTGTAGTTATTCAGTCATGGTCATCGAGGGTGATTCCGCCTTAACCACTTCCGATATGACTCTATCGTGCAACCCCTCAAGTTTGAACCTCGAGGGTGGATCCTCTTACGTTCACCTTGATGATTACATCGAGTGAATCCGTCGAGGGTGATTCCTTAGGTTTTCCCCTTGGTGTTAGACACACGGTTACTATGGTTACTATGACTCTACACTGAACCATGTTACTAAAGACGGGTCGGCCCTGAGGGGTACCCACGCGAGCATATTTGCAAGTGATGAGGAGTCGGGTTGACCTAGAGGGTGCTCGCGAGATAATTACGAGGCGTGGCCAGGCATTCTTAGACCTTGCCACAAGTCCTCGAGACGGGGCAACGAGGTCACATCTTTCTGAGTCTCTGCTTGTTATCGTGCGTTCCTAATCCACTACGATTTGGATATTTGATCTGAGGGGCCTCTGGCCTGATAGCACTAACCATCATGTGGGCATAGTATGGGCGTTCTGTGTCGTATGCATCAGCCGAATCTTAATAGACGTCAGCGACTAAGCGGTGCGTGCCGGGTTGGACTGCGTAAGCACCTGCCTTTTTAAGGAGGTAGCTAGGTCTGCTCACCGGCCGCCCACGCAACGTGCAAGAGTTCCTGGGGCGATGGCCCATGACCACTGGGGGCATAGGTTTAGTCCGGTGTGCTGACCTCTCTATTAAGCCTAGGTCTGGTTGCATCGTATTGTTTGGCCGAGGCCAGGCATGACCCAGGAAAGTGTGTTCGGCCGGAGTTAATCGAGCGTGGTGGGTAAGTTGGTGCACCCCTACAGGGAAGAAAACATGTATCGATAGCCTGTCCTACGGTAACGGACACTCGGAGTTGTATCCCGATCGATACAACTAGAACTGGATGCTGAGGCATGATTTGGATATGTTGCTTAGGGAGTCGAGAGAGGATCCTGGAGCGTTGATACAACAACATAAATATGACTTATGTTATACTACCCTACTCCCTCCTCTTGCTGCAAGATGGTGGTTTCCAGAAGATGCTAGTCTTCGATAGGACTAGCTTCTCCCCCTCTTATTCTGACATTCTGCAGTTAGTCCACAGATACTACCCCTTTCATTGATACCGATGCATAGTAGTGTAGATCCTTTCTTGCGAGTACTTTGGATGAGTACTCACGGTTGCTTTGCTACCCCTTTTCCCTCTTCTTTCTTCTTTCTGGTTGTCGCAACCAGATGGTGGAGCCCAGGATCCAAACGACCCCACCGACGACTACTACTACCCCGAGGGTGCCTACTACCACGTGACGGACGCCGACGATCAGGAGTAGTTAGGAGGCTCCCAGGCAGGAGGCCTTGCCTTTTCGATCATGTTTCTTTTGTGCTAGCCTTCTTAAGGCAAACTTGTTTAACTTATGTCTGTGCTCAAATATTGTTGCTTCCGCTGACTCGTTTGTATTCGAGCTTATGTATTCGAGCCCTCGAGGCTCCTGACTTGTAATATAAAGCTTGTATTATTATTTTATTTGTGTCTAGAGTTGTGTTGTGATATCTTTCTGTGAGTCCTTGATCTTGATCGTACACATCTGTGTGTATGATTAGTGTACGATTGAATCGGGGGCGTCACATTTACCATAAGTTAAGCCTAGCCTGCCACGAGGTGAAGAATGAAAGAGTTTATGTTAATATTGTGTTAAGTCTTATTTATATGTCTCGAGAGGACCAAATGGATATCCACTTGATATGGATATCCAGTGGATATGAATATCCATCAGATTTGGACATGCACACAATTTTTCACCCATGAATTTTTTCATGGGCGGGCAAAGACTGTCTTCATGTATATGGATATGGATTTGATATTGTTCAACCCGATCCAAACCCGACCCATTGCCATCCTTACTTCTACCTGTCGGTCACGAAATTGCCCCTAAAGTTGCAAAATATTACCCACAGATGCCACAAGTGATAAAAAACGTTTCGCACAGGGGAGTCCCCCCTTGGCCCGGCACAAGCAGTAGGGACCTCTTATACGACGCTCCACATGTTGGGAGAAGACGCGGCACGCCCGTTCGGGCCGCCCATGTGCGGGCGTCTAGTTTTTTAAATTTTTTTTCTTTTTCTTTTCCGTTTTTTCTGCTTTAAATAATTTGGGACTCATAAGAAGTTAAGAAATTTTTAAAAATGAGAAATTTTAAAAATAAAATATTAACCAAACCATAAAAAATTGTAGATCCAAAAAATGCCATGATTTTTAAAAAATATTCCCGACTTCGAAAAAAATGTTCAGGAAAAGAATCTGCAAAGTTTGAACAAAATTTGTGTACTAAAAATGTTCAATTAAGTTTAAAATATATTTTCCAATTCAAAGAAAGTCATGAATTTTGAAAAAGTCCTAAAAGTTCAAAAACAATTCTTAAATTACAAAATCGCTTCTTGATTCATAAAATGTTCGTTGATTCAAAAAATGATCATGCATTTCCAAAAATGTTTGTTATGTCAAAAAAATGTTTGTGTATTTCAAAAATTGTTCCACCAACTTTCAAAAAATGTTTGTTGATTCTAAAAATATTTGCTGATTAAAAAAATGTTCATAGTTCTATAAAAATAGTTGCAAATATTATAAAGGTTAATGAATTAAAAAATGTTCATGATTTTTAAAAATTTCGCAAATTTGTGAGAATGTGCACCAGTTTTAAAAATGTTCATGATTTCAAATATCATCATGAGTTTAGTTTTTCATGATTTTCAAAATTTGTTCAGAATCCACAAAAAATATTCGCAAATTTGAAAAGATGTTCACAAAAAGAATGAGAAAGAAAAAGGGAAGTGTTTCCTATCAACCAGCGGATTGTTTGGGCGCGTCTACCGTCTCCGCAGCCATTCGATCATCACTTGATCGTGCGGCGCATAGCAGCCGCCACACCGTACTAGTGTTTTGCAACATTAGTCGTGTTGCAAAACTACCAAGCGCAACAAAGGGCATGTTGTGGAACGCCCAGCCCATCTACCTTCTCAATAGTCTGATTTCTTGGATCCCGTCTGCCGCCTCACTTGCACAACACGTGTCCCATGTGACATGCAGTTAGCTCATGGTGATTTTTTTTTGCAACTTCTCCCGTAACATTAGCTATGTTGCAAAAAGATTCTCCCGTAACATTAGCTATGTTGCAAAAAGATGAAGACAAAAAAGAATTCTGCAACCAAGTCTCTATTGCAACAAAAATTCTACAACAAAACCTCAGTTGCAAAAAAATTCTGCAACAACACCTCTATTGCAGAAATTTACTGCAACAAAACCTATGTTGCAACGATGAAGGGTGCCGATGCGCCAGATCTAACAGCCCGTGAGCCGGCCGATCTTTTTAAAAGATCAGCTGGCGGACGCGTAGCAATCCCAAAAAAAGGAAGAAAGAAAAAGAAAAAAGAAAAAAATAGAAAAGAAAGACGAAAAAGAAAAGAAAAGGAAAAAAACTGAAGAAAAAAAGAGAAAAAACCGCTGAGGAAGAAATCTGAAAATGGTCCGTCCAAAATTGGATCGATGGTAAGAGGGGGTACACGCTAGGTCGCTATGCGTCAAATAGGAAACCCCCACGCAGTAGCGGCTGGAAATATACGTTTTAGATAGGGGAACCCCCCAACCCCACACGGTAGCGGCTGGAAAAATACATTTGGGAATCCCCCCATCTGGGCCGGCACACGCAATGAGAAAGAGAGTGATGGTGTATCTCGGTGATGCAGTAAAATGTGGTCATAGCCATTGGAGATTATGATTATTTTTTCTCCGTTGCAACGCACAGGCCCTTTTGCTAGTATTTGATAACGGAGAAATGAGGACGACTGAGTAAGGTGCTGCTGCTTTGAGATTCGTATATGCCAAGTGTCACGCGCTCGAGGTGGTCTCCCATTTTGCTGCCTACGGTACAAATTTTTTTCCTCGGATGATCAATGAGCAGTTGAATCCGGCAGACGATTTGCCGTCCAGATTCTGAAAATCACACACGAGCTGATACACCTGAGCTACAAATACCAAATTCACATGGTTGGAGGCTCGGAGCCGACAACCAGTACTACTAACTGAACATATATACTGTCTTAATCGGAACCGTTCTCGTGTACTAACTGAACCTACAGTGCTAAGACTAAACTCTGGTCCTATGAACAGCTCCACTATAAATTGCTAACAGTAGTAACATATTGTACACAAGGCCCATCCTACAGTCGACAATCCATCCGAAGCTACCACTGGTTGCCCCCCACTTCGTGGATCAGGTCCCAAAAATCACCTTCATGGCTTCATCTGCAAGACTGTAACCCTGTAGTACTGCTGCTGGTTCATCTCAACGAAAAGTAAACGAATTGCTCATCTGGGCAGAAAGTTTCAGAGAGAAGCACAGCTAGGAACTCGGGGTAATCATCAGGAGCATCATCCTCAACCTTTGCGTGGAACAAATGAATTTCGATCGGCGATTGCCGCAACTCGTCAACTTGGGGTATCCATACATTCTCAATAATCTGTTCCAATATAAAACGCTATAGAACTACTATGAAAGTCTTTCACAACTGAATAGCTAAAAGAAGTTCGGCATATTTTCGGATATATCGGTAGAGATAGAACGGTGAAGGAACAGTTGAAGAACATGCAGACGACTTGCCGTCCTGATCTGAAATGGCATACATAGGAGTGGTGCTGATTGACTCCCAATACCAAACTCACACTACGGACCCGACAGAATTGGGCAGGCACAAAAGGGAGTACCAAACTCACATCGTGGATCCGACAACATTTTTGGCAGGCACAAAAGGGGAGAAGGTACATGCCAAATAACAAGAAACCTTTGTAGAGTCTAACCATTTGGCAGAAATTTGGGGTGTAACCGTGTAAGATATCGATACATAAAAGCACTTGTAAATTGTAATCTCAATCCCTTGATCCGAAGAGCTGGCAACAATAGGAAATGAAAATGCCAAAAGAAAATCCTGTAAAATTCGTTTCCGTTCTATTGCTAAAGGCAGTTTCAAAATGGGCAAAGATCACTCGGCTCAAAGCAGGCTATAAGAAACCAGATCACCGATAGCAAAAATAGTTGCTAAAACACCACTTCTTCGAAGTGACCGAACCACCATTGAGAAAATTTTTTTAACTGAAATTAAAAGAAACAGCCGCCCGCATTTTAGACATTCCAGAATACGAGATGCAGCAAAGTCCTTTCAGATGAATATATCCATAAAGATATCGGCGATTTGTCGAATAAACCTTCAATGTAAAGTATAACGGGCAAAATCACTGAGGTCAGGCTGTAACATTGCTGTACTGATTCTGAAACTGCGTATGAGTGATTCTGTAAAATTGCTGTACTAATTCTGAAACTGCACATGAGTGATATGCACGAACAGACGCTGAACTCAATGGCATTACATGGATCTCAAAATCAGTGAGGCTGCTAGCTGAGCATATCCTATATATCCTGTTCCATCCTATTCCCAGCCATGCCCATGTAACCTACAACAGTGCTAAGACTCTAAACCCTGGCGGTATGAACAGCTCCAGCTATAAGTTGCTAACAGTAACATATTGTACACAAGGCCCATCCTAACTGATCGATTGCCTCCACTTCACGCATTAAAAGTCCCAAAATTCACCTTCATTCATGGCTTCATCTGTAATCATGTAATGCACGGCCGATCCATGATCAATGGCGACAAAAAGTACTGCACGAAATTCCTCATCCGCACGGAAAAGTTCAGATAGAAGGAACAGTGAGGGAGTTACTCTAGGCCGGTGATCATCACGAGCGTCTCCACCTTGCGTGGAGGAGAATTAATTGGTGAGGTGCGGTGAGGTGAGGTGGGGGCTTACGGCGACTCGTCGTCGTCGTCGTGGTGGTGGTCGTGGCGGAAGGCCATTTTGGCGGTGTCCTTCCAGAGGGACGCCTCCATCTCCTTGTCGAAGAGCCGCTTCTCGGCGCGCCGCAGCGCGGCCTCCAGCTCCTCGATCCGCTCCTGGTTCCTCTGGTGGAGCAGCTCGTGCAGCCTCCTCTCCAGCTCGATGGCTGAGACGCCGTGGTACCGATCGGCGTCGTCCTCCTCCTCCTCCTCCTCGTTGTTGTTGCCATGGTGGTGGTCGTCGAGGTCGCTCTCGAATCCCTGCCGGCAGTTGGCAATGCCGTCGTCGTCGTCGTCGTCGTCGTCCGACGGCTCTGCTCCGCCCTCGTCGCGCCCCTCTCCCGTCGAAAACGGCGGCGTGTCCTGGCCGTAGCGGGCGCGAACGCGCTCGAGCTCCGCGTGGAACTCCTCTTCCAGCACTTCCATCCTCCTGCGGCTCGCCGCCTCCATCTCCGCGCCGGAGGAGGAGGCCACCTGAGGCTGAGCTCGCCCTCCTCCGGCGCGACGGTCTCCTCCTCGGCCGGCCCCCGCGACCTCCCCCAACGAGGTCCCCTGAGCAAAGCGGTTTTCAAACGGGGGCGGGTCGCGGTCGTGGGGGGAGGTCACGGCGGGGCCCGCCGACAGCGACCTGTCTAATGCCCTCCCTCTCTCTGTTCAAGTATTTGGGGTCTGATGCATGGATGGATGGATGGATGGGATGTCAGATGGATGATGATGAGATGGCATCGATGATTATTTATTTGACGGGTGGCATATGATTATTTGTGGCGAGCCTGTTTGTCTAATCTAGTCTAAACTTTCGAAGATGGCCTGATCTGCACTTCTGCAGGTAGGTCAGGTGTTGCGTGCTCCGATTTGAACCGTTGGCATTTTGTCTATGTCGGCTGCCGCGGCTCCTTCCTTGCTGCATTTCGCACTTGGCGATGCTGCTGATCCAAGTGGTTGCTGGGCCACTTGCACGACGACTAGACTAGGTGGCCAGCCGGGGCGGCAACCGAGTGAGGGACGGGTCCGGACGCGAGACAAGACGGGGCGCGACGGCCGACGACGGGACAGCGTATCTCTTCTCCGATGGGCACCGCTCAACTCACTCACCGCTGACACGACTACAGGAGTAATCTAATCTAGTAACCACCGTTGAGCGATTCAGCCACGTCGGAGTGGAGCGGAGGGGAACATCGGCCGGTCTCGAGATGGTTCCGACGCCATTTTCTTACTCGGAAGATGCTCGCTCGGTTGGGTCGTGGATCGGTTAAGCTGTGCGTCGTCTGCGGGCGGCGCGACAGGCGGAAGAGGACAGCGGCGGCGGATGGGGCAGGCTGCCTGCCGCGGGAACAACAAGAGGCCATGGGCGCGGAGTCTTCGCGTGCGTGCGTACGCCGCCTGTGTCCTGCGCTGCGTACGTGTGGCGGGAATGCGCCGTGCCGAGGCGTCGGCGCGAACTCTTCTTCTCTGCTGTGGTGGCCATGGGATGGGATCCAGCGTGGCATGACATGACAGCCTCACGGCGAATGGACCGGTTGGAATATTTTACCTGCTATATCTGCAGTGGATAGGAACAAGGATTTTGTCCTTGTTTGCCCAGTTGGCCTCGTTTAATTCCTCGGCTGTCGAAGCAAACGAATGGAATGGGTTTAGTTGAAGAAAATGGCAAGCAAGTGGTCGTGCCGGAGTGGTTATCGGGCATGACTAGAAATCATGTGGGCTTTGCCCGCGCAGGTTCGAATCCTGCCGACCACGCTTCCCCTTTTTATTTCTCCATTTCCCTGCCTTTTGTTATTTCCTTTTTTTGCTTTGCACTCTCTCTAAAAGACAAAAAATGCTCTCTCAAAGAAAAATAGATGGAAGGCCGAAGGCTCCTTCCCAGCGCCTTACACGCGAATGTTATTCCTCGCATTAAGAGGGTGAGGAGAAAGAGAGAATTCCTTCTTCGACCCTTTCTTACCCGTTCTCTATTTGGCCCTTGAAATTTCCTTTTTCCTCTTTTGACAGCAAAAATTCATTTTATTCCTTCCATGACACTTACGCCACTCTTTGCTGTTAACACCGTCAAATGCGACTTGAAATGTCTTATTTACCCCCGCTTTACCATGATGGTAAAAAAAATCTACGTGACCGAACCGTACACATCCTCTCTCAGTTCACTTCTCTCCCGATTCCCCTTCCTCTTTCTCGAGCCCTAATCCTACCGTGCGGCGCGAGGCATGCAGGAGGGCAACCGACGCTGCTACGGGATGGTGTGGTGGGAGGCCATATGGTGGGGAGGCGGTGGGTGGCCAAGCAACGGAGGATGGGCGAGGCAGCACCGTGCAGGGCCAAGTCGAGGCGCCGGAGGTCCGTTGGTGGCAGGAGCGAAGCGGTGACCAGGAGCGGCCGTCGCCGGCCTTCTCCCGCTGCCAGCTGGATGACCACGTCGTGCGCACCCGCCTTGCCCGACCAGGTTCCCCCGGCCATGGTGCCCGAGTGAGTGCTTGACCGGCTTCCCGCATGATGCGCCTACTTGCCGTGCCTCAGTGATGGGCGTGCTAGCTGGGTAACAGCGGGTGCGTGCTTTCCATGGGGCTTGGATTCGCTGCCTTTGCGTGGGTAAGTCCCAGCTACAGTAGCCTGACTTAGCCACTGAAAAGCGTCCGATCGGAAAAGAGTGGCCCAGATCGATCCACTGTGGAGGAGCACTGTTCACCGACGCAACAATTCACTGTTTGATCCTGTAGATGAGGCACTGTAACGCATACTGTAGCATCAATCTATAGCGTTGATTGGGAATCTCACGGCTAGCGGGTGGCTAAGGTAGCGGGACTGTGTGTGGCTGACTTGGCCATGGCAAGTCAGCGAATCCAGAGCGCTTTCCATGCTTGAGTGTGCGTGATGTGATGTGTGTGTTGTGTGCAAAGAGAAAATATATTGAGAGATGGATCTCTTCTGTGTGATCTGTGTGAAGAGAGAAACCCTGATATATTTTTGTGCTTGTGTGTACTGCTCATACTCCCTCCGTTCTAAATTACTTGTCGCATGTATGGATGTATCTAGATATATTTTAGTTCTAGATACATCCATTTCAACGACGAGTAACTTGGAACGGAGGGAGTACATGTTAGTGCGCTGGTTCATATTAATATGATTTTCTCATTACAATCTTGTAATATAATTTTGTTGCAACTTCAATGCGTCAACGCATTATGTCCGCGCGCTGCCGTCGACATTACTTTTAATTTTCGTTCATAATTTTGGTCATAAATACACCAGGGGTAAAATGGACCTTTTATGTTTCATTTAACAGTGTTAGTTGCCAAAACTGATGGAAATGTCATAGAGGGATCAAAGTGAAGTTTGAGTGTCAAAATAGGAAGATTTTTTTACTAGGATCGAAAAAGGAACCAAATTTTAAGGAAGGGCCAAATAAGAAATTCTCTCGAGGAGAAATGCAGTGCGTGTGGGACCATGGCAGCTGCGGTGGACGTTGGTCGTGGCTCCGTGTCTGACACGACGAGCATGGAGTCGTGCGCGAGCGACCCCGTTGGCAACACAGCGAACTAGTTGCTAGCCTCGCCGCCACAGAGAATGTCGACATGGAGACATAGGACATAGAGAGAGAAATGCAGTGCTCGTGACATGGCAGCGTCAGTGCAGTAGGACGAGAGAGAGGAGGCTGAGATGACCGATATCGGAAACGACTCTAGTGTAGTAGGACGCAGACAAGGAGGTCAAGAGGAACGCACCGGCGCCGAGAGGGGCGAATATGAGGGCTCTGAGGCAGAGCACACTGGAGAAGAAATACAGTGTGCGCGCCATGACGACATCAGTGTTGTAGGATTATTGGAGAGAATGCCGAGATGAACGACGGCGACGATGACACCACTGCAGCAAGATGCGAGAGAAACCATGCCAACCTAGAGGTGATTAAGCAGTGTCTTAAATCACACCACACATATGCATACGTACAATCACAAGGAAATGTAGATCTTCTCGTTTACGATCATCGAAACAGAAAACTTGTAACATGAATGCGTGTGGAATTGTGAGATTAGGCTACTGGTCAAAGGAAATTTCGAACGGTCGATCGCGCGCGACGAATTCGACCAAAATAGTTCCAAACGTGAACACAAATTATTATTTACGGTTGAGGAAACTACGAACCGATCGCAAAAATTAAACCTTAACATCGATGTGCATCTCGAATCGAAGCATCATTGTGTAGATTAGAAGGAAGAAGGAAGAAAGGACATTAGGGAGGAGCATAGTGGAGGTAGGAGATAGCACGTACACACTGTGTACTAGCTCGCATTCCTCTAGCCTCCTCTCGTGCAACGGGCACCCATGTGCGCTCGCTGTTGCTCAGCTCAGCCTGGCTCGATGTAAACTGCCAACCTGAGCGTTGCTAGCGAGACAAACACAGAGGTGCTTTGAGTTTCGTGCTATGCACGCCCAACATTGAACACATGGAATCAAACAGTCCACTTCCCCGCGCGGGCCTGGTTGAGCCTAATGTAGGCAACCAAACACGCTCCTAGTCTCTGAGAAGATCGCCGAGACTGGTAGCCACTCCACCCACTTCTCATTAGTTGGTAGTTGTAGGGACGCGACCTACTTGAGGCGACCAGAGCCAGTCTCTTCTGTTTTTCTACTATTTTTGGTTTTCTTTTCTTCTTCTTCGGTTTTTATTTGGTTTTCTTTTTTCTTCTCCATTTTTGTTTTTTCTTAAGTTTGTTTTCGTTTTCACTCTACATTTTTGTATATGTCAAAAACATATTTTTAATAAGTGATCAACATTTTGCGTATACACGTTGAACATTGTCCGAACATTTATTCAATATTTTTCAAATACTTATTCAACATTTTTCCAAATACTCGTTCAACATTTTCAATACTTATTCAATATTTTCAAATACATGTTCAACATTTTAATACTTATTCAACATTTCTCAAATTCATCCTGAACTTTTTTCAAATACTCGATCAATATTTTTAATACTTATACAACATTTTAAAATAATTGTTCAATATTTTTAATACTTATTCAACATTTACATGTGGAACATTTTTTAAATACTCGTTCAACAATTTAAAGTACTCATTCAACTTTTTCAAATACTTGCTCAATATTTTTAATACTTATTCAACACTTTCAAATATTTGTTCAACATTTTTCAAATACTTGTTCAACGTTTTTTAATACTTCTTCAACAATTTTGAAATAATTGTTCAATATTGAAGAGTGTATTTTGTATATATATTTAGAATATTTGAAAGTACAAAGAAAAAAAAGAAAAAACGAGAGCATCAAACAGGAAAAAAAACAGGCTGTGGCCTCCCGGCTGGGCCGGCCCATCTGGGGGTCACCCTGACGCGAGGCTTCCCCCCCTGTGCTCGCTTAAAGCGAGAAATAGGGGTTTTCCCGGTTCGCTGCTGACCAGTCCACCATCGAAACATTGACCGTTGAATTTTTGGGACAATATGTTAAAAAATCAGGATTTATTAAGAGAACACAGATTCAAAAAAAATTACATGGGTTCAAAGAAGTTAACAAAGTTAAAGAAGTCCATAAGTCCAAAAAAGTGTGGATTTGAAAAAAGTTCTAGGTTTCCGAAAAAGTTCACGGGTCCAAAAAAAGTTCACGGAAAGGATTTGAAAAAAGTTCAAGAATTCGAAATAAGTTCCGGATATAGGAAAAGTGCATTGATTTTGAAAAAGTTTGCGGACGGTGCAAAAAGCATTCATGGATTTGGAAAAAGTTGATCAACTATAAAAAAAACAAAGTTGCTGAATTGGTAAAAAGTTCACATGTTTTGACAATAAAGTTGGTAAATTAGGAAAAGGTTCTGGATTTGAATATATTGATGCATTTGGAAAAAATTTGTGGATTCAGAAAAAGTTCACGTGTTCTACAAAAAGGTTCACGAAGTTTGAACAAAGTTTTCAAATTTGAAAAAAGTTCACGTATTTATGAAAAAAAAGTACAAAGGAAATAAAAATAAAAAGAAAAAAAAACAAATAAAACCTTCTAGAAACCCATAAAATGAGAAATTGACCCAAAGAACAATAAAGGTGCACATATCAGCCTTTTGTTGCTTTGTCGATATTCATTCAAGAGAATATGGTAAAAAGATTTTGTGGGAAATACCATAAATAGAAAATCAGAATGCATCACGTGTGGACACCACTTTACAACAACAAGCTACAAAATATCTATTCCCTCCGATTCATATTACTTGTCTCTCAAGCGGATGTATTTCTAGATAAGTAATATGGATCGGAGGGAGTACCTATTTCCTATAACCACCCGTGATAATCTCTCTCCCTTCTCATTATTTTCGAAACTGGTAGGGGAGAGAACTGTGTCCCCACCGCCGGACAACTCTAGCTTTATCGTCTCGGATAGCCAGATGGCATCTCGACAACCAAATATGTGGTGATGCCCGTGTTGACATTGTTGCATCCTCCGTGCTTAGACCCCGATCCGACTGTCCTAATGACAGGACACTGAGTTGGATTCGACCACGAGATACATTGAGAATCAGGAACTGTGGGATACAAGAGGAGCAAAATGAAGGGGGGGGGGGGGAAGGATAATGTTTTACTATGTTTTATGTTCGGTGGGGAAGGCGACCCTGTTCTCTCGGTTACATAGGCCACGACATGTAGTTTGGACACAACCAGCAACACAGACCCACACTCCTCTAAAAGGACTGAGCTTTACCTTGAGATTCCCTTCCACGTATTGTCGGTGTCGGCTGAACCTTAGGCGTGGCCAATTTGTAGTCCAAACCATAGAGGTCCTGGATGAAAAGGCTAAGGGTCTGTTTGGATGTAGATATTTGCGGTTCTGAATTTCAAATGCATGTGAAATGGATGTGGGTGGTAAAAACTAGAAATTAAAACATTGGAAACATGAATGAAATGTATGTGAATTCTGTATTTTTGAAACTGCACTAAAATGAAATACATGGGAATACACAAAAAGCAATTAGATGAAAATTTACAATGCATATCTCAAAGCCATATAATATGACAGATGCCTTACCGGCACATAGCATCGAAGTTTAACCCACCTCTTTTGCTTCCTCTTCCTTTCCTCCCGCGTAAACTCTTCCACCAGTCTTCCATGGCACACAATTTTCGCAAGTGGTTCCAGATTTCACAGGTCCAGGTCTTCTATTTGATACATTAGGCAAACTACAGTATTCAGTTTCAAGTATCACTTACTTAGGGCATGTTCACTAGCATTCCATCACTGGCTCTGTTGTCACTACCTCTAGCACATCCTCATGCTACCCTCCCCGTGCTCGTCCTTGCTTCACTCTGAAGTCAAATGCCTAGCCATCATATATCAACGAGAGAGTAAATATCCATATCAGCTGAAACGCGATAATTTATATTTTGCATATTCACACTTGCTAGTACTAAGCCCACGCAATGTCCATTCCTTCTTTACCGGGTATCTCTCTTATTGCACGTTATAGCCACATACCTCAATCCTCTACACAACTTTGGTTCCTTCTTTACTAGGTCTGTCATTGCTAGATTATAGCCACACCCCACACTAGTATTTGTTCGTTGTCTATTTAGTGAGGTGGTTCTATTTTTTTTTGGAGGTGGTTCTATTTAATTATTAAGGAAGCTTTTTTGGTAGAAGTGAAAGTTGGCCCAATGCCCCAATAGGTAGAATCGTAGACGTGACCCAGAAAAAAAGGATGAACGGATGAATCTTTTTCCGAAGAAACTGATATTAGAGATTTAGAAAGGTTCCTGTACGGCGGATCATGTTCCCGCATAGGTCAGGAATAGGGACCAAATGCCTAACCTCCGTGTACCACGTCTTCTTTATGGGCCAGCCCATTCCAGGTTTTCCCCATTCAATTTTATTCCCCTTGTTTTTTCTTTTATTTTTTAATTTCTTTTATGTTTTTACTTTCCTTTTTTTCAAATTCACAATATTTTCAAAAATTCGCATTTTTTTGGAAAACATGAATAATTTTCAAATTCTTGAATATTTTGAAAAGTTGTGAACAATTTCTAAGATTCGTCAACAATTTTTTCAAACTCATGAATATTTAAAAGTAATGAACATTTTTTCATATTGAGAAACATTTTCTAAATTCATGAACATTTCTTAAACTTTCATACATTTTTTGAACTTTGTGAACATTTTCTCACAAACAGTTTTAGAACTTCATGAACATTTTTTGAAAGTCATAAATATTTACTAATTTGTGAACCTTTTTGACATTTATGAACATTTTTCGTATTCACAAATATGTCTGAATTAAAAATTAATTTTGAATACATGAAGATTTTTAAAAATTCATGATTCTTTTCAAATTATTCTCTTAATCGCGAACACCTTCTGATTTACGGAAAACAGAAAAAATCAAATTTGCATCCAAATTCCTGAACATTTTCAAAAATTCAGAACTTCTTTGAAACCTTGAACTTTATTTAAAGAAAAATAATAATTGGAAATAGGGGTTCTGACGGAGTTATACCTAAGGGGTAGGCCCAACTGCACATATGGCCCAGCCTAAGATCCAAGTCAATCAAGAATATGGTCCAGTAAGCCAATGTAACAGATATCCGAGCGGATACCCGGGAGGTCCGGATGAGACAATCAATAACCAGGAAGACGAGAGCAGTCAGACCGCCTTCAGTTGGATGCATCCTAGGATATCATGCTCCTCACGATGTCTTTCTCACCTCCGTTGTTAAGGTTGTATAATCTACCTAAATACGATAGTTATAAGCAGTAATAGTCATGAACTGTCGATCATGCATACGGCCTTCAGTAGCATTTATATAACCCCGTTAAGGTATCCCCTCCTAGCCCACTCTATATGAGCCGGGAGTAGGGGGCAAAAAAAACTATATAATACATATAACAGTCGGTCATGCATACAACCATTAATAAATTATATGTGTCAACTATATATTATATCGTCCGCAAAAAACTATATAATAATATATCACTATACGAGCATCTTACTACTATTATAAAATTAAGATTGGTGTCATTCTTCCATACTGCATTTGTACAATACTAAGCGGCGATAAACCTTAGGACCACGCTCTAATGGGGCAAGGCGCCTCAAGTACTTTGCCAGTGGCAGTTCTCCATACTCAATAGTTCTATCCACACATCGGAGCCGATAAAGTGGATCATCTAATGCTTTGGGCAGCAATGCCTTTACAAGACTGGAGACAAAATGAGGATCTTTAGGTTGTAGGTGAAACACCGAAATAATACCAAGTTGTCCTTATGTCTACGTACCTCCATGCCAATGCTAGGATAGACGATATTTGGATGTGTACCATGTCGACTATTTCATACTCATCCTTGTCAATAAATGATGAAGGTTTATCACGCACAAGGGAAGTGCATCTACAAGCAGAAGATTGGTATTCAAAAATTATGGCCCACTATATGAATTGAGAGGCTTATTAAAAATGTAATTACATAGTAAATAGTTTACTGTAGTAATACATACACTTCAAGGGCGGACATGGTCTCGAATGCTGGTTGTGCATACATTGTCATCATAAGAATTAATACCATCGGCCATCTACATCAGACAAGAATTTTAAGATTTGGTGATGGATTTAAAATTTTGAAATCAAGTATATAATGTGGCAATTTGCACTAACCTGGTTGAGCATCGCGATAGAGATGGAGCAAACACTCAGTTGTGCTATATCCGGCCTTTAAGCATTTTCAGTTTTTCATCTGCAACAAATGATATAAATAATGTGTACTTTGCAGTTAAATATGTTCTCACATTTCTATTGTTGATGAACTAATGATCAAGAGGCTCAAGAGCATATGTTGATAGTGGTTTATGTAGGCTCCAAGCAACATAATAACCATTATAACACAGAACATTACACATAGTAACAAATCCATGCTCTGATAAAAACAATATCTCCAGAAGCACACCTAGTAAATACCTAATGACGTGAGCGTCTGAATGGCGGCAAGGATTCACCCTGTGCGTTTGGTTTATTCGGTTTACATGATTTGGTTTATACATTTTTCGGTTTGTACGGTATTAATACTTCGATAAATACAGTATGAAATTAAAACACGGTTCGGTTTCGGTATATACCAAATTATTTCGTTATGGTTCCGGTATATACCATAAAAACCAAAGTTGACACGAATTTGAAAATGATGAATAATAATTTGTAAATTTATGACTCAAAACACATACTATTTTACACAAATAGTATATAACTATATATATAAGTACAGATGCGTGCATTAATTCATTTGTTGATGGTTATGGACGTGCTTATCATTTTAAAAAGAGAAAAATGACTATGTTACAAGAAAAATTTACGTGCTTAGTTGTGAATTGACTCATGTACAAGAAAAATGACAACTTGTATGGTTGTTCATCTCAAGAAGTATATTTTTTATTTTTTACTTCGGTTTATTCGGTTAACCGTTCGGTTTTTCGGTATATACCATAAAAACCAAAGTTCAAATCGATATGAAAAGTTCATACCATACCGAAACCATAAACCATAAAAACCATAAAATTGGTTCAGTTCGGTTTATTTTCGGTATGGTTTTTCGGTTCGGTTTTCAAATGCACAGCCCGAGCAAGGATATCCCGGAGCACGGCTATTTTAACCAAACCGATCCACCTGCAATTTTTATGAACAGAACAAAGAAACAGTTGACCGTGCAAATATGTGAGTTGATGTTAATTACTCCCTCCGTCCCAAAATATAAGAACATTTGTAATATTACACTAGTGTTAAAAACATTCTTATATTATGGGACGGAGGGAGTAGATAAATAAATTTGTTTCACTGAACGAGTTGTTCTCCAACCTAGCAATCTGAGATACCTGGACAAAGTAAATGAATTAAACTAGAGAAAATGCGTCCATGCCCAAAGCTGATTAAAAAAACACAACATAAATATTACCAATGGTATTGTTGAAGTAGCACGGCAAGGTACATGAACAATAGTTTGGATTAATATATGTCATCCTCTCCGTGGAAAAGGACACAAGCCTGGCGTCCTTACTTTTCATGCCAATTGCAGCAAACAAACCCATTGCCTTCTCATCGCTTAGACATGATGTAAAGACTGCCATCATCTATGCCAAGGGTAGGAGCAGAGGACACAAAACTACTCAAGGAAAGTCTCTCCTCATCATTATCCCACAACCTTTCTGACAACAAATCCCAGCTTTGATCGGTTAAAAGGACATCAGCACTGTCTACAGTAAAGCATGTATTCCAGTAAAGCACTGTCTACACCGAGAGCCCTCTCCATAACCGTTGCCTTCCAACCATAGTCTATATCCTCGTCATCTGCATCGTCGTAATACTCTAACTCAACAAACCTGAGTGTGTTGCCAACGCATATCACGTCCCTATACGACCTAGCAGAAGCAGACCATGTTCCCAAGGGCCGCGCGTTCGTGGGCATCCGGCCAGGGAGGCTCAAGAAACGCACCACCGGGTCCTCGTCGAGCATGTTGCAAACAAGTATACCACGCCAAAGATCGACCCACCCGATTGAATCCCCTCCCACTGTGATCACCTTGTTGGTCGTATGGCCACAGACATGACCCAGGTCAGTGGCGCTGGTGCGATCAAACGGGATCACCTTGGTGCTCCATGTCCTGGTGTGGGACGAGTAGCGGAAGAGCTCGTAATTAGGGTTCAAAACGCCACCGATGTAGTGATTCGGCACCATGGCGGCCACGACGTAGCCCTCAGCGTGGCTGATGATGCCGACCTCGTGGGTGGGGTGGAATCTGTCCAGAGGTGGGTTAGGGAGTGCCTCGAGCGACGGCGGGCCCCCTCGGCCGGCCCTGTACACGAAATAGCGCCCCGGCCAGAATTTGGCCATTGTGATCTCTAGCAGAACGGCTTCGCCGTCGGTGCTGACGACGTCTGCACCGTACGAGAGGCCGTTGTCCCCGATGTGGACGATGAAGCCAGAGACCTGCGGGGGAGTGGTGAGCAGGAAGGAGACCTCCACCTCCACCAGCAGTTCCTCCTCCACCATCGCCTCGCGTCTGATGTCCACGAACGTTCTCGCCGTGGTTGCCAAGGACGCGGAGCACTGCGCCGTTGACAGTTTCTCCTAGTTGTGGTTAGCCCCGTGCATGGATCGCGGGGCGAGGGTTTTTTCTGTTCGAATTTTTGTTTGGGTCGGCTATTTTGGATGTGCGTAAGAGCATCTTCAACAGACCCGCGCACGGTAAACTGGCATTATAGCGTGTGCGGCAAGTTTTCGCGCGCTCCAGCGAAGGCGGGAAACTAGCGCGTGCGGGAAGCGGTTGCGCACGTGCGGAAGATAGCGACAGCTCACGCGGTAGATTTGGCGAGCCGCTTTGCGCGCGCCTATAAAATGCGGCGCTCGCTACGCGCTCCACCACACTGTCACACACCCATTTTCCCGCCTCCTCGTCGCTTCAACCGCTTTCTTGCCGCTTCCAGCGCCCCACCACCACCGCACCATCATGCCGCCACGCCGCCGGGGATTTTCAGGCTACCGCGGCGGCCGCGAGCGCCCCAATGACTGGTACTACGCCGAGATCCGGTCCGGCGACGTCCGGCTCGGCCTTGGCACGTTCCGAACCGCGCACGAGGCCGCCCGCGCGTACGACGCGTCAGCGTGGCGCCTAGAGAGGCCTTCGTCGCAGATGGACTTCCATGACGTCTACACGCGCGAACAGGCGCGTGCCGTCGCCCCTCCGCCTCGTCTTATCACGGACCAGGACCGTGCGGACCACCTTCGACAACAGCACCGCCTCCTCATCGCCGAGGAGGACAAGCGACCACGGCGGAGTGGCGCCGGCGCCACCCAGAGGACGTCACCGCCGAGAACGCCTTCCGGGCGGAGAGGACGGCAAGGCGCCGCGCGGAGCGTGCCAACAGATGTCGGCGCAAGGCACTGGCCATATCGCAGTGCGATATCGTTAAGGTAGGCGGGACGTCGATCTTCTCCCCTGACGATGACCGTTGGGATGACAATGGGCTTGATACCTCGGACAACACCACCAAGGATGATAATGATGATGATGATGAGGACGACTAGGAGTAGGTTTTAGTAGCACCGTAGTTTTATCAAGTTGCACCGTAGTTTTTTTATCTAGTTGCACTGTAGTTCTATCTATCTATGCTATGAACTATGTAAAATATCTTTGTATCGTTTTTTATCTATGATATGAACTATGCATAGTTTTAAATAGCCGGCTATAGCTCCGCTATAGCCCGCTATAGTCTTTTCAGCAGGGTGCCGCTTAATGGTCGCCTTCACAAATAGCCCGCTATAACTCCGCTTTAGCCCGCTATACCTCCGCTATAGCTGATTTGGAGGTCCGCCGCTATTTTCCACAGCCCGCTATTTAAAACATTGGAACTATGTATCGTTTTTTCTATGAACAAAATTATCGAAAAAAAGTTTGTGCGAGAGCACGCGTGCTGCATTTTAGCGCGCCAGCTGGAGCTATGCGCGTGCTGCAGTTTCGCACTGCTGCTGAAGTCAGCGCTGCGCGCCGCGCCAAACCTGACGATGGGCGCGCCGCAAACAAGTTTTTAGCGCGCCACGCGTTCGGCGCCTGTTGGAGATGCTCTAAGTAGACGTGGCCTCCTCCTTCCTCCACAAAAAAGTTAGGGTTTGTGCCTCCCGCCGTCGCCGCCGCAGGTCCACCTCCTCTCCGGTGGCCCTAGGGCCATGGGGGCGCGGTGGATCTTGGCAAGAGCCGGCGGGGCGAGGGTTTTTTCTGTTCGAATTTTTGTTTGGGTCGGCTATTTTGGATGTGCGTAAGAGCATCTCCAACGGACGCGCGCGCGGTAAACTGGCATTATAGCGCGTGCGGCAAGTTTTCACGCGCTCCAGCGAATGCGAGAAACTAGCGCGTGCGGGAAGCGATTGCGCACGCGCGAAAGATAGCGGCAGCTCACGCGGTAGATTTGGCGAGCCGCTTCGCGTGCGCCTATAAAATGCGGCGCTCGCCACACGCTCCACCATACTGTCAGGCGCCTATTTTCCCGCCTCCTCGTCGCTTCAACCGCTTTCTTGCCGCTTCCAGCGCCCCGCCACCACCGCACCATCATGCCGCCACGCCGCCAGGGATTTTCAGGCTACCGCAGCGGCCGCGAGCGCCCCAATGACTGGTACTACGCTGAGATCCGGTCCGGCGACGTCCGGCTCGGCCTCGGCGCGTTCCGAACCGCGCACGAGGCCGCCCGCGCGTACGACGCGTCAGCGTGGCGCGTAGAGAGGCCTTCGTCGCAGATGGACTTCCATGACGTCTACACGCGCGGATAGGCGCATGCCGTCGCCCCTCCGCCTCGTCTTATCACGGACCAGGACCGTGCGGACCACCTTCGACGGCAGCACCGCCTCCTCATCACCGAGGAGGACAAGCGAGCCACGGCGGAGTGGCGCCGGCGCCACCCAGAGGACGTCACCGCCGAGAACGCCTTCCGGGCGGAGAGGACGGCAAGGCGCCGCGCGGAGCGTGCCGACAGATGTTGGCGCAAGGCACTGGCCATATCGCAGTGCGATATCATCGAGGTAGGCGGGACGTCGATCTTCTCCCCTGACGATGACCGTTGGGATGACAATGGGCTCGATACCTCGGACAACACCACCAAGGATGATAATGATGATGATGATGAGGACGACTGGGAGTAGGTTTTAGTAGCACCGTAGTTTTTTTATCTAGTTGCACTGTAGTTCTATCTATCTATGCTATGAACTATGTAAAATATCTTTGTATCGTTTTTTATCTATGATATGAACTATGCATAGTTTTAAATAGCCGGCTATAGCTCTGCTATAGCCCGCTATAGTCTTTTCAGCAGGGTGCCGCTTAATGGTCGCCTTCACAAATAACCCGCTATAACTCCGCTTTAGCCCGCTATACCTCCGCTATAGCTGATTTGGAGGTCCGCCGCTATTTTCCACAGCCCGCTATTTAAAACATTGGAACCATGTATCGTTTTTTCTATGAACAAAATTATCAAAAAAGAGTTTGTGCGAGAGCGCGCGTGCTGCATTTTAGCGCGCCAGCTGGAGCTATGCGCGTGCTGCAGTTTCGCACTGCTGCTAAGCCAGCGCTGCGCGCCGCGCCAAACCTGACGATGGGCGTGCCGCAAACAAGTTTTTAGCGCGCCACGCGGTCGGCGCCTGTTGGAGATGCTCTAAGTAGACGTGGCCTAGTGTGGGTGGGTGGTGGGTTGAACAGAAATCGCGTTCACCGCATCGGCTAGGAAAAGACGGATTGTTCTAGACAAAGACCTCCAATGGTTCTTAAGTTTACTCATCGCCTGATGCGTATATATGTACATAACACTATAGCAACTACGAATATGCGCCTATCTCTGCCTCGATCGCGTACGTAAATCCTAGGAAAACTCGACCCCATGACACCAGTCGGTCGCACGTTGCAAAAGAGGAAGAAGATGGAAGGGATGGCAGTGGCAGGGGTCTTGCTGCCGGGGGACATGCTTCGTGAGATCCTCGTCCGCGTGCATGATGCGGCCGATCTGTTTCGATGCGCCACGGCGTACAGGCCGTGGTCCGTGGAGGTGTCTCGTGGCAAACGCCTCCTTCCTCCACCGTCGCTGTCTGGCTCAGGGCGGCTCCACATCTCACCGTGTCCAACAAAAACTCTACTTGCATCTATAGCTGGGTTTCTCAAATGCTTATTTTAAGTTCGAGCCGACGGTCCGGTTAACGACCGGTCATAAAATCGTGACTTGGGCTCCCTCAAACCTGCCCCGTTCGTCTAGGCGGTCTGACATTCCTTATATTTAGGCCATAACGAAGGCGGATACGGGGAAGTTCGTCTAGGCGGACTGACATTCCTTATATTAAAGCCGTAACGGAGGCGGATACGGGGAAGCCTAGACGTGTCCTGGCAACAGACCAGATCCATCCAAAATTCCACAAAATTGACTAACTCCATCTAATCAACTGCTCTCCTCCCACGGTCGGCCTCCATTCCTGGGTTCGAGTCGTCACCATCCTCTACTTTTGCTCCCCCATCCATGCCATCGGCCTTAAACTTTGAAACCTTCCACTTTACCTTCTTTTTAGTCTCTAACCCAGCCAAACGAACACCAGAGCCACCCAAGTATGATTTTGGCGACTCGAACTGCCACAAAGATATTTAGGGCTTGGTTGGGCCTGCTCTGTTCCACCAAAATCAGTTTGACGTCACCAAATTCATTTTCGAGCAGTTCCATACAAGAGTTGTAGCTTCGCCAAAGAGCTGTTTACCATGTCTGACTTCCAACTAGCTTCAGCTTCAGGAATGGAAAGTTTGGTGTAAATGATTTATCCAAATGATAACGCCCACACATATGGTATGTTTGCACTTCGCCCACACCCGTTCATACACGTTGATTCTGTTTTGCAGGAATCCTAAAGGAATATGTTAAATTTTCAATGCCACGTGGGCATCATCGTGTGTGTGGGCGTTGGAGAGTTCACCCACACGACCCGCAACTCGCGGTTGCCAGCTGCGCCCTGTGGGCGAACCATTTTCTGCTCGCCCACACGACGCTCGTACATTATTAGATGACAACTGCAGTTGCGCGTACATGGCAACTATGATCGTTACTAGATGGCAACTGTGTTGTGCATACGTGGCAACTAGGTAAACTCACATGACAACTATGATTAACCATACATGGCAACTATGCTTGGACCACAGGTGGCATCTAGTTGATCAAACATAACAACTATTGTTTGACCACCTAGGGCAAGTAGTTTATCACACATGGCAACTATGGTTCGAATATACGCGGCAACTACCATTACTTAGACATGGCAACTACATTTGTCATCCCGGGTGACTAAAGTTGCCATCCCCCGGGGCAACTAAAGTGTCATCCCATGAGTGCGTCAGGACGTGTAAGTAGATTTGCTTCGTGCCACACACGCGCAGTAAGGATGGGTAGTAGTTTGTTGGGCGTGTGGCACGAAGTAGCTGCACCCACACATGTGGGCAGTTATAATTTCGCCCATACATGGCCCGTGTGGGCCGCCTCCTGCTTACGCCACACACGACGTGTGTGTGGATGTATAATATGCCACACGTGTGGGCGTTAACAGCGTCCATGATTTATGTAATTGGGTGACGTGCGGAAAACGAAGGGGTATCTGATGGTGTCCTGGACTAGGATCACTTGCCACGTTGTCTCCCAGCTAGGTGGCCCGGGCCGAGGACCCCCCCACCCCTCGGCGGTTCGCCAATGGTGAGGCCCATGGCGCGTACACGGAATATTCCAGAAGACTTGGCGCAACACAACTAGCATATACGTAGCTGACTTATGTGTAACCCTAGGCTTCCGGTATCTATATAAACTGACGGGTAGGGCTCATAGACAACACACAATAATCTCATCGCAGATCACCTGGACTTTGTACTCTCAAATCAATACAAGCACAAGCAGGACATAGGGTATTATCTCTTCAAGAGAGCCCGAACCTGAGTAAAACTCCGTGTCCTTGTTACCATCGTATCTACACTACCAGCTCGGGAGAAATATCCTATGCACCGAGCAAATCTGGCACCCAATGCACCAGTAGGTTTTGCGCCAATAGATGAAAAAGGAATGGCCCAGATTTGGTCACAAATTAGACTATACCATTTTTGCCGAGGCAACCCTTGAATTTATAAAAATCAACCCGCACTCCACATCTCTCACTCCTATAAACATGTACGTTCAATTGTTTTGGCTCAAACACAAAAGGGTGATATATTTTTAATTGGATATCCGATTTTGGATCGGTTTTGAATGTGGTATTTGTCTTGACGAGACCTTTGAAACAATATCAATGTTGAATATATTTTGGAAAAAATATTTTTTGTTGCTTTTTAAGCTGTACTCAAAACTTGATGTATGGTCAAAGATCTCATTAAAACAAACATGTCGGTCAAAATAGTTCCGAACCCAGACATCTGACTCAAAATATATTACCCGATTTTATTTGGACAGAAAAGAAATAAGCAAACAACTTGACTGACAATGTGAGATATGGAGTGCGGGTTGATTTTCAAACAATAGAAGGACTATTTTGCAAATGTACCTACCATCCATCTATCTAGCCAGCTCTCTCCCTCTATTTTCTATCCAATGGCTCATCTGGCTTCAGGGCATTGGGTGCATGAATTAGGTCGGTGCACAGGACACGTCCTCACCAGCTCGGGAACTCCTACCCGAGATTTGCCGAAATCGACTCTGCTAGTATCTACTTACTGGTGACAGTGGTGGGTAATTTCCCCACCTACAGCTTCTAGCATTTTTCGAGCACCTCTTAAAGAACTTCACACAAAACAGGGAGTTGTACCCCAGATTCTAGTTTTTTTACTAGGAGCGGCATATCATGGAGCTACCCATTTGGTTTGTGTTTTCTAAAGCGAAGCTGAATTTTAGGAAGCAGCGTAGTTCCAAACAGACGCTCAAGTGGAAGTGACCACTGGAGACCGTTACATCACACATCATCAAATATGTTGTTACATGTATGACATATTTGACCCTGAAAAGGTGTGAAGCGGCATACTAATGATTCGGCAATAAGTTCCTTTTAACCTCACGTATGGTCTAGAATTTTCTATATAGATAGTCATGAACCACAAACCTCTGTAAGGATATTTATTACATCATACACTTTAGAGATCTCTAACAAGATATTCAAGGACACAACACAAAATTATAGACACTACATTCATCTCCAAAGACATGCCATCTTGCCTTCTTCTTTTTCCTCACATTTAGGGTTTGGCTTAACTGTCTTTTACAAAACTAATGAAAATTCTATTACAAAAATATAATTTGAGTCATCACAAAGAAGGTGTATTTTTCAAGATAGACATTAAAATAGTAACATGAAAAACTATATTAATAAAATTTAGCAACAATATGAAGTGATTAATTATGCTAAATAATACAAATGAGCTATAAATAAGCATAAATGTTTAGTATACAATTTAGTAGTACTAATAAATTTATCAAAATGTCTTATCCAACATTTGTTTGCCTTTTTAAACCGGAAAAAGAGATACGGGGAGGAGAAACCGACGCAGCCGTTGCATGAGAAGGTAGCATATATCAAAGCTGACCGAGGGAGAAAGGCAATTCTCATCCATATTTGTCAGGCACACATATTTAATCTAGATATTTCGATGCCTAATGAATAAAGAGATTTAAGATGAAGGTTTCAAAAGGAACTATTTGAGATACACTATTTTGTAATCTTATGCATACCATTTTAGTTAAATTAGTTTTAATGTTGGTCTAACATATATAAGACAAATATTTGCAGAGCAAAAAGAAACATCTACCTCCACCTTTGCCTTGTGTCTGACATGCAAAAATGTTCTTGCTCTAGTCGCCGATAAAGTGGAATACTAAGTGGTTGACACTCTGATGGGGCAAAGCGCCTTAAGTACTTTGCCAGTGGTAGTTCTTCATACTCAAGAGTCCTATCCACAGATCGGAGCCGATAATGTGGATCATTCAATCCTTTGGGCAACAATGCCTTTACAAGACTGGAGACCAAATGAGAATCTTTAGGTTGTAGGTGAAACACCAAAATAATATCAAGTAGTCCTTATGTCCACGTACCTGCATGCCAATGCTAGGACAAACGATATTTGGGTGTGCGCCATGTTGACTATTCCATACTCACCATGTTAATAAATGATGAAGCCTTGTCACACAGAAGGGAAAAACATCTACAAGCAGAAGATTGGTATTCAAAAATTACAATCTACTATATTAATTCAAAGGTTTATTAAAAAGGTAATTATATAGTGAACAATTTACTACAGTAATACATACACTTCAAGGGAGGAGACATGGTCTCGAATGCTGGTTGTGCATACATTATCAGTGTAAGAATTAATACCATCGGCTGTCTACATCAGACAAGAATTTTAAGATTCGGTAATATATTTACAATTTTGTAATAAAGTATACAATGTGGTAGTTTGCACTAACCTGGATAAGCATCGAGATAGAGATGGATCAAGTGCTCAGTTGTGCTTTACACTAGTAGAAAACAGGGCATTTGTCCCGGTTCGTAAGGGCCTCTAGTCCCGGTTCTTGAACCGGGACTAATAGGTTATTACTAATGCCTCCCCCCTTTAGTCCCGGTTCTTACACGAACCGGGACAGATGGGCCTCCACATGGCCGCTGCGGGCAGCCCAGGCTGGGGGGCCTTTGGTCCCGGTTGGTGACATAAACCGGGATCAAAAGGCATCCACGCGTCAGAAGCTGGCTGCAGCTGAGGTTTTTTTTGAAAGTGGCTGGTTTAGGGGTTTTGGGGGTTAATTTAGGTTGTTATTAGCTAGCTAATAGAGAGAAGTGTCCTCTCTTATATCTTCATGCTTGATTTACCAACGCTACAGCTACGTTCATTTCACCCGCTGATATATAATAACTCTTCATGCTCGCATCATACATCATCATATATAATAACAAGTCCTACTAATCATGCATCAACATACAACTTCTACTCGTTATTAATAACAAGTCATACGATCATCATACTCATAGTCATCGAACCCAACCCTACATAATTGTTCTTAGCACATGATCATCAGTATCAGGTAGGACCTAAACACACTTAAGATAAAATAGCATAAAACAATATAGACCCTGACTCTCCATTATGAAGAATGGAGATCATCCTGTCTCCAATTCTTGCGCTTCGCTTCCTTTTGCTTCCAAGAAGCTCCTTACGACTGTCCATACATTTTTTCCATTTTTTGATTGTCATGTCTCCACTTCTTTTAGAAATCCGGTATGGACAGTTGAGATTCGTAGGATGACTTGGTTGTATGTTCAAAACATCAAGGCGACCGTGCGTATACATCAGATGAGGCACACAATCATTCGGGATTATCTGTTGAAAAACATAGTAATAACTTCGTAGTTTGCAATGATGTACTAGTTTTAGAAGTATGCAAAAAGATGCACGGATGTCATAATAGTAAAAAATCTTATCAGGGTATCTCCATGGTAGTTACCGTAGTTCAACATGTGCACTAGTGGCACGTATTGACCATAATGTTGAGGAGTTCGATTGTAGACATTGTAATTCTCAAGATCAGTACAAAATGCGATCTGATGATTTTTCTCCTTATAAGTTAATTCGGAGCCATCGGTGTAGTGAGTTTTGTCTACCATCTTCCGCACATTCTTTGAAGAATGAAAATAAGCTGTCAACTATTTTGAAATAAACAATATAAATTACTTAATAACTATGTTTGAGAAGCTCACATGGTGGAAGAATTGGAAGTGTATCCACAAGGACCCAAATGTCCATATTGTCTTGCTCGATTGTAGGATCATCAAGATCCATGGTGATAAGCATACCCTCATCAAAACCATACATCTGTCAAAGTGCTTCCCAATTTTTACAACCAAAATGGGTTACACTCTCAACATTGTACAAGTTTACTTCAAAATCCACACCATGATGGGTCCTTAGGTGAATTTTTTTGGTTTCCATACTTTCATGGTCTTCAAAACCCATCCTCTCCAAGACATAGCGTCTTGCATAGCATGGGATAAGCTAGTCGAATTGGAAAAGATGAAAAATACACGTTAAAATAGTTGAAGTCATGCTTAATTACGAAAAAAATTAGTGTCGTTGCGTACCGTATGAACATCGAAGGTCTCCTCGAGCTTAATGCTGAAGCGCCGATCTTCGTCTAGCTCAAGGAACCTGTCGCACATACCTCGGTCGTCGTGGCACCAGTCGCACTCCCCCGGGCGGTTTTCGTCGTCCGAGTACGACATTTCCGGCATATGTTCATAATTCAAATATTAAACTTGTACAATTAAATATATGTACTAAAAAACCTAAATTAGATCATTATTATTAATCACGGGTTGACTATCGGTGATGGTAGCTCCTCCTTACATTCCCGAGTGCATTATTACACCAAATTGTCTAGCACACGGGAATGAAAGAGAAGCTACCCCCACGACGGCGTGGATGATGGAGGGGGCTCTTCAATTTTAGCATTCAAAGTAGGAGTACTTTTCCAATATGAGCATTCAATAAGCAAAACCAAATCATAAAATAAAGTAGTATTCAAATTAGCATGCATTCAATTATAACCAAAAGTACATCATCTCTTGTGTTCGTACATCGTTGAATATTATCACTAATACTCCTCGAATACTATCATACATATAGCATCGCCAATACAGCTAGAACCGTAGCGCCCGACGGGTATCGTCGCGGCGGTGGACACCCAAAGATAAGGAACCATCACAGGATCATAGCTCCAGTGAGATCCCTGAAGAACCTGCTAGGTATTGTCGAAACTGCCCTCCAACGCAACCATGTAGCGACGGACGTGCTCGTCCTCCTCGCTGACACGGTGACGTACCACCTCCGCGGTGTCCGGAAGCCTCAGCACCGTCACTGGCCCACGCGACCGCCACCAAACAAGGATCGGGTCAACAACGGGCTGACTCCCCACCAACCTACATCCCCCGGAAGGTAGCACCTTCCAATACCAGCCCGACGGAGCCCAGTCCCGGACATGGCCCTGATCAAGCAGGCCTCCACCGCCGAGTCGACGACGAGGATGCGGGATAGGCATCATCGACGTCGATGCGGGAACTACTTCTATATATAGTAAAATAAAGTAGTTTTATTAATTAAATAAACTAGTTCAACTACTAAGCACTTACTATAAATAAATAAAGTAGTACTTATTAAAAATAAACTACTTCTATATATAGTAAAATAAATTGGTTTATTAAATCAACTAGCTAGTTCAACTATATATTAAGCACTTACTATAAATAAAATAAAGTAGTACTTACTAAAAATAAACTAGTTTAACTATAGTTCTATTATTTTTCTAACTAATTATATTAAACACTTCTTCTTCTTATTTTCCTTTTCCCTCTATTCTAAATATGAACATATTCATAAATGACTTTGATCATGCACAATTTTCCTATACATACACAATATGAACATATACATAAATTGACAAAGAAAATTCTATGAACAAAATTACAACAGAAAAAATTCATAAAAATTCTATAAACAGAAAAAATCATAAAAAATTGACATATTCGATCTTTGCATATATATGAACATACAAACATGCATATTCAACAATAATATCACCAAAAAAAAATCTATTAACAGAAAAAATCTAACAAAATGTGAACAAATTACACAATATGAAAAAAATCTATGAACTACACATCTAAATTACTACACATCTAACAAAAAAAAAATCTATGAACTACAAAAAAATCTAACAAAATGTAACTCAATTAATTAACAACACATCTAAATTATACTACACATCTAAATTAACTACTACATCAAATTAAATTAGCAAAAATTTTGCTCACGGGATGGCGACGGCGTGAGGGGCGCGGTGAGGGCGACGGGCAGGGGACAACGACGGCGACGACGACGGGGCGGCGCGGGGCGACGATGGCGTCTGGGCGGGGCGGCGACGGCGCGGGGCGACGATGGCGTCGGGGCGGTGCGGGACGGCGCGGGATGGCACGGGGCGACGACGGCGACGGCGAGGCGGAGACGGGCAACCTGGCGGCGTCGGGCGGGGAAGAAGGAACTCAACCAAATTTTCACGAGTGCTACTTATATAGGCAAAGCATTGGTCCCGGTTCGTGAGACCAACCGGGACCAATGCCCCCCTTTAGTCCCGGTTGGTGCCACCAACCGGGACCAAAGGCCTCTTTTCAGCAGCCCGAAGGGTGGGAAGCAGAGGCCTTTGGTCCTGGTTGGTGGCACCAACCGGGACTAAAGGGGGGGGGGGGCATTGGTACCGGTTTGTGCCACCAACTGGCACCAATGCGCCCCTTTAGTCCCGTTTGGTGCCACCAACCGAGACTAAAGGCCTTGTGCTACCCACGTCGCGATACGAAAGTTTAGTCCCACCTCTCTAGCTGAGGGAGGTCGATAGTGGTTTATAAGCCCTGCTACCTCTTGAGCAATGCGTTGGATTTTCCCGAAGAGGAGAGGACGATGCAGTAAAGTAGCGTAAGTATTTCCCTCAGTTTTTGAGAACCAAGGTATCAATCCAGTAGGAGACCACGCACAAGTCCCTCGTACCTACACAAAATGATAGCTACTCGCAACCAACGTGATTAGGGGTTGTCAATCCCTTCACGGTCACTTGCGAGGGTGAGATCTGATAGAGATGATAAATAACATTTTTGGTCTTTTTGATATAGAGATGCAAAGTCAAAAGTAAAAGGCAAAGTAAAAACAAAGCAAATAATAAAGTGATGGAGATTGATATGATGAGAATAGACCCGGGGGCCATAGGTTTCACTAGTGGCTTCTCTCAAGAGCATAAGTATTCTACGGTGGGTGAACAAATCACTATTGAGCAATTGACAAAATTGAGCATAGTTATGAGTATATCTAGGTATGATCATGTATATAGGCATCACGTCCGAGACAAGTAGATCGAAACAATTCTGCATCTACTACTATTACTCCACTCATCGACCGCTATCCAGCATGCATCTAGAGTATTAAGTTAAAAACAGAATAACGCCTTAAGCAAGATGACATGATGTAGAGGGATAACTTCATGCAATATGATAAAAAAAACCCATCTTTTTATCCTCGATGGCAACAATATAATACGTGCCTTGCTGCCCCTGCTGTCACTGGGAAAGGACACCGCAAGATTGAACCCAAAGCTAAACACTTCTCCCATTGCAAGAACTACCAAACTAGTTGGCCAAACCAAACGGATAATTCGAAGAGACTTGCAAAGATAACTCAATCATACATAAAATAATTCAGAGAAGATTCAAATATTATTCATTGATAAGCTGGATCATAAACCCACAATTCATCGGTCTCAACAAGCACACCGCAAAAAGAAGATTACATCGAATAGATCTCCACAAGAGAGGGGAGAACATTGTATTGAGATCCAAAAAGAGAGAAGAAGCCATCTAGCTACTAGCTATGGACCCGAAGGTCTGAAGTAAACTACTCACACTTCATCGGAGAGGCAATGGTGTTGATGTAGAAGCCCTCCGTGGTAGATGCCCCCTCCGACGGAGCTCCGGAACAGGCCCCAAGATGGGACCTCGTGGATACACAAAGTTGCGGCGGTGGAATTAGGTTTTTGGCTCTGTATTTGATCTGTTGGGGGTACGTAGGTATATATAGGAGGAAGGAGTACGTCGGTGGAGCAACATGGGGCCCACGAGGTAGGGGGCGCGCCCTAGGAGGGGGGGCTCCCCCCACCCTCGTGACCTCCTCGGTTGTTCCTTGGAGCAGGGTCCAAGTCTCCTGGATCACGTTCGGTGAGAAAATCACATTCCCGAAGGTTTCATTCCGTTTGGACTCCATTTGATATTCCGTTTCTTCAAAACACTGGAATAGGCAAAAAACAATTCTGGGCTGGGCCTCCGGTTAATAGGTTAGTCCCAAAAATAATATAAAAGTGGAAAATAAAGCCCAATATAGTCCAAAACAGTAGATAAAGTAGCATGGAGCAATAAAAAATTATAGATATGTTGGAGACTTATCAGGCATCCCCAAGCTTAATTCCTGCTCGTCCTCGAGTAGGTAAATGATAAAAAAGAATTTTTGATGCGGAGTGATACTTTGGCATAATTTCAATGTAAATCTTCTTAATTGTGGCATGAATATTCAGATCTGAAAGATTCAAGACAAAAGTTCATATTGACATAAAAGTAATAATACTTCAAGCATACTAATCAAAGCAATCATGTCTTCTCAAAATAGCATGGCTAAAGAAAGTTATCCCTACAAAATCATATAGTCTGGCTGTTGATCTATCTTCATCACACAAAGTATTTAATCATGCACAACCCTAATGACAAGCCAAACAATTGTATCATACTTCATTAATCTCAAACTCTTTCAACTTTCACACAATACATGAGCGTGAGCCATGGACATAGCATTATAGGTGGAATAGAATGGTGGTTGTGGAGAAGACAAAAAAGGAGAAGATAGTCTCACATCAACTAGGCGTATCAATGGGCTATGGAGATGCCCATCAATAGATATCAATGTGAGTGAGTAGGGATTGCCATGCAACGGATGCACTAGAGCTATAAGTATATGAAAGCTCAACAAAAGAAACTAAATGGGTGTGCATCCAACTTGCTTGCTCACGAAGACCTAGGGCACTTTTGAGGAAGCCCATCATTGGAATATACAAGCCAAGTTCTATAATGGAAAATTCCCACTAGTATATGAAAGTGACAACATATGAGACTCTCTTATCATGAAGATCATGGTGCTACTTTGAAGCACAAGTGTGGTAAAAGGATAGTAGCATTGTCCCTTCTCTCTTTTTCTCTCATTTTTGGGCCTTTTTTTATGGTCTCTTTTTTTATCCTTTTCGTCCGGAGTCTCATCCCGACTTATGGGGGAATCATAGTCTCCATCATCCTTTCCTCACTGGGACAATGCTCTAATAATGATGATCATCACACTTTTATTTTCTTACAACTCAACAATTACAACTCGATACTTAGAACAAAATATGACTCTATATGAATGCCTCCGGCGGTGTACCGGGATATGCAATGAATCAAGAGCAACATGTATGAAAATTATGAAGGTGGCCTTGCCACAAATACAATGTCAACTACATGTTCATGCAAAAAGCAATATGACAATGATGGAGTGTGTCATAATAAACGGAACGGTGGAAAGTTGCATGGCAATATATCTCGGAATGGCTATGGAAATGCCATAATAGGTAGGCATGGTGGCTGTTTTGAGGAAGGTATATGGTGGGTGTATGATACCGACGAAAAGTGTGCGGTATTAGAAAGGCTAGCAAAGGCGGAAAGGTGAGAGTGCGTATAATCCATGGACTCAACATTAATCATAAGAACTCATGCACTTGTTGCAAAAATTTAGAAGTCATCAAAAACCAAAGCACTACGCGCATGCTCCTTGGGGGATAGATTGGTAGGAAAAGACCATCGCTCATCCCCGACCGCCACTCATAAGGAAGACAATCAATAAATAAAATTGTGCTCCAACTTCATCACAAAGCGGTTCACCATACGTGCATGCTACGGGAATCACAAACTTCAACACAAGCATTCTTTAAATTCATAATCACTCAACTAGCATCACTTTGATATTATCACCTCCATATCTCAAAACAATTATCAAGCATCAAACTTATCTTAGTATTCAACGCACTCCAAAGAAAGTTTCACATATCTTGAATACCAAGTATATTATCATTAAGCAAACGTCACAACGTAACTGGGTGACTATAAAGGTGCACTACAGGTATCTCCGAAAGTGTCTGTTGGGTTGACACGGATCGAGACTGGGATTTGTCACTCTGTATTACGGAGAGGTATCACTAGGCCCACTCGGTAGTGCATCATCATAATGAGCTCAAAGTGACCAAGTGTCTGGTCACGGGATCATGCATTACGGTACGAGTAAAGTGACTTGCCGGCAACGAGATTGAACGAGGTATTGGGATACCGACGATCGAATCTCGGGCAAGTAACATACCGTCTGACAAAGGGAATAGTATACAGGGTTGCTTGAATCCTCGACATCGTGGTTCATCCGATGAGATCATCAAGGAGTATGTGGGAGCCAACATGGGTATCCAGATCCCGCTGTTGGTTATTGACCGGAGAGCGGTCTCGGTCATGTCTGCATGTCTCCCGAACCCGTAGGGTCTACACACTTAAGGTTCGGTGATGCTAGGGTTGTATGAATATGAGTATGTAGCAAACCGAATGTTGTTCGGAGTCCCGGATGAGATCCCGGACGTCACGAGGAGTTCCGGAATGGTCCGGAGGTAAAGAATTATATATAGGAAGTGCTGTTTCGGCCATTGGGAAAGTTTCGGGGTCACCCGGTATTGTACTGGGACCACCGGAAGGGTCCCGGGGGTCCACCGGGTGGGGCCACCTATCCCGGAGGGCTCCGTGGGCTGAAGTAGGAGGGGAACCAGCCCCTAGTGGGCTGGTGCACCCCCCCTTGGGCCCCTCCTGCGCCTAGGGTTGGAAACCCTAGGGTGGGGGCGCACCACTTGCCTTGGGGGGCACTCCACCCCCTGGCCGCCGCCCCCTTGGGAGATTCCCATTTCAGGGCCGGCGCCCCCCAAGGGGCCTATATAAAGGAGAGGGGAAGGGAGGGCAGCCGCACCTTGAGTCTTGGCGCCTCCCTCCCCCTGCTACACCTCTTCCTCCTCCCGTAGTTGCTTGGCGAAGCCCTGCCGGAGTCCTGCTGCATCCACCACCACGCTGTCGTGCTGCTGGATCTTCATCAACCTCTCCTTCCCCCTTGCTGGATCAAGACGGAGGAGACGTCACGCTGACCGTACGTGTGTTGAATGCGGAGGTGCCGTCCGTTCGGCGCTATGATCTCCGGTGATAGGATCACGACGAGAACGACTACCTCAACCCCGTTCTCTTGAACGCTTCCGCACGCGATCTACAAGTGGTATGTAGATGCATCTCTCTCTCTCTCGTTGCTAGATGAACTCATAGATTGATCTTGGTGAACGTAGGAAATTTTTTATTTTATGCAACGTTCCCCAACAGTGGCATCATGAGCCAGGTCTATGCGTAGTTCTCTATTGCACGAGTAGAACACAAATCTGTTGTGGGCGTAGATCTTGTCAACTTGCTTGCCACTACTAGTCTTTTCTTGCTTCAGCGGTATTGTGGGATGAAGCGGCCCGGACCGACCTTACACGTACGCTTACGTGAGACAGGTTCCACCGACTGACATGCACTAGTTGCATAAGGTGGCTAGCGGGTGTCTATCTCTCCTACTTTAGTTGGAGCGGATTCAATGAAAAGGGTCCTTATGAAGGGTAAATAGAAGTTGACAAAAATCATGTTGTGGTTATTCGTAGGTAAGAAAATGTTCTTGCTAGAACCCAATTGCAGCCACGTAAAAGATGCAACAACAATTAGAGGACGTCTAACCTGTTTTTGCAGCAATTGTCATGTGATGTGATATGGCCAGAAGTTGTGATGAATGATGAATGATATATTGTGATGTATGAGATCATGTTCTTGTAATAGGAATCACGACTTGCATGTCGATGAGTATGACAACCGGCAGGAGCCATAGGAGTTGTCTTAATTATTGTATGACCTGCGTGTCAATGATTTAACGCCATGTAATTACTTTACTTTATTGCTAAACCGTTAGCTATAGTAGTAGAAGTAATAGTTGGCGAGCAACTTCATGGAGGCACGATGATGGAGATCATGATGATGGAGATCATGGTGTCATGCCGGTGACGAAGATGATCATGGAGCCCCGAAGATGGAGATCGAAGGAGCTATATGATATTGGCATATCATGTCACTACTTTATATAATTGCATGTGATGTTTATTATGTTTTATGCATCTTGTTTACTTAGAACGGCGGTTGTAAATAAGATGATCCCTTATAATAATTTCAAGAAAGTGTTCCCCCTAACTGTGCACCGTTGCTAAAGTTCGTCGTTTCGAAGCACCACGTGATGATCGGGTGTGATAGATCCTTACGTTCACATACAACGGGTGTAAGACAATTTTACACATGCAAAACACTTAGGGTTAACTTGACGAGCCTAGCATGTACAGACATGGCCTCGGAACACAAGAGACCGAAAGGTCGAACATGAGTCGTATGGAAGATACGATCAACATGGAGATGTTCACCGATGATGACTAGTCCGTCTCACGTGATGATCGAACACGGCCTAGTCGACTCGGATCATGTAACACTTAGATGACTAGAGGGATGTCAATTTGAGTGGGAGTTCATTAAATAATTTGATTAGATGAACTTAATTATCATGAACTTAGTCTAAAATCTTTGCAAAATATGTCTTGTAGATCAAATGGCCAACGCTCATGTCAACATGAACTTCAACACGTTCCTAGAGAAAACCAAGCTGAAAGATGATGGCAGCAACTATTTGGACTGGGTCCGGAACCTGAGGATCATCCTCATAGCAGCCAAGAAAGCATATGTCCTAGAAGGACCGCTAGGTGAAGCACCCATCCCAGAGAACCAAGACGTTATGAACGCTTGGCAGTCACGTGTTGATGATTACTCCCTCGTTCAGTGCGGCATGCTTTACAGCTTAGAACTGGGGCTCCAAAAGCGTTTAGCGACACGGAGCATATGAGATGTTCGAGGAGCTGAAAATGGTTTTCCAAGCTCATGCCCGGGTCGAGAGATATGAAGTCTCCGACAAGTTCTATAGTTGTAAGATGGAGGAAAATAGTTCTGTTAGTGAGCACATACTCAAAATGTCTAGGTTGCACAACCGCCTATCCCAGCTGGACATTAACCTCCCGGACGAGGCGGTCATTGACAGAATCCTTCAGTCGCTCCCACCGAGCTACAAGAGCTTTGTGATGAACTACAATATGCAGAGGATGGTGAAAACTATTCCTGAAGTATTTTCAATGCTGAAGTCAGCTGAGGTAGAAATCAAGAAAGAACATCAAGTGTTGATGGTCAATAAAACCACCAAGTTCAAGAAGGGCAAGGGTAAGAAGAACTTCAAGAAGGACGGCAAAGATGTTGCCGCACCCGGTAAGCCAGTTGCCGGGAAGAAGTCAAGGAATGGACCCAAGCCTGAGACTGAGTTCTTTTATTGCAAAGGGAAGGGTCACTGGAAGCGGAACTGCCCCAAATACTTAGCGGACAAGAAGGCCGGCAACACTAAAGCAGGAGCTGTGGAATAAGCGGAGACTGGCGAAGGACGAGGTGACGATGCGCGTCGGGAATGGTTCCAAGGTCGATGTGATCGCCGTCGGCACGCTACCTCTACATTTACCCACGGGATTAGTTATGAACCTCAATAATTGTTATTTAGTGCCAAGTTTGAGCATGAACATTGTATCTGGATCTCGTTTAGTACGAGATGGCTACTCATTTACATCCGAGAATAATGGTTGTTCTATTTATATGAGAGATATGTTTCATGGTCATGCCCCGATGGTCAATGGTTTATTCTTAATGAATCTCGAACGTAATGTTACACATATTCATAGTGTGAATATCAAAAGATGTAAAGTTGATAACGATAGTCCCACATACTTGTGGCACTGCCGCCTTGGTCACATTGGTGTCAAGCGCATGAAGAAGCTCCATGCTGATGGACTTTTAGAGTCTCTCGATTATGAATCATTTGACACATGCGAACCATGCCTCATGGGCAAAATAACCAAGACTCCGTTCTCTGGAACAATGGAGCGAGCAACCAACTTATTGGAAATCATACATACTGATGTGTGTGGTCCAATGAACGTTGAGGCTCGCGGAGAATATCGTTATGTTCTCACTCTCACTGATGACTTAAGTATATATGGGTATGTCTACTTGATGAAACACAAGTCTGAGACCTTTGAAAAGTTCAAGGAATTTCAGAATGAAGTAGAGAATCAATGTGACCAAAAGATAAAATTCTTACGATCGGATCGTGGAGGAGAATATTTAAGTCACGAATTTGGTACGCACTTAAGGAAGTGTGGAATCGTTTCACAACTCACGCCGCCTGGAACACCTCAGCGTAACGGTGTGTCCGAACGTCATAATCGCACTCTATTAGATATGGTGTGATCTATGATGTCTCTTACCGATTTACCGCTATCATTTTGGGGATACGCTCTAGAGATAGCTACATTCACTTTAAATAGGGCACCATCTAAATCCGTTGAGACGACATCGTATGAATTATGGTTTGGGAAGAAACCTAAGCTGTCGTTTCTAAAACTTTGGGGATGCGATGCTTATGTCAAGAAACTTCAACCTGAAAAGCTCGAACCCAAGTCAGAAAAATGCGTCTTCAGAGGATACTTTAAGGAAACCATTGGGTATACCTTCTACCTTAGATCCAAAGGCAAGATCTTTGTTGCCAAGAACGAATCCTTTCTAGAAAAAGAGTTTCTCTCGAAAGGAGTAAGTGGGAGGAAAGTAGAACTCGATGAAGTACTACCTCTTGAACCGGAAAGTAGTGCAGCTCAGGAGAATGTTCCTGTGGTGCCTACACCGACTGGAGAGGAAATTAATGATGATGATCAAGGTACTTCAGATCAAGTTGCTACTGAACTTCGTAGGTCCACGAGGACATGTTCCACACCAGAGTGGTATGGCAACCCTGTCCTGGAAATCATGTTGTTAGACAACGGTGAACCTTCGAACTATGAAGAAGCGATGGCGGGCCCAGATTCCAACAAATGGCTAGAAGCCATGCAGTCTGAGATAGAATCCATGTATGAAAACAAAGTATGGACTTTGACTGACTTGCCCGATGATCAGCGAGCGATAAAAAACAAATGGATCTTTAAGAAGAAGACGAACGCGGATGGTAATGTCACCATCTATAAAGCTCGACTTGTTGCTAAGGGTTATCGACAAGTTCAAGGGGTTGACTACGATGAGACTTTCTCTCCCGTAGCGAAGCTTAAGTCCGTCTGAATCATGTTAGCAATTGCCGCATACTATGATTATGAGATATGGCAGATGGACGTCAAAACGGCATTCCTTAATGGTTATCTTAAGGAAGAGCTGTATATGATGCAGCCGGAAGGTTTTGTCGATCCCAAGAATGCTAACAAAGTATGCAAGCTCCAGCGATCCATTTATGGGCTGGTGCAAGCATCTCGGAGTTGGAACATTCGCTTTGATGAGATGATCAAAGCGTTTGGGTTTATGCAGACTTATGGAGAAGCCTGCGTTTACAAGAAAGTGAGTGGGAGCTCTGTAGCATTTCTCATATTATATGTAGATGACATACTTTTGATGGGAAATGATATAGAATTCTTGGACAACATTAAGGCCTACTTGAATAAGTGTTTTTCAATGAAGGACCTTGGAGAAGCTACTTACATATTAGGCATCAAGATCTATAGGGATAGATCAAGACGCCTCATAGGTCTTTCACAAAGCACATACCTTGATAAGATTTTGAAGAAGTTCAAAATGGATCAGTCCAAGAAAGGGTTCTTGCCTGTATTGCAAGGTGTGAGATTGAGCTCGGCTCAATGCCCGACCACGGCAGAAGATAAAGAAGAGATGAGTGTCATCCCCTATGCCTCAGCCATAGGATCTATTATGTATGCCATGCTGTGTACCAGACGAGATGTAAACCTTGCCGGAAGTTTGGCAGGTAGGTACCAAAGTAATCCCGGCAAGGAACACTGGACAGCGGTCAAGAATATCCTAAAGTACCTGAAAAGGACAAAGGACATGTTTCTCGTTTATGGAGGTGACGAAGAGCTCGTCGTAAAGGGTTACGTCGACGCTAGCTTCGACACAGATCTGGATGACTCTAAGTCACAAACCGGATACGTGTATATGTTGAATCGTGGAGCAGTAAGCTGGTGCAGTTGCAAACAGAGCGTCGTGGCGGGATCTACATGTGAAGCGGAGTACATGGCAGCCTCGGAGGCAGCGCATGAAGCAATATGGATGAAGGAGTTCATCACCGACCTAGGAGTCATACCCAATGCGTCGGGGCCGATCACTCTCTTTTGTGACAACACTGGAGCTATTGCCCTTGCCAAGGAGCCCAGGTTTCACAAGAAGACCCGGCACATCAAGCGTCGTTTCAACTCCATCCTTGAAAACGTTCAAGATGGAGACGTAGATATTTGCAAAGTACATACGGATCTGAATGTCGCAGATCCGTTGACTAAACCTCTTCCGCGAGCAAAACATGATCAACACCAGAACTCTATGGATGTTCGATTCATCACAATGTAACTAGATTACTGACTCTAGTGCAAGTGGGAGACTGTTGGAAATATGCCCTAGAGGCAATAATAAAAGGATTATTATTATATTTCTTTGTTCATGATTGTTGTCTTTTATTCATGCTATAATTGTATTATCCGGAAATCGTAATACACGTGTGAATACTTAGACCACAACATGTCCCTAGTGAGCCTCTAGTTGACTAGCTCGTTGATCAACAGACAGTCATGGTTTCCTGACTATGGACATTGGATGTCATTGATAATGGGATCACATCATTAGGAGAATGATATGATGGACAAGACCCAATCCTAAGGATAGCACAAGATCGTGTAGTTCGTTTTGCTAGAGCTTTTCCTATGTCAAGTATCTCTTCCTTAGACCATGAGATCGTGTAACTCCCGGATACCGTAAGAGTGCTTTGGGTGTACCAAACGTCACAACATAACTGGGTGACTATAAAGGTGCACTACAGGTATCTCCGAAAGTGTCTGTTGGGTTGACACGGATCGAGACTGGGATTTGTCACTCCGTATTACGGAGAGGTATCACTGGGCCCACTTGGTAGTGCATCATCATAATGAGCTCAAAGTGACCAAGTGTCTGGTCATGGGAACATGCATTACGGTACGAGTAAAGTGACTTGCCAGCAACGAGATTGAACGAGGTATTGGGATACCGACGATCGAATCTCGGGCAAGTAACATACCGTCTGACAAAGGGAATAGTATACGGGGTTGCTTGAATCCTCGACATCGTGGTTCATCCGATGAGATCATCGAGGAGTATGTGGGAGCCAGCATGGGTATCCAGATCCCGCTGTTGGTTATTGACCGGAGAGCCGTCCCGGTCATGTCTGCATGTCTCCCGAACCCGTAGGGTCTACACACTTAAGGTTCAGTGACGCTAGAGTTGTATGAATATGAGTATGCAGCAAACCGAATGTTGTTCGGAGTCCCGGATGAGATCCCGGACGTCACGAGGAGTTCCGGAATGGTCCGGAGGTAAAGCACTATATATAGGAAGTGCTGTTTCGGCCATCGGGAAAGTTTCGGGGTCACCTGGTATTGTACCGGGACCTCCGGAAGGGTCCCGGGGGTCCACCGGGTGGGGCCACCTATCCCGGAGGGCCTCGTGGGCTGAAGTGGGAGGGGAACCAGCCCCTAGTGGGCTGGTGCGCCCCCCTTGCCCCCCTGCGCCTAGGGTTGGAAACCCTAGGGTGGGGGGCGCACCACTTGCCTTGGGGGGCACTCCACCCCCCTGGCCGCCGCCCCCTTGGGAGATTCCCATCTCCAGGGCCGCCGCCCCCCAGGGGGCCTATATAAAGGAGAGGGGGAGGGAGGGCAGCCGCACCCTGAGTCTTGGCGCCTCCCTCCCCCTGCTACACCTCTTCCTCCTCCCGTAGTTGCTTGGCGAAGCCCTGCCGGAGTCCTGCTGCATCCACCACCACGCCATCGTGCTGCTGGATCTTCATCAACCTCTCCTTCCCCCTTGCTGGATCAAGACGGAGGAGACGTCACCCTGACCGTACGTGTGTTGAACGCGGAGGTGCCGTCCGTTTGGCGCTATGATCTCCGGTGATAGGATCACGACGAGAACGACTACCTCAACCCCGTTCTCTTGAACGCTTTCGCACACGATCTACAAGTGGTATGTAGATGCATCTCTCTCTCGTTGCTAGATGAACTCATAGATTGATCTTGGTGAACGTAGGAATTTTTTTATTTTATGCAACGTTCCCCAACACCCCCGACCATGGTGCCCGAGTGAGTGCTTGACCGGCTTCCCGCATGATGCGCCTGCTTGCCGTGCCTCAGTGATGGGCGTGCTAGCTGGGTAACAGTGGGTGCGTGCTTTCCATGGGGCTTGGATTCGTTGCCTTTGCGTGGGTAAGTCCCAGCTACAGTAGCCTGACTTAGCCACTGAAAAGCGCCCGATCGGAAAAGAGTGGCCCAGATCGATCCACTGTGGAGGAGCACTGTTCACCGACGCAACACTTCACTGTTTGATCCTGTAGATGAGGCACTGTAACGCATACTGTAGCATCAATCTATAGCGTTGATTGGGAATCTCACGGCTAGCGGGTGGGCTAAGGTAGCGGGACTGTGTGTGGCTGACTTGGCCATGGCAAGTCAGCGAATCCAGAGCGCTTTCCATGCTTGAGTGTGCGTGATGTGATGTGTGTGTGTTGTGTGCAAAGAGAAAATATATTGAGAGATGGATCTCTTCCGTGTGATCTGTGTGAAGAGAGAAACCCTGATATATTTTTGTGCTTGTGTGTACTGCTCATACTCCCTCCGTTCCAAATTACTTGTCGCACGTATGGATGTATCTAGATATATTTTAGTTCTAGATACATTCATTTCAGCGACGAGTAACTTGGAACGGAGGGAGTACATGTTAGTGCGCTGGTTCATATTAATATGATTTTCTCCGTACAATCTTGTAATATAATTTTGTTGCAACTCCAATGCGTCAACGCATTATGTCCGCGCGCTGCCGTCGACATTACTTTTAACTTCCCGTTCATAATTTTGGTCATAAATACACCAGGGGTAAAATGGACCTTTTATGTTTCATTTAACAGTGTTAGTTGCCAAAACTGATGGAAATGTCATAGAGGGATCAAAGTGAAATTTGAGTGTCAAAATAGGAAGATTTTTTTACTAGGGTCGAAAAAGGAACCAAATTTTAAGGAAGGGCCAAATAAGAAATTCTCTCGAGGAGAAATGCAGTGCGTGTCGGACCATGGCGACTGCGGTGGACGTTGGTCGTGGCTCCGTGTCTGACACGACGAGCATGTAGTCGTGCGCGAGCGACCCCGTTGGCAACACGGCGAACTAGTTGCTAGCCTTGCCGCCGCAGAGAATGTCGGCATGGAGACATAGGACATAGAGAGAGAAATGCAGTGCTCGTGACATGGCAGCGTCAGTGCAGTAGGATGAGAGAGAGGAGGCTGAGATGACCGATATCAGAAACGACTCTAGTGTAGTAGGACGCAGGCAAGGAGGTCAAGAGGAACGCACCGGCGCCGAGAGGGATGAATATGAGGGCTCTGAGGCAGAGCACACTGGAGAAGAAATACAGTGTGCGCACCATGACGACATCAGTGTTGTAGGATCATCGGAGAGAATGCCGAGATGAACGACGGCGACGATGACACCACTGCAGCAAGATGCGAGAGAAACCATGCCAACCTAGAGGTGATTAGGCAGTGTCTTAAATCACACCACACATATGCATACGTACAATCACAAGGAAGATGTAGATCTTCTCGTTTACGATCATCGATACAGAAAACTTGTAACACGAATGCGTGTGGAATTGCGAGATTAGGCTACTGGTCAAAGAAAATTTCGAACGGTCGATCGCGCGCGACGAATTTGACCAAAATAGTTCCAAATGTGAACACAAATTATTATTTACGGTTGAGGAAACTATGAACCGATCACAAAAATTGAACCTTAACATCGATGTGCATCTCGAATCGAAGCATCATTCTGTAGATTAGAAGGAAGAAGGAAGAAAGGAAATTAGGGAGGAGCATAGTGGAGGTAGAAGATAGCACGTACACACTGTGTACTAGCTCGCATCCCTCTAGCCTCCTCCCGTGCAACGGGCTCACCCATGTGCGCTCGTTGTTGCTCAGCTCAGCCTGGCTCGATGTAAACTGCCGACCTGAGCGTTCCTAGCGAGACAAACTCAGAGGTGCTTTGAGTTTCGTGCTATGCACGCCCAACACTGAACACATGGAATCAAACAGCCCACTTCCCCGCGCGGGCCTGGTTGAGCCTAATGTAGGCAACCAAACACGCTCCTAGTCTCTGAGAAGATCGCTGAGACTGGTAGCCACTCCACCCACTTCTCATTAGTTGGTAGTTGTAGGGACACGACCTACTTGAGGCGACCAGAGCCAGTCTCTTCCGTTTTTCTACTATTTTTGGTTTTCTTTTCTTCTTCTTCGGTTTTTATTTGGTTTTCTTTTTTCTTCTCCATTTTTGTTTTTTCTTAAGTTTGTTTTCGTTTTCACTCTACATTTTTGTATATGTCAAAAACATATTTTTAATAAGTGATCAACATTTTGCGTATACACGTTGAACATTGTTCGAACATTTATTCAATATTTTTCAAATACTTATTCAACATTTTTTCAAGTACTCGTTCAACATTTTCAATACTTATTCAATATTTTCAAATACATGTTCAACGTTTTAATACTTATTCAACATTTCTCAAATTCATGCTCAACTTTTTTCAAATACTCGATCAATATTTTTAATAATTATACAACATTTTCAAATAATTGTTCAATATTTTTAATACTTATTCAGCATTTACAAGTGGAACATTTTTTAAATACTCGTTCAACATTTTAAAGTACTCATTCAACTTTTCAAATACTTGTTCAATATTTTTAATACTTATTCAACACTTTCAAATATTTGTTCAACATTTTTCAAATACTTGTTCAACGTTTTTTAATACTTCTTCAACAATTTTGAAATAATTCTTCAACATTGAAGAGTGTATTTTGTATATATATTTAGAATATTTGAAAGTACAAAGAAAAAAAAGAAAAAACGAGAGCATCAAACAGGAAAAAAAAACAGGCTGTGGCCTCCCGGCTGGGCCGGCCCATCTGGGGGTCACCCTGACGCGAGGAATCCCCCTGTGCTCGCTTAAAGCGAGAAATAGGGGTTTTCCTGGTTCGCTGCTGACCAGTCCACCATCGAAACATTGACCGTTGAATTTTTGGGAAAATATGTTAAAAAATCAGGATTTATTAAAAGAACACAGATTCAAAAAAAAATTACACGGGTTCAAAGAAGTTAACAAAGTTAAAGAAGTCCATAAGTCCAAAAAAGTGTGGATTTGAAAAAAGCTCATGAACTCAAAAAAGTTCTAGGTTTCAAAAAAAGTTCACGGGTCCAAAAAAAGTTCACGGAAAGGATTTGAAAAAAGTTCAAGAATTCAAAATAAGTTCCGGATATAGGAAAAGTTCATTGATTTTGAAAAAGTTTGCGGACGGTGCAAAAAGCATTCATGGATTTGGAAAAAGTTGATCAACTATAAAAAAACATAGTTGCTGAATTGGTAAAAAGTTCACATGTTTTGACAATAAAGTTGGTAATTTTGGAAAAGGTTCTGGATTTGAATATATTGATGCATTTGGAAAAATTTTGTGGATTCAGAAAAAGTTCACGTGTTCTACAAAAAGGTTCACGAAGTTTGAACATAGGTTTCAAATTTGAAAAAAGTTCACGTATTTATCAAAAAAGTACAAAGGAAATAAAAATAAAAAGAAAAAAAACAAATAAAACCTTCTAGAAACCCATAAAATGAGAAGTTGACCCAAAGAAAAATAAAGGTGCACATATCAGCCTTTTGTTGCTTTGTCAATATTCATTCAAGAGAATATGGTAAAACGATTTTGTGGGAAATACCATAAATAGAAAATCAGAATGCATCACGTGTGGACACCACTTTACAACAACAAGCTACAAAATATCTATTCCCTCCGATTCATATTACTTGTCTCTCAAGCGGATGTATTTCTAGATAAGTAATATGGATCGGAGGGAGTACCTATTTCCTATAACCACCCATGAGAATCTCTCTCCCTTCTCATTATTTTCGAAACTGGTAGGGGAGAGAATTGTGTCCCCACCGCCGGACAACTCTAGCTTTATCGTCTCGGATAGCCAGATGGCATCTCGACAACCAAACATGTGGTGATGCCCGTGTCGACATTGTTGCGTCCTCCGTGCTTAGATCCCGATCCGACTGTCCTAATGGCAGGACACTGAGTTGGATTCGACCACGAGATACATTGAGAATCAGGAACTGTGGGATACAAGAGGAGCAAAATGAAGGGGGGGGGGGGAAGGATAGTGTTTTACTATGTTTTATGTTCGGTGGGGAAGGCGACCCTGTTCTCTCGGTTACATAGGCCACGACATGTAGTTTGGACACAACCAGCAACACAGACCCACACTCCTCTAAAAGGACTGAGCTTTACCTTGAGATTCCCTTCCACGTATTGTCGGTGTCGGCTGAACCTTAGGCGTGGCCAATTTGTAGTCCAAACCATAGAGGTCCTGGATGAAAAGGCTAAGGGTCTGTTTGGATGTAGATATTTGCAGTTCTGAATTTCAAATGCATGTGAAATGGATGTGGGTGGTAAAAACTAGAAATTAAAACATTGGAAACATGAATGAAATGTATGTGAATTCTGTATTTTTGAAACTGCACTAAAATGAAATACATGGGAATACACAAAAAGCAATTAGATGAAAATATACAATGCATATCTCAAAGCCATATAATATGACAGATGCCTTACCGGCACATAGCGTCCAAGTTCAACCCACCTCTTTTGCTTCCTCTTCCTTTCCTCCCGCGTAAACTCTTCCACCAGTCTTCCATGGCACACAATTTTCACAAGTGGTTCCAGATTTCACAGGTCCATGTCTTCTATTTGATACATTAGGCAAACTACAATATTCAGTTTCAAGTATCACTTACTTAGGGCATGTTCACTAGCATTCCATCACTGGCTCTGTTGTCACTACCTCTAGCACATCCTCATGCTGCCCTCCCCGTGCTCGTCCTTGCTTCACTCTGAAGTCAAATGCCTAGCCATCATATATCAACGAGAGAGTAAATATCCATATCAGCTGAAATGCGATAATTTATATTTTGCATATTCACACTTGCTAGTACTAAGCCCACGCAATGTCCATTCCTTCTTTACCGGGTATCTCTCTTATTGCACATTATAGCCACATACCTCAATCCTCTACACAACTTTGGTTCCTTCTTTACTAGGTCTGTCATTGCTAGATTATAGCCACACCCCACACTAGTATTTGTTCGTTGTCTATTTAGTGAGGTGGTTCTATTTAATTATTAAGGAAGCTTTTTTGGTAGAAGTGAAAGTTGGCCCAATGCCCCAATAGGTAGAATCGTAGACGTGACCCAGAAAAAAAGGATGAACGGATGAATCTTTTTCCGAAGAAACTGATATTAGAGATTTAGAAAGGTTCCTGTACGGCGGATCATGTTCCCGCATATGTCAGGAATAGGGACCAAATGCCTAACCTCCGTGTACCACGTCTTCTATATGGGCCAGCCCATTCCAGGTTTTCCCCACTCAATTTTATTCCCCTTGTTTTTTCTTTTTTCTTTTATTTTTAAATTTCTTTTATGTTTTTACTTTCCTTTTTTTCAAATTCACAATATTTTCAAAAATTCGCATTTTTTTGGAAATCATGAATAATTTTCAAATTCTTGAATATTTTGAAAAGTTGTGAACAATTTTTAAAATTCGTCAACATTTTTTTCAAACTCGTGAATATTTAAAAGTAATGAACATTATTTCATATTGAGAAACATTTTCTGAAATTCATGAACATTTCTTAAACTTTCATACATTTTTTGAACTTTGTGAACATTTTCTCACAAACAGTTTTAGAACTTCATGAACATTTTTTGAAAGTCATAAATATTTACTAATTTGTGAACCTTTTTGACATTTATGAACATTTTTCGTATTCACAAATATGTCTGAATTAAAAATTATTTTTGAATACATGAAGATTTTTAAAAATTCATGATTGTTTTCAAATTATTCTCTTAATCGCGAACACTTTTTGATTTACGGAAAACAAAAAAACTCGAATTTGCATCCAAATTCTTGAACATTTTCAAAAATTCAGAACTTCTTTGAAACCTTGAACTTTATTTAAAGAAAAATAATAATTGGAAATAGGGGTGCTGACGGAGTTATACCTAAGGGGTAGGCCCAAGTGCACATATGGCCCAACCTAAGATCCAAGTCAATCAAGAATACGGTCCAGTAAGCCAATGTAACAGATATCCGAGCGGATACCCGAGAGGTCCGGATGAGACAATCAGTAACCAGGAAGACGAGAGCAGTCGGACCGCCTTCAGTTGGATGCATCCTAGGATATCATGCCCCTCACGATGTCTTTCTCACCTTCATTGTTAAGGTTGTATAATCTACCTAAATACGATAGTTATAAGCAGTAGTAGTCATGAACTGTCGATCATGCATACGGCCTTCAGTATCATTTATATAACCCCGTTAAGGTATCCCCTCCTAGCCCACTCTATATGAGCCGGGAGTAGGGGGCAAAAAAAAACTATATAATACATATAACAGTGGGTCATGCATACAACCATTAATAAATTATATGTGTCAACTATATATTATATTGTCCGCAAAAAACTATATAATAATATATCACTATACGAGCATCTTACTACTACTATAAAATTAAGATTGGTGTCATTCTTCCATACCGCATTTGTACAATACTAAGTGGCGATGAACCTTAGGACCACACTCTAATGGGGCAAGGCGCCTCAAGTACTTTGTCAGTGGTAGTTCTCCATACTCAATAGTCCTATGCACACATCGGAGCCGATAAAGTGGATATCCAATGCTTTGGGCAGCAATGCCTTTACAAGACTGGAGACAAAATAAGGATCTTTAGGTTGTAGGTGAAACACCGAAATAATACCAAGTAGTCTCTACGTACCTCCATGCCAATGCTAGGATAGACGATATTGGGATGTGTACCATGTCGACTATTTCATACTCATCCTTGTCAATAAATGATGAAGGTTTATCACGCACAAGGGAAGTGCATCTACAAGCAGAAAATTGGTATTAAAAAATTATGGCCCACTATATGAATTGAGAGGCTTATTAAAAATGTAATTACATAGTAAATAGTTTACTGTAGTAATGTATACAGTTCAAGGGCGGACATGGTCTCGAATGCTGGTTGTGCATACATTGTCAGCATAAGAATTAATACCATCGGCCATCTACATCAGACAAGAATTTTAAGATTTGGTGATGGATTTACAATTTTGAAATAAAGTATATAATGTGGCAATTGGCACTAACCTGGTTGAGCATCGCGATAGAGATGGAGCAAACACTCAGTTGTGATATATCCGGCCTTTAAGCATTTTCAGTTTTTCATCTGCAACAAATGATATAAATAATGTGTACTTTGCAGTTAAATATGTTCTCACATTTCTATTGTTGATGAACTAATGATCAAGAGGCTCAAGAGCATATGTTGATAGTGGTATATGTAGGCTCCAAGCAACATAATAACCATTATAACACAGAACATTACACATAGTAACAAATCCATGCTCTGATAAAAACAATATCTCCAGAAGCACACCTAGTAAATACCTAATGACGTGAGCGTCTGAATGGCGGCAAGGATTCACCCTGTGCGTTTGGTTTATTCGGTTTACATGGTTTGGTTTATACATTTTTCAGTTTGTACGGTATTAATACTTCGGTAAATACAGTATGAAACTAAAACACGGTTTGGTTTCGGTATATACCAAATTATTTCGGTATGGTTTCAGTATAAACCATAAAAACCAAAGTTGACGCGAATTTGACAATGATGAATAATAATTTGCAAATTTATGACTCAAAACACATACTATTTTACACAAATAGTATATAACTATATATATAAGTACATATGCGTGCATTAATTCATTTGTTGATGGTTATGGACGTGCTTAGCATTTTAAAAAGAGAAAAATGACTATGTTACAAGAAAAATTTACGTGCTTAGTTGTGAATTTTTTTTCGAAATGGAGGCAAAAGATTTGCCTCATCGATTAATTAAGGAGAAGAAAATTGTCCAGTTAATTAACGGAAAACCAGACAAAAACCGATACAGACCAACTACACGTGGACTACTCACACAACATGCAACCCAAACACACATAATCGCCTGACAACCATACCCAACACCTAATGTCCACCATCCCCCACACTGCTCGGCCGAAGACCACATGCACCACCAAATCCACGAAGACAAGTCAGACCATAAGGACAACCCAAGAGACTAATAACCATCCTTCAAGCAGCTGCGGGCGCCTTTCCTGTGGCATCACTTTTCTTTCCTTTGCTCCTGAGAGCCTCCTCCACTATCGCCTTGCCAGATCCAGGGCTCACCCTCTCTAAATTTTTGAGCAAGCTGCGAAGCTCTATCTCGAATAGAATCTCATTGACCTTGTCACGCATAGAAACCTGCCCAACGGTCACCTGCGGGCGGGTGACTGCAACATTGGATCCTCCACGCTCCACAGAGGCGAGAGGCTGGTTGGGCTTCGAAGGGTCAGGCGCGAACATACCAACCGCCTCAACATCATCAGTCATAGGTACCACTGACACGATGGACTCAGACGTCTCTAGTTGCTCACATGATATAGCCTCAGAGTTAGGTGCCAACACACCTGTCGCATCAACCTTGCCACTCAAAGACACCACATGTCCAATGTTCATAGATGAGGCAGTGATAGAACCAACCAAGTCTTCACTATCTGCAAAGGCGGGCGGCTGACGGGACTCTGGCGAAGGAAGTGAGGGTGTCATGGCCACCGCCAAGGACTCCAAAGCGCTCAGCTGCATCGGTAACACAATAGATGTTTCCCCACAAAACTCCTGTAACTCAGGCATAATCTGCAGAATTGGAGTTACGACCTCGCTGATAACCGCACTCCCATGAACAATCTGTGTCACATCCAGAGCACGAGGAGAAAATTCTCCAAAGAAACATTTAGCATCCTCATCAACGGAAACAACCTGGAGCTCAGGCAGCAAAGGCACAACCGACGCAACCTCAAGCTTGGCAAGAGCGTCGCGAAGCTCTATGCGGAGTAGCTCAACCTCCTGAAGGAGCTCCGTGCGCAGCAGGGCAAGCTGTGACTCCAAAGCAAAGACCAAAGATGGGTTTACACTGGAATCCTTGCAACACCCATATTGGGACCCCGGTGGCACCGACACACACAGCGACGAGTGACCTACAAGCTCAGCCCAACTCCTAGTCAGCGGAGGACAAGGCTGGACGGGCGGGGAGCGGCTCCGCTGGCGAGGAGCGCAAGCGACCGGAGAGCCACCGCAGGTGACCGGAGAGCGAGCACGACAGAACCTCTCCCGATGACCAGCGCGATGACAACGAATGCATCTGAATGGCTCACAACATGCACTGACTTGGTGGCCACGCTCGAGGCAACGAAAGCACCTTCCTCGAGCCCAACGCTTGAAGGCGAGGCTATGCTCGAGACCTTCCCTCGACGGCTCAGGGTGAGCGTGCCGGTCGGACGGCGCCCCCGACCCACATGCTCCCAGTCCGCCCCGCCTACAAGAGCGGCGGCAGCAGCAGAGAGGTCGTTGCATGCCGACGCTGAAGACGGACCAAGCAGAGGAGAGCCCAACTTCTCTGGTGTCTTCTCGTCGTTGCACCCATCATCAGTTCTTTGAGCCTCGCCAGAATCAGCGCCTACGGGGGCGGTCAATGCTGCCGCACAGGAGGCCGGCATGGTCGTCTTCACCCCAACGCAGGCGTCGTGGAGGGTACTGGAAGCATCGAGCAGCAGGTCCGACGGGGCCGACGCCGCGCCACAAACTATCTTCTCCCGATCTGGAACAGGCGCCGGGTGCAGAGGAAGACTGGCAGCTACTGGAGGGATGACGGGCAGCGGCTCCGTAGCGGCCGTCATCACGGAACTTGGCAGGTGGCGAGCGCGACCTCCAATGTCCGGGTCGGCCCTGCGGGAGGCCAAGGCAGCCGAAGCCAGCACAGCGGCGGCGAAAGCCGGGGAGGTGGACTGCGGAGTCGAAGCAGCCGCGGGGAGCGACCCGAACGTGGGCGCAGCTGGCTTGCTTGGGGGCATCGCTGTACCAGCCTTGAGCACGCTACATCCCTTGGCAGAGCAGGCCAGCGTCGTCGGCGGCGACGGCGGATCCCGATCCAGATCGGAACGAGGAGAGGATGGGGGCGGCAACGGGAGAATGCACGGCACGAGGCCCGCGGGCAGCTCGGCAGGAGGCGGCGACAGCATGCTGGCCGGGACACAGCACAGCGGTGGGGTGGCCGACGGGGCCGGAGTGGCCGCCGCCGTTGCGTGATGGTGGTCAACGGCCTAGGGCTGCGCCATGGAGGGCACTAGCGACGGGGTGCGTGCATAATTTGACTCATGTACAAGAAAAATGACAACTTGTATGGTTGTTCATCTCAAGATTTTTTTTATATTTTTTACTTCGGTTTATTCGGTTAACCGTTTGGTTTTTCGGTATATACCATAAAAACCAAAGTTCAAATCGATATGAAAAGTTCATACCATATCGAAACCATAAACCATAAAAACCATAAAATTTGTTCGGATCGGTTTATTTTCGGTATGGTTTTTGGTTCGGTTTTCAAATGCACAGCCCGAGCAAGGATATCCCGGAGCACGGCTATTTTAACCAAACCGATCCACCTGCAATTTTTATGAACAGAACAAAGAAACAGTTGACCGTGCAAATATGTGAGTTGATGTTAATTACTCCCTCCGTCCCAAAATATAAGAACATTTGTAATATTACACTAGTGTTAAAAACATTCTTATATTATGGGACGGAGGGAGTAGATAAATAAATTTGTTTCACTGAACGAGTTGTTCTCCAACCTAGCAATCTGAGATACCTGGACAAAGTAAATGAATTAAACTAGAGAAAATGCGTCCATGCCCAAAGCTGATTAAAAAAACACAACATAAATATTACCAATGGTATTGTTGAAGTAGCACGGCAAGGTACATGAACAATAGTTTGGATTAATATATGTCATCCTCTCCGTGGAAAAGGACACAAGCCTGGCGTCCTTACTTTTCATGCCAATTGCAGCAAACAAACCCATTGCCTTCTCATCGCTTAGACATGATGTAAAGACTGCCATCATCTATGCCAAGGGTAGGAGCAGAGGACACAAAACTACTCAAGGAAAGTCTCTCCTCATCATTATCCCACAACCTTTCTGACAACAAATCCCAGCTTTGATCGGTTAAAAGGACATCAGCACTGTCTACAGTAAAGCATGTATTCCAGTAAAGCACTGTCTACACCGAGAGCCCTCTCCATAACCGTTGCCTTCCAACCATAGTCTATATCCTCGTCATCTGCATCGTCGTAATACTCTAACTCAACAAACCTGAGTGTGTTGCCAACGCATATCACGTCCCTATACGACCTAGCAGAAGCAGACCATGTTCCCAAGGGCCGCGCGTTCGTGGGCATCCGGCCAGGGAGGCTCAAGAAACGCACCACCGGGTCCTCGTCGAGCATGTTGCAAACAAGTATACCACGCCAAAGATCGACCCACCCGATTGAATCCCCTCCCACTGTGATCACCTTGTTGGTCGTATGGCCACAGACATGACCCAGGTCAGTGGCGCTGGTGCGATCAAACGGGATCACCTTGGTGCTCCATGTCCTGGTGTGGGACGAGTAGCGGAAGAGCTCGTAATTAGGGTTCAAAACGCCACCGATGTAGTGATTCGGCACCATGGCGGCCACGACGTAGCCCTCAGCGTGGCTGATGATGCCGACCTCGTGGGTGGGGTGGAATCTGTCCAGAGGTGGGTTAGGGAGTGCCTCGAGCGACGGCGGGCCCCCTCGGCCGGCCCTGTACACGAAATAGCGCCCCGGCCAGAATTTGGCCATTGTGATCTCTAGCAGAACGGCTTCGCCGTCGGTGCTGACGACGTCTGCACCGTACGAGAGGCCGTTGTCCCCGATGTGGACGATGAAGCCAGAGACCTGCGGGGGAGTGGTGAGCAGGAAGGAGACCTCCACCTCCACCAGCAGTTCCTCCTCCACCATCGCCTCGCGTCTGATGTCCACGAACGTTCTCGCCGTGGTTGCCAAGGACGCGGAGCACTGCGCCGTTGACAGTTTCTCCTAGTTGTGGTTAGCCCCGTGCATGGATCGCGGGGCGAGGGTTTTTTCTGTTCGAATTTTTGTTTGGGTCGGCTATTTTGGATGTGCGTAAGAGCATCTTCAACAGACCCGCGCACGGTAAACTGGCATTATAGCGTGTGCGGCAAGTTTTCGCGCGCTCCAGCGAAGGCGGGAAACTAGCGCGTGCGGGAAGCGGTTGCGCACGTGCGGAAGATAGCGACAGCTCACGCGGTAGATTTGGCGAGCCGCTTTGCGCGCGCCTATAAAATGCGGCGCTCGCTACGCGCTCCACCACACTGTCACACACCCATTTTCCCGCCTCCTCGTCGCTTCAACCGCTTTCTTGCCGCTTCCAGCGCCCCACCACCACCGCACCATCATGCCGCCACGCCGCCGGGGATTTTCAGGCTACCGCGGCGGCCGCGAGCGCCCCAATGACTGGTACTACGCCGAGATCCGGTCCGGCGACGTCCGGCTCGGCCTTGGCACGTTCCGAACCGCGCACGAGGCCGCCCGCGCGTACGACGCGTCAGCGTGGCGCCTAGAGAGGCCTTCGTCGCAGATGGACTTCCATGACGTCTACACGCGCGAACAGGCGCGTGCCGTCGCCCCTCCGCCTCGTCTTATCACGGACCAGGACCGTGCGGACCACCTTCGACAACAGCACCACCTCCTCATCGCCGAGGAGGACAAGCGACCACGGCGGAGTGGCGCCGGCGCCACCCAGAGGACGTCACCGCCGAGAACGCCTTCCGGGCGGAGAGGACGGCAAGGCGCCGCGCGGAGCGTGCCAACAGATGTCGGCGCAAGGCACTGGCCATATCGCAGTGCGATATCGTTAAGGTAGGCGGGACGTCGATCTTCTCCCCTGACGATGACCGTTGGGATGACAATGGGCTTGATACCTCGGACAACACCACCAAGGATGATAATGATGATGATGATGAGGACGACTAGGAGTAGGTTTTAGTAGCACCGTAGTTTTATCAAGTTGCACCGTAGTTTTTTTATCTAGTTGCACTGTAGTTCTATCTATCTATGCTATGAACTATGTAAAATATCTTTGTATCGTTTTTTATCTATGATATGAACTATGCATAGTTTTAAATAGCCGGCTATAGCTCCGCTATAGCCCGCTATAGTCTTTTCAGCAGGGTGCCGCTTAATGGTCGCCTTCACAAATAGCCCGCTATAACTCCGCTTTAGCCCGCTATACCTCCGCTATAGCTGATTTGGAGGTCCGCCGCTATTTTCCACAGCCCGCTATTTAAAACATTGGAACTATGTATCGTTTTTTCTATGAACAAAATTATCGAAAAAAAGTTTGTGCGAGAGCACGCGTGCTGCATTTTAGCGCGCCAGCTGGAGCTATGCGCGTGCTGCAGTTTCGCACTGCTGCTGAAGTCAGCGCTGCGCGCCGCGCCAAACCTGACGATGGGCGCGCCGCAAACAAGTTTTTAGCGCGCCACGCGTTCGGCGCCTGTTGGAGATGCTCTAAGTAGACGTGGCCTCCTCCTTCCTCCACAAAAAAGTTAGGGTTTGTGCCTCCCGCCGTCGCCGCCGCAGGTCCACCTCCTCTCCGGTGGCCCTAGGGCCATGGGGGCGCGGTGGATCTTGGCAAGAGCCGGCGGGAGGGCTCCGTTTTTAGCCGTTTCTTTCAGTTTTGCTAGGGTTTGTGTCCTGCTCAGGAAGACGAGACGGCGGCGGCTCCCTGAAGATGGAATAAAGGTCTCCCCGCCTGTCCCCGTTCCGGCAGCGCGTCTAGCACCGTTGGTGGGCTGTGGAGGTGCGTCTCCGGCGGATCTATCTTTGGTGGATTTGCTCGGATCTCGTCATTGTTCGTCTACGTTCGCGAGTCTTCGGATTGGATCTTTCTAATCTACATTATTCTTCATCTGCGGCGGTTGCTGTTCTGGTGCGTTGGTCCTACGGGGCCTTAGCACAACGACTTCCCGACTGTCTACTACAACAAGTTGTGCCCGACTCCGGCAATGGAGGGGCGATGACGGCGACGCGCCTTCGGCTCGCTTCAGTGCTGATAGTCGTTGCTAGGTGGTCTATGGATCTGGATGTAATTTTTATTATTTCTGGTATTCGTTGTACTGCCATGATTGAAGATGAATAGATCGAAAATTTTCTCGCAAAAAAAAAAGAGTAGACGTGGCCTAGTGTGGGTGGGTGGTGGGTTGAACAGAAATCGCGTTCACCGCATCGGCTAGGAAAAGACGGATTGTTCTAGACAAAGACCTCCCATAGTTCTTAAGTTTACTCATCGCCTGATGCGTATATATGTACATAACACTATAGCAACTACGAATATGCGCCTATCTCTGCCTCGATCGCGTACGTAAATCCTAGGAAAACTCGACCCCATGACACCAGTCGGTCGCACGTTGCAAAAGAGGAAGTAGATGGAAGGGATGGCAGTGGCAGGGGTCTTGCTGCCGGGGGACATGCTTCGTGAGATCCTCGTCCGCGTGGATGATGCGGCCGATCTGTTTCGATGCGCCACGGCGTACAGGCCGTGGTCCGTGGAGGTGTCTCGTGGCAAACACCTCCTTCCTCCACTGTCGCTGTCTGGCTTAGGGCGGCTCCACATCTCACCGTGTCCAACAAAAACTCTACTTGCATCTATAGCTGGGTTTCTCAAATGCTTATTTTAAGTTCGAGCCGACGGTCCGGTTAACGACCGGTCATAAAATCGTGACTTGGGCTCCCTCAAACCTGCCCCGTTCGTCTAGGCGGTCTGACATTCCTTATATTTAGGCCATAACGAAGGCGGATACGGGGAAGTTCGTCTAGGCGGACTGACATTCCTTATATTAAAGCCGTAACGGAGGCGGATACGGGGAAGCCTAGACGTGTCCTGGCAACAGACCAGACCCATCCAAAATTCCACAAAATTGACTAACTCCATCTAATCAACTGCTCTCCTCCCACGGTCAACCTCCATTCCTGAGTTCGAGTCGTCACCATCCTCTACCTTTGCTCCCCAATCCATGCCATCGGCCTTAAACTTTGAAACCTTCCACTTTACCTTCTTTTTAGTCTCTAAACCAGCCAAACGAACACCATGAGCCACCCAAGTATGACTTTGGCGACTCAGAACTGCCACAAAGATATTTAGGGCTTGCTTGGGCCTGCTCTGCTCCACCAAAATCAGTTTCACGTCACCAAATCCATTTTAGAGCAGTTTCATACAAGAGTTGTAGCTTTGCCAAAGAGCTGTTTACCATGTTTGACTTCCAACTAGCTTTAACTTTAGGAATGGAAAGTTTGCTGGACATGATTTACCCAAATGATAACGCCCACACGTGTGGTATGTTTGCACTTCGCCCACACACGTGCATACACGTTGATTCTGTTTTGCACAAATCCTAAAGGAATCTGTTAGATTTTCAATGCCACGTGGGCATCATCCACTAGTAAAAAACAAGGCTATCGTTCGGGCCTGGCCAGCCCATTAGTCCCGGTTCTTCAAGAACCGAGACCCATGGGGGGTTTTAGACCCGGTTCGTGAGCCCAGTGGGCCGGCCGGGGCCTCATGGGCATTGGTCCCGGTTCGTGTGGAACCATTTGTCCCGGTTCAAGCCACGAACCGGGACCAATGGTCCTCGCTCCTGGCCCACAACCATTGGTCCCGGTTCGTGAATTGAACCGGGACAAAAGGGGGTGCTTTAGTCCCGGTTCATGCCACGAACCGGGACAAATAATTTGCCTATATATACCCACCGCCGCGACAGAGCACTCCACAGTGCTATGTTTTTTCAATCCGGCGAGGAGAGGGCATTTGGGTGTTCTAGTTCACCTCCTAAGCACATGAGGTGTTCGACGAAATGCCCGAGCCACACTAGTTAAGCTTTCTCCTCTCGAAGCTCGACCTCGGAGCTCCATTTTTTTCGAGATTTGTCTAGATTTAGCGGTCCGTCACGCCCCGTCCCCGTTTTCACCGCCGTTGATCGCCCGCGCCGATCTCGTCGCCGTCACCACCGTGGTGAGCCTCTTGTTCTTATCTTCTTTCTGATACTTGCCTGATTTTCTTACTTTAGATAGATATTTGCCTGATTTTCTTACTCTTGACACACATAATTATATATAATGCACGCAGATGAACTGGCAATGGATGTATGGTGACAGACACACCTCCGAGTACATTAAGGGCATGCATAATTTTCTCGAAGTGGCTGAGGCAAACAAGCAGAATGGTTTTATGTGTTGTCCATGCACTAAATGTGGGAATACGAAGTCTTACTCTGACTGGAAAATCCTTCACACCCACCTGCTTTACAAGGGATTCATGCCACACTATAATGTTTGGACGAGGCACGGAGAAATAGGGGTTATGATGGAAGACGGCGGAGAAGAAGAGGACGATGACAACTATGTGCCCCCTGAATACGGTGATGCTGCAACGGGGGGAGCTGCTGAAGATCAAGAGGAACCAGACGATGTGCCCGATGATGCTGCAACGGGGGAAGCTGCTGAAGATCAAGAGGAACCGGACAATGTGCCCGATGATGATCTCCATCGGGTCATTGTCGATCCAAGGACGCAATGCGAAAGTCAAAAGAAGAAGCTGAAGTACGATCGCATGTTAGAGGATCACAAAAAAGGGTTGTACCAATTGCGAAGATGGCAACACAAAACTGGGTACCGTACTGAAATTACTGCAGTGGAAGGCAGAGAATGCTGTGCCTGACAAAGGATTTGAGAAGCTAATGAAAATATTGAAGAAGAAGCTTCCAAAGGATAATGAATTGCCCGACAGTACGTACGCAACAAAGAAGGTCGAATTTCCTCTAGGATTAGAGGTGTAGAAGATACATGCATGCCCTAATGACTGCATCCTCCACCGCGGTGCGTACGAGGATTTGAACGCATGCCCGGTATGCGGTGCATTGCGGTATAAGATCAGACGAGATGACCCTGGTGATGTTGACGGCGAGCCCCGCAGGAAGAGAGTTCCTGCGAAGGTGATGTGGTATGCTCCTATAATACCACGGTTGAAACAACTGTTCAGAAACAAAGAGCATGCCAAGTTGATGCGATGGCACAGTGAGGACCGTAAGAAAGACGGGAAGTTGAGAGCACCCGCTGACGGGTCGCAGTGGAGAAAAATCGAGAGAGAGTACTGGGCTGAGTTTGCACATGACCCAAGGAACATATGGTTTGGTTTAAGCGCGGATGGCATTAATCTTTTCGGGGAGCATAGCAACATTCATAGCACCTAGCCCGTGACTCTATGTATGTATAACCTTCCTCCTTGGATGTGCATGAAGCAGAAGTTCATTATGATGCCAGTTCTCATCCAAGGCTCTAAGCAACCCGACAACGACATTGATGTGTACCTAAGGCCATTAGTTGAAGAACTTTTATAGCTGTGGAATGGAAATGGTGTACGTGTGTGGGATGAGCACAGACAGGAGGAATTTAACCTGCACGCGTTGTTATTTGTAACCATCAACGATTGACCCGCCCTTAGTAACCTTTCAGGACAGACAAACAAGGGATACCATGCATGCACGCACTGTTTAGCTGACACCGAAAGTATATACCTGGGAAGCTGCAGGAAGAATGTGTACCTGGGCCATCGTCAATTTCTTCCGACCAACCATCAATGTCGAAAGAAAGGCAAGCATTTCAAAGGTGAGGCAGATCACCGGAAGAAGCCCGCCATGCGTAGCGGTGATCATGTACTTGCTATGGTCAATGATTTTACATGTAATCTTTGAAAAGGGTCCCAGCAGACTAGCTGTTCCGAGTGACGCTGAGGGACACACACCCGTGTGGAAGAAGAAATCTATATTTTGGGACCTACCCTACTGGAAAGACCTAGAGGTCCGCTCTTCGATCGACGTGATGCACGTGACGAAGAACCTTTGCGTGAACTTGCTAGGCTTCTTGGGCGTGTATGGGAAGACAAAAGATACAACTGAGGCATGGGAGGACCTGCAACGTTTGCACAAAAAAGACGGCATGCCTCCAAAGCAGTATGAAGGCCTGCCAGCTACACTCTTACCAAAGAAGAGAAGGAAATCTTCTTTGAATGCCTACTTAGTATGAAGGTCCCGACTGGCTTCTCGTCGAATATAAAGGAAATAATAAATATGGCAGAGAAAAAGTTTCAGAACCTAAAGTCTCATGACTGCCACGTGATTATGACGCAACTGCTTCCGGTTGCATTGAGGGGGCTTCTACCGGAAAACGTCCGATTAGCCATTGTGAAGCTATGTGCATTCCTCAATGCAATCTCTCAGAAGGTGATCGATCCAGAAATCATACCAAGGCTAAGGAGTGATGTGGTGCAATGTCTTGTCAGTTTCGAGCTGGTGTTCCCACCATCCTTCTTCAATATCATGACGCACGTCCTAGTTCATCTAGTTGACGAGATTGTCATTTTGGGCTTCGTATTTCTACACAATATGTACCCCTTTGAGAGGTTCATGGGAGTCCTAAAGAAATATGTCTGTAACCGCGCTAGGCCAGAAGGAAGCATCTCCATGGGCCATCAAACAGAGGATGTCATTGGGTTTTGTGTTGACTTCATTCCTGGCCTTAAGAAAATAGGTCTCCCTAAATCATGGTATGAGGGGAGACTGACTGGAAAAGGCACACTTGAAGGGGAGACAATAATATGCAGGGACGGATATTCTTGGTCTCAAGCACACTACACAGTTCTACGGAACTCTACCTTGGTGACCCCTTATGTCGATGAACACAAGAACAGTCTGCGCTCCAAACACCCGTAGCAGTGCGACGACTGGATTACATGTGAACACACCGGGACTTTCAGCAGTTGGTTGGAAACACGTCTCAGAGGTGAAAACACTGCTTGTGAGGAGTTGTACTCGTTGTCCAGGGGACCTGATGCGTCCGTCGACAGAAAAACGATGGCGCGAATAATTTTCCCAATCTTTCACGGTACGGTGTCACCTGAATCAGTGTGGCGCTCGCGATCTTGTAGATGCAATCACCACCAAAACAACACGCACACCCAAGAGAGGAAGTACGTGGACGATATTCAGCAGATCAGCAGAAATTGAAACTCTAGAATCAATCTCAAACCAAAATCACAAAGTCTCAAAAGCTATCAACAAATATTCTGCGGCGGCCTGAAGATACCCCGACTTGCTAATCTATCCATCGATGCAAAATAGCCAAAAAAACTACCCGTACACGGCCGGCCAGCCAGCCCTTTATATAGGCGATAAAAACTGTACCGACTTAAACAAGGAAAAAGGCATACGGACTCTCTCTCTCCTATCCTAACAAATCAAATCTCAACTAATTTATGTATCCGGACACGTTGAACACAAAAGTCCAAAACGGACTAGTACTTTGACAACCACGTGCATGCTCCCTTGTGAATTCTTATACTGTTGCTTCAAAAATAGTTGGACTCAATATTTCTGATCGTGCCTTGATTGCATGGTGTTCGAAAGGTAGGCTTCACTTCTTTCTCCGGAATAATCTGAAATTTCATCCTGCCAATCTGTAGTACATGTACCTTCGAAGCTAAACACGGCCTGGTCGTACTTTGTTTATGCATAGAACTGGCAGTAACCATTTGATTCCTTTTGTCACGGCGCTTAGCTGGTATGACATACTTCTCCATTAACAAAACATCAGTGTCCGTAGACAATGTCGCATCATCCTCCCTCCCTTGAAGAGAAACCGTCCTCGGTTTTGATCGGTGATGATGTCATGTACCTAGGGTAGGGTCACGGATCTATCCAGGATACCATGCCCGAAGACATCCTTAGACGAAGCTACCTTCCAGTCGACCAAGAGAGGTTCCACTCGACCGGCTAAAAGACACTCGACCATGAAGACTCACTCGACCATCAGAAGTTCAGGAACTACTCTGCATCCAAACGGTCTGTAATTAAGTAGTCTCAATGGTCATGATGACACTTTATGTAGGGCGTTACCAGTAACGCCAGTTCTTAATGTACTTTAACCCTCTGCTAACGTGGGCTGGCTGGGGTCTTGGCGTCCTCTATATAAGCCACCCCCCTCCACTGGTAGAAGGGTTCGCACCCCTGTAACTCATATACATAGATATCAGTCGACCGCCTCCGGGCTCCGAGTCGTAGGGCTGTTACTTCTTTCGAGAAGGGCCTGAACTCGCTAAACACCCGTGTGTACAACTACTCCATAGCTAGGACCTTGCCTTTCCATACTTACCCCCATTCTACTGTCAGACTTAGAACCACGATAGTTGGCGCCCACCGTGGGGCAGTTGTCTTAGCACTTTTTTGGAGAAGTTGCAATTTGTCCGATCGCCTTCATCATGGTTTCCGGCAGAGCACTGGTCGAGGGACACGAGATCCGTCTCGGTGCACTCACTTTCATCGCCGAGGACTCCGCTTGGCTCCAGGAGGCACCACTCGACATCGACGCGCTCCCCCTCCGCGAGACGACGCACTTTCGGGCGTGTGTCCGCGGAGTCTTGCTGCGGCAGCTGTCGACTCCATACCGATCGACTCCTGCGCCGTCCTCCCTTCCTGTCTCCCACCAGCGCAAGCGCTCTGGTCGGTCGAGGCTCCAGCGATGGGTGAGGCACGCAGTGGCTCGCCAATCGGCCACCACCCAAGTCGCGGCGATTAAGCCCGACGAATCTCTCTACGGCCTGTTCGACCCGTCGACTGGCTCCGTAGGGACTGCATCCGAGTGTGGTAGCAGTGACCCAGCGGCGGAGGTCCTGATGGTCAATGGGCCTTGTACTCCTCCCGGTTTCCCCCGCGGTGATGGGATGGACGACGAGGACGACCCCGCTCAAGCCCATGAAGAGTACCAACCCGAGCCGCTCACTTCCCAGCAGAGAGAAGAACTTCGCCGCCGGAACATGGATGCCCTGCATACTCCCATAGCAGGAGAAACACCCGAGGCTCGCGCCCTGGAAGAGGCGCGTTTAGCCAACCTGGCTGAACGCACTCGACTGGAGAACCTTCAGCGAGCACTCGATGAGCGTGCGCGTCAACGAGCGACTAACTCCAATCGGCGTCAGCTCTTTCCGCAACCAACTCAGGTATATCGAACCCCAATTCAGAATTTGGCAGCTGCAGCCCGCATAGCGGAGTCAATTCAGCCCTCTCAGTCAAAGGCTGGAAGAGGCTTGATGCAGATTAGAGATTTGCTCCGGGCAGCAGGAGATCAGAATTCAGCTGTGTCATAGTCACGTAATAGGATTCACAGTCGATCTGTCGCTGCGAATACTGTTTAGTCGGCTCACAGTCCAAGGTCGCCTCCGAGGCGCATGGGACGTGAAGGCCGGCGGGACCACTATGATGACCGATTTGATCGTGATGACAGGCGTCGAGGGCCCACTCCTCCTCCGAGAAGTGGGTCTAACGCCCATCGGCAGCAAGATGATAGACGCCAGCTCAGTGTTGGGCGGAGAGCTCCAGTCGACCCTAGAGAGCCAGGCTTTGACGCGAGATCCATCATCGTGCAAGGTTTGGTTGACCAAAACAGAGCTCATAGAGGTGGTCATGACAGAGATGTGCCCACAAGCAGCCGATTCCATGTTTCAGGTCTAGAATGTTTTAGCAGAGCGATCAGAGCCGCAGTGATACCCCCCAACTTCAGGTTGGCGACTGGGGTGAGTAAGTTCACCGGAGAGTCTAAGCCTGAAACTTGGCTCGAAGACTACCGAGTGGCTGTTCAGATTGGTGGCGGTAATGATGAGGTGGCCATGAAACATTTGCCACTTATGCTAGAGGGTTCAACCAGGGCATGGTTGAATCAGTTAGTTCCCAGCAGCATTTACACCTGGGAAGATCTTTCTCGAGTGTTCGTCAGGACGTTTGAGGGAACTTGCAAGCGACCTGCTGGGTTGACTGAGCTACAAGTTTGTGTACAAAAGTCGAGTGAAACACTGAGGGATTACATCCAGAGGTGGATCACTTTGCATCACACTGTAGAGAATGTGTCGGACCATCAAGCGGTTTGCGCCTTCAAAGATGGCGTCAAGAACAGAGAGTTGAGCCTGAAGTTTGGTCGAACTGGAGACATGACCCTGAGTCGGATGATGGAAATAGCCACCAAGTATGCCAACGGCGAAGAAGAGGACCGACTCCGGAGCGGCAAGTACAAGCCGAGTCAGTCGGATAAAGGAAACTCCAGTCGGAAGCAAAAGCGGAAGGCCGAGCCAGCAGCTCCTGGAGAGGCTCTAGCCGTGACACAGGGCAAATTTAAAGGGAAGCCCAAAGGATCTTGGAACCCCAAGAAGGTAAAAGATAAGGAAGGTAATGATGTGATGGACCTGCCGTGTCATATCCACACGAAGAAAGACGAAGAGGGTAACTTCATCTACCCAAAGCATACCACTCGCCAGTGCCGGCTCTTAATCCAGCAGTTCCAAGGGAAACAGCCGAAGGACAAAGAGAAGGAGTCGGACAAGGCTGAGGACAAGCAGGACAGTGATGGAGAGTACCCTCATGTCAACTCCACTCTGATGATTTTTGCTGATGTAGAGAGCAAAAGTCGACTGAAAGTGATCAACCGTGAAGTCAATATGGTCGCACCGGCGACACCAAACTATCTGAGATGGTCGCAAACTCCCATTACTTTCGACCAGTCGGACCATCCTACTCATATTGCCACCCCTGGGAGGCAAGCACTGGTGGTCGACCCGGTCGTCGAAGGCACTCGACTGACGAAGGTATTGATGGATGGCGGCAGCGGGTTGAACATACTGTATGCAGAGACGCTCAAGGGAATGGGCATTCCGATGTCCAGGCTCAGTTCCAGCAACATGAGTTTTCACGGAGTCATCCCAGGAAAGAAGGCTGAGTCACTCGGCCAAATAGCTCTGGATGTGGTGTTCGGCGACTCGAAGCATTTCCGCAAAGAGAAGCTGACATTTGAAATCGTGGATTTCCAGAGCGCCTACCACGCTATCTTGGGAAGACCAGCCTACGCCCGCTTCATGGCTCGACCATGTTACGTGTACCTCAAGTTAAAGATGCCTGGCCCCAAAGGCGTGATCACCGTCACTGGTAACCGGAAGAAAGCAGAAGAGTGTTTCCAGAAAGGCTCAAAGATTGCTGATGACCAGATAACAGTGATAGAGCTAGAGGGATACAAGAAGAACGCAGATCCGAGTGATTTACTGCAGGCCAAGAAGCCTGCCACAGAGTCAACATTTCAGTCATCTGGGGAGACGAAGCCAGTTCACATCCACCCGACTGACCCCAATGCAGCTCCGACCCATATTTCCACTATATTTGACTCTAAATAGGAAGAAGCGCTCATCCAGTTCCTCCGTGAGAACTGGGACATCTTCGCATGGAAGCCAGCTGACAAGCCAGGTGTTCCCAGGGGACTGGCTGAGCATCGCCTTAGAGTCGATTCAAAAGCAAAACCTGTTAAAGAACATCTTCGACGGTCCGCCGTTCAGAAGAAAAAAGCCATTGGCGAAGAGGTGGCTCGACTCCTTGCAGCAGAGTTCATCCGAGAGATATACCACTCCGAGTGGCTCGCCAATGTTGTTATGGTTCCCAAAAAGGACAATTCCCTTCATATGTGCATTGATTTCAAACATATCAATCGGGCCTGCCCGAAAGATCATTTTCCTCTCCCTCGCATCGACCAAATTGTCGACTCGACCGCAGGGTGCGAGAGATTGTCTTTTCTAGACGCTTATTCCGGGTATCATCAGATCCGTCTGTATGGGCCCGACGAAATCAAAACAGCTTTCATCACCCCATTCGGGTGCTTCTGCTATATCACCATGCCATTCGGCCTCAAGAATGCCGGAGCCACGTTCATGAGAATGATTCAAAAGTGTTTACTCACTCAAATCAGTCGGAATGTGGAAGCATACATGGATGATATCGTGGTCAAGTCGCGAAAGGGTTCCGACCTGTTGACTGACTTAGCTGAAACATTTGCCAATCTCAGGAGGTATGATATCAAGCTCAATCCTTCAAAGTGCACATTCGGAGTACCTGGCGGGAAGTTACTCGGTTTTCTCGTTTCCGAACGAGGAATCGATGCTAACCCAGAAAAAGTTGGCACCATACTCCGAATGAAACGCCCTGTGCGTGTGCACGATGTCCAGAAGCTTACTGGATGCTTGGCCGCGTTAAGTCGATTCATCTCTCGCCTCGGTGAAAAGGCGTTGCCCCTTTACCGACTGATGAAGAAGGCAGACAAGTTCGAGTGGACTCCAGAAGCTGATGCAGCGTTTGCCGAGTTAAAAACTCTGCTCTCCACCCAGCCGGTGCTTGCTGCTCCAATCAGCAAAGAGCCTCTGTTGCTTTATATTGCAGCCACAGGACAAGTCGTCAGTACAGTACTTACGGTCGAGCGGGAAGAAGAAGGGAAAGCCTTCAAAGTTCAGCGCCCAGTATATTATCTCTCTGAAGTTTTAACCCCATCGAAGCAAAGATATCCTCATTATCAGAATCTCGTGTATGGGATCTACATGACCATGAAGAAGGTTGCTCATTATTTCTCTGATCATGACATTACTGTCATCAGCGACGCACCATTGTCAGAAATTCTGCACAACAGAGATGCAACTGGTCGAGTGGCTAAATGGGCGATTGAACTCCTTCCCCTTGATATCAAATTTGAGGCAAAGAAAGCCATTAAGTCCCAGGCTATAGCAGATTTCCTAGCCGAGTGGCTTGAGCAACAACAGCCGACTCAAGTCCACTCGGAGCATTGGACCATGTTCTTTGATGGCTCTAAGATGTTAAATGGTTATGGTGCTGGGGTTGTGTTGATTTCCCCCCGATGAGACAAGCTCAGATATGTGCTCCAGATCCACTTTGATTCCTCCAACAATGAAGCAGAATATGAAGCACTCTTGTATGGATTACGCATGGCCATTTCACTCGGCGTCCGTCGCCTTATGGTCTACGGCGATTCAGATTTGGTGGTCAATCAAGTAATGAAGGAGTGGGACGTTAGAAGCCCAGCCATGACTGGATACTGCAATGCAGTGAGGAAGCTCGAAAAGAAGTTCGAAGGGTTAGAGCTCCACCACATACCCCGACTGAAAAATCAAGCAGCTGACGACCTGGCGAAGATAGGATCCAAGAGAGAAGCCATCCCTAGTGGTGTGTTTTTGGAACATATCCACACTCCGTCAGTCGTAGAAGATCCTTTTACCGATGAAGCCCCGTAGCCTAAGAGTGTCACGGACCCGACTGAGGTCGAAGTCCCAGCAGTGGTCGACCTGATCATGGAAGTTCTAGTGATCACTCCAGATTGGACAGTACCATATATCACGTATATCTTGAGGGAAGAGCTCCCGGAGGACGAAGAAGAGGCTCGACAGATCGTCCGCCGATCTAAAGCCTTTACTGTGATAAAGGGACAGTTGTACAGAGAAAGCGCGACTGGAGTTGGTCAGAAATGCATAACGCCAGAAGAAGGGCGAATAATCCTTGATGACATCCACTCGGGGACCTGTGGCCATCATGCGTCCTCTCGGACCATCATGGCCAAAGCATACCGAGCCGGGTTTTATTGGCCAAGAGCGAATGAAATGGCGAAGGAGATAGTCGACAAGTGCGAGGGATGTCAATTTTATTCCAATATGTCACACAAGCCCGCGTCAGCTTTGAAGACTATACCACTCGTCTGGCCCTTTGCAGTGTGGGGTTTGGATATGGTCGGTCCTTTGAGAACAGGCAGAAGCGGTTTTACCCATGTGCTGGTAGCAGTCGACAAGTTCACTAAGTGGATCGAAGCTAAACCCATCAAGAACCTCGATGCCGGTACTGCTGTCAGCTTCATCAGAGAATTGATATTCAGATATGGGGTCCCGCACAGCATCATCACTGACAACGGGTCAAACTTCAACTCCGAAGAGTTCAGAGCCTTCTGCACATCCCAGGGCACACGAGTCGACTACGCTTCAGTCGCTCACCCACAGTCGAATGGACAAGCTGAACGAGCCAATGGTTTGATCCTCAAAGGGTTGAAACCCCGTTTAATGCGTGATCTTAAGCATGCGGCTGGTGCATGGGTCGACGAACTTCCTTCAGTGCTTTGGGGCTTAAGGACCACGCCCAACAGGTCGACTGGGAGAACTCCATTCTTCTTGGTCTACGGGGCTGAAGCAGTCTTACCGAGCGACCTTCTCCATAATGCTCCTTGAGTCGAGCTCTACACTGAAGCAGAAGCAGAACAAGCGTGGCAGGATGCAGTCGACCTGTTAGAGGAAGAGAGGGAGATGGCTCTGATCAAATCGACAATTTACCAACAGGACTTGCGTCGCTTCCACGCCAAAAACGTGAAGAGTCGAGCCTTCCAGGAAGGAGATTTAGTTCTCCGAGTGGATCAGCAGAAACCACACAAGCTTGCTCCTTCTTGGGAAGGTCCCTTCATCGTCACCAAGGTTCTCCACAATGGAGCATACCGTCTTTACAATGTCGAGCATCAGATCGACGAGCCCCGAGCTTGGAACGCGGAACTTCTCCGTCCCTTTTACACCTAAGTATTCACTCAAACGAGTTGTAATAAAAGTACTTCTATAGTTTGTCAATCAAAGGCAAGAGATTTATAATCTTCCCTGTAATCGTTATTTCTTTTTTCTACTCAAAAACAATCCCCTAGTGGGTGGCTTTACTGTGAATCCGATTCGCCCGTCTGTAAAAAAAAATTACTAACCGAGTGGTGAGCCAGTCTCCCACACTAAGGCTTAGCTGCGAAATCCGTTTCGCCTAAGATAAATGAAATCCTACCGAGTGGTAAGCCAGCCTTCCACTCGGAGGCTTAGTTGCAGTCCAAGTACTCGCCTAAGATAAATAAAATCCTATCGAATGGTAAGCCAGCCTTCCACTCGGAGGCTTAGCTGCGGTCCAAGTACTCGCCTAAGATCAACGAAATCCTACCGAGTGGAGAGCAGACCTCCCACCCCGGGGCTTAGCTGCAGTCCAAGTACTCGCCTAAGATCAACGAAATCCTACCGAGTGGAGAGCAGACCTCCCACTCGGGGGCTTAGCTGCAGTCCAAGTACTCGCCTAAGATAAATAAAATCCTACCGAGTGGTAAGCCAGCCTTCCACTCGGAGGCTTAGCTGCAGTCCAAGTACTCGCCTAAGATAAATAAAATCCTACCGAGTGTAGCAGCCTCCACTCGGAGGCTTAGCTGCAGTCCAAGTACTCGCCTAAGTAATAAATCCTACGAGTGGTAGCCAGCCTTCCACTCGGAGGCTTAGCTGCAGTCCAAGTACTCGCCTAAGATCAACGAAATCCTACCGAGTGGAGAGCAGACCTCCCACTCGGTGGCTTAGCTGCGGTCCAAGTACTCGCCTAAGATAAATAAAATCCTACCGAGTGGTAAGCCAGCCTTCCACTCGGAGGCTTAGCTGCAGTCCAAGTACTCTCCTAAGATCAACGAAATCCTACCGAGTGGAGAGCAGACCTCCCACTCGGGGGGCTTATTGGGGTCCAAGTACTCGCCTGAGATAATAAAATCCTACCGAGTGGAGAGCAGACCTCCCACTCGGGGCTTAGCTGCGGTCCAAGTACTCGCCTAAGATAAATAAAATCCTACTTAATGGTAAGCCAGCCTTCCACTTGGAGGCTTAGCTGCGATCCAAGTACTCGCCTAAGATCAACGAAATCCTACCGAGTGGAGAGCAGACCTCCCACCCGGGGGCTTAGCTGCAGTCCAAGTACTCGCCTAAGATAAATAAAATCCTACCGAATGGTAAGCCAGCCTTCCACTCGGAGGCTTAGTTGCGGTCCAAGTACTCGCCTAAGATCAACGAAATCCTACCGAGTGGAGAGCAGACCTCCCACTCGGGGGCTTAGCTGCAGCCCAGTGCTCGCCTAAGTATCTGAAAACCTACCGAGTGGAGAGCAGACCTCCCACTCGGGGGCTTAGCTGCAGATCAGTGCTCGCCTAAGTATCAAAAACCTACCGAGTGGAGAGCAGACCTCCCACTCGGAGGCTTAGTTGCAGCCCAGAGCTCGCCTAAGTATTTGAAATCCTACCAAGTGGAGAGCAGACCTCCACTCGGAGGCTTAGCTGTAGCCCAGTGCTCGCCTAAGTGGGTTGTGGAACAAGTCGATTGCAATAAGCGCTTCGCTTTAACCTGCAAAAGACACCTCAAACCAAATGCAAACATATTCAGCAACGAGTCCATGTTCTGATAACGCCTAACGGAACCGAAAGTGCTCAGGCGCCAGGCCTGCTAAGGTTTGTCAGTTACAAAATTCACTCGGCATACCGAGGCAAATTTAAAGTATCAAGCTCAGAAGTTTTTTACCCCTCCTGTGGAGGGCTGGAAGGTGCCACAAACTCGTCCAGATCAATTCCATCTGCAATCCGAGTGGCAGCGGCAATGAAGGTCTCCATGAAAGATCTGAAGTCGTGCTTCTTGGTGTTAGCCACCCTAAGGGCCACCAGTTTGTCCTCTCGTGCCTCCTTGCAGTGAACGCGGACCAGAGACAGAGCAACATCCGCACCGCACCTGGCCGAAGACTTCTTCCACTCCTGCACTCGACTTGGGACCTCGTTCAGTCGAGTCATCAAAGACTCGAGGTCGTTCTGGAGCATCTCTCTTGGCCAGAGTGTTGTGTCGATGCGAGAAGTTGCGACCTTCAGCCTCGCAAGGTAATCGATGACAGCAGCAACACGAGATTCAAGCCGGAGCACGTTCATGGCGACTTCATCTTTCATAGGAGAGTTGATGGGGTCCAGGTTTACTTCCAGTCGACCAGTCTCCTCTTCAAAGTTCTGACAGAATTCTGCAAGCACAACCATCAAGTCAAGACAAACAGTCGGAGGTTACAATTAAATATTTGGTTGATACAAAGGGTTACCTTCAAGCATGAGGAACAGCTTCTTGGCGAGTCCACCCAGATAAGCCTCTAGATCATTCTTCTTTCTCTTCAATTCGCTGGCCTTGTCATTCAGGGTGGTCTTGTCGCTTTTCAGTCGACTGACCTCCTGGTTGGCAGCGTCCAGAGCAGCTTTCAGATTGGTGTTTTCTTCTTCAAGCTTGGTCACTGAAGCCAGCTTCTCATCAGCAAGCCTGGTCTTCTCTAAAGCAGTTTTTTGCATCTCAGCCAAGTCAAGCTCTTGTTTCTTCAGGGCATCCCTCACTTTGTCTGCAAAGTTACAGTGAAGATTAAATTGGGAAGCAAGTGAGAGGCAAAGGCAATCGTCAAAGGCCTCACCAAGCATACCTTTAGCTTCCTCCTTCGCCTTCGTCAAGTTCTCTTGGGCCAGTTTTAGATCGAGCTCAAGCTGAATGTGTTTGTTCTCCAGCTCAGTATAACGAGCCGCAAGGTCACATGATTTCTACGAAGAACCAATCGACAAATGTCAAAGACGATTCACTTCCGAGTGAGTAAGGAAAAATCATAACGTTTCTAAGACTACGGCCGAATGCAAACATTCGACCATAGTCTCGGGGACTACACCCAGTGGGTGCACTCAGCGTGCCCCCACTAGTTTCATCGGTTAGAGTCGACCAGTCGACCAACAAAAAAAAACGGGAGATGTTCTTCAGACTGTAGTTAACTGCCAGCAGTCGACCACAGTCTTGGGGACTACACCCAGTGGGTGCACTCAGCGTGCCCCCACCGGTTTATGAATCTATTCGACCTAGTCGAGTAAGGAAAAAACTTAAGACACAAAGACTATAGTCGACTGCCAGCAGTCGACCATAGCCTTGGGGACTACACCCAGTGGGTGCACTCAGCGTGCCCCCACTCATCCGGAATTTCAATCGACACACCCAGTGGGTGTAGGACAAACTCTAAGGATTGCAGAAAGAAGAGTTTGCAGATATCATATCCTAACAGAACAGGCAGTGACCGACTGACCTGAACATTACTTTGAAGAGCCGAACTGGCGTCATAGGCTGCCTGGCTAGCTTCTCGTATTGCCTTCACTTGCTCCATCATGACCCCCGCTTGGCGTATTGCTTCTCTAGCAGCGCTAGCTTGGTCTTCTGGAACGGGGTAGGTGGAGAAAAGCGAAGGTTGAGCTGCACTCGACGACGAAGGGCGAGCACTTGTCAACGGCACCGCGAAAGTTACGGTGGGTCGAGCGACATTGTCTCCCTCCGCGACCAACGTCTCGGGTGCCGGCACATCCTGAGTCGCCTTGCCAGCAGACATTTTCTTGCTCCTCCTCGGCCGTGGTGGTTCTTCGTCTTCGTCGTCAGGAAGGTCAATAACAATGTTAGATGAAACTGCAGAAAGAATTAAAACTAGGGACAATGAGTCAGTCGACTGAAAATGACATCACAAGACTCATACCAGGCTTCGAGGTTGCGGCATCCTCCATCTCGTAGTCTTCGGCCCTCGCTGAAGTGTCAGAGGTAGCAACGCTGCAGTTCCAAAAGTCAATCGATTGACCCATGAGTCGACCAAGAACAGATTCATGAAACGAGGAAAACTCAAAACTACCATTACCCTGAAATTGTGGGGATCACCATCTTCATCTTCGGCAGGACCTTCGCAGGTTTCGACGGTGCCACTCGAGATTGCTTCGGAGCCTTCTCAGTCGGCACCAAAGAAGCCGTCCAAGGGCGCTTGGTCGACTGGGTAGCGGTCGCCACCCCCTTACCTCGCTCAGTCGCGAGGTCATGGACAAGCTTCGAGCGTCTCTCCGAGCGAGGAGGCACAACTTCCTCCTCCTCCTCCTCCTCATCTTCCTCCTCACCAGAATCGTCACCCTCATCGTCATCGCCAGCATTCAAATCCCACTCCTCCGGGCTTTCGCCCCAGCTTCCTTCCTCCTCCTCAGTCGGCGTCTGCGCCCCATTGGGCATCGAGTATAACTCAGTGGTGGCCTGTCAGATAACAAAGCAAAAGAAAGATCAATCGACCAATTCGCGGCAAAACAGAATGGATAAAGCAGGATCACAATCAGAGATAAGTGGTCGTACCGTGTCCGGCGTATAAGTACAGTCGAGTGGCGGGATCCTCCTAGCCCCTCGAGGGTTGTCCTTGTTCCCTGTGATGGCGGCCACCCACCTCTTCAGCTTGGCGTCGTCGACTGCTTCTGGATGGACCCGAGTGGTGTCTTCGGTACCACAGTACAACCACATCGGGTGGCCTCGGAACTGAAGCGGTTGGATGCGCCGCCTAAGGAAGACTTCCAGAAGATCCATGCCCGTCACTCCATCCCGAACGAGTTGGACCACACGCTCCATCAACATTTTTACCTCGGCTTTCTCCTCAGGGAGCACCTTCAGAGAAGACGGTTTGCCCACTCGGTCCATGGAGAACGGAGGGAGACCGGTCGACTGCCCCGGCGTCGACTCGTTTTGGCAGTAGAACCAAGTTGACTGCCACCCTCTGACCGACTCGGGAAGGGTCATGGTCGGGAAAGTGCTCTCGTTCCTCAACTGAATCCCAAGACCCCCACACATCTGAATGACCTTGGTCCTCTCATCGTCCGGACTCGCCTTTTTCACCGTCTGCGAGCGACAGGTGAATATGTACTTGAAGAGACCCCAGTGCGGTCGACAACTCAGGAAGTTCTCGCACATGGACACAAAGGCAGCAAGATAGGCGATGGAGTTGGGATTGAAATGATGGAGTTGCGCCCCAAAGAAATTCAGAAACCCTCGGAAGAAAACACTCGGCGGCAGAGAGAAACCACGATCTATGTGAGTGGCTAAGAGAACGCACTCACCCTCCTGCGGCTGCGGTTGACACTCGGACCCCGGGAGCCTCGCTGACCCGTGGGGGATCAGTCCCTCATTGGCCAGGTCGTTGAGGTCCTTCTCAGTGATGGTCGAGCTGATCCAATCCCCTTGGACCCAACCCTTCGGCAGGTGGGACCTCGACGAAGATCCGCCCCGACTAGACGGTCTCCCCTTCGCTTGCCCCGTCGCCGTCGCCTTCTTCGCGCGCTCTAGAGCCGCCGTCTTCTCCTTCACCATTATCGCCGGTGAAGCGCTCGAGAGGTGGATAAGGCAGAGGTAGGAGCGGGCGCCGTGGGCGGAGGCAGAGAGGGAAGAGAGGAGAATGGGGAGGCACTGTTCAAAAACTCTTCCCCGACGCTTTATATAAGGGCGCTTCCGAGTGGCTGACGAGTGGGTCCGAGCAGATCTGTCACATCCCGAAACAGTCGCACACGTACGATACGTGGCGAAAAAGGCGGCGCGGAAATCGAGGCGTCCATGCCTTATCCCGCCCGATTTCCGCGGATCGCCCCGCTTCGCGCGCTTCCCAAATTTCAGATCCCGCAAAATCCGCTAACAGCAGATCAATCTGTCAGACGATATCCTTCCCGCGATCCGTCGCTCGGAAGTTCACCAGAGTTCAAAAGTTCACTCGACAAAAGATAAGAATGGATCAAGGCGACTGAAGTAAAAGTTGACGCCAACGTCGAAAAGAAGATCGCAGATCCAAGATACGACACAATCAAAACGCAGAAAATGAGTCGGAGAAAATCATCAACTCCTTCCTCACTCGAACCTCGATCCATTCGGGGGCTAATGATGATGTCATGTACCTAGGGTAGGGTCACGGATCTATCCAGGATACCATGCCCGAAGACAATCTTAGACGAAGCTACCTTCCAGTCGACCAAGAGAGGTTCCACTCGACCGGCTAGAAGACACTCGAACATGAAGACTCACTCGACCATCAGAAGTTCAGGATCTACTCTGCATCCAAACGGTCTGTAATTAAGTAGTCTTAATGGTCATGATGGCACTTTATGTAGGGCGTTACCAGTAACGCCAGTTCTTAATGTACTTTAACCCTCTGCTAACGTGGGCTGGCTGGGGTCTTGGCGTCCTCTATATAAGCCACCCCCTCCACTGGTAGAAGGGTTCGCACCCCTGTAACTCATATACACAGAGATCAGTCGACCGCCTCCGGGCTCCAAGACGTAGGGCTGTTACTTCTTCCGAGAAGGGCCTGAACTCGCTAAACACCCGTGTGTACAACTACTCCATAGCTAGGACCTTGCCTTTCCATACTTACCCCCCATTCTACTGTCAGACTTAGAACCACGACAACCGGTGTCTTGTAGATTTTTTTAAACACTTCGATGGTACACTCTATATCTTTTGCATCTTTGGGAACAATAGCATAGAACTCACCCTTATGCATAAAAGTGTACCTATTTGTTCGCCCATGATGAAGAGCATTAACATCGTGCTGCCACGGACGCCCCAAAATAAAATGACAAACATGCAGTGGCATAACGTCGCATTCCACTTTATCCACATAGCCATCAACAGAAAAAGGAACCTTCACCCTGTGAGTTACCTTCACTTTGCCCACATCATTGGTCCACTTCATATAGTATGGTTTCGGATGCTCCCAAGTTGGCAAAGAAAGGGACTCCACCACATCCTTGCTAATCATGTTGCTAGCACTACCGCCATCAATTATTAGTTTACACACTTCTCCCTTGATGGTACATGCAGTTTGAAAAATACTCCGTCGCTGACCTGGTTCAAAAATGACCTTGTCATCTCGCTGGACCTTATGTGCTAGCAAACTCTCCATATCAGTATCATCTTGAGGATAACATAGTATGGTATCACCATGACCTCTTTTGATTCCATCCTCTTACTTAGGTGTCTCATTTTCAGATTCTGAAATATATTCAGCATCAACAAGTAGAACCCTTCGTTGATTGGAACATTCATGCTTCATGTGTCCATGTCCTCCACACTTGTGGCAAATAATATTACGGTGATGTGATGACGTCGCACTAGATGAAACCTGAGAAACCTCCTTTGGCGCAGTCACCACTTTGCTCTGTTCAATACTTCCAGACTTATAAGAAGGAGTCGGTTTAGCACTAAACCCACCACCAATAGGAGAAGAACCACGTCGCCCACTATTGTAAGTTGGAAGAGTAAGCTTGCTTCTCCAATACCCAACATTCAGCACGCTCCGCTTGATGAAGCAACTCATGAATATCATTATATCGCATTAAATCAACACGGTCACGAATCTTTTCTTCTAACCCCTCAAAGAAACGTACCATAGTCGCCTCCGCAGACTCACGCACAGCTATACGGATCATCAAAACTTGCACCTCCTTATAGTACTCATCATTTAATTTTGTACCTTGTACTAGACGACGCAGTCTACTATGAAGCTGGCGAGTGTAGTAAGCAGGCACAAAACGTTCCCTCATGATTCACTTCATGTCAGCCCATGTTGCTGGTCGCTCGTGAGTACGGTTTTTATTATCCCACCATACAAGAGCATACTCTGTAAATTCCATTGATGCAACACAAACCTTCTTCTCCTCGGAGTAGTTGTGACCATCAAAAATCTGATTTATGCGCATCTCCCACTCCAAATATTTCTCCGGGTCGGCACAACGTCCCGAGAATTCTGGTATGGTTATCTTGATTCGACCCAAGCCATCATCCTCATGGGCACCATTGCCGCCATAGTCACGGCCCCGCCCAGCATGGCGGTGAGCCCCAGCATCATGCCGTGGTCGGTGAGGTAAGCCTCCACGGGCATCGGAATCCTCAGAAAAATCACCACCATCATCGTTGTCACAGTCACGACGTCATCGTGGTGAGCGGGACTGTCGAGGTGCCACATCTCTCGCCTGAAGGCGCGGAACTGCTGCAGTGAGCCGATTAAGACTCTCGGTCACCATCTGTAGACTATCAGTGCGCTGTCGGTCGCTGGCAGTCAGACGCTCGTTCAACCTGTCCTCGACACCTACAATATTTGCAGACAATTCCTCAACCCTTGTCCCAAGCTTTTTGTTGGCTCCCTTGATAGACATCAGATGAATACGCAAATCATCACTTATCTCTAGATCCTCCGGAAGTTCATCGCCTTCCTCATGATCAGATTTCTCATGCTGCGAGTTCACCATCTTTCAAACAATTGAATCAAATAGCAGGAAAAAATTGTACCGTGATCAACCTTGCTCTGAATACCACTTGATGCGTCCGTCGACAGAAAAACGATGGCGCGAATAATTTTCCCAATCTTTCATGGTACGGTGTCACCTGAATCAGTTTGGCACTCGCGATCTTGTAGATGCAATCACCACCAAAATAACACGCACACCCAAGAGAGGAAGTACGTGGACGATCTTCAGCAGATCAACAGAAATTGAAACTCTAGAATCAATCTCAAACCAAAATCACAAAGCCTCAAAAGCTATCAACAAATATTCCGCGGCTGCCTGAAGATACCCCGACTTGCTAATCTATCCATCGATGCAAAATAGCCAAAAAAAACTACCTGTACACGGCCGGCCGGCCCGCCCTTTATATAGGCGATAAAAACTGTACCGACTTAAACAAGGAAAAAGGTATACGGACTCTCTCTCTCCTATCCTAACAAATCAAATCTCAACTAATTTAAGTATCCGACCACGTTGAACACAAAAGTCCAAAACGGATTAGTAATTTGACAACCACGTGCATGCTCCCTTGTGAATCCTTATACTGTTGCTTCAAAAATAGTTGGACTCAATATTTCTGATCGTGCCTTGATTGCATGGTGTACGAAAGGTAGGCTTCACTTCTTTCTCCAGAATAATCTGAAATTTCATCCTGCCAATCTGTAGTACCTGTACCTTCGAAGCTAAACACGGCCTGGTCGTACTTTGTTTATGCATAGAACTGGCAGTAACCATTTGATTCCTTTTGTCACGGCGCTTAGCTGGTATGACATACTTCTCCATTAACAAAACATCAGTGTCCGTAGACAATGTCGCATCAGGACCATCTTCGACTGTAATGGTTTGGAAAGGATACGAGATAAATGAGAATACATTTTACATGATCGACCAAGATCAAAAGAGCACCAACCAAAATAGCGGTGTCCGCTTTGATGCAGCCACCGAGAGGGGAAAGGACACATATTATGCTTACATAATGGACATATGGGAACTTGACTACGGAGTAGATTTTAAGGTCCCTTTGTCAATCTGTCAAGAGGCGGGGTACAGGTAGACCCACAGTACGGAATGACAACAGTGGATCTTAACAATCTTGGGTATACTGATGAGCTGTTCGTCCTAGCCAATGATATGGCACAGATTATCTATGTGAAGGACATGTCAACCAAACCGAGAAAAAGAAAAAATAAGGAAGCGAATACATCATACGATGAGCCAAAGCGCCACATAGTTCTTTCAGGAAAAAGGGACATCGTGGGAGTGGAGGGAAAGAGAGACATGTCCGAAGATTATGAAAAGTTTCATGAAATTCCTCCCATCAAAGTCAAGGCTGACCCAAACATCCTGATAAATGATGAAGAAAACGTGAGGACTTTGACCACAACTATTATGATGATACCATACCAACTTTCAACATTTTCGTAATTCATTTGAAATGCCTATTGTAATAGACAAGTTTCCGTATGAAACGACCCTGATACTTCGAAGGAGATTGTCTGTTTTATACACGAAGTGCATCCAGTTTTTGCCGTAACCCTCTGTATTTTCTTGCACATGCTATGTGGGTGAAATGATGATAAACTTTAATAAAATAGATAAGTAGAAACAAAATAAAATAAAAAAATACTTTAATAACATAAATAAAATTTATGAAACTAAAATTATCAAAGTATTTTCTGCTCAAAACATTATAAATAACCTCTAGTATTATTGAAACTAAAATTATATAAAATTGATGCAACTAAAATTATCAAAGTATTTTATGTTCAAAATCATTAAAAGCAAAAAGAATTTTCATAAAGAACTTTTTTTGTGAGAAACTTTAATAGCAAAAAGAATTATCATAAAATAAAATTAATAAGTAATTATAAAAAAATAAAATAATTAAATAAGTATTTTGTTATAAGTAGAAACAAAACAAAATAAATAAAGCAAAAAAGAAAACTAAAAACTAGGAAAAAACAACAAATTTGCCACTAACTGGGCCACCACGTCCTGAATATGACTAGAAACCCATCAATGCGCCAGGATTCAGGCCCGCAGAAGGCCCAGAAGGCCCATCAGGCAAGCAGTAACAATTAGGCCCGTAAGCCTGGAATGGAGAGGAGCTCGATAGGGGTGCGGCAGGGGGGGCTTATAAACCACTGTGCGCCCCTCTCAACTAGCGAGGTGGGACTAAACTTTGGCCGCGACGCGGGCAGCACAGGGGCCTTTGGTCTCGGTTGGTGGCACAAACCGGGACTAAAGGGGATGAATTGGTACCGGTTTGTGGCACCAACCGGTACCAATGCCCCCCTTTAGTCCCGCTTAGTGCCACCAACCGGGACCAAAGGCATCTGCTTCCCACCCTTTGGACAGCTAAAAAGAGGCCTTTGGTCCCGGTTGGTGCCACCAACCAGGACTGAAGGTCGCATTAGTCCCGGTTTGTCTCACGAACCAGGACCATTGCGTCGTCTATATAACTGGCACTCATCAAAATTTCGTTCTGTTCGTTCTTCCCCGCCCCGCCGCCGCCAGGCTGCCCGTCTCCGCCTCGCCGTCGCCGTCGTCGCCCCGCACCGTCCCGACGCCATCCCGCACTGCCCCGACGCCGTCGCCGCCCCCCGCCCCGCGCCCCGTGCCCCCCACGACGCTGTCGCCCCTGCCCGTCGCCGCCCCTCACCGTCGACCGTCGCCGCGCCGCGCCGCCCGTCACGCACCGTCGCCATCGCCGTTCCCTGCCGTCGCCCTCGCCGCGCCCCTCACGCCATCGCCATCCCGTGAGGTTAAATTTTTGTTAGATTTTGTTGTAGTTCATAGATATTTTTTGTTAGATATGAAGTAATTTAGATGTGTAGTTCATAGATTTTTTGTTAGATTTTGTTAGATTTTTTTGTAGTTCATAGATTTTTTGTTAGATGTGTAGTAATTTAGATGTGTAGTTCATAGATTTTTTGTTAGATTTTTTTGTAGTTCAAACATTTTTTTGTTAGATGTGTAGTTCATAGATTTTTTTCATATTGTGTTAGATTTTTTTGTTAATAGATTTTTTTGGTGATTTTATTGTTGAATATGCATGTTTGTATGTTCATATATATGCAAAGATCGAATATGTCAATTTTTTATGATTTTTTTCTGTTCATAGAATTTTTATGATTTTTTCTGTTGTAATTTTGTTCATAGAATTTTAATGATTTTTTTGTTCATAGAATTTTCTTTGTCAATTTATGTATATGTTCATATTGCGTATGTATAGGAAGATTGTGTATGATCCAAGTCATTTATGAATATGATCATATTTAGAAGAGAGGAAAAAGGAAAATAAGAAGAGAAATTGTTTAATATAATTAGTTAGAAAAATAATAGAACTATAGTTAAACTAGTTTATTTTTAGTAAGTACTACTTTATTTTATTTATAGTAAGTGCTTAATATATAGTTAAACTAGCTAGTTGATTTAATAAACTACTTTATTTTACTATAGAAGTAGTTTATTTTTAGTAAGTACTAATTTATTTATTTATAGTACGTGCTTAGTAGTTGAACTAGTTGATTTAATTAATAAAACTACTTTATTTTACTATATATAGAAGTAGTTGCCGCATCGACGTCGACGATGCCTATCCCGCATCCTCGTCGTCGACTCGGCGGTTGAGGACTGCTTGATCAGGGGCATGTCCGGGACTGGGCTCCGCCGGGCTGATATTGGGAGGTGCTACCTTCCGGGGGGCGTAGGTTGGTGAGGAGCCAGCCCCGTTGTTGACCCGATCCTTGTTTGATGGCGGTCGCGTGGGCCAGTGACGGTGCCGAGGCTTCCGGACACCGCGGAGGTGGTACGTCACCGTGTCAGCGAGGAGGACGAGCACGTCCGTCGCTACATGGTTGCATTGGAGGGCAGGTTCGACAATACCTGGTAGGTTCTTCAGGGATCTCATTGGAGCTATGATCCTGTGATGGTTCCTTATCTTTGGGTGTCCGCCGCCCGCGACTATACCCGTCGGGCGCTACGGTTCTAGCTGTATTAGCGATGCTATATGTATGATAGTATTCGAGGAGTATTAGTGATAATATTCGATGATATACGGACACAAGAGATGATGTACTTTTGCTTATAATTGAATGCATGCTAATTTGAATACTACTTTATTTTACAATTTTGTCTTGCTTATTAATTGCTCATATTGGAAAAGTACTTCTACTTTGAATGCATGCTCTATGCAGAAATCTAGGAGCCCGGCCCCTCCATCATCCACCCTGTCGTGGGGGTAGCTTCTCCTTCATTCCCGTGTGCTAGACAATTTGGTGTAATTAATAATGCACTCGGGAATGAAAGAAGGAGCTACCATCACCGATAGTCAACCCGTGATTAATAATAATGATGTAATTTAGGTTTTTTAGTACATATATTTAATTTTACAAGTTTAATATTTGAATTATGAACATAGGCCGGAAATGTCGTACTCGAACGACGAAAACCGCCCGGGGGAGTCTGACTGGTGCCACGACGACCGAGGTATGTGCGACAGGTTCCTTGAGCTGGACGAAGATTGGCGCTTCAGCATTAAGCTCGAGGAGACCTTCAATGTTCATACGATACGCAATGACGACAATAGTTTTTTCGTAATTAAGCATGACTTCAACTATTTTAACGTGTCTTTTCATCTTTTCCAATTCGACCAGCTTATCCCATGCTATGCAAGACGCTATGTCTTGGAGAGGATGGGTTTTGAAGACCATGAAAGTATGGAAACAAAAAAAAAATTCACCTAAGGACCCATCATGGTGTGGATTTTGAAGTAAAGTTGTACAATGCTGAGAGTGTAACCCATTTTGGTTGCAAAAATTGGGAAGCACTTTGCAAGATGTATGGTTTTGATGAGGGTATGCTTGTCACCATGGATCTTGGTGATCCTACAATCGAGCAAGACAATATGGATATTTCGGTCCTTGTGGATACACTTCCAATTCTTCCCCCATGTGAGCTTCTCAAACATAGTTAATTATTAAGTAATATATATTGTTTATTTCAAAATAGTTGATAGCTTATTTCCATTGACAGCTTAATTTCATTCTTCAAAGAATGTGCGGAAGATGGTAGACAAAACCCACTACACCGATGGCTCTGAATTAACTTATAAGGAGAAAAGTCATCTGATCGCATTTTGTACTGATCTTGAGAATTACAATATCTACAATCAAACTCCTCAACATTATGGTCAATATGTGCCACTAGTGCACGTGTTGAACTACGGTAACTACCATGGAGATACCCTGGTAAGATTTTTTACTATTACGACATCCGTGCATCTTTTGGCATACTTCTAAAACTAGTACATCATTGCTAACTACGAAGTTATTACTATGTTTTTCAATAGATAATCCCGAATGATTGTGTGCCTCATCTGATGTATACGCACGGTCGCCTTGATGTTTTGAACATACAACCAGGTCGTCCTACGAATCTCAACTGTCCATACCAGATTTCTAAAAGAAGTGGAGACATGACAATCAAAGAATGGAAAAAAAATGTATGGACAACTGTAAGGAGCTTCTTGGAAGCAAAAGGAAGAGAAGCAAGAATTGGAGACAGGATGATCTCCATTCTTCGTAATGGAGAGTCAGGGTCTATATTGTTTTATGCTATTTTACCTTAAGGGTGTTTAGGTCCTACCTGATACTGATGGTCATGTGCTAAGAACAATTATGTTGGGTTCGGTTTGATGACTATGAGGATGATGATCGTATGACTTGTTCTTAATAACGACTAGAAGTTGTATGATGATGCATGATTAGTAGGACTTGTTATTATATATGATGATGTATGATGCGAGCATGAGTTATTATATATCAGTGGGTGAAATGAACATAGCAGTAGCGTTGGTAAACCAAGGACAAAGATATAAGAAAGGACACGTCTCTCTATTAGCTAGCTAATAACAACCTAACACTACTAGGGAAAAGCCTATACACAGAATCTTACCAGCAGCGCGCTTTAAAATCAGGCGCTGCTGCTATGTAGCAGTAGCGCACGCTTTCAAAACTCGCTGCTGAAACAAGTTTATCAGTAGCGCGCACACTCTAGGACGCGCTACTGCTAAAATTCCCACGAGGCCGCCGCGAGGCCAGTTATAGCAGCAACGTGTTAATACAAAGAGCGCTACTGCTACGAATCGTAGTAGCAGCGCATTTACGCAATAATCGCTACTACTAAGGTTACTACAAAAATTTAGTACCACCTCGCTCCGTGAAGAGAGTTTGTACCACCTTAAATATGTTACTTCTACAACTTTCACAAGCACTTGGTCTTCATTGAACTCTATGTGTAGGATCTGTGGCCGCAATAGGAATCCTCGCCTTTTCTTAAACCAACCGTCGAGGATTCCTATTGACAAATCAGATTGTACACAAAAAGCAATTGATGATCAATGTATTTTTTATGTCTATTTCTAACATAGCAGTAGCGCGTTATCGGCGAAAGGCGCTACTGATAGGTTGTTTAGCAGTAGCGCATGTTCCCATAGCGCGCTACCGCTAAGCCATTCCATCTCCCCCGACCCCCTCACCTATCCGATCCAGATCACACTCACACGCACACTTGATCTCCCCCTCAACCCCCGCGCCGCCAGTCCTCCCCTGTCCCCCCTCCTCCGATCTGCGCTGCCATCACCTCATCCTCCTCGCTGGACTCGGTACCAGCCTTGTCCTCCTCCGTCCTCCCTCTACTCGCCGTTGGCCGACCCCTCCTCGCTCTGCCTTCCTCCTCCATTCTCCCTCCACTCGCCGCCGGCCAGCCCCTCCTCGCTCCGCCTTCCTCCTCCATCCTACTCTCTTCTCCCTCCTCGAGTCGCCCCTCCTTCTCCCTCCTCCTTGCTACATTTTGATTTAGTAGGCTAGTTCATATGCAACATTCTGATTTAGTTGATATGATTCAGTTGATTTAGTAGGCTAGTCGATTTAGTTGATTTAGAACATTTTGATTTAGTTGATTTAGTAGGCTAGTTGATTTAGTTGATTTAGTAGTCTAGTTGATTTAGTTGATTTAGTAGGCTAGTTGATTTAGTTGAAGTAGTAGGCTAGTTGATTTAGTTGATTTAGAAAATTTTGATTTAGTTGATTTAGTATGCTAGTGGATTTAGTAGGCTAGTTCATATGCAACATTCTGATTTAGTTGATATGATTCAGTTGATTTAGTAGGCTAGTTGATTTAGTTGATTTAGAACATTTTGGTTTATTTGATTTAGTAGGCTAGTTGATTTAGTTGATTATAATTGTGAAAGTGCAACTATCCCTAGGTGGTTTTGGTAATTCATAACAACATATAGCTCATTGAGCTAATGCTATTCCAAGACATATATTTTAGGAAAGCTCAATGAATGGCATGGCATGGATGATGAAAGTGGATCCCTCAAAATATCAAGGACAAATGATTGGCTCAAGCTCAAAAGCTCAAGACTCTACATTTTATATTTCAGTGATCCAAGATCACATTGAGTCTATAGGAAAAGCCAATACTATCAAGGAGGGATGAGGTGTTGCTTAATGAGCCTCTTGCTTCATGTGCTTAGTGATATGCTCCAAAACCCTCAACTACTCTCTCACATACACATATGACCTAAACCTAAAGCCAAAATCGGTCACACCGATTCTTTATATCCGGCGCCACCGAGTTCAGATGTCATAGCCACTGCCACAAACCCTAGGCAAATCGGTCTCACCGATAGGGATCTCGGTCTCACCGAGATGGGATTGTAATCTCTCTGTTTCCCTTCGTAACGTTTCGGTCTAACCGAAGTGAGCGATCGGTCCCACCGAGATTGCAATGTAAACTCTCTGTTTCCCTTTTGTAACATTTCGGTCTCACCGAAAAGAGCAAATCGGTCCCACCGAGTTTACCTGACCAACTCTCTGGTTAGCTAATTACCAAAATCGGTCTCACCGAGTTTGTGTAATCGGTCTCACCGAGATTACGTTATGCCCTAACCCTAACCATATCGGTCCTACCGAGTTGCATTTCGGTCCCACCGAAAATCCTAACGGTCACTAGGTTTACTAAATCGGTCTGACCGAGTTTGTTGATTCGGTCCCACCGAGATTGGTAAATTGTGTGTAACGGTTAGATTTTGTGTGGAGGCTATATATACCCCTCCACCTCCTCTTCATTCGTGGAGAGAGCCATCAGAACAAACCTACACTTCCAACTTACCAGTTCTGAGAGAGAACCACCTACTCATGTGTTGAGGCCAAGATATTCCATTCCTACCATATGAATCTTGATCTCTAGCCTTCCCCAAGTTGCTTTCCACTCAAATCTTCTTTCCACCAGATCCAAATCCTATGAGAGAGAGTTGAGTGTTGGGGAGACTATCATTTGAAGCACAAGAGCAAGGAGTTCATCATCAACGCACCATTTGTTACTTCTTGGAGAGTGGTGTCTCCTAGATTGGCTAGGTGTCACTTGGGAGCCTCCGACAAAGATTGTGGAGTTGAACCAAGGAGTTTGTAAGGGCAAGGAGATCGCCTACTTCGTGAAGATCTACCGCTAGTGAGGCAAGTCCTTCGTGGGCGACGGCCATGGTGGGATAGACAAGGTTGCTTCTTCGTGGACCCTTCTTGGGTGGAGCCCTCCGTGGACTCGCGCAACCGTTACCCTTCGTGGGTTGAAGTCTCCATCAACGTGGATGTACGATAGCACCACCTATCGGAACCACGCCCAAAACATCCGTGTCTCCAACTGCGTTTGAATCCTCCAAACCCTTCCCTTTACTTTCTTGCAAGTTGCATGCTTTAATTTCCGCTGCCTATATACTCTTTGCATGCTTGCTTGATTTGTGTGATGATTGCTTGACTTGTCCAAAGATTGTTAAAATCTGCCAAACTCTAAAATTGGGAAAAGGTTAAGTTTTTAATTGGTCAAGTAGTCTAATCACCCCCCCTCTAGACATACTTCAAGGTCCTACAAGTGGTATCAGAGCCTTGGTCTCCATTTGCTTTGATTTCCATAGCTTTTGGTGGTCATAGCCTTGGTTTCACAACCTAGGAGAGTATGGCGTCTAGCGAGGGAAATTATCACCGTAGAGGTCCTTACTTTGATGGAACTAATTTTGCTAGTTGGAAGCATAAGATGAAAATGCATATTCTTGGACATAACCCCGCCGTTTGGGCTATTATTTGTATTGGCTTGCAAGGTGAATTCTTTGATGGGAGAGAGCCGAACCGTGAAGCTAATGCGGAAGAATTGAAGATGCTGCAATACAACGCTCAAGCTTGTGATATCATCTTCAACGGATTGTGCCCCGAAGAATTCAACAAAATCAGCCGTCTTGAGAATGCAAAGGAAATTTGGGACACTTTGATTGATATGCATGAAGGTACCGACTCCGTCAAGGAATCCAAGTTGGATGTGCTCCAAAGTCAGCTTGACAAGTTCAAAATGAAGGATGGTGAAGGTGTCGCTGAAATGTACTCTAGGCTTGCTCTTATCACAAATGAGATTGCCGGCTTAGGGAGTGAAGAGATGACCGACAGATTCATCATCAAGAAGATCCTAAGAGCATTGGATGGAAAATATGATACCGTGTGCACATTGATTCAAATGATGCCCAATTACAAGAATCTCAAGCCAACGGAAGTCATTGGTAGAATTGTTGCTCATGAGATGTCACTCAAGGATAAGGAGGAACTTCACAACAAGTCAAGTGGTGCTTACAAAGCCTCATGTGAAGCCCCCACATCATCAAGTGAGAAACAAACCTTCAATGAAGAATTGAGCTTAATGGTGAAGAATTTCAACAAATTCTACAAGAGTAGAAGCAAAGAAAGAAGCTCTAAGTCAAGGTCCTACAATGACAAGAGATCTTCCAGTCGAGAGCGCAACTGCTACAATTGTGGGAGACCCGGACACTATTCCAATGAGTGTACGGCACCCTACAAAAGAAGAGAAGATTCTCCAAAAAGAAGAAGTAGAAGAGAAGAATCACCGCCAAGAGAGAGAAGGAGTAGAGATGATCGTTATGAACGAAGACCCTCACGGAGAAGCAAAGATTCGGAAAGGAAGGACAAGTCATCAAAGAGCTACACAAAACGAAGACATCAAGCTCATGTTGGTGAATGGGTATCCGGTTCCGACTCTGAACATCACTCCGAGAGAAGCTATCACTCCGACTCCGAACATACTCAAGATGAAGGTGTTGCCGGTCTAGCACTCGTGACAACCAACTCCTACGACATATTTGACTCACCAAATGAAGGAATTGGAAGATGCTTCATGGCCAAAGGTCCAAAGGTAACACATCCCGAGTATGTTGATTTCAATAGTGATGAAGATGACTTGCTAGGTGATGATGATTTACTTATTGACAACTCTAGTGATGAATACTATGATGGAACGTCAATTAATCATGCTAAACAAGATAAAACGAATGACAATGATAAGGAGAAGATTGAGCTTCTAACTAAAGAACTAAACACTCTTAAGTTAGCTCATGAAACTATCTTCGAAAATCATCGAGAACTTTTAAGGGCTCATGAGAAGTTACGCTTTGAAAAGCTCAATCTTGAGCAAGAGCATGAGTTCTTAAAGGCAATCAATGATGATCTTCGCAAGAAAAGTTCTTCTTATATTGCCAAGCGTTTACTCTTATCTACTTACATGCCTCAAGTCAAGTCTAGTAACAAGAACAAGAAAGATTCTTTCTCTAGTAGTAACAATAACAATGCTAAATCAAATATTGTTGCTTCTAGTAGTTCTCTTGATTCCACTAATGATTCTCTTAGCCAAGTTACACTTGAGCAAGAAAATAGCTTATTGAAGGGAATTATAGAGAAAGGTGTATACAAGAGCCTTGCCGGGAGTAAGCAATTCGAGGAAATTGTACGCAAGCAAGGAAGGCACCGGAAGAATCAAGGTGTTGGTTTTGAACGAAAGTTCAATGCCAATGGAGTTGAGTGGGAAGAAGATCAATACCCCAAGACGAAGTTTGTTCCTCAACAAGAGAAGTATGATCCTACTTCTTTCAAGGGAACACAAGCTCAAGATGATCTTCCACCACAAGACCATAAAGGCAAGGACAAGCTTCAAGAGGAGATTGATGCATTTGAAGAAGCACCTAAGGCCTTGGTCAAGTGGGTTCCCAAGACTACGTCAAGTTCTACTTCATCAAGTACAACCACAACTCCAAGGATTCCCATCAAGATGATGTGGATCCCGAAGAAGAAGAACTAGAGAGTTCTTGAGGGTGACTCCGCCAACATTCTTCACTCATATCATTATGGCAAGAACAAGTGCAATCAACTTCCACATCTTGCACTAGTTCAAGGAGTCACAAACCCTCATGTTGGTAAGGCAAGGGACAAGGTAACCAAATGATTTCATGGACATCATTTTGTGTGTGCATCACTCTATGTCTATGGATATTCTTGTTTTGTTCCTTGTGGGACTAACCCATGTAGGTATGTTGAAAGTGCAACTCACTCCAAAAGATTGCTCCAAATGATCTACATCAACTCTGAGCATTCACATCTTCAACACCTACATGAAGTCATCATCGACAAAACCCAAGGTTAGTTCATCCCTCTAAGGGGGGATCTCACATCTAGGGGGAGCTTAACTCTAAAGAATTGAGTCAAAGCAACTCTAATGGTGTGAACACATCAATGCATTATGTAAAAGTGGTAACCCCACTTGAGCTTAAACGATGAGTATGACCTATGATCAAATGTTCTCATTTGACTCCTAAGTCAATATACTCATATATAGATGACCTAGTCATCGCCAATTGTTTGATAGATGCTAGTTTTGGTTGTGCATGCTTTGCCACATATTTCATTTGTCACTTTATTGTGTGAGCATGCTGGTTGCATATTTTACTCATTCGAGGACATCCACTTGTTGTTTTGATTGATTGGTTTCCTTTTCTTTGGCCAAGTGGATGGACAAGAATGCCTAAGAACCTTCTCTAGCTATCTATGCTTTTCTCGTCTCAAACTCTATTCATGCTACATCACAAAATTTGATCAAGTCAGATTCGAACCACTCTGTGTGAGGAGCACTTGGAGTCCCCGATTCGTCATAGACTTAAACTTCCAAAACTTCTTTGTGATTCTCGGTCTGACCGATTCCTCCATTTCGGTCCCACCGAGATCACTAAGTCGATCTAGGTTTTCAATCTCGGTGCAACCGATATGAACTTTTCGGTCACACCGAGTTGCTGTAACTGTTAACAGTTATGCATCTCGGTGCCACCGAGTTGTTCAACTCGGTCACACCGACAGTGTCGGGCTATATATAGTCACGGGCAAAAATTTGGAAATTCCTCCAAACCCCTTCGCCCGCGCGTAGCTCGCTCTGCCTACTAGGTCTACGGATCGTCGACTTCGTCGCCAGCCGCCTCCTGTCGCTGGTCTCCGCCGCCGTCAACGGATTTCTTCTCCGCCGTTGCCGCCGTAGCGAGTTCACCGCCGAACTAGGGTATGAACTCGATCACAGTGCTTTCCTCATCTGATTCTCAGCACATTGTGTTCGTAATGCATCTTGCCACGATTGAAACACTCCTATCCAGTCAATGTGATCCTTAGAATAGATGCGATTCGAAAATTTAGGGTTAGGTTTCCGCCGAAACCATCTCGGACCCACCGGGTTGAAAAACTCGGTCTCACCGATTTGGCTAACGCCATTGCACTAGTAAGTCTCGGTCTGACCGAGAATTACAAATCGGTGTGACCGATTTTAGAACTTTGTGAAACCCTAGCAGTCTCGGTGCCACCGAACTGTGACTCGGTCTGACCGAGTTCACTAGTTTAGGTTCCAAAACTGCTTCGGTATCACCGAGTTTGAAAATCGGTAGATCCGAAATGCTTTCTGTGGAAACTAAAACTAAGTTTTTGAATCATTCTTTTGCAAAAATCTCTGCATTTTGTGATGCTCATCCAATCTGTCTCATCTATAACTATTCACAGGGTCAGCAGTCAGTGATTTGCAGCATGTCAGACCAAAGTGACAGTCAGAACAGGGAAGAAGAGCAGATTCACATGAGTGAGGGCACTAGTCCCTCAAGTTCTTCAGATGAAGGCAGCAGAAGTACTCCTAGCAACTTGCCCAAAGCAGCCACAAGAGCAAGAAGGAAGAGAACCTCAGACTCAGAGGATGAGGACTATGTGGCAGCAGAAGATGAGGCTACTTCCAAGAAGGTAGTGCTCAAGAAGGAGTATGGCTCAGCAAAGAACATAAAGCCAGGCATGAAGATCAAAAGGCCAGCAGGAAGACAGCCAATGTCCAAAGCCAGAGGATCAACTCAAATACCTGAGATGCCTGAAGAGCCAGCTGCAGAAGGAAAGAAAAGGAAGGAAAGGGTCAAGAAGACCATGGCCAGAGTTGTTGGTCAACCTTCCATGATGGAAGAGGAAGAAGAGGTTGCTGCACCAGCACCAAAGGCACAGAAGCTTATGGGTGATGCTATAAAGTCAGGGGCTGCAACATCAAAGCCCAAAGAAGCACCCAAAGCTGCCTCCAAGCCCAAGATTGCACCAAAGAGAAATACCAAGAGCATACCAGCAGCAGAGAAGAAAAAGGCCCCAATGCCTGAGGTTGCTGCTGAGGAAGATGAAGAAGGGCAGATCCTAAGAAAGCTCAAACCCAAGATTCCAGACCACAATGATGCTCATCCTGTGGCTGAGAACATGAAGATCAGGAAAGACTCAGGGTTGAGGCTATGGAGATTGTCTGATCCATATGCCACCAGGAGGAGGACTGTTGTAGATTACAGGTTCCATACCAAGGAGCAGCAGGACTTCTGTGAGACAATCTTGTTGGATAAGAAGCCTATAGTGTGTGATATGAGGTGGGTCGACTAGACCTATATGAAGGAAAATGAAGAACACTATCCTGGAGTGCAAGACAGTTTCATTGCTTGTGGAGTTGCAGATTTTGTTGGGCAGAAGCTCACCAACTGGAATGATGAACTCATTATGCAATTCTACTCCACAGCACATTTCTATCCAGATGGCAGGATAGTTTGGATGTCTGAAGGAACAAGATACCAGTCAACCATAGAGGAATGGGCAAGTCTGATCAATGCCCCAAAGGAGAGTGAAGATGACTTGGATGTATATGCCAAGAAGAAGATGGGACACAATTCTATGTCACATATGTACAAAGAGATCCCAGACAAAGCCCTTGAGACTTTCTCGTTTGGGTCAGTCCATTTTCTTCTGTCAGGGCTGCCTACGATCAACTGGATCTTAAGGCACACTCTTTTGCCCAAATCAGGTGACCACAACATGATAAGAGGGCATGCAATTAACATGCTTCACATTTTTGATGTGCCCCAGAAATTCAAAGTCATGAGCCTTATGGTAGAAACCATTAAGAGGACTGCAGCAGATCAGAAGAGAAGTTGTGGATATGCCCCACAGATTCAGGAGTTGATTAACTCAAAGATGGGCACAGGAAAATATCAGTTGGATAAAGAACATTTTCCTCTCTATCCAGACTTTGAGGACAATCAAGTTGTCATGAATGAGAATGATCCATCATCAGTGCAAGCTCAAGAGAAGAGGGAGAAGGCAAGGAAAGAGAAGGCTGCCAAGATGCCAACTCAAGAGGAGGCATCTGAGTATTTCTTGAAGAACAAACAGGAGCAGCTTGGTTACTTGATAGCATCAACACTGAGGATTGAGAAGGGGTTGGCCACCCTAACTCAAAACCAGGAGAGCTTGGAAAGAATCATGGAACAAAAATTCTATGATCTTGATGTCAAAGTAACTGAGATTCAGTCAGTTGTGGAACAGCTGCAGGATGACATGCAGGAGAGGAAGGGCAAGACAACCACAGATGCATTTTCCAGAGTGCCTAGAGCTCAGAGGTCAGTTGCAGTGCCTGTGACAGACACAAGAGCCACATCATCTGCACCAGCTACAGCTCCTACAGCTCCAGGGCAACCAACTCCAGCACCAACTCCTCCAGCTCTGTCTACATTAACTGAAGTCTTCGTCCAAGGAGCCATCTCTACACCACCAACGGAAGACAAAGCCTGAGAGACGATATAGTCCTATGCATTTTCTATGAACTTTTTGGTAACTTGTTGCCAAAGGGGGAGAAAAATGTATAGATCATAGGCTTTGAGAGAGAGATTTGCTGTTTTTTGTTCTCTCTTGTCTTCTTGGTTGAACGTGTTTGCTTTTGATTGCTTGAGATACTATGCATTACCTGTGAGACATTGATGATCATGTGTTTGATCATAAGCTACACTTATGCTTGATTATATGTTATTATCTTACCTATCCTTATATGATCATTCACTTTGCTTGGTGATGAGTGCATGTATTCAATCTTTATTATTTTGAGCGCTCCACCAAGATGTATGTGACATGGAAGAGTAACCCATGAGCCTAATTCCTTGTGCATTTGCAGTCCAAAGCAAATCTTAAACTATGCACAAATTTAGGGGGAGCTCTTGCTTATCACATACTTCTCAAAGCGACGATGTTTTTCAATCTTAAAATTTATTGTCGAAGCTTTGATCTATATGTTGTCATCAATTACCAAAAAGGGGGAGATTGAAAGTGCAACTATCCCTAGGTGGTTTTGGTAATTCATAACAACATATAGCTCATTGAGCTAATGCTATTCCAAGACATATATTTCAGGAAAGCTCAATGAATGGCATGGCATGGATGATGAAAGTGGATCCCTCAAAATATCAAGGACAAAGGATTGGCTCAAGCTCAAAAGCTCAAGACTCTACATTTTATATTTCAGTGATCCAAGATCACATTGAGTCTATAGGAAAAGCCAATACTATCAAGGAGGGATGAGGTGTTGCTTAATGAGCCTCTTGCTTCATGTGCTTAGTGATATGCTCCAAAACCCTCAACTACTTTCTCACATCCACATATGACCTAAACCTAAAGCCAAAATCGGTCACACCGATTCTTTCTATCCGGCGCCACCGAGTTCAGATGTCATAGCCACTGCCACAAACCCTAGGCAAATCGGTCTCACCGATAGGGATCTCGGTCTCACCGAGATGGGATTGTAATCTCTCTGTTTCCCTTCGTAACGTTTCGGTCTAACCGAAGTGAGCGATCGGTCCCACCGAGATTGCAATGTAAACTCTCTGTTTCCCTTTTGTAACATTTCGGTCTCACCGAAAAGAGCAAATCGGTCCCACCGAGTTTACCTGACCAACTCTCTGGTTAGCTAATTACCAAAATCGGTCTCACCGAGTTTGTGTAATCGGTCTCACCGAGATTACGTTATGCCCTAACCCTAACCATATCGGTCCTACCGAGTTGCATTTCGGTCCCACCGAAAATCCTAACGGTCACTAGGTTTACTAAATCGGTCTGACCGAGTTTGTTGATTCGGTCCCACCGAGATTGGTAAATTGTGTGTAACGGTTAGATTTTGTGTGGAGGCTATATATACCCCTCCACCTCCTCTTCATTCGTGGAGAGAGCCATCAGAACAAACCTACACTTCCAACTTACCAGTTCTGAGAGAGAACCACCTACTCATGTGTTGAGGCCAAGATATTCCATTCCTACCATATGAATCTTGATCTCTAGCCTTCCCCAAGTTGCTTTCCACTCAAATCTTCTTTCCACCAGATCCAAATCCTATGAGAGAGAGTTGAGTGTTGGGGAGACTATCATTTGAAGCACAAGAGCAAGGAGTTCATCATCAACGCACCATTTGTTACTTCTTGGAGAGTGGTGTCTCCTAGATTGGTTAGGTGTCACTTGGGAGCCTCCGACAAAGATTGTGGAGTTGAACCAAGGAGTTTGTAAGGGCAAGGAGATCGCCTACTTCGTGAAGATCTACCGCTAGTGAGGCAAGTCCTTCGTGGGCGACGGCCATGGTGGGATAGACAAGGTTGCTTCTTCGTGGACCCTTCTTGGGTGGAGCCCTCCGTGGACTCGCGCAACCGTTACCCTTCGTGGGTTGAAGTCTCCATCAACGTGGATGTACGATAGCACCACCTATCGAAACCATGCCAAAAACATCCGTGTCTCCAACTGCGTTTGAATCCTCCAAACCCTTCCCTTCACTTTCTTGCAAGTTGCATGCTTTAATTTCCGCTGCCTATATACTCTTTGCATGCTTGCTTGATTTGTGTGTTGATTGCTTGACTTGTCCAAAGATTGTTAAAATCTGCCAAACTCTAAAATTGGGAAAAGGTTAAGTTTTTAATTGGTCAAGTAGTCTAATTACCCCCCCTCTAGACATACTTCAAGGTCCTACAAATTGTCCATAAAATGGCGCCACCACCACTATGCTACTGTTTTTCTTTCCTGTGAAGTGAATCATTAATCCTTTGCTCATATTGCTTTAGGAAAATATCACATGCTACTGTTTTTCTTTCCTATGAAGTGAATCATTAATCCTTTGCTCATATTACTTTAGGAAAATATCACATGCTACTGTTTTTCTTTCCTGTGAAGTGAATCATTAATCCTTTGCTCATATTGCTTTAGGAAAATGGCGCCACCACCACCACCACTATGTCGACTGTGCAAGTCAAGGTGCGCCAGCAGCCTTGCAACTGGCAAGTTGTTTGGCATCTACTTCCAGCCGAGTTTTCGTCATGCGGCGGTAAGAAATTAGATGAAGTGTAACAACTATTTTATTTTTAGTGTTGGCATTACTGCATTGTGTCATTTTTCTTTTCTTACACAGACCATCCCATGCAATGTGAGGTTGACATTCAACAAGCTGACAGGAGACACTGTGACATTTGAGGCTCCTAGGGGGCCGTACACTATGGAGGTCGAGAAAGAACGCAATATGTCGCAGATTGGAGGAGATGGATGGGCCCGTTTCCTCACCCGCATGCGTCTTACTGGTGGTGAGTTGATCAGCTTCTCCTTCAGAGCAGAAAGACCCAAGCTGGCTGTCATTTATCTCAACCTGGTGGAAGATGATGAAGATGACGAAGATGACGAAGATGATGCAGATGAAGAAGATGATAAAGATAATGAGGACTCACTCGATGAAGATGATGAGAACCCACTTCATGAAGCCATCGTAGCTCAAAGAATGAGGCTGAGCGAGGAGGAGGTGTGCAACCTATGGGACATAATTCCACCACGTGCTGACTTTGTCGGGGTGCCATTCGTGACCCGCCTGACAAGTACCATGGTCGATAGACATGATATGGTATGTTATACTTACAAATGCAAATTATCCGATGATATGCTTAGTGTAGAGTCCAATGATATGTTGTGTGGAACCTAGTCGTTGATATGCTTTAGTGTAGAGTCTGATCACATGCTTATCAGTGTAGAATCCAAGGAACTATTAATAGTGTAGATAATCCATATATACTTATTAGTAGAATTCATGATTAATTAGTACAAATGTATAGTACTATGTCTTTTTATAGTATAGAAATCTAGACTTAATAGATATATTTGCAAGAGTATGTGTGAGGCTATTTATTAATTGATATGTTTTTCTTATTCAGAAATTGCCAAAGAACCTATCTGTGAGTTGTGGTATCGAGCCTGATGAAGAAGGCTCAGCTGGACTACGCCTTACCGCAAGGGGCTCCGTCACCACCTGTACTTACCGCATGGACACAGGCGGTCGCACACACTTAAACTCGGTTGGGTGGAAGAGATTCCTCGTTGGCAAGAATCTTCGTGTTGGATAGGCCATCCTAATTACTATCAGGAACACCCACCGCCCAGGCTTGAGGATGATGATCGTCGTCGATATCATCTAGAACTACATATGTGTGTATGGCTATATCATCTAGAACTAAATATGATGATCGTCGTCGATGTCACCTTGTACTGCTTGAGGATGCATGTTGAGTATATATGAAATTGTTATCTAGTACTCCATCGGTTCCAAATTACTCATCGTGGTTTTAGTTCAAATTTGAACTAAAACCACGACGAGTAATTTGGAACCGAGGGAGTACTACCTAGTACCTATAATGCTTTATGAAATTGATATCTAGTAGTACCTAGTATCTGGAAATTGCAGTTTATTAAAGCTGGAATGTGGAAATGGTGAAAGATATAACAGTAGCGCGGGCTCAGGAAATCGCTACAGCTAACTAATAGTAGCGTGTTTCAAAAATGCGCTGCTGATATAGTCAATGGTAGTAGCGCGGGTACAGACAGCGCTACTACTAACAGATAGCTATAGCGCCTTATTGGTAGCGCGGATGCCCACGCTGCTGATAGCCTCAAAACCCGCACTACTACAAGGGTTTTCCCTAGTAGTGTAAATTAACCCCCAAAACCCCTAAACCAGCCACTTTTAAAAAAAAAAGAAAAACCTCAGCTCCAGCCAGCTGCTGACACGTGGAAGCCTTTTGGTCCCGGTTTATGTCACCAATCGGGACCAAAGGCCCCCTTGCCTGGGCTGCCCGCAGTGGCCACGTGCAGGCCCATCTGTCCCGGTTCGTGTAAGAACCAGGACTAAAGGGGGAGGGCATTAGTACCGACCTTTTGGTCCTGGTTCTTAAACTGGGACAAAAGGCCCTTATAAACCGGGACAAATGCCCTGTTTTCTACTAGTGATCGTTTGTGTGGACGTGGAGAGTTCACCCACACGACCCGCAACATGCGGTTGCCAGCTGCGCCCTGTGGGCGAACCCGTTTCTGCCCACACAGTCACCACCTAGTCTACGCGTGCGTGGGCGAACTGCTCTTCGCCCACACGACGCTCGTACGTTGTTAGATGGCAACTGCAGTTGCGCGTACATGACAACTAGGTAAACACACATGGCAAATATGATTCGTTACTAGATGGAAACTGCAGTTGTGCGTACGTGGCAACTAGGTAAACACATATGACAACTGTGATTAACCATACATGGCAACTATGCTTGTACCACACATGGCAGCTAGTTAATCATACATGACAACTATTGTTTGACCAGATAGGGCAAGCAGTTTATCGCACATGGCAACTATGGTTCAAATACACGCGGCAACTACCGTTACTTAGACATGGCAACTACATTTGTCATCCCGTTTGACTAAAGTGGCCATCCCCCGGGGCAACTAAAGTGTCACACCACGAGTGAGTCAAGACGTGTGGGCATATTTGCTTCGTGCCATACACGCGGGGTAAGGATGAGTAGTAGTTTGTTGGGCGTGTGGCACGAAGTAGCTGCACCCACACGTGTGGGCAGTTATAATTTCGCCCACACATGGCCCGTGTGGGCTGCCTCCTGCTTACGCCACACACGACATGTGGGCGGATGTCTAATATGCCACACATGTGAGCGTTATCAGCGTCCATGATTTATGTAATTGGGTGGAATATGGCCACTTGCCACTACTAAGAAGCAGCGTAGTTCCAAACAGACCCTCAAGTGGAAGCTTGACCACTAGAGACCGTTACATACCCATCATCAACACATCATCAAAGATGTTGTTACATGTATGACATATTTGACCCTGAAAAGGTATGAAGCGGCATGCTAATGATTCGTCAACAAGTTCCTTTTAACCTCACGTATGGTCTAGAATTTTCTATATAGATAGTCATGAACCACAAACCTCCATAAGGATATTTATTACATCATACACTTTAGAGATCTCTAACAAGATATTCAAGGACACACCACAAAATTATAGACACTACATTCATCTCCAAAGACATGTCATCTTGCCTTCTTCTTTTTCCTCACGTTTAGGGTTTGGCTTAACTGTCTTTTACAAAACTAATGAAAATTCTATTACAAAAATATAATTTTAGTTTATCACAATGAAGGTGTATTTTTCAAGATAGACATTAAAATAGTATCATGAAAAACTCTATTAATACAGTTTAGCAACAATATGAAGTGATTAATTACGCTAAATAATACAAATGAGCTATAAATAAGCATAAATGTTTAGTATAAATTTAGTAGTACTAATAAATTTCAAAATGTCTCATCCAACATTTGTTTGCCTTTTTAAACCGGAAAAAGAGATACAGGGAGGAGAAACCGAAGTTAAAGCCCTGCTCAAAGTTAAAGAAGTTTATATGGCTGGGAGGAAAGTGATTGTCAATAATGGCAACATTGCCAGAGTATGGTATAGCCCTATTGGCACTCATCCACCTTTATGTGTGGCTTATCCAGACATATTTAATATTGCCAACTATGAGGGTGACACGATTGCCCAATTTAGGAACCGTGTCAGTGGAGAGATTTTTAGGCGCAGATTGAGTGCAGATCTGACCTGTCAGTATGAGGGGGTCAAGAATATCATTGATAGCCTTGAAACCTCGGCTGGCCAAGATGAGATCATATGGCTTTTAACTCCAAAGGCAAATACACAACTAAATCTGTATACTCTTACTTAGAGAGAGACCTGGCTGGCTGTGACTACAGATGGATTTGGAAGGCTAAATTGCCTGCCAAAATACAGATCTTTCGTTAGTAATTTTTTCAAGATGCTATTCTGACCAGAGATGCTATGAAGCGTAGAAACTGGGCTGACAACCCTCGTTGTTACTTTTGTGATTGTAGAGAAACATATCTACATTTTTGTTCTTTTTTTGCCCTGTGGCAACGATAGCTTGGCGCATAGTTGGGTCACTGCTTGGTACAGATTTATGTCCCAACAATTTGTGTCAATTTTACTCTTGGTGCTATGCTTTCCTCCCTCAGGGGAGCGATATTTCACAATGGGCCTAGCAGCTGTGTGCTAGGCTATTTGGAATCGTAGAAACCAAGCTACTTTTGAATTTAAGAAAATGTCATCTCCTTTTGAGATTGTTTTCACTGCCTGTGTGCATTTATCTTACTGGGCAGGTCTCCTGAAAGGCGGAGGGAAAATGGAGCTGGAGCGTGGCGCAATGTTGCTGAAGGAGAATGCCAAGGAGATGATGAGACTCTGCGCGCCCGCGTTCGTTGGTGACACTATGGAGTGATTCTCCAGAGGCACCGAAGCTTTTTGCAGTTCGTTCACTAGAGCTGGGGGGATGAAGCTCCATCTGAAGATCTCAGTAGTTTTCATTTTAGTCAGCTTCTCTTATTATGTCGCCTCTGCGTAGGCTGTGATGGAACCTGGTCTTGTTGTTGTTAGCTGCGTGTTGATGGTGCTTCAGGGTTTTTGCCTCGTAGTGGGCGTTTCGATTGCCAGCGCTCACAGCGGGTTTCCCTGAAGTGCTTGAACATGCTTTTCCCCTTTCCCTTTGGTGTGGACTTGGATTTGGCTGTATTTCCCTTATATCTTTAATGGAAAGGGGATTAGCCCGCTTCAAAAAAAAACCATCACCTTAAGTTTCAGGTGGTGTTGAACCAAAGGAAGGAGATGGGTCATAGGTGGATCGTCCCATCCATGTAATTCCATCTCCTAACTATTCAATGGCTCAAACTTTGCTTAGCCTAGGGCCAGGGAGAAATCCCTGCTCGGCTTGCCGGTGCTGGCAGTGGCGAAGCTCGTGGGTGTCGCTTCCCCTTCTTGGAGGCGCTATCATGGCCTTCAGTTGCACCCCTCTTCAAGCTCAGGGGAAACTCTAGGTTGGGATCCCCCGGACCGGATGGCAATGGCGTCTCAGCGTTGTCTTTCTTTTTGAAGGCGCCATCTTGCTCGCTCGCAGTGTCCGTGAAGTAGGTTTTGGCGATGTTGGACTTATTGTTGGTTTGGTTTTGCTGCTCTTGGTTCGGTCTTGTTAGATTTAGCTATGCTGTATCCTCTATTTGGGCCGAGCATTCATTGTCTCTGTGCTCCGCGCATCATGTTCACGCCTGCATGCGTTCGTGTCATGTGTTGTATCCCCGTTGTATTCATTCTATTCCTTCTATCAATGAAATGATACGCAAGCTTTGCGTATTCGCGAAAGTATTCAATGGCACAAACTTGAGGTATTAAGATCATGGTATTCCAACATATGTGTTAGAGAATGATTTGATCGAACAAGCAACTATTCCACTGATTATACATGATTATATACAGGGGAACCGATGCCAACGCCATGAAGGGACACGCCCGATTGTGGGGCCGTGGACACTTTGAACGATTGCCAGAGGGAAACCGCACAGTAGTTTATAAGGGAGGATTGCCCCTAAATAATACTTCCTCTGCAAAGAAATATAAGAGCTTTTAGATCACACCGATGGAGTAGGAATTAGTTAAAATCCTAACAAATACAACTGATACAAGATAGGGGTACACTAACACAAACTCAATCGGATGCAAAACGGAGATGACACCGCGCTGGCGATTACTATGCCTAACACAGACCATATGTATCCTCTGGTGTCCCGCCTCCGATGCTATGCTTTGCTCTGCTCGGCCTCTCGCCGGAGCCGAGAGCACTGGGAACAGTGACGTAAACGGATGGCTCCAATTGATACGAGGCATGTCCTCCGGTAGGCCGCCTCTGCGACACAGCCGTCAGCCACTGCGACTGACGCTCGGACGTGCTCACCATACTCCCCTCGACATTAGTACTTGTCATCGATTTGCCCATGCTATCACCACCGTCCCAGGCCGCCCATTCAGGCGGGGGCCACATGAACCTTGGTTTCATGAGAGGCACCTCGGGCGGCGGCGCCGACTTGGCGATGACCTGCACCACCTCGGGCATAGTCGGGCGGTCCGCCGGGTTCGGGCTGCTGCACGCCAAGCCCAGGAGGAGCATGCGTTCGGCGTCACCGCCAGCGTGCAGGTTGTCCTCGTCCAGAGAAGAACTAGCGATCAGCGCTGCATCAACGCACTCCATTAGCCTACCCTTGCCGTGGAGACGCCACACTCTATCCCTGATTTGGATGTCGTCCTCATCCTCCGCCCATCGGATCAGCGCCCGCTGGCCCGTGACGACCTCGAGGATGAGCACCCCGAGAGCGTAGATGTCGGTCTGTCGCGTCGCCTTGCTGCCCGTTGTGACCGCCGCCTCTGGGGAAGAGATGCAGGTCCAAACTGCCATTGGTCATGAACTCGAACACAAGCAGTGGCTCTCCTTTATTGTAAGACCAACCTGAAACACATGCACATTTATGCATGTAGCATGAAAAATAGTCTTTGCGGCTTTGCATTACTGTACAAGTACTTAGATACATTGCAACCCAAAGATCACACACACACACACACACACACACACACACACACACACACACACACACACACACACACATGTGCGTGCGCACGCACATACACACTAGAGTGCCACACAATATAAATCCTAAAATTCCAAAAAATGAAGAAAAAAAGTTCAGGAATATCCATGGAAATCAGAAAATGTAATGATGTTCCATGCATTCTAAATAATCATATCTGTGTTTTCTCTCATTTCTTGCTTTAATTTCCAGAAAAATTATGGTATTATTTCTAAATTTTTATTTATGTTTTCATTAGTCAAATTCTGTATTTTGATCTAGCTTTTCTGGAATATTTTTTATTTTCATACTTCATAACTTTTAAAATATAAATTTTGGTAAATATTAAACTGACTTAAAATGAATTCTTCAACATTTAATGGAAGTTAAAAGTCAAATGTGTCTGCTTTTACAGTTTAGGGACCAAAAGTGAACTTGACCAACAGTTGAGGTTCAAAAGTAGATTATTCTTGATAAACAGGGCGATCGGTAAAATAGTGCAGCCAACAAATAAAGAATATGTCTAGCCATCATTTCCTGATTTTTCTTCATCTTAAAATCATAGTGAACCCGTGGATGAAACAATGTGACTTTTGAATGAAATGGACCCCTCAATCGTGTAGTGGCCGGGCACTTCAGAATTTTTTTGACCCTTTGGTAAATAACATCCAAATAATCATTATCAATAGCATTAGTTTGCCAATGACTTGGTGATCAGAATGATGTGGTCTTTCCAATCGACCCAAGAATACCGTAAGGTATGTTGAATTGTAAATATCAGCCAAATTCTTGAATATTTAATATTTACATGTTTTGTTGGATGTTTTCATCCAAAGGATATACGGTTTCATACAATTAAAATTATATTTTATATGCCCGCAAGAAAACAATTATATATTATATTTAGCAAATACACAATTTCCTAGAGAGCATGCGTATAAACTTCTCTAACTCAGATTATTGATGTATGTGATATATTTATTTAATTAACACAAAAGGATATCCTTAGATTCGTCACGAAAAATATTTTATAATGCACAATTTCATAATTTTGTACTACCACATAGGTACAAAGATAGTTGTTGAACAAACATATTAAGCACCATGTCATTGCAATATGTAGAAATGTTAAAGAAGATCAGCGATTTGGTTGGCAACCTGATGAGTAGAACACATTGGTGAAAGAGTTAAGGGAGTGCCACTGATACATAATTATTTCTACTGAGACTTCGTTATTTCTCAGTCTGATGCTATATCCTTTTGATCATGCAATGAGATTAGTACTTTTTTCTCTTTTTACTTCTTATATACTACTCCCTCCGTACCGTAATATAAGTCTTCCTAGAAATTTCAATATGAACTACATACGGACATATATAGACTTATATTTAGGAACAGAAGAAGTTTGTCATTTTATTTTGTATGTAGTCTATATTCGAATATCTAAAAAGACTTATATTTTGGAACGGAGGAAGTATGTTATTTGACTGAGACCTAGCCACACCCTTCTAAGTTGATGAATTATGATCAATGGGTTGCGGTGTCAAAAATAATGTACACATCTTCCAAAAATAGAGAATGTAACACATAATCATCATACATACTTACCGATGAGGGGGACGATGTTCTTGTGGCGCAGCCGGTTGATGATGCTGACCTCGGCGAGGAAGTCGTCCTAGCAGTGGTTTCGCACATCCCGCGTGAACCTCTTGACGGCTACCTCTATCCGCTCCTTCTTGGAAGCTGCTGCTGGGAGCGTGCACCTGTACACGGTTCCAAACCCACCTCCTCCGAGCTTCCCGGCTTCGTTGAAGTTGCCGGCGGCCTTCTTGATGTCCGCAAATTCCACCTTGGTGGGCACCCCGGGGAGGCGCTCCATGGATTTGGCGAGCTGGTTCAGGTCCTTGTGCCACCGCCGGTACCTCGAGTTGAAGTAGCATGCCAGGCCGACGGCCAGCAAGGCGGTGGCAGATACGGATCCGAGGACGGAGCACAGGATGGTCACCTTTACATTCCTTGATGAGTTCCTTGACAAGAAGCCTTGGCCGTTGTCAGCCTGGTCGTTGTCGATGTCGTAGAAAGGGAGGCCCTCGATCGTGGCGTTCCAGCGAACTCGGGAGCTGCGTACCTGCTCCGCCGTCGAGAGGAGGCCGAAAAGGACGGACGGGCCAAAGCTGGTAATGTTCAGGGGCACCTCAGCTATGTTGTTGTCAGGCTTGGGATTGGCTTCAACACCCGCGTAGACCGACAAGCTGCGCGTCGCACGGTTATAGTCGATCCACACGGCGTAGCTGTTTGGGACAGCCGCCGCTAGGGGATCGATATTGATATCGACAACTATTATGCGACCATAGTTCTCCGCCGTTGTGAAGTTAGACAGCATACCGATCCTGACAGAGACGGAGCTGCCGGAGACGGAGTCGCTCCCGAATGTAGGGTTGGAGAGGTCGAGCGCGCCAACATGTCCGGCCAACTCCATCACTGCGGTGGTGTCTGGCCAGAAAGGGAGGATGAGGAAGGTGAGGCCACCCCGGCTCTGGCTGCGTAGTGGCTGATAGACGATGGTGGTGCTGAACGACGCCTCGATCGTCGACCTCCAGCCCGTCGGGGCGAATATGCCACAGTCCAATCCCATGACCGATGGTGGACAACACTCGGGTGTCCTTCACGTCAGAGTCGGAGAGGTTGGGAGAGACGGAGGCATTCCCATGGTCGACCTGGAGTAGTTGGCGGTTGGCATGGTCATGGCTCATGGGTGTAATTGGTGTAGGAGAAGAACATGGTCGATAGGAGGAGGATGCCATAGAGACATGGTATGAGTATGACAAGATGCTTCAGCGGGATGGCCATCACTTGCTTCGCCCGGTCTAGCTAGCTAGCAAAGCTGCCACTGTCCGCCTCACAGTCTCACACACTCTCATGCATCTTACCAACTAAGATATATACACTACTAGTGGCCAGTGCGACTCTGAGAAGGCGGGTCCTGTTACCCCACACGCTTGAGTCTTCACAGAAGTTATTTCGTTAACGTTCAATTATGGCACTCTACAGGGGCGGACCCAGAAAAAAAGTTGAGAGGGGGCAAAAATATATGGCCATATTCATGAATTAACAAGGCGATTCTCCATATAAACTAAAACCTAGGCAAAATCACTTCATTCTCCATGAGATAACCACATTCATAGCAAATTGAAAAATATAACAATTTGAAATAAAATGACTTACATCAGTATTTCTATATCTTCTTCTGAAGCTGCCAAAGAGAACATTGACACATTGTTTAACAATCCAACCTACAACCTGGAAGAAAAAAAACCCGTTGTCAAATGGAGGGAGAATGAATACTTTGAAGAATGCCTTTATAAAATTGAAAAAGGGCTTTAGCACATTACCTTTCATTTCATCTCATGACGGTTTTCACCTCATGAAAACGTGTAACTATCACATTAGATTTATTTTTTTTGCAATTCTTTTTTGACAAAGCAAATACGACTATGGTTCATACCAGTTAGCACTAAAATGTCGATTGATCTTCACATTTGTGCATGGCTTCAACTTTTTCGGACGACGCCGATGAGGCCCTCACATCAAGTACTTTCTTCTTATATCCTCGTGTTGATTGGGATTGTAGTATGCAATCCTCTTCCTTTCTCTTTGTGAGTCCTCTTCCTTTTAGATGGATGCATTGGAAGCTTGTTCAAATCAACTAGTTTTCAGGCATCTTGGAGATTGTTGGTTTTTGGAATAACCTCTCCATTACATTCCCAGCAACTTTTAAGTGCTAAAACGCAAAACATTGAATGAACATGTCGAGTTGAGCATCATACATGAAGGTGAAGTGTGCAGAAAACTAGGAAGAATAGATTATTCAAATGAAATTTTGAGTGTGTCAGTCTAGACTAAAATTGGAACTGAAATTTACATCTTACGAGATAATTGTGTGAACTGACCAGTCATCTAAATCTGAAAATTATACACATAAATTGATTATACTAATTAATATGGTTTGTACATAGAAACTGCAAACAAAAAAAGTTTGAAAAGAAAGAACCCTAGTGATCTACGTAGTATATATATACGGCTTACTTGATGTCAATTAAAACGCTAGAATTGCAGATTTGGTGTTGAGTCCGTGTTGCGGCGGCGACTCGCAAGCACGAGAGATGGGCGACGGCAAGTCGTTGATGGCCGGCGGCGAGCCGATGACTGCGTGAAGCCGCGATCGCTTGAATGACAATTTCGACGTGGATGCCGTGTCGTGCGTTTTTACTTTCAGTCATTATGTGCGTGCGTCGACTTGGGCCGCACTGATCGATCGAATAATGCAATCGTAGGTTCTGGCTTGCGCGTAGGCTGTTTCTTGGTCGTGGGCTGCTTCTAGCCTTCTACAGATTTAAAATATTTATGGGCTTTTCAAAATAAACAAGAAATTGGGCTGAGCGGGGGCAAAGTAATGGGCCAAGTTGGGGCACGCGTAGCTTGACAGGATCGATCCAAGCGTGCGAACAAAAATCGAGTGGGGGCAGCTGCCCCCACATCCATCAACGTGCGTCCGCCCCTGGCACTCTAGAACGGAACAAATCACAAAGTTTCTTTATAGCAGTGTATGACTTTCCACCACAAGTTTTCTTTTTTGGGCTGAACTGCGAGCTGCCGCAGACGCTTCCATCTTCAAAATCTTCAGATCTCCAGCACGTTTTCACCCTCTTTGATCCGACGAAGACGGACTGCGCAGTCTTCAAACCTTCTAGCAACTAGTGCTCGATACGCCGAATCGACCTGACCGTGAAGTTCCCAAGTTTTTTCAGCTTCCAAGCCCAGCTGTCCATTGGGAATCCTGCAGATAGTTCTACATCTGGAGGAACGAAGTTTCCTTCTATCATTAATGATAAAGTGTTCCCTGCTTTATATTATAAAGCAATACTTTGAGCATACAAACGACCATACAACAAAGAAAAATAAAAGATACAAGACACCGGAAGAGCCACCAATGAGCGTCGAAAGCAACAAGCGCAAGCCTGAGCATTGAGGTCCTTGACGAACACGATCCTGCACACGTCACGGCAAAGAAAGGGTAGCGACCCGCAGCCGGAGGATTCCAACCGGACGCCGGGGAGTTTCCTTCCAACATTTCTCTGGCCTATGCTTGTTCCAGTGTCCACATGCATCGATCCTCTTCATACACCCTAGACACTTTGGCTTGCGGCAGGAACGGGACGAGTGGTTTACTTTTAAGCACAGGTTTCCAGAGATTCAGGGGTCGTCACAAACCTTGGTTGACGCACCGTCGCCCTCTCGTTTGGTCGTGCCCAATTTCAGTGCTTCGCCCACGCCAAGTGGACTATATATGAGTTAGGTTTCCTTCCCACTGTCATAAAATCTCCATCATGCATGTAACTATCGACTCCATCCCTCCATCCAAGCAATTGCCCACGGTGCGTACGTACGTATGCTTCCACGTCACCTGTACGTTGAGCTCCAGCACAAGGTCAACGGCCGGTCTCCCCAGCAATTAGAGCATTTCATTCCCGAGTTCATACTAGTCTGAACTTGGCAAGCCCCGTCTATCTCTATCATTCCCTGTGTGTGAAGCTACTCGTACTGTTTGATGGGCCACCAATGTCAACTCACCATGCGCGGCCCCACGCATCCAGTACGTTGTCGTCAATCAGCGACTCGAGCAGCGCCGGCCGCCGAGGTTGCGAGATAATTCAATATTATGCCCTATTTAACACTGCTAAATTGTTTCTTCCCTATTTTTTAGAGAAAAAGGGCTCACAAGCCCCGGTTCCATTTGCATTACCAACCGAAACCAAACGACATCCATATTCTGTTACAAGCACGCGGGGGGATAAACAGCACACGCGCTGCCCCGGCAAAATAAAGGCCCGTGTCCAGACGACACCAGCCACAAAACTCAAATGAAGTTCAGAAACGATTCAGCAGGAGCTACACCCATCAGGCGAGTAACTAGACAAGATCACGACCAAGCAGCACCTCCGAGCACTTCTGAAGACCTAGCCAGGATCTGGCCATAACAGGAGGGGTGGGGATCTTGCCAACTGCTCCATCTTTCGCACATAGTGCAGCACTTTTCCTTTGACAGGATCTGAGCATCGAATCGCCCAGCTGTCCAACGTAGCAGCAGTCTTTCTCCACGCACCTGCATTCCAGACCAAGGGATACGATTGAAATACATGTCGTTACGATATTTCCACAAAGCCCAAAGGGCAGCGGAATGAAGTAAACAATCTGCGGGGCGATTTTTATTGGAGGACCACCATTCTAGTATGTCAGATATAGACATTCCAGGTTGGCTGTTAGAAAAGTCCCCAATCACCCTCCAAAGTTCCTTCGCAACGACACAGCCAAAAAATAAATGCTCCATAGATTCGGGGTCATTGCAAAAAAGACAGGTAATATCATCTACCGACTGTCTTTTCTGAAGATTATCTCTAGTCAGAAGCTTATTTTTAGCCACTAGCCAAAGAAAAATATGAATACGCAGCGGAACTTTTATATTCCAAATGGACAGGAGGTTCCCAGGGTGAATCCCTCTAAAATTAATAATACTGTAGAAGGATTTAACAGAGTAAACACCCTTAGCATCATACCCCCATCTAACTGTGTCAACCATATCTGTTAGCACAGTATCCTTGATGTAATTGAATAGATCATTCCACTCAGCTAACATATCACTAGTAAAATATCTTCTAAAAGAGATCTTTAGATTGGAGCCGTCCGAGGCATCACTCACAACAATATCTCTATCATGGACGATGCTAAATAGCCTCCAATATTTAGTGGCTAGAGTAGTTTGCCCGATCCACCGATCTCTCCAAAACCTGATGCTTTTGCCATTCCCAATACACCAGGAATAACCTATGTTAGCGGCTTTAGCAGCCCATAGGATCTCTTTCCAAAAGGGGGAAGCACCAGTGGCAATACAAGCAAAGATATTAGGGCTGTGGGTGTTGTACTTGGCATCTACGACTTGTTTCCAAATCTTGCCATCATCTAGGAAGTATCTCTTGACCCAGGAAGCCAATAAACAAAGGTTCATGTCTGCAATGTTAGGGATGCCAAGGCCCCCATGTTGCTTGGCCAGGGCCACACTATCCCAGGCGGCAAGGTGGTATTTGTGGTAGCCCTCGTAATCATCCCAAAAGCAGTGAGCCAGCTGAGAATTAATCAACTTAATGGCCCACTTAGGAAATTTAAAAATGCCCATAAGGTAGCCAGGAATAGTGGCTAAGCAGGTTTTCACTAATGTGAGCCTCTTGCCAGAAGACAGGAGTCTGCCTCTCCATCCAGCTCCTTTTTTAATAATCTTATCCACAGTAGGCTGAAGCTCACATTTCCTCAACTTTCTGTGGTGAAGGGGGGCTCCTAAATACTTAATAGGAAAATCACTCAGTTTACAACCAAGGATTTGAGAAAATATATTTGCTTCTTCTCCGTCCACATTAATAGGGACTAGATCACATTTATGAAAATTGATCCTCATCCCAGAAATCTGCTCAAAACAGGATAGCAACCATTTAAGGTTTCTGGCATGAGCAGGGTTGTTACTCAAAAACAGTAGAGTATCATCCGCATACTGCATACTAATGATGTTGGAAATATGCCCTAGAGACAATAATAAATTAGTTATTATTATATTTCCTTGTTCATGATAATCGTTTATTATCCATGCTATAATTGTATTGATAGGAAACTCAGATACATGTGTGGATACATAGACAACATCACGTCCCTAGCAAGCCTCTATTGACTAGCTCGTTGATCAACAGATGGTTACGGTTTCCTAACCATGGACATTGGATGTCGTTGATAACGGGATCACATCATTAGAAGAATGATGTGATGGACAAGACCCAATGCTAAGCCTAGCACAAAGATCGTAGTTCGTATGCTAAAGCTTTTCTAATGTCAAGTATCTTTTCCTTAGACCATGAGATTGTGCAACTCCCGGATACCGTAGGAATGCTTTGGGTGTACCAAACGTCACAACGTAACTGGGTGACTATAAAGGTGCACTACAGGTATCTCTGAAAGTGTCTGTTGGGTTGGCACGAATCAAGACTGGGATTTGTCACTCCGTGTAAACGGAGAGGTATCTCTGGGCCCACTCGGTAGGACATCATCATAATGTGCACAATGTGACCAAGGGGTTGATCACGGGATGATGTATTACGGAACGAGTAAAGAGACTTGCCGGTAACGAGATTGAACTAGGTATCGGCATACCGACGATCGAATCTCGGGCAAGTACAATACCGTTAGACAAAGGGAATTGTATACGGGATCGATTGAGTCCTTGACATCGTGGTTCATCCGATGAGATCATCGTGGAACATGTGGGAGCCAACATGGGTATCCAGATCCCGCTGTTGGTTATTGACCGGAGAACATCTCGGTCATGTCTACATGATTCCCGAACCCGTAGGGTCTACACACTTAAGGTTCGATGACGCTAGGGTTATAAAGGAAGTTTGTATGTGGTTACCGAATGTTGTTCGGAGTCCCAGATGAGATCCCAGACGTCACGAGGAGTTCCAGAATGGTCCGGAGGTAAAGATTTATATATGGGAAGTCCTGTTTTGGTCACCGGAAAAGTTTCGGGTTTTATCGGTAACGTACTGGGACCACCGGGAGGGTCCCGGGGGTTCACCAAGTGGGGCCACCGGCCCCGGAGGCTTGCATGGGCCTAGAGTGGAAAGGGACCAGCCCCAGAGTGGGCTGGTGCGCCTCCCACCCTTGCCCAAGGCGCAGCTAGGAGGGGAGAGGGGAAACCCTAGGCGCAGATGGGCCTATAGGCCCACCCTAGGGCGCGACCCTCTCTCCCCCTCTTGGCCGCCCCCTCCAAGTCCCATCTAGGGCTGGCCTCCGCCCCCTAGGGGTGGAAACCTAGGTGGGGGCGCAGCCCCCTCTCCCCCTATATATAGTGGAGGCATTGGAGCAGCCCAAGACATGAGTTTCTTCTCCTGTTGGCGCAGCCCTACCTCTCTTTCTCGTCATATCTCGCGGTGCTTGGTGAAGCCCTGCTGGACTACCACGCTCCTCCATCACCACCACGCCGTTGTGCTGCTGCTGGATGGAGTCTTCCTCAACCTCTCCCTCTCTCCTTGCTGGATCAAGGCGTGGGAGACGTCACCGGGCTGTACGTGTGTTGAACGCGGAGGTGCCGTCCGTTCGGCACTAGGATCTCCGGTGATTTGGATCACGACGAGTACGACTCCTTCAACCCCGTTCTCTTGAACGCTTCTGCTTAGCGATCTACAAGGGTATGTAGATGCACTCTCCTTCCCCTCGTTGCTGGTTTCTCCATAGATAGATCTTGGTGATACGTAGGAAAATTTTGAATTTCTGCTACGTTACCCAACAGTGACATCATGAGCTAGGTCTATTGCGTAGATTCTTTTCACGAGTAGGACACAAAGCAGTTGATTTTGTTCAATATGCTTACCGTTACTAGTCCAATCTTGTTTCGACGGTATTGTGGGATGAAGCGGCCTGGACCGACCTTACACGTACACTTACGTGAGACAGGTTCCACCGACTGACATGCACTTGGTGCATAAGGTGGCTAGCGGGTGCCAGTCTCTCCCACTTTAGTCGGAACGGATTCGATGAAAAGGGTCCTTATGAAGGGCAAATAGCAATTGACATATCACGTTGTGGTTTTTGCGTAGGTAAGAAACGTTCTTGCTAAAAACCCATAGCAGCCACGTAAAACATGCAAACAACAATTAGAGGACGTCTAACTTGTTTTTGCAGGGTATGCTATGTGATGTGATATGGCCAAGAAGAATGTGATGAATGATATGTGATCTATGAGATTGATCATGTTCTTGTAATAGGAATCACGACTTGCATGTCGATGAGTATGACAACCGGCAGGAGCCATAGGAGTTGTCTTAATTTATTGTATGACCTGCGTGTCATTAAACAACGCCATGTAATTTCTTTACTTTAGTGCTAACCGGTAGCCATAGTAGTAGAAGTAATAAGTTGGCAAGACAACTTCATGGAGACACGATGATGAAGATCATGATGATGGAGATCATGGTGTCATGCCGGTGACGATGATGATCATGGAGCCCCGGAGATGGAGATCAAAAGGAGCAAAATGATATTGGCCATATCATGTCACTATTTATTTGCATGTGATGTTTATCATGTTTATGCATCTTGTTTACTTAGAACGACGGTAGTAAATAAGATGATCCCTTACAACAGTTTCAAGAAGTGTTCTTTCCTAACTGTGCACCGTTGCTAAAGTTCGTCATTTCGAAGCACCACGTGATGATCGGGTGTGATAGATCCTTTCGTTCACATACAACGGGTGTAAGACAGATTTATACACGCGAAACACTTAGGGTTAACTTGACGAGCCTAGCATGTACAGACATGGCCTCGGAACACAGAGACCGAAAGGTCGAGCATGAGTCGTATAGTAGATACGATCAACATGAAGATGTTCACCGATGATGACTAGTCCGTCTCATGTGATGATCGGACACGGCCTAGTTGACTCGGATCATGTAATCACTTAGATGACTAGAGGGATGTCTATCTGAGTGGGAGTTCATAAGATGAACTTAATTATCCTGAACATAGTCAAAACATCTTTGCAAATTATGTCGTAAGCTCGCGCTTTAGTTCCACTGTTTAGATATGTTCCTAGAGAAAATATAGTTGAAAGTTGATAGTAGCGATTATGCGGACAGTAGAAAGCTTATGTCCTTAATGCACCGCTCAGTGTGCTGAACCCCAAACGTCGTCTGTGGATGTTGCGAACATCGGACATACACGTTTTGATAGCTACGTGATAGTTCAGTGAAACGGTTTAGAGTTGAGGCACCAAAGACATTTTTCGAAATGTCGCGGAACATATGAGATGTTTCGAGAGATGAAATTGGGATTTCAGGCTCGTGCCCATGTCAAGAGGCATGAGACCTCCGACGATTTTCTTAGCCTGCAAACTAAGGGAGAAAAGCTCAATCGTTGAGCTTATGCTCAGATTGTCTGAGTACAACAATCACTTTAATCGAGTGGGAGTTGATCTTCCAGATGAGATAGTGATGTTTCTCCAAAGTCATTGCCACCAAGCTGCTAGAGCTTCATGATGAACTATAACATATCAGGGATATATGTGATGATCCTTGAGGTATTCACGATGTTTGACACCGCGAAAGTAGAAATCAAGAAGGAGCATCAATTGTTGATGGTTGGTGAAACCACTAGTTTCAAGAAGGGCAAGGGCAAGAAGGGATACTTCATGAAATTGCAAATCAGCTGCTGCTCCAGTGAAGAAACCCAAGGTTGAACCTTAACCCGAGACTGAGTGCTTCTATAATAAGGGGAACAACCACTGGAGCAGAATTACCCTAGATACTTGGTAGATAAGAAGGCTGGAAAGGTCGATAGAAATATATTGGATATACATTATGTTAATGTGTACTTTACTAGTACTCCTAGTAGCACCAGGGTATTAGATACCGGTTCGGTTGCTAAGTGTTAGTAACTCGAAATAAAAGCTACGGAATAAACGGAGACTAGCTAAAGGTGAGCTGACGATATGTGTTGGAAGTGTTTCCAAGGTTGATGTGATCAAATATCGCACGCTCCCTCTATCATCGAGATTTGGTGTTTGCGTTGAGCATAGACATGATTGGACTATGTCTATCGCAATACGGTTATTCATTTAAGGAGAATAATGGTTACTCTGTTTATTTGAATAATACCTTCAATGGTCTTGCACCTAAAGGAATGGTTTATTGAATCTCGATCGTAGTGATACACATTTTCATGCCAAAATTATAAGATAGTAATGATAGTACCACTTACTTGTGGCACTGCCATGTAAGTCATATTGGTATAAAACGCATGAAGAAGCTCCATGTTGATGGATCTTTGGACTCACTCATTTTTGAAAAGTTTGAGACATGCGAACCATGTCTATTGGTGCATACGCATGAAGAAACTCCATGCAGATGGATCGTTTAGACTCACTTGATTTTGAATCACTTGAGATATGCAAATCATACCACATGGACAAGATGACTGAAAAGCCTCGGTTTCAGTAAGATGGAACTAGATAGCAACTTGTTGGAAGTAACACATTTTGATGGGTGCAGTCCAATGAGTGCTGAGGCATGCAGTGAATATCGTTATGTTCTTACTTCACAGATGATTCGAGTAGATGTTGAGTATATTTACTTGATGAAACATAAGTCTGAATTATTGAATGGTTCAAGTAATTTCAGAGTGAAGTTTAAGATCTTCGTGACAAGAGAATAGAATGTCTATGATATGATCATAGAGATGAATATCTGAGCTACGAGTTTTGGCACACAATTAAGACATTGTGGAAATTGTTTCACAATTAATACCTCCTGGAACACCATAGTGTGATGGTGTGTCCGAACATCATAGTAGCACCCTATTGGATATGGTGCGTACCTTGATGTCTCTTATCGAATTATCACTATCGTTCATGGGTTAGGCATTAGAGACAACCGCACTCACTTTAATAGGGTACCACATAATTCCGTTGAGACGACACTGTTTGGAGAAACCTAAGTTGTCGTTTCTTAAAAGTTTGGGGCTGCGACGCTTATGTGAAAAAGTTTCAGGTTGATAAGCTTGAACCCAAAGCGGATAAAATGCATCTTCATAGGACACCCAAAACAGTTGGGTATACCTCCTAATTCAGATCCGAAAGCAATAGGGATTGTTTCTTAAACCGGGTCCTTTCTCGAGGAAAAGTTTGTCTCGAAAAGTTGAGTGGGAGGATGGTGGAGACTTGATATGGTTATTGAACCATTACTACAACTAGTGTGTAGCAGGGCACAGGAAGTTGTTCCTATGGAACCTACACCAATTTAAGTAGAAGCTTATGATAGTGATCATGAAACTTCGGATCAAGTCACTACCGTACCTCGTAGGGTGACAAGGATGTGTACTGCTTCAGAGTGGTACAGTAATCCTGTCTTGAAGGTCATGTTGCTAGACAATAATGAACCTACGAGCTATGGAGAAGCGATGGTGGGCCCAAATTCCGACAAATGGTTAGAAGCCATGAAATCCGAGATAGGATCCATGTATCAGAACAAAGCATGGACTTTGGTGGACTTGCCCAATGATCGGCAAGCCATTGAGATAAATGGATCTTTAAGAAGAAGACGGACGTGGACGGTAATGTCACCGTCTATGAAGCTCGACTTGTGGCGAAGAGTTTTTCACAAGTTCAAGGAGTTGACTACGATGAGATTTTCTCATCCGTAGCGATACTTAAGTCCGTCGGAATCATGTTAGCATTAGCTGAATTTATGAAATCTGGCAAATGGATGTCAAAACGAGTTTTTCCTTACCAGTTTTCGTGAGGAAAGGTTGTATGTGATACAATCAGAAAGGTTTTGTCGATCCTAAGGATGCTAAAAGGTATGCTAGCTCCAGCGATCCTTCTAAGGACTGGAGTAAGCATCTCGGAGTTGGAATGTACGCTTTGATGAGATGATCAAAGATTTTGGATTTATACAAAGTTTGTGAGAAACTTGTATTTCCAAAGAAGTGAGTGGGAGCACTATAGAATTTCTGATGAGTATATGTTGTTGACATATTGATGATCAGAAATGATGAAGAATTTCTAGAAAGCATATAGGGTTATTTAAAAGGTGTTTTTCAATAGAAAACATGGATTAAGCTACTTGAACATTGAGCATCAAGATCTATGAGGATAGATCAAAATGCTTAATGATACTTTCAAATGAGCACGTACCTTGAAATGATCTTGAAAGTGTTCAAGATGGATCAGTCAAAGAAGGAGTTCTTGCCTGAGTCGTAAGGTATGAAGTTAAGACTTAAAGCTCGACCACGACAGAAAAGAGAGAAAGGACGAAGGTCGTCCCCTATGCTTTAGACGTAGGCTCTATAGTATGCTATGCTAAGTACCGCACCTGATGTGTGCCTTGCCACATGTCTGGCAAGAGGGTACAAAGGTGATCAAGGAGTGGATCACCAGATAGCGGTCAAAATTATCCTTAGAGGAATAAGGATTTGTTTCTTGATTATGGAGGTGATAAAGAGTTCGGCGTAAAGGGTTACGACGATGCAAGCTTTAACACCTATCCGAGTGACTCTGAGTAGCAAACCGGATACGTATAGTGGAGCAACCATTTGGAATAGCTACAAGTGGAGCGTGGAAGCAACATTTACAATATGACATAGAGAATTGCAAAGTACATACATGATCTGAATGTTACAGACCCGTTGACTAAAACCTCTCTCACAAGAAAAACAAGATCAAACCCTAGACCTCATTGAGTCTTAATCACATGATGATGTGAACTAGTTTAATGACACTAGTAAACTCTTTGGATGTTGGTCACATGGCGATGTGACCTGTGAGTGTTAATCACATGGCGATGTGAACTAGATTATTGACTCTAGTGCAAGTGGGAGACTGTTGGAAATATGCCCTAGAGGCAATAATAAATTAGTTATTATTATATTTCCTTGTTCATGATAATCGTTTATTATCTATGCTATAATTGTATTGATAGGAAACTCAGATACATGTGTGGATACATAGACAACATCACGTCCCTAGCAAGCCTCTATTGACTAGCTCGTTGATCAATAGATGGTTACGGTTTCCTAACCATGGACATTGGATGTCGTTGATAACGGGATCACATCACTAGAAGAATGATGTGATGGACAAGACCCAATCCTAAGCATAGCACAAAGATCGTAGTTCGTATGCTAAAGCTTTTCTAATGTCAAGTATCTTTTCCTTAGACCATGAGATTGTGCAACTCCCGAATACCGTAGGAATGCTTTGGGTGTACCAAACGTCACAACGTAACTGGGTGACTATAAAGGTGCACCACAGGTATCTCCGAAAGTGTCTGTTGGGTTGGCACGAATCGAGACTGGGATTTGTCACTCCGTGTAAATAGAGAGGTATCTCTGGGCCCACCCGGTAGGACATCATCATAATGTGCACAATGTGACCAAGGGGTTGATCACGGGATGATGTGTTACGGAACGAGTAAAGAGACTTGCCGGTAACGAGATTGAACTAGGTATCGGCATACCGACGATCGAATCTCGGGCAAGTACAATACCGTTAGACAAAGGGAATTGTATACGGGATCGATTGAGTCCTTGACATCATGGTTCATCCGATGAGATCAGCGTGGAACATGTGGGAGCCAACATGGGTATCCAGATCCCGCTGTTGGTTATTGACCGGAGAACGTCTCGGTCATGTCTGCATGATTCCCGAACCCGTAGGGTCTACACACTTAAGGTTCGATGACGCTAGGGTTATAAAGGAAGTTTGTATGTGGTTACCGAATGTTGTTCGGAGTCCCGGATGAGATCCCGGACGTCACGAGGAGTTCCGGAATGGTCCGGAGGTAAAGATTTATATATGGGAAGTCCTGTTTTGGTCATCGGAAAAGTTTCGGGTTTTATCGGTAACGTACCGGGACCACCGGGAGGGTCCCGGGGGTCCACCAAGTGGGGCCACCGGCCCCGGAGGCTTGCATGGGCCTAGAGTGGAAAGGGACCAGCCCCAGAGTGGGCTAGTGCGCCTCCCACCCTTGCCCAAGGCGCAGCTAGGAGGGGAGAGGGGAAACCCTAGGCGCAGATGGGCCTATAGGCCCACCCTAGGGCGCGCCCCTCTCTCCCCCTCTTGGCCGCCCCCTCCAAGTCCCATCTAGGGCTGGCCGCCGCCCCCTAGGGGTGGAAACCTAGGTGGGGGCGCAGCCCCCTCTCCCCCTATATATAGTGGAGGCATTGGAGCAGCCCAAGACATGAGTTTCTTCTCCTGTTAGCGCAGCCCTACCTCTCTTTCTCCTCATATCTCGCGGTGCTTGGCGAAGCCCTGCTGGACTACCACGCTCCTCCATCACCACCACGCCGTTGTGTTGCTGCTGGATGGAGTCTTCCTCAACCTCTCCCTCTCTCCTTGCTGGATCAAGGCGTGGGAGACGTCATCGGGCTGTACGTGTGTTGAACGCGGAGGTGCCGTCCGTTCGGCACTAGGATCTCCGGTGATTTGGATCACGACGAGTACGACTCCTTCAACCCCGTTCTCTTGAACGCTTCCGCTTAGCAATCTACAAGGGTATGTAGATGCACTCTCCTTCCCCTCGTTGCTGGTTTCTCCATAGATAGATCTTGGTGATACGTAGGAAAATTTTGAATTTCTGCTACGTTATCCAACAAATGATACCTGCTGGATTGGAACTAGGGAAGAGGCCTGCTAGAATGTTATTTCTAGCAGCTTTAATGAGGATCCTAGTAAAGACATCAACAACTAAGTTAAAGATAAGCGGAGAGTAAGGGTCTCCCTGCCTGACACCTTTGCCAGCAACAAAGAAATCACTGTTGACATTGTTAATATTAACACCAACAGAACCTTGATGTAATAAAGAGGCAACTTTATTTAACCAGCTAGCGCAAAAGCCCCTCTTGTGCATCATGTCAAGAAGGAAATCTCTATTAATCATGTCATAAGCTTTCTCATAGTCTAATTTAAACACAAAACCAGACTGTTTACTGGAGTACACAGAATGAATAATTTCATGAGCTGTGATAACACTCTCAGCAATATATCTACCTTTTATGAAGGTCGTCTGGTTTAAAGAAATTAAATCTTTGCAAATGGGGCCAAACTTATTCGTGGCACATTTGGCAAAAGTTTTGAAGCTGCAGTTGATCATAGCAAGGGGTCTAAAATTTTCTATCTTGCTAGCATCAGCCTCTTTAGGCGCTAAAGTTAATAGGGAGAAGTTAAGTCTATATAGGTCTAGCTCATTCTTCTCCCAATAACGAAATAACGCAAATAAGTCCCCCTTGATGAGGTCCCAAAATTGCTGGTAAAATAGAAAAGGGAAGCCATCAGGCCCGGGGGCACCTTTTGCATAAGAGCCAAAGACAGCCTCTTTAATCTCTTTCTCAGAGAAAGGGGCATCTAAGGTTTTGTTACGCGCATCAGTAACTTTCTCTCCATCCTCCCAAAAGTCATCTTTAAGGTTGATGTTGATTTTGTCTTGAAAACCAAAAAGCTTTTTGTAGTAATCTACATCAACTTTCATAATATCATCATGGCTAGTGACATTACCTCCTTCTCCTTCTAGCACCAAGATCTGCTTTCTCCTCCTCTTCTGGTTAGCTATTGCTTTGAAGTAGCCAGCATTCAAATCTCCTTCAAGGATGTCCCTATCTCTGGATCTCTGTCTGGCCTTGATTACTTCCTTTCTCCAGATCTCCTCCAAATCACCTGCAATTTTTTTAATTCTGCGGTTAGTGTTAGGGGAAGGAGGGTTAGTCTCAGAGATAATATCTAAACAGTTATATTCAGCAACCAGGGCATGTTTCTGTCTGTTTTGCTCAGCCTCATAATTGGCCATCCAGCCTTTGATGGATCTTCTGGAGTTACTCGCCTATCTATGAATGAGTCTAAATTTTATGCCTTTTATGACACTTTTGTTCATTTTGAACATAAATGACACCTGAAAAGACTCTTTTGCTCCTCATGTGGTATGTTTGTGTATGCGTGCTGCTGCCACTAGTAGAAAAAGGATCAAATGTGAAGCACATTAGTGCCGGTTTGATTTAGCCGGCCGCTCTCATTAGTACTAGTTCGTGGCGAACCTTTAGCACCGGTTCATGCCACGAACCGGTACTAAAGTGAGTGGTGGCAGGATGTTGTCAGTCTGGGGCCCCTCCAGCACCTTTAGTACCGGTTTGTGTTACGAACCGGTACTAATGGTCGTCCTACATAAACCCTTCGTCCAACCGAGCTCGCTCTGTTCTTCCCCTTTCCCCTCTCCTCCTCTATTCTTCCCCTCTTCCTCGAGCTCATCACACATTTTGCCCAAAATTTGTCAAGATTTGAATGCCCCCATCCATTCAAATGATCATAAAGGTTAGCAACTTTGTCCTTTCATCTCTCATTGCTAGATTAGCTCTTGCAATGCTTTGTATAGTGATTAATTTGTGAGTTTAGTAATTTGGGAGGAATTATATGTGCTAGTATTTGATTTATATGCAATTTGAGGTCCAAATAACACTTAATTTGCATATGTAGGTGTGGTTTACTTGGTGCCTTCTAAATCTCCGTCGTAACCACCGTTGATCGCCCGCACTGTCCCGTCGCCGGCACCACCTTGTGGTGAGGCTCTCATTCATGAATGTTTTACATTACCAAATTGATATTGGTGTGATTTGGATATATAGTTACTCGTATAATTATCTTACCCGTATGTTGTTTGTTATACATAGTGCCATGGTTTTGATATCCGTCCCCGTCGGCCCTCGTCCTTGTTATGATTCGGATGTGGTATATTCTCTTTTAAAACTAGTTGTTGCATTTCGTGTTTATGACAAATTATGCCCATCAAGTTGACATAGATATTTTTATCTAGGAGGTATGTGAACCGGAAATTCCAACCGATCCTATTGTCGAGAGGTTAAATTTAGTTGAAAGAGAAAGCGATTATTTGAAAGAAAAATTGAAAAGAATTGAGGGGGAGAAGATGGAATTGGAGTTGCATGTTGCCGATGTCCTCGATGATCACAAGATCAAGATGGAGAAAATGCGCTTGAAGATTAGAAAGATTAGAAAATATGCCATTGATAGTGAGGCTTGGTATCATTATGTTGTTGGATCAATTGTTACCTTAGTTGCAATCTTGATCGCATTTGTTGTTGCATTTAAATGCTTTAGCTAGAGAGTTATTTGTCTATTGCATTTAAGTGTTGTATGAACTTTTTGTATGAACTTGTATTAATTTGGTCTTTTTGTTGTTGTGTAATGAAGATGACCGACAATGGATGTATGATGACCGATACTCTCCCGAGTTCATTAATGGCGTGCATACTTTTCTGCTTGCCGCTGAGGCAAACAAGCAGGCGGATGGTTTTATGCCTTGTCCATGTGCTGGCTGTAAGAATGGTCACAATTACTCTACGTCAAGAACCATTCACGTCCACCTATTTGAGTCCGGTTTCATGCCCCACTATAATGTTTGCACCAAGCACGGAGAAAGAGGGGTTATGATGGAAGACAATGAAGAAGAAGAGGACGACGATAACTATCCTGGCCATGGGTTCCCTGAATAAGATGATACAACAATGGGGAAAGAAGCTGAGCCGGCAATGCGGGAAGAAGCTGAAGAAGAGGCATCAGATGAGCCTGCTGATGATCTAGGTCAGGCCATTGCCGATGCAAAGAGAAACTGCGCAAGTGATTTGGAGAAGAAGAAGTTGCAGCGCATGTTAGAGGATCACAAGAAATTGTTGTACCCGAATTGCGAAGCTGACAAAACAAAGTTGGGCACCACACTGGAATTGCTGCAATGGAAGGTAGAGAATGGTGTATCTGACAAGGGATTTGAAAAGTTGCTGGTAATAAATAAAGAGTATGCTTCCAAAGGACAACGAATTGCCCGAGAGTACGTATGAAGCAAAGAAGGTTGTCTGACCTCTAGGGTTAGAGGTGCAGAAGATACATGCATGTCCTAATGACTGCATCCTCTACCGCGGTGAGTACGAGGATTTGAACGCTTGCCCGGTATGTGGTGCATTGCGTTATAAGATCAGTCGTGATGACCCTGGTGATATCGAGGGCGGGCGCCCCAGGTAGAAGATTCCTGCTAAGGTGATGTGGTATGTGATGAAGCTATGTACCTAGGGTAGGGTCATGGACCTGTCCAAGATACCCTCCCCAAGGACATCTCTAGAAGAAACCACCTTTCAGTCGACCTGGAAACGTTCCACTCGACGGACTCAAAGCCACTCGACCATGAAGCCACCCACTCGACAACCAGGAGACCTAACGTCACTCGGCAGGGAAACGGTCGGCCATTAAGTAGCTTTTATGGCCATCATGGCACTTTATTTGTAGCGTTACCAGTAATGCCTGACCTTAATGTAGTTTAAACCCTACATAACTGAGGGCCGGAGGGGTCTGGCGGACTCTATATAAGCCACCCCCTCCTCAGTGTAAAGGGTTCGCACCCCTGTAACTCATACACACATAATACCAGTCGACCGCCTCCGGGATCCGAGACGTAGGGTTGTTACTTCCTCCGAGAAGGGCCTGAACTCGTAAACCCCTTGTGTATACAACTACTCCATAGCTAGGATCTTGCCTATCCATACCTACCCCCCTTTCTACTGTCAGACTTAGAACCACGACAGTTGGCGCCCACCGTGGGGTCGGTGTCTTAGCGACTTATTGGAGAAGTTGCGATTTTTCCGATCTCCTGCATCATGGTTTCAGGCGGAGTTCTGGTTGAGGGCCGCGAGATCCGTCTCGGCGCGCTCACGTTCGTCGCCGACGACTCCGCTTGGCTTCAGGAGGCTCCACTCGACATCGACGCGCTCCCAGTTCGCGGAGCGACGCACTTTCGCATGTGCGTCCGTGGCGTCCTTCTGTGGCAACCATCGACCCCGTATCGGCCAGTCCCTATGTCGTCCCCCCTCCCTGTGTCCCGCCGGCGCAAGCGCTCCAGTCGGTCGAGGCTTCAGCGGTGGGTGAGGAATGCGGTGGCTCGTCAGTCGACCATCCCCCAAGTCGCGGCAGTCGAGCCCGACGAATCTCTCTACGGCCTGTTCGACCTGTCGACTAGCTTCGCAGAGACTGCATCCGAGTGCGACAGTAGTGATCCTATGGCGGAGGTTCTGATGGTCGATGGACCATGCAGTCCTCCCGGTTTCCCCCGCGCCGATGGAGGCGACGGCGGAGGCGATCCGTCGCATGTCCATGAGGAATATCTCCCTGAGGCCCTCACTTCGCTGCAGAGGGAAGATCTTTGCCGCCGGAACATGGATGCGCTACACACTCCTATCGTTGGAGAAACCCCCGAGGCTCGGGCCTTAGAGGACGCGCGCTTGGCTAACTTAGCTGAGCGCCCTCGACTGAAGAACCTTCAGCGAGCACTCGACGAGCGTGCGCGGGAACGGGTTCCGGCATCCAGTCGACGTAAACTCTTTCTAGCACCGACTCAGGTATATTGAACTTCGATTCAGAATTTAGCGGCTGCAGCCCGTATAGCAGAGTCGATTCAGCCTTCCCAGTCAGAGGCTGGCAGAGACTTGTTACATATCAAAGATTTACTCCGGGCAGTAGGAGATCAAAATTCAGCTGTATCGCAGTCGCGCGATAGGATTCACAGCAGATCTGTAGCTGCAAATACAGTCCAATCGGCCCAAAGCCCCAGATCGCCCCCGAGGCGTGAGGAGCGTGGAGACCGGCGTGATCAGTACAAGAATCGTGAGCAGTATGATCACTGAATCGATCGCGATGATCGACATCGAGTTCCCACCCCTCCCCCAAGGGGTGGATCGTACGCGCCTCGACAGCAGGATGATAGACGCCATCACAGTGTTGGGCGAAGGATTCTAGTCGACCCCAGGCAACCAGGCTTTGATGCGAGATCCATTATCGTTCAAGGTTTGGTCGACAGGAACAGAGCTCACCGGGAAGGTCATGACAGAGATGTACCCACCAGAAGCAGAGTACATGTCTCAGGACCAGAGTGCTTCAGCAGAACCATCAGGGCCGCGGTGATTCCTCCCAACTTCAGGTTGGCGACTGGAGTCAGTAAGTTCACTGGCGGGTCCAAGCCCGACACTTGGCTTGAATACTACCGAGTGGCAGTTCAGATTGGTGGCGGCAATGATGAAGTGGCCATGAAACACCTGCCTCTTATGTTGGAGGGCTCGGCCAGAGCATGGTTGAACCAGCTAGCACCCAGCAGCATTTACACTTGGGAAGATCTTGCCCGAGTGTTTGTCACAACATTTGAAGGAACTTGCAAGTGGCCAGCAAGGTTGACAGAGCTGCAATCTTGTGTGCAGAAGTCGAATGAAACTTTGAGAGATTACATCCAGAGATGGATCACGTTGCATCACACGGTAGAGAATGTATCTGATCACCAGGCAGTCTGTGCCTTCAAGGAAGGTGTTAGGTACAGAGAGTCGGAGACATGACTCTGAGTCGAATGATGGATATTGCCACCAAGTATGCCAATGGTGAAGAAGAGGATCGGCTCCGGAGTGGCAAGCACAAGTCAGTCGCCCACGAAGCCGGAGGAGGGAACTCCAGTCGGAAGCAGAAGCGGAAAGCCGAGCCAGCTGCTCCCGAAGAAGCCCTGGCCGTGACTCAAGGAAAGTTTAAAGGGAAACCCAAAGGGTCTTGGAACCCTAAGAAGGTGAAGGACAAGGAAGGAGATGATGTGATGGATTTGCCGTGCCACATCCACACGAAGAAAGACGAGGAGGGTAACTTCATTTACCCGAAACATACCACTCGGCAGTGTCGGCTCTTGATCCAGCAATTTCAGGGGAAACAACCCAAAGATACGGAAAAGGAGTCAGACAAAGTTGAGGACAAAGAGGATAGTGATGAAGGATATCCCCACGTCAATTCCACCCTGATGACTTTTGCTGATGTTGAAAGCAAAAGTCGATTGAAAGTTATCAGCCGTGAAGTGAATATGGTCGCTCTGGCAACACCCAGTTATCTGAAATGGTCTCAGACTGCCATCACATTCGACCAGTATGATTATCCGACACACATAGCCACCCCTGGGAGGCAAGCTTTGGTAGTCGACCCAGTCATCGAAGGCACTCGACTGACTAAGGTTTTGATGGATGGTGGTAGCAGCCTAAATATATTATATGCAGAGACGCTGAAAGGGATGGGCATTTCGATGTCCAGGCTCAGTACCAACAACATGAGCTTCCATGGACTCATTCCTGGAAAGAAAGCTGAGTCACTCGGCCAAATTGGTCTTGATGTGGTTTTCGGCGATTCTAATCATTACCGCAAAGAAAAGTTGACGTTTGAAGTTCTAGATTTCCAGAGTGCGTATCACGCTATTTTGGCAGGCCAGCTTATGCACGTTTCATGGCTCGACCATGTTATGTGTACCTCAAATTGAAGATGCCTGGTCCCAAAGGTGTGATCACTGTTACTGGCAATCGGAAGAAGGCAGAAGAGTGCTTTCAGAAAGGCTCAAAGATCGTCGATGCTCAGATGGCAGTGGTGGAGCTGCAGGAATACCAGAAAACTGCAGACCCGAGTGATTTGTTGCGAGCCAAGAAGCCCGCTACAGAATCGGCATTTCAGTCGTCCGGTGAGACAAAACCGATTCACATTCACCCGACCGACCCCAATGCTGCTCCGACTCATATCTCCACAACACTCAACTCCAAATAGGAAGAAGCGCTCATCCAACTCCTCCGTGAGAACTGGGACATCTTTGCATGGAAGCCTTCTGACATGCCGGGTGTTCCCAGGGGGCTGGCTGAGCATCGTCTACGAGTCGACTCAAAAGTAAAACCTGTCAAAGAACATCTGCAACAGTCCGCCGTCCAGAACAGGAAGGCCATTGGCGAGGAGGTGGCTCGGCTCTTAGCAGCGGAGTTCATCCGAGAGATTTATCACTCCGAGTGGCTCAACAATGTTGTCATGGTCCCCAAAAAGGACAAGTCACATTGCATGTGCATCGACTTCAAACATATCAATCGGGCCTGCCCAAAAGATCATTTTCCTCTCCCCCGCATCGACCAAATAGTCGACTCGACTGCGGGGTGTGAGCGCCTGTGTTTTTTAGACGCCTATTCCGGTTACCATCAGATCCGTCTGTATGGACCCGACGAGATCAAACAACTTTCATCACTCCATTCGGGTGCTTCTGTTATGTCACCATGCCATTCGGTCTCAAGAATGTCGGAGCCACGTTCATGAGGATGATTCAGAAGTGTTTGCTCACTCAAATCAGTCGGAATGTGGAAGCATACATGGATGATATTGTGGTCAAGTCATGGAAAGGTTCCGACCTACTGAATGACCTTGCTGGGACATTTGCCAACCTCAGGAGGTATGATATCAAGCTTAATCCATCAAAGTGCACATTCGGAGTTCCTGGCAGAAAGTTACTCGGTTTTCTCGTTTCCGAACGAGGAATCGACGCCAATCCAGAAAAAGTTGGTACTATACTCCGAATGAAACGTCATGTACGTGTGCACGATGTCCAGAAGCTTACTGGTTGCTTGGCCGCTTTAAGTTGATTCATCTCTCGTCTCGGTAAGAAGGCATTGCCTCTTTACCGACTGACGAAGAAGTCAGACAAGTTCGAGTGGACTCCTGAAGATGATGCAGCGTTTGCAGAGCTAAAAGCCCTCCTTTCCACCCAGCTGGTGCTTGCTGCCCCAATCAGCAAAGAGCCTTTGCTGCTTTACATTGCAGGCACGGGACAAGTCGTCTGTACAGTACTTACAGTCGAGCGGGAAGAAGAAGGAAAAGCCTTTAAAGTTCAGCGCCCAGTATACTATGTTTCTGAAGTTTTGACCCCATCAAAGCAAAGATAGCCTCATTATCAGAAGCTTGTATATGGGATTTATATGACCACGAAGAAGGTTGCTCATTACTTCTCTGACCATTCCATTACAGTCATCAGCGACGCTCCATTGTTAGAGATTCTGCACAACAGAGATGCAACCGGTCGAGTGGAAAAATGGGCGATTGAACTCCTTCCCCTAGATATCAAGTTTGAGGCAAAGAAAGCCATCAAGTCCCAAGCAATAGCGGATTTCATCGCCGAGTAGACCGAGCAGCAACTGCCGACTCAAATTCACTCGGAGCACTGGACCATGTTCTTTGATGGTTCTAAGATGCTGAATGGTTCCGGTGCTGGGGTAGTGTTGGTGTCCCCCCGAGGAGATAAGCTCAGATATGTGCTCCAGATCCACTTTGATTCATCCAATAATGAAGCAGAATACGAAGCACTCCTGTACGGGTTGCGTATGGCCATTTCACTCGGCGTCCGTCGCCTCATGGTCTATGGCGACTCAGATTTGGTAGTTAATCAAGTGATGAAGGAGTGGGACGTCAGAAGTCCAGCCATGACTAGTTACTGCAATGCAGTAAGAAAGTTGGAGAAGAAATTTGAGGGGTTAGAGCTTCATCATATACCCCGACTGAAAAATCAAGCGGCTGATGATTTGTCAAAATTAGGTTCCAAGAGAGAAGCCGTTCCCAGTAATGTGTTTTTGGAACACATCCACACACCATCAATCCAAGAGGATCCTTTCACCGAAGAAGCCCCGCAGCCAAAAAGTGCCACAGATCCGACTGAAGTTGAAGTTCCAGCTGTGGTCGACCTGGTCATGGAAGTTTTGGTCGTCACTCCCGACTGGACGGTGTCGTACATCGCGTATATCCTAAGGAAAGAGCTCCCAGAGAATGAAGAAGAGGCTCGACAGATCGTCCATCGATTCAAAGCCTTGACTATGATAAAGGGACAGTTGTATAGAGAAAGCGCGACTGGAGTCGGTCAGAAATGTATAACACCAGAAGAAGGTCAGATAATTCTTGATGATATCCACTCGGGGACCTGTGGTCATCATGCGTCCTCCCGGACCATTGTGGCTAAAGCATACCGAGCGGGGTTTTACTGGCCAAGAGCGAATGAAATGGCGAAGGAGATAGTCAACAAGTGCGAGGGATGTCAGTTCTATTCCAATATGTCGCACAAACCTGCCTCAGCCTTGAAGACAATTCCACTCATCTGGCCCTTTGCTGTTTGGGGACTAGATATGGTTGGACCACTGAGAACTGGCAGAAGCGGCTTCACCCATGTACTGGTGGCAGTCGACAAGTTCACTAAGTGGATTGAAGCTAAGCCTATTAAGAATCTTGATGCCAGCACTGCGATCAGCTTCATCAGAGAGTTGATATTCAGATATGGAGTTCCGCACAACATCATCACAGATAATGGGTCAAACTTCGATTCCGACCAATTCAGATCCTTTTGTGCTTCTCAAGGCACGCGAGTCGATTACACTTCTGTCGCCCACCCCCAGTCGAATGGACAAGCAGAAAGAGCAAACAACCTGATTCTCAAAGGACTAAAACCCCGGTTGATGCGTGATCTCAAGAACGCAGCAGGCGCGTGGGTCGACGAACTTCCTTCAGTTCTTTGGGGATTAAGGACCACTCCTAATCGGTCGACTGGGCGAACTCCATTCTTTCTGGTCCATGGGGCTGAAGCAGTTCTGCTGAGTGACCTGCTTCACAACGCACCCCGAGTCGAGCTCTACTCTGAAGATGAAGTAGAACAAGCCCGGCAGGACGCAGTCGACCTCCTAGAAGAAGAAAGAGAGATGGCTATGATTCGATCGACCATCTATCAGCAAGACTTGCGTCGATTCCATGCCAGAAATGTGAAGAGTCGAGCCTTCCAAGAAGGAGACTTGGTCCTCCGAGTGGATCAACAGAAACCGCACAAGCTCGCTCCAACTTGGGAAGGCCCCTTCATCGTCACCAAAGTTCTCCACAATGGAGCGTACCGTCTTTACAATATCGATCGCCAGATTGATCAGCCACGAGCTTGGAATGCGGAGCTGCTCCGCCCCTTTTATACTTAAGTACTCACTCGGGTGAGATGTAATAAAAAGTACCTTTGTAGTTTGTTTATCAAAGACAAGAGTGTTATAATTTTCCCAGTGATTGTTGTTGCTTTTGTTTACGTGAGAAATCCCCCAGTGGGTGGCTTAGCTGCAAATCAGTTTCGCCTAAGTTTGTAAAAAAAATCAGTGCCGAGTGACGAGCAAGCCTCTCACTCAGGGGCTTAGGTGCGAACCCGTTTCGCCTAAGTATTTGAAAATCCTATCGAGTGGAGAGTAAACCTCCCACTCAGGGGCTTAGCTGCAGTCCAGTACTCGCCTAAGTACTCAGAAATCCTACCGAGTGGAGAACAACCCTCCCACTCGGGGACTTAGCTGCAGTCCAGTACTCGCCTAAGTATTCAGAAATCCTACCAAGTGGAGAGCAACCCTCCCACTCGGGGGCTTAGATGCAGTCTAGTACTCGCCTAAGTATTCAGAAATCCTACCGAGTGGAGAGCAACCCTCCCACTCGGGGGCTTAGCTACAGTCTAGTACTCGCCTAAGTATTTGGAAATCCTACCTAGTGGAGAGCAACCCTCCCATTTGGGGGATTAGCTGCAGTCTAGTACTCGCCTAAGTATTCAGAAATCCTACTGAGTGGAAAGCAACCCTCCCATTCGGGGGCTTAGCTGCAGTCTAGTACTCGCCTAAGTATTCAGAAATCCTATCGAGTGGAGAGCAACCCTCCCACTCGGAGGCTTAGCTGCAGTCTAGTACTCGCCTAAGTATTTAGAAATCCTACCGAGTGGAGAGCAACCCTCCCACTCGGAGGCATAGATGCAGTCCAGTACTCGCCTAAGTATTTGAAAATCCTACCGAGTGGAGAGCAACCCTCCCACTCGGAGGCTTAGCTGAAGTCCAGTACTCGCCTAAGTATTCAAAAATCCTACTGAGTGGAGAGCAATCCTCCCACTCGGGGGGCTTAGATGCAGTCCAGTACTCGCCTAAGTATGAAATCCATTCCGCTCTGCAAGAATGACGAGGTGCAGGTCGACTACCGCCTTCTACTTCGGAGCTACGCCACAAATACAACGTGTGCTCTGCAAGGATGACGAGGTGCAGGTCGACTGCTGCCTTCTCCTTCGGAGCTACGCCACAAATACAATGTGCTCAAGCATATTTAACGATAAGCCAAGTTCAGATAGCATCCCATGGATTCAGAAGTGCTTAGGCATCAAGCCTGTAAAAGTTTATCGGTTACAAAACCACTCGGCATACCGAGGCAAATTTAAGGTGAAGCACGAAAGTTTTTCTTACTCCTCGGGTGGAGGACTGGAAGGCGCGACAAACTGGTCCTGGTCGATTACATCAACAATCCAGGTGGCAGCAACAATGAAGGTCTCCATGAAAGATTGGAAGTCATGCTTCTTTGTATTGGCCACTTTGAGGGACGCCAGGTTGTCCTCTCGCGCATCTTTGCAGTGAACACGGACCAGGGACAAAGGAACATCAGCACCACACCTGGCAGAAGACTTCTTCCATTCCTGCACTCGACCTTGAACTTCATTCAGTCGAGTCATGAGAGACTCGAGGTCGTTTTGAAGCGTCTCTCCTGGCCAGAGTATCGTGTCAATTCGCGGCGCTGCAACCTTCAGTCGAGCAAGGTAGTCAACCACTCCTGCAACATGAGACTCCAGTCGGAGCACGTTCATAGCGGCTTCGTCCTTCACAAGAGAGTTCATGGGGTCCAAGCCTATCTCCACTCGACTGGTCTCCTCCTCAAAGTTTTGGCAGAATTCTGTAAACACAACTCAAAGATAAACCAGCAGTTCTACGATAAGTTGATGATTACAAGTCAGTCGGGCAGGAGAGATTACCCTCAAGCATGATGAATAACTTCTTGGCGAGCCCTCCCAGATAAGCCTCCAGATCGTTCTTCTTCCCCACCAGTTCACTAGCCTTGTCATTCAAAGCTATCTTGTCATTCTCCAGACGGCTGACTTCCTTGTTGGCCGCGTCGAGAGCAGCTTTCAGATTGGCGTTCTCCTCTTCAAGTTTACCGACCGAAGCCAGTTTTTCTTCCGCAAGCTTCGTTTTGTCCAAATCCGCCTTCTGCGCCTCGGCAAGGTCGTGATCCTTCTTCTTTAGAGCCTCCTTCATTTTATCTGCAAAATGACAATGAGAGCAGAATCAAGAATGGGCAGAAAGATAAAGACAGTTGTCAAGTTCTCACCAATCATACCTTTTGCCTCGTCCTTCGCCTTCTTAAAGTTCTCCTGAACAAGTTTCAAGTCAAGGTCGAGCTGGATATGTTTGTTTTCCAACTCAGTATAGCGAGCCACAAGCTCGCGAGATTTCTGCAAAGAGTCAGTGGACAGACATCAAAGAGAGGTTGCTTCCGAGTGACTAAGAGAAAAATTGTAGCATTTCTAAGACTATAGCCGAATCAAAATATTCAACAGTAGTCTCGGGGACTACACCAAATGGGTGCACTCAGCGTGCCCCCACTAGTTCTATCGACTCGGTCCGATCAGTCGACCAAAAGAGACATAGAGGTTATGATCGAAAACCATAGCTAACTGCCAGCAGTCAGCCATGGTCTCATCATGATCTACCAAAAAAAACAGGTTCTTCAGACTACAGTCGACTGCCAGCAGTCCACCATAGTCTCGGGGACTACACCCAGTGGGTGCACTTAGCGTGCTCCCACCGGTTCCAAGATTCCATTCGACATGGTCCGACCAGACCGAGTGAAGAAGTTAGAGTGAAGAAATTCAAAACACGAAGACTACAGTTGACTGCCAGCAGTCCATCGTAGTCTCGGGGACTACACCGAGTGGGTGCACTCAGCGTGCCCCCACCAATCCAAAAAATCAATCGACACACCCAGTGGGTGTACAGAAACAAAGATCTTCGAAAAGAAAGCCTTCATATAGCATATCCTAACAGAACAAGTGCGCGGTGACCAACTAACCTGGACGTTGCTCTAAAGGGCTGAGCTAGCATCATAGGCCGCTTGGCTGGCTTCCCGGATCGCTTTCACCTGCTCCATCATGATCCCCGCCTGGAGTATAGCCTCCTTAGCAGCACCCGCTTGGTCCTCTGGGACGTGGTGTGTAGCAAAAAGGGAGGGAGGGTCGACAGTCGACAACGAAGGCCGGGCACTAGTCAGCGGCACAGCGAAGGACACAGAGTTCCGAGTGATGTTGCCACCCTCTGGAACCAATGTCTCAGGCACTGATGCAGTCTGGGGAGTCTTGCCAGCCGACGCCTTTCTGTTCCTCCTCGACCTCAGTGGCGCCTCGTCGTCATCATCAGGGAGATCGATGACATGGGGAGGAACTACAAGAAAAATCCAAAGTTAAAATCGAAACTCAAATCGACCGAAAGTAAAGCTACAAAGAGAGTACCAAGGTTGGAGGTGGCAGCGTCTTCCATTTCCCGGTCTTCGTTCTTGGTGGAGGTCTCGGAGGTAGCAGCACTGCAGATTTCAGAAACCAGTCGGTTAGTCCATGAGTCGACCAAGAGTTCATCCGGGCTAAACAAGGAAATACAAGTTCTGCTATTACCCGGAGATAGTGGGGATGGCCATTCTCATCTTGGGCAAGGCCTTCAGCGGTTTTGATGGCGCTGCTCGTGGATGCTTCGGCGCTTTCTTAGTCGGCGCTGGAGAGGCTGCTCGAGGGCGCTTCGACGATTGCCCAATGGGCATAGTCGCTTTGCCTCGCTCACTCGCGGGATCTTGGATGAGCTTGGATCACCGTTCCGTGCGAGGAGGATCGACTTCCTCCTCCTCTTCACTGGAGCCATCGTCATCCTCTTCCTCCTCAGCATCAGATTGCCACTCCTCCTCACTTTCACCTCCGCTCGCCTCTTCCTCCTCGGCCTGTTCTTGCACCCCATTGGGCATCGAGTACATTTCAGTAGTGGCCTAAAAGACAACAAACAAGACAGAAGTCAGTCGACTGAATTTTGGCAAAACGGAATGAAGAAAGCAGGATCACAGTCAGAGATGCAGAATTGGACCTTGTTTGGTTCATATGATTGGTCGAGTGGAGGAATCCTCCTGGCTCCTCAGGGGTTGTCTTTGTTCCCCGTGATGCTCGCCAGCCACCTCTCCAGCGTGGCATCATCAATCTCCTCTGGGTGGATCCGAGTGGTGTCCTTAGTGCCAGAATACAACCACATCGGATGGTCTCGAGCTTGAAGCGGCTGGATGCATCGTCGGAGGAAGACCTCCAAGAGGTCCATGCCGGTCACCCCGTCACCGATAAGCTGGACAACACATTCGACCAGTACATTAACCTGCACCTTCTCTTCCGGGAGCACCTTCAAAGAGGAAGGCTTCCTCACTCGGTCCATGGAAAAAGGAGGGAGTCCGGTTGACTGCCCTGGCGTCGGCTGGTCTTTGCAGTAGAACCAGGTCGACTGCCACCCACGGACCGAGTAGGGAAGGATCATGACCGGAAAAGCACTTTTCCCTCTCATTTGGACCCCAAGACCCCCACACATCTGAATCACTTGTGTTCTCTCGTCACTCGGATTGGCTTTTTTCACTGTTTGGGAGCGACAGGTGAAGATGTGCTTGAAAAGACCCCAATGAGGCCGACAACCCAAGAAATTCTCGCACAAAGACACAAAAGCAGCAAGGTATATGATGGTGTTGGGTGTGAAGTGGTGGAGTTGTGCCCCAAATAAATTCTGAAATCCCCGGAAGAAAGGGTGAGGCGGCAAAGAAAACCCACAGTCGACATGGGTGGCCAAGAGAACGCACTCTCCCTCCTGAGGCTGCGGCTCAGACTCCTTCCACGGAAGTCGCGCCGATCCATGGGGGATCAGTCCTCCATCTACCAGGTCGTCAAGATCTGCTTGACGAATCGTCGAGCGGATCGAGTCGCCCTGGATCCAGCCCCGCGGCAGGCCGGCCCTCGAGGAAGATCCGCCTCGACTGGTCGCCCTTCCCTTCGCCTTCGCCGTCGCTTTCTTCGCCCGCTCCAGGGCCGCCGTCTTCTCCTTCACCATCGTCACCGACAAGACGCGCACGGAGCAGCGGCGCTGAGGCGGAAGCGAACGCGTCGGATAAATCTGGAGAAGAGAGGGGGAAATGAGAGTGCACTGTTCAAAACCCCCGTCCGGCGCCTTATATGAGGTTACTTCCGAGTGACTGACTTGTAGGCCCGGGCGATCCTGTCAAATCCCGCAAAGTCGCATGCGCGATACGTGGCGAAAAAGGTGGCACGGAGATCGAGGCGTCCCTGCCTTATCCCATCTGATTACTGCGGCCTCCTCCGCCCCGCGTGCTTCCCGAAATACGAATCCCGCTAAATCCGCGAGCTGCGGAACGACTCGTCAGATGAAAGATCTCCTCCGCTCTTTCGTTCAGAGTTCTCCAAGTAAAAACTTCACTCGACGGATACAAAGAATGGATCAAGGCGACTGGAAAAGAAGTTGGTGCCGTCACCTAAAGTTCATGGATCCAGAACAAGACATACGCATAGCACGAAAATGGGTCGGAAGTGTGTTCAACTCCTTCCCCACTCAAACCTCGATCCATTCGGGGGCTAATGATGAAGCTATGTACCTAGGGTAGGGTCATGGACCTGTCCAAGATACCCTCCCCAAGGACATCTCTAGAAGAAACCACCTTTCAGTCGACTTGGAAACGTTCCACTCGACGGACTCAAAGCCACTCGACCATGAAGCCATCCACTCGACAACCAGGAGACCTAACGTCACTCGGCAGGGAAACGGTCGGTCATTAAGTAGCTTTTATGGCCATCATGGCACTTTATTTGTAGCATCACCAGTAACGCCTGAGCTTAATGTACTTTAAACCCTACATAACTGAGGCCCGGAGGGGTCTGTCGGACTCTATATAAGCCACCCCCCTCCTTAGTGTAAAGGGTTCGCACCCCTGTAACTCATACACACATAATACCAGTCGACCGCCTCCGGGCTCCGAGACGTAGGGCTATTACTTCCTCCAAGAAGGGCCTGAACTCGTAAACCCCTTGTGTATACAACTACTCCATAGCTAGGATCTTGCCTCTTTCTACCGTCAGACTTAGAACCACGACGGTATGCTCCTATACTACCATGGTTGAAACGTTTGTTCCAAACACTACAAGAAATATGTCAACTAGTGACCTTCTCTTAGTGACCCTAGCTGAATTGGTCGTAAATCCACGACCATTTCGCTTGGAAGGGCTCAAACCCTGAATTGCCTTACACGAAATGGTCATAAAGCAGACAAGAGTGGTCCATGACCTTATTTCTACCTAATTAGGACCAATATAAATGGTCATGAGGTTGTGAATGTGGATGCATTAGTACTTATTGCTATGACTAGGCGCCACCTCATCAGTTTTGCCTATGTGTCATGTCCATGTGGTAGTTTTTGCCCTAGGTTGTGAAGCAACCTATATTTCTGTCATTCTCAAAATTCCCAAAAAAATCTATAAATTCTTTGGGTCATATCTTCATCAAATATGTAAAAAAACCTTCCTTGCCTAGTTCATAAATAATTCAAAAATATTCATTTTCCTATTCTATTCAGAAAAACACTTTGTGAAGGAAGTACCACTTTGGCATGTCCAAATGGTATCCATTTTCTAAAGTGCTTTCCTATGCCCAAATAATCATCCTCCGCCAAATGGTATCCATTCATTATTTTGAGCCCAGCTTCAACATTCGTATTTATGTCCAGTGTGGTCCTTTGCAAAGCAAGTACCACCTAGGCTCCTCCTTTTGAGCTGAAAATTTGTGAAGACGGTCTTCTTAGTAACTGATCATCCTCAGCCAAAACTCACGCCCATTAGCCATGTGCATTTCCTGTACCGCTAATCAAACACTTGGCTGCTTATTCATGTTTGAGCATCGATCGGTCTCCTCGTGAGAATCTTATGTTGTGATTTTCTTCCTAGCACCTACCTAGGGAGTGCCCAACCCACTAGACATGCCTAGGCCGCCGAGAACACATGGCAACACCAAGGTCAAGCGGTGACCATGCGGCCGCCCAGAGTTGGGGCCCTTGGCCACCATCCAAACCTCGAAATATCACCACCAAACCATGTATTTACTATTAAATAGGTACTTATGTAACTAGAAATGGTTTTTGGAAAAAATAAATAGCAAACTATGAGGCAGCTGCAGTTCAAATTTGACCCGGTTCCTACTGAATCAGCGGGAATTTGTCTTTTTAACCAGAGGTGGATCAAAACTTTTGACACCCAACCATTTTGTCAATTGTGCATTAAATATGTCCTAGTATTTTATAAAAATGATTTGGTGCAATTTTGCAACAAATATAAGGTAGGTCCTTCAAAAAAAAACTCATTTCGGGCACTCGAAAAATGGAAAATGAAGTTTCTGTGCAAAGAAAATGAAAACTCCCTTATGCAACATTGTTTGGAATTCCAAGATGCACCCTTGTGCACAATATGAGATCATTTGAACAAACTATGCCATGAATGTGGCCATAAGCTTGATCATTTGGCTTGAAAGCCATGAATCTTCATGCATGATAGCTCATTTCTGAGAACACTTTTTTAAAATAATTGTCGTATTACAAGTTTATTATTTCTCCTGGAAACTTGGTCACATATAATGACACAATACGAAGGTTTTCCAATTTTTTATTTTTTTTTAATTTTTTATGCCCGTTTCAAAATGTTGTCAAAATGGCGGGCATGACCGTTCCTAGCTAGTGGTTGAATCTTGGATTTTTTGGGGTTTCTCTGATTAAATAGATACTTATGTAACTAGAAATGATTTTTGGAAAAAATAAAGAGCAAACAATAAGGTAGCTGCAGTTCAAATTTGACCCGCTTCCTACTAAATCGGTGGAAATTTGTCTTTTGCACCAGAGGTGGATCAAAACTTTTGAAACCCAACCACTTTGTCAATTGTGCATTAAATATGTCCTAGTATTTTATAAAATTGATTAGGTCCAATTTTGAAACAAATATATGGTAGGTCCTTCACAAAAAAACTCATTTTGGGCACTCAAAAAATGGAAAATGAATTTTCCGTGCAAAGAAAATGAAAACTCCTTTAGGAAACATTGTTTGGAATTCCAAGATGCACCTTTTTGCACAATATGAGATCATTTTAACAAACTATGCCATGAATGTGGCCATAAGATTGATCATTTGGCTTGAAAGCCATGAATCTTCACACATGATAGCTCATTTCTGAGAACACTTTTTAAAAATAATTACCGTATTACAAGTTTATTATTTTTCCTGGAAACTAGGTCACATATAATGACACAATGTGAACGTTTTCCAATTTTTTGATTTCTTTGTACTTTTTATGCCCGTTTCAAAATGCGGTCAAAACGCCGGGCTTGACCGTTCCTAGCTAGTGGTTGAATCTTGGATTTTTTTTGGTGTTTCTCTGATTAAATAGATACTTATGTACCTATAAATGATTTTTGGAAAAAATAAAGAGCAAACTACGAGGCAGCCACAGTTCAAATTTGACCCGCTTCCAACTGAATCGGCGGAAATTTGTCTTTTTCACGAGAGGTGGATCAAAACTTTTGACACCCAACCATTTGGTCAATTGTGAATTAAATATGGCCTAGTATTTTATAAAATTGATTTGGTCCAATTTTGCAACAAATATACGGTAGGTCCTTCACAAAAAAAACTCATTTCGGGCACTCGAAAAATGGAAAATGAATTTTCCGTGCAAAGGAAATGAAAACTTCCTTAGGCAACATTGTTTGTCATTCCAATATGCACCCTTGTGCATAATATGAGACCATTTGAACAAACTATGGCATGAATGTGGCCATAAGATTGATCATTTGGCTTGAAAGCCATGAATCTTGAAACATGATAGCTCGTTTCTGAGAACACTTTTTTAAAAGAATTGTCGTATTACAAGTTTATTATTTTTCCTCGAAACTTGGTCACATATAATGACACAATGCGAAGGTTTTCCAATTTTTTGATTTTTTTTGAATTTTTTATGCCCGTTTCAAAATGCGGTCAAAACGACGGGCTTGACCGTTCATACCTAGTTGTTGAATCTTGGAAACTTTTTGGTGTTTCTCTGATTAAATAGATACTTTTTTACCTAAAAATGATTTTTGAGAAAAATAAATAGCAAACTATGCAGCAGCCGCAGTTCAAATTTGACCCGCTTCAAGCTGAATCGACAGAAAATTGTCTTTTTCACGAGAGGTGGATAAAAGCTTTTGACACCCAACCATTTGGTCAATTGTGCATTAAATATGGCCTAGTATTTTAGAAAATTGATTTGGTCCAATTTCAGAACAATTATTTGGTAGGTTCTTCACAAAAAAACCGCATTTTGGGCATTCGAAAAATGGAAAATAATTTTTTCATGCAAAGAAAATGAAAAATTCCTTAGTCAACATTGTTTGTCATTCAAGATACAAACTTGTGCCCAATGTGAGACCATTTTTTTAATTTTTAATGTGTAAAAGGAGAAGAAAAACAAAAGAAAAAACACAAATCACATATACTCTATTCCCATTGGTGGAGTTGATTTGACACGGATTGATGACATGGCGCCCATCCATCCATCCATCATCCCACATCCATCCATCCATCCATTTATCTATAGGGAACAAAAAAGAAAAAAGAAAATGAAAAGGGGAAACCCCACAGACCCACCCACCCTGATCCCATCCCTCCCACACCCCCTCTCGTCTCCCACACACCCCCGATCCCATCCCTCCCACACCGCTGCCGCCTCGTCCCTCCCAAACCCTAACCCGCACCCGCACTCCTCCTCCACGGCGACGACGGCGGCCTCGTCATCCCCGGAGGCCGCGGGCGGTCATCTTTCTATCCGCCTCTCTCCCTAACGCCACACCAGAGAGATCTGCCTCCCTCTCGAATGACCGCGGTCGGTTCCTTGCCGCCGCCGCTGGCCTGCCGCCCCTCCCCCGCGGCGCGCCCAGCAGGCCGAGGCCCCCACCCCCCTCCCCCCCCCGCCGCCAGCACCGGAGCCCAGCAGCGAGATGTCCTTCTTCCACGCGGCGTCGCGGCCGCGTTCGTCGCAGCAGGACCTCGTGCGCTCCATCAAGGACTCCCTCCTCGCGCTCGACACCATGACCGGCGCCAAGGTGCTGCTCCCCTCTCTCACGTCTTTACCCTCTGACCATCAAGAGCTCAGCCACGACACCTTCCCATGGCTAGGGTTTCGAGGGTGGCGTCCCCTCCAACTCCAGCGCGGCGCCGGCGATTCTTCTCCACCCTGATGAACAACACGGTGCACAACACGGTGCTCTTCGACCAGGCCACCTACGCAGATCACGCCCTCCGTCCTCTCCGAGCGCCTCAGGGTAACGCACTCGCTCCCTCCCTCCGCCAGATCTATCCTTCTCGCTTGCTTGCTGTCATGATGCTCTATTTTGGGGTCAGTCAGTAGTACTCTGTACAGGTGCAAGAACACACCCGTGGATTCTGTTCAATTTGTTTCAATTTCTATTTGTCAATTTGGTTTAACTTTGACTAAAAATATATATCAGCAAATATATTATTTTGTTTCAGTTAAGAATGCATGGATTCTGTTCCTGTTACCTCCACTTTTTTGCCTCAACAAGCAAGCAAAGAAAGGACCCATTGATGCTTGTTATGGCCTCTAAAAATTGTAATTGCACCTAGTCTTGTAGGTTAATTATCTGAATATCTGAAATTATATGGTTGGTTCATAGTTGCTGTTCAGGTCACCTATTTATAGGTTAACACATGTTTCATTCATGCATATTTGTGCAGGAAGGATTGTGTAGAACAGAGGAGAAGGGGCACATGATACCATCCCAGTTTGTTGGCAAACAGGCTAATTTTATGTGCTTTGCACAGATGGTTCTCTTCTCTGGTAGAAAGACATGGTTGTGTTGCTGTAGCAGTCAACAAGACATTGAGTAAAAGGCTGCCTCTCTTTCATCCGAGTGCAAATCGTGTATTGTTAAGGTTCTGATAAGTTTACACATACTTGTTAGTTCTGACTATGCCTCGCTTAAGGATCGATCAGTATTCATGAAATTTGTTTACTGCATATGTTCGCACATGTTCCTATCTAAATTAATGTTGGATGTTTTTTTGTGTGTGTGACATTCAAGTCACATATTTGCAATATATGTTGTCTGAAACTTCTGCCATTCGACACAGCACAACAAGCTTTAGAAGTAGCTTTCTTCCATCTACAAAAGCTAAGAGGGAGAAGGAGAGACACACAAGTTTACCACTGCATAAGCTGCTCCTTAATGTGAGGCACAAAGATTTACCACTGAATAAGCAACTCCTTTAGACATGATTGATGCTACAAAACAAAATAATAAAGTATTGGAACAATCTGCATCTTCCAGATTTAGAGGTGCACATAGATAATGCATTTTTTAATTTTTCAGTGCCAAATAAAATGTGTCGAATATGTGATACAGATGTTCCAAACATTGTCTCTTACTTGTTGGAGAACTAATTCATAATTTCTAGTGGTATGCGTTTTTTCCTAATGGTATTCTTAATGAAGCTTCATATCTTCCTTTTTGTATTCTTTTTGTTGAACATTTTGGTACTCTTATTCTGGTTTGCATGTAATCCTTCTGATGCTGATCCTTCTGCTACGGATTGCAGTTGGGCTCCACTGCCATTGGGTTGAAGAGTGAGGATGGTGTTGTCCTGGCTGTTGAGAAATGTGTCATCTCACTACTGCTGGTAATTTTGCATCTCCACTTGTTAATTTGTATTGTTTCTGTCAATACTAATTATTCAGCTGTATGCGTGATAACTGTTGATGATCTCTTATGGTTGCAAGAGAAATGCATCCTTGGGCAAAATATCCATATTCATATATAGGTCCATTGTTGTCCCCTTCATAGCCTTTTGATTTTATTTTCACTATATATTTTTTGTTCTAAGCTTCAACTGTTAAGTGTCAATAGATACATATATTATTATACAGGGTATATCCAATTTCTTAATGCTCTAACAGGGTAGGTTCTATTTCTATTTTTAACCTAATTTATGCAAATCTGTGGTAACTAAAGGTGACATTCTGCCAAATATCGACAAAATGATTCATGCCTACTTACCAGACTAGGAATATAATGCACTACTAGACAAATACAGAAATATGTACCTGTTTGTTTTCTCAATGCAACTATCCGTTTGTTACCTTCATAACTTATCATCAAGGATCACTGGACATATGATAATTGAATGAATTTTGTGTACTACTTTATTTATTGTCCCCCTTTGTCAGCCAAGTGTTTTTGTTTCTTGTTTGGATGATATGCACAAGTACTGAACATTTCATTTTTTACCCATAACTTGGTTGTGTTAATTAATTCGGATATACATGAAAATTATGTAGTACATACTATGTTATCCTCATTTGTCGGCCCTATAAGATTTAAATTTTTTGGGTAGCATGTAATTCATTTTCCACATGTTGCAATTATCTTATTTCTACTATCTATTCATATCTGCAGATATCTAATGTTCTTGTAAATATGCCAGGTATTACTGGGTGCTTCTCATCACAATTCGCCATGACCTGACTAAATCTTACCGGACTTGATCTTACTAAATAGCACCCCGTCACTTGCTGCTGTTGTTATTCATTATATCCTCGTTGTTATGTAATAGCAAGTTATGTAATAATAGCTGGGTTATCTGGGCATTGTGAACTCCAGAATTTCATGTATCTTCTCTTTGTTTTTGAATGAAATGTTGTATGTGTGTTAATGTAACAGATTGTTGCTCCTTTTTATTTGAATTATTACACTTGTTTTCTGTCTATTTTGATTTAAATATTGGTTGTTTAATTATTGGCATATCGAAATCTAAGGAACATGACCATCACAGCAAGGACCCACAAACCAGAATCAGAAATTTGGGACCCACTTAACAAAACCTGACAATTGGGACCCATTTGAAAAAGGAAAAAAACGGGCTACAGCCCAAAAATAAAAAGGCCAAATTATAGGGCATGGCCCATGTAGCTTACCCAAATTGAAAGAAAAAAACAACAAATGGGCTGAATTAATGGGCTCGGCCCATGTAAAACACTGAATCGGACCGGGCTGATTCTTGTGCCACATCAGCTTGCCATGCTGGATGCCTAAGTGGTCTGGGGAGGTTGCTTGTGACCAAAAAATTGGTCGTGGAACCAACGATCTTTTACATATCGCAAAGAAGGTCACTAATTTCAGTTTACGACCGCCAGCTTTTGACCTTCTGTTTTTTGTCACAAAAAGGTCGCAAATGAAAAACTATGACCTTTCAGTGACCAATAGTGGTGGTCACAAGTTGACATATTTCTTGTAGTGAAAACAAAGAGCATGCGAAGGCGATGCGATGGCACGAAGAAGATTGTAAGAAAGACAGAAAGTTGAGAGTACCCGCTGACGGGTCGCAGTGGAGAAAAATCGAGAGAAAGTACAGTGAGGAGTTTGCAGGTGACCCAAGGAACGTATGGTTTGGTATAAGCGTAGATGGCATTAATCCTTTTGGGGAGCAGAGTAGCAACCATAGCACGTGGCCTGTGACTCTATGTTTGTATAACCTTCCTCCTTTGTTGTGCATGAAGCGGAAGTTCATTATGATGCCAGTGCTCATCCAAGGCCCTAAGCAATCCAGCAACGACATTGATGTGTACCTAAGGTCATTAGTTGAAGAACTATTACAGCTGTGGAATGGAAAAGGTGTACGTGTATGGGATGAGCACAAACAGGAAGAATTTGACCTAAAGGCGTTGCTGTTCGTGACCATCAATGATTGGACTTCTCTCAGTAACCTTTCAGGACAGGCAAACAAGGGATACCGTGGATGCACTCACTATTTGGATGATACGGACAGTATATATTTGGATACTTGTAGGAAGAATGTGTACCTGGGACATCATCGATTTCTTCTGAGCAGGCATCCCATAAGAAAGAAAGGCAAGCATTTCAAAGGTGAGGCGGATCACCGGACGAAGCCTCGCCACCGTACTGGTGCTGATGTACATGATATGGTCAAGGATTTGAAGGTAATCTTTGGAAAGGGTCCTGGCGGACAACCTGTTCCGAAGGGCGCTGACGGACGCGCACCCATGTGGAAGAAGAACTCTATATTTTGGGACCTGCCGTATTGGAAATACCTAGAGATTCGCTCCGCAATCGACGTGATGCACGTGACGAAGAATCTTTGTGTGACCTTGCTTGGCTTCTTGGGCGTGCATGGGAAGACAAAAGATACACCAGAGGCACGGGAGGACCAACACGTATGCACGGAAAATATGGCATACATCAGGGTCAGGCCAGCTATGCTCTTACCAAAGAAGAGAAGGAAATCTTCTTTGAATGTCTTCTCAGTATGAAGGTACCGTCTGGCTTGTCGTCCAATATAAATTGAATACTAAATATGGCAGAGAAAAAGTTCCAGAACCTAAAGTCTCATGACTGCCACATGATTATGATGCAACTGCTTCCGATAGCATTGAGGGGCTTCTACCGGAAAACGTTCGATTAGCCATTGTGAAGCTATGTGCATTCCTCAATGCAATCTCTCAGAAGGTAATCGATCCAGAAATCATACCAAGGTTACAGAATGATTTGGTGCTATGTTTTGTCAGTTTCGAGTTGGTGTTCCCACCATCCTTCTTCAACATCATGACGCACGTCCTAGTTCACCTATGCGAAGAGATTAACATTTTGGGTCCTGTATTTCTACACAATATGTTCCCCTTTTAGGGGTTCATGGGAGTCTTGAAGAAATATGTTCATAACCGTGCTAGGCCAGAAGGAAGCATCTCCAAGGGCCATGAAAATGAGGAGGTCATTGAGTTTTGTATTGACTTTATTCCTGACCTTAAGCCGATTGGTGTTCCTGAATCGCGGCATAAGGGCAGACTAGATGGAAAAGGCACGCTAGGAGGGGAACAAATAATATGTATGGACGGACATTCTCTCATTGAAGCACACTACACAGTTCTACAGAATTCTGCCTTGGTGGCTTCGTATATGGATGAACACAAGAATTTGCTACGCTCCAAACACCCGGAGCGGTCTGATGACTGGATTACACGTGAACAAACCAGGAGTTTCGCCAGCTGGTTGCAGACACGTACCATGCATGACACCTCTATTGAAGATGACCTGTACTTGTTGTCCCAGTTACCATCTTCGAATATAATGACTTTCAAAGGGTACGAGATAAATGGTAATACATTTTACACGATCGCCCAAGATAAGAAGAGCACCAACCAAAACAGTGGTGTTCGCTTTGATGCAGAAACCAAGACGGGAAAGGAAACATATTATGGTTATATACAGGACATATGGGAACTTGACTATCGACGTGGTTTAAAGGTCCCTTTGTTTCGGTACAAATGGGTCAATATGACACGAGGCGGGGTAACGGAAGACCCGCAGTACGGAATGACAATAGTGGATCTCAACAATCTTGCGTATGCAGACGAACCATTCGTCCTAGCCAATGATGTGGCACAGGTTTTTTATGTGAAAGACATGTCTACCAAGCCAAGAAAAAGCAAAGATAAGGAAGCGAATGCATCGTACGATGAGCCAAAGCGGCACATAGTTCTTTCTGGGAAGAGAAACATCGTGGGAGTGGATGACAAGACAGACAAGTCAGAAGATTATGAAAAGTTTGATGAAATTACTCCATTCATAGTGAATATTGACCCGAGCATCCCGTTAAATAATGAAGATTTTCCATGGTTACGGCGCAAAGGGACGCATGCGAAGAAAAAGTTTCACACCCAAAGATCTGGGATGTGATCAGCTTCACTATCATCACTTTCTTCTCTGTTTCACACCTGAGGGGAATCTCTGTAATAGTTAGGGTAGTTATGTGTTTTGGCATTTGAAACGCGAAGAAATTTTATGTGCAAACAAATTCTTTCATGCCTTTACTAATTTTTAAAGTTAAGTTATTCACAAACTAGTGATTCACACTAATTTCAAATAATTCAAAATTTAAACTATTCAAATTTGAAAACTATGGGCACTAACAGAAAGTTTGTAATCTTTTGTACCTAAAGCAAAAATATTCACAAAGAAACTCTAAATAGACAAAAAAAACAACACAAAAATAAATAAAGCAAAAAAAAGCCCGCCTACTAGGCGAGAGAGGCCTGCATACGACTAGAAACCCAACCTGTCGTTGGGCCAGGATGCAGGCCCGCAAAGGCCCAGTGGGCCCACAGGGCAGCAAAGAACACGTAGGCCCAGTAAGCCTGCTTTGGAGAGGAGCTCGAGAGAGCGACCGCACGGGGGTTTATAAACCAGTGTGGTCGCACCTCGGCTAGCAAGGTGGGACTAAACTTGACGCACCGCCCTTGCGCCAGCGCACCCCCTTTAGTACCGGGTCGTGGCACAAACCGGTACTAAAGGGGGGGCCTTTAGTACCGGTTTGTGCCACCATCCGGTACTAAAGGGGGTCGCTTCCCGCTGCTTGGGCTGGCCAAAACTGGCCTTTAGTACCGGTTGGTGGCTCCAACCGGTACTAAAGGTGCCTTCTATATATACAACACTTCGAAAAATTTCATTCTCCCTCTGTTTCTTCCTCTGTTTCCCCATTGAAGCACCGCCTGCCCCGATCGATCGACGCCGTCACCGACCCCGTCGTCGTCGCCACCCCCGTCCCCGTAGCCGCCCCCGTCGCCGTCGCCGCCCCCGTCCCCGTCGCCGCCCTCGTCTCCGTCGCGCCACGGGCCCGTCCCCGTCGCGCCGTCCCTGCGTCGCCGCCCCCGCGTCACGCCCCGGCCCGTCGCTGCCCCCGGCCGTCGCCTCGCCGTCGCCGTCGCCCCACTGTGAGCTCTCCCCCTCTAACCCCTCTCCCTCGCCCCCGGCAGCCACCATGGGCGCCGCCCCTCCCCAAGCCCATACACACACACACAAGCATGATGAACACACACACACACACACACGTATATATGTATGAATGCATGTATATATTAGTATATACGTATTTTGTATGTTTAGTTAGTTTAAATTTTTTAGATTATTGTTTTTTCACTAGTATATATGTATGAATGCATGTTAGATGGATATAATTAGTGTTTAATTAGTATGGAATTTTTTTATATAATGTTGTTTTTCTATTTTTTAATGGATGTATAGAAGTTGTTTTTTCTGTTTTTAGTGTTAGATGCTTAATTAGTATGAAATAGCATATAGAATTTTGACATATGCAATGATAGCATAATTAGTGTTACATAGAAATATTAGTTATCAAAATCCAATCATTAAAAAAAATGTTACTTTTTGCGGGCATATAGCTAGTATTTGTTCTCGACGATGCCCGGCCCGCATCCTCGCCGTCGACCCTTCCGCGACGACATCCGGCTGACCCATGTCTGGGACTGGGCTCCGCCGGGCTGGCACTGGGAGGTGCTGCCTGGAGGGGCGCGCCGCTTGATGAGGAACCCGGCCCCGGGTCCTGTCGTTGACCCTGATCTCGTTTGGTGGCGTTCGCGTGGGCCCGTTTTGGCGCGGAGGGAGCCGGCCCAGCCGGAGGTGGTACGTCGTCGTGTCAGGGAGGAGGACGAGCACGTCCATCGCTACATGGTTGCGTTAGAGGGCGGCAGGTTCTCCAATACCTGGCAGTTTCTTCAGGGATCTCACTTCAACTATGATCATGTGAGGGTTCCTTCTCTTTGGGTGTCCACCGCCCGCGCCGCAGGAACTGCGAGTGTCCTAGATTCTTCTGTAGTATTTGATCTTTATTAGCTACCTAGCCAGTGATGTATTCGATATTATATCTATTATTCGAGATGATGTATTCGAGATTATATCTATTATTCGAGACGATGTATTTGAGATTATATCTATTATTTGAGACGATGTTTTCGAGATTATATCTATGATTCGAGACGATGTATTCGAGATTATATCTATTATTCGAGACGATGTAATTTGAATACTAAATTGTTTTATATTTCTTTTGGATTAGTTAAATAAAAGCTATGGCGGACAATGCCGGCAAAGAGGGAGAACAGACCATGTTCGATATGATACGCCATCCTCACGGGCCAGATGATGATCAGAATGAAGAAGATTATGACGGCTCCGAATTTCTAAACAACACCGGAGAGGGTGATATGATATTCGATCGCGACGACCGAATTGATGAAGTCATGAACTATGATTATGATGATGACAAAGAAAATGTTGATCTTGAAACAACAAAGACCGGCGAGGTATATATATTTATATAAGCAGGCATCTGGTGATCATCACATGTTTTAAATGACTTGAAGATATATTAATGAATCGATCTTTGTTCTTTCAGCCATCCGGATCGAGCAAATCTTCAGGCAAAAGGACGAAACGAGGCCCGAACAAAAAGTTGAAGGAGGGCGTAAAGTACAATATCGAGGCAATCAGACCTAATGGCGAACCATTAGCGCCTAAGAAGAATGCGGACAAGTTCGTTCTTCAGTGCGGAGTTCTTGTGAAGGACCAACTCCCGATCTCCCTTCAAGAATGGAGAGAGCCAGCAAAAGACAAAAGACAAAAAGACAAAGAGGACGCTGCTCCACGTCCAGATGTTACTTTTGTCGACAGAAAACAAAAAGATCTGCTTTGGGATACTCTCATGGAACATTTCACCCTACCAGATCATTTCACAGAAGCAGATGTGCAGAAAGTCAAGGACGCTACTCTTAGGAAGATGGCGGTTGCATTCAAGAACCACAAGAATCGTGAATGGGACAAGTACGTCAAGGGAGGAAGGAAGACTCCAGTATTCGAGGGAACACTAGAGAACCAACATGCTCATTGGGACGATTTCGTGAAATTCAAGGATTCGGAATTAGCTAAGGAACGGTCGAGAATAAACAAGAAGAATGCCGAGAAAAAGGATAAGTTCCATAAGCTGGGGCCAGGTGGCTATGCGGTGGCAATGCCTAAGTGAGTAAGTCTGAGAAAGAGATGGAGGATGTAGGTGTCACTCCGGTTACTAAGAGCTGGCCCCCCAGGTGCAGGACTTAGTTCTATGCGCATGGGGGGGAGTTGGACCCGAAGACAGGCAATGTTTCGATGAGGGCAAGTCTGAAGGGAGCCGACGATGCGATACTTGTTACAATAAAAGAGGCACGATCGGGGGTGTTCCAGCCCAACAGAGAGAACGACGAGCTTACGCGTGCCCTGGGAAATCCTGGACACCCGGGAAGAACACGAGGCAAGGGCACTATTCCGTGGTATGAGGGGTTTTCAGACTGGAACACCGACTACAGAACCCGTGCGAGAAAGAAGATTGCGGAGGAGAAGAAGAGGAAGATGGAGGAGGAGCAGAGGAAGCAGGACTATGAATGCCTTTAAGGCCTAGAAGCAAGTCAAGCGAAATTGGCAGTCAAATTCCAGCGGCAGCAGGAGCAGATCGACTCACTTACCCAGCAAAGGGGGTCTCAGCAGCTGCAGCAGCTAGCGAATGATCCAGCATTGGATAGCACCGCCCCATCCATGCCGAGAAGCAGCGTGGGTTCCGCCCCGTACGACGTAATGTTGGATAGATACCCTGTGGATGACATCACGGAGAACACTAACTGCGAGCTACACGTCAAAATGAAGAACATATCCATGGAGGCGGCGGACGCCGTTGCTTTTACAAATCCCCCCGAGGCAACCTTCCATTGCAACCCGATTCCAGCGGGCTATGCTCGTCTCTTGGTTGATGAGGTGGTGGACCCATATTCGGAGCTACAGCTTGACTATCCTGGAGGTGACGATGAGCACTTTCTCGGAGAGGCCAAACATCGCATCATCCTATGGAAAAAGTATTGCATCATCTTTTGAAGGCCACCGACACCACGTCAGCCGACTCCTCGTCGAAGTCCGCCACCGAGTCAGCAGACTCCCACTCCTGCAAGTCCACCAAGTCTGGCAAAGTGTCAGGCCACTCCTCCTCCAAGTCCGGCAAAGTGTCAGGCCACTCCTCCTCCTCCAAGTCCGCCACAGCGTCAGACGTCCACTCCTCCTCCAAGTCCGGCACAACCTCAGGCCACTCCTCCTCCAAGTCCGGCATAGCTTCAGGCCACTCCTCCTCGTCCAACTCAGCCTCGTCAGCCGTCTCCGCCGCCTCAGCAATCGCAGAAGAGACACCCTGCAGCTATGTTGCGTAGCGGTACGAGTCGAGGTAGTACAGGAAGTACAGGCGTAGGCAAGCGATATAAATATGGTCCAAGCCTCACGCCTCTTCCACAGAGGCCTTATGACAAGTCCGAGGAGGAAAACGAAGCCATATCGAAGGCCGAGGTGGAAGCCCATTTTGCACCGAAACCGCCACCGCCGCCAAGGGAGAAAGTGCTTGAGGAAACGATTGAGCACTTCATTCGTATGGCTCAACCACCAGCTCCCAAGCCTGTTGACACAGACTATGAGCGCCACATCAGGAAGTTAAATCAAGCACGTCTACGTAAGGAGGCGAGCTCGGGATCGAGCAAACAACAAGCAGCTGTCAAAAAATGCGGGAAAACCATTCCCCAGCTGGGAGAACAGGCGGCGCAATCGATCCCCTCGCTTGTTGTGCCAACAACACATGACAGTACGCGCGCCCAATATTATTGTGGGCAAACAGTTTACGTTCCCGAGGTGGACAATGTGGTAATAACCAAGGACCATATAATGCAGGCTGAAGTTCTCAACATCACTGTTGGACAACTCCTCGAGATCGAGCCCATGCCTGTGCTTACAGAGGATGAAATAAAACGGAAATATGTCCGGGGCCAACCTTTGGTCGAGCCATACAAGGTCGAGAACCTCCCAACGAGAATGTATGAATTGCATCAATGGTACATGAACATTACCAAGATTTCCGATCGATTGTCCCTCATGGTGAATGTCAAGAAGGAGCATTACTTCCATGAGAAAGCTCTGTCCGTTGAGTATTCTGAACTGTTTCAGTTATACAATCAAGACGCACTCGACAAATCTATCGTCAGTTGCTATTGTCTGTAAGTGATTTCTTTCTGTAATTTAAGCCTCAAGCTAGCTGTAGTGATCCTTTTGATCAATCATTACCTGTAATTATCCTCACTATATTCTTTTCTGTGGTATTATGCAGGATGAAGATGTATGAAATGAGAAAAGGTGGACGCTTTGGCATTGGGTTCATTGAGCCAAACACCGTTAATGAATACACATGGCTAATAAATCCACATCATGAAAAGGCCGCAGAGGACAACATGCTAGAGTTCTTGAAGCGCCTCAAATACAATGAAGATATACTACTTCCTTACAACTTCCAGTGAGTCACACTGTCTTGTACTACAAATTCTCTGTTTTTGCCTACTAGCTAGCTACATGTTTTTGCTTACATATGCCCGCTTAATTAAGACATGCAAACGTGTGTGCATGCAGATTTCACTGGATCTTGTGTATCATTAAAGTTGACGCCGAAACAATTGAAATACTGGACTCACTACTCAAAGAAAATACTGACTATAACATCTTGTTTGGGATAGTCAACAGGTAATTTCAATCATTATTAACTATATATCTCGGCTATTTAGTTCGTCATTTCATGATATGAACTATTTAATAACCCCTTTATTCATTTTCTTTGTCGGCGGGCAGGGCTTGGGCAAGGTTCATCAGCGTCACGGAAGGCGAATGAAAAAAAAGCTTAAATGGTTTCGACCCAAGGTAAGTAATTAAGTAGTACTAGCTAGCTAGCTAGCTGCCATCTCTTTAATTATCATGCTTGATTAATTATTATCTGATCAAATTTCATTCTCGTAAAGGCCCTGAAGCAGGCGTAGGGGACTGATCTGTGTGCATTCTGCGTTAGCGAGAACATTCGCATGATGGCGTTCGAAAGGAGCAGATCTCAAAGACAAGAATAGGTACGCTTGTCAGAACACTATCCACAATTTTTACACCATTATCGATATCTAGTCACACAACTAATACACATGCATATTGATCTCCTTCTTAACAGTTCAGAGAGGTGCGGGAGAAGCTCCTAGAAACGGAGCGCGTAGAACCACTTCAAGAGGAAATAGCGGGATTTTTGCTCGACCAGGTCATAAATCCGAAGGGAGAATACTATTACCCGCTACCGCCCCCATGAAAACCACTTCCAATTGTCATCGTGCTCCGAAGGCACCAATTAGGCTAATGCCACTGGCTCCCAAGGCAACATGCATATGTAGGAGAAATTGTATATAGCTATACATGTGTGTATGTGTGAATTAATTAATATGGTGGTTTGTGAGACATTGATGATATATATATATGCATGATTGGTTCTACTAGAAATTCTATTTATATATATATATATATGCATAACGTGTACAATGTGTAGTATCGTAAAATACCAGCAAACGAAAAAGAATTAAAATGGAAACACAAAATTAAATGAAAAAGAAATCATAAAACTAAAAAAAACCCAAACCTTATAGTACCGGTTGGTCTTACCAACCGGTACTAAAGGGCTCCAGGCCCACGGAGCTGGCTCGTGCCACGTGGTTGCCCTTTAGCACCGGTTCATGTTGAACCGGTACTAAAGGGGGGGGGGGGCTTTAGTGCCCACACTTTAGTGCCGGTTATGGAACCGGCACTAAAGGGCCTTACGAACCGGTGCTATTGCCCGGTTCTGCACTAGTGATATGTCTACGAACATGGTATATCTAAAATAATCAATGTACTAATTTGAAGCAAACAGATTTACTTAAGAATATGTAAACCATTACGAATCTACAAAACTCACTCCTACTTATTATCCACATTAGGTAAAAGAGCACTTCATAGATGATATGTGAAAAGTAACCTTACTATATTGTTGCCTATACGGCACTGATCTAGAATCGAAATCCTCCAAAATAACTGCAAAAACTTGGGCAAAAATGAATTACTTCATGAAATATTTAATGTTCAGAAATTTTGAAGGGCACATGCAACCTGTTGTGTTCCAACGCAACAGCGTATGAGCCGTCCGATTTTGGTACACGGACGCTCACATGCATGTTGCGATAACAGCTGTGACATCACGGTGGCACTGTGCAAATGTCTCGCAACGTCGCGCAATAGCCAAGTCACGCATAGTGATGTCCATAATGTTAGGCATTATTACAAAATAAGATATATATATATATATATATATATATATATATATATATATATATATATATATATATATATGCATGCCATTACATTTACTTAATGAAATGGATGTTTGTACCTGAAGCTTCAGAAAGTGGTAACAGAAAACTTTATGCCTATGGGCATGTGTTCACTCGAAGCCTGTAAAAAATCGCATGCACATGTGTATAGTACATTTAACTCTAGCGGCCAATATGGTCCAAACTATTGGTTGAAGCGAAAATTGTCTCTTCTTGCAGATTCTACACTTCTGTACTTTTGTAGGTGTTGAATTAGTCTATCTCTACATATGTTTCTATCCTTCTGCTACCATGGAAAGATATCAAGCAAGTATCAATGCACACTGTTTGTGCTTATGTATGAGATATAATTAAATCAGATTTGATGTTGAGAAGAGTATTGAAATTCAATTAAGGAGTACTGTCGGAATCATATATGATACAATACATTCATATGCAAGGTCGTACAGAAAAGTTTGTGAAGGAATCAAATTTGTTATTACAAAGTATATATGTTCCATGCAATGATACTGTTGCTTATGTAATCAATTAATCAACAAGCCTGGAAAATTAATTTTCGTACGTCTTCTTAGAAATCTAAATTTTAGAAAAACAATATATTAAAAAATTGCTACTTTAATTGTACACGAAATTCCTTTTTTGTGAAGAAAGTGTGATGGTATTACTCAGAGTTCAAATTACAATCCACCTACTACAGTGAGACAACGCTCCCTGGTCTAAAAAGGAGCTAGACCACTGTGCGGGGTTCTACACGACCTAACTTAGTCATATGATCACTAGAAATGTTTTCGCTACAACTAATAGATAAGTAAGCGAAAATCACCCTATTAGATAAGCTCTAACGAATCAAAGAACCATACACTGATCGGTCTATACCATCTTGCTTCACCAAATTAACTAGCTCCAAATAGTCGGACTGGACAATGACCCCTTCCATGCAAGGAAGTTCGGAGAAGCATTGTAGTATATGTCTTCCCAAAGAAAATATGAGAATAGTGTCCATATGGTCACGTAATATCATACTAGTCCCTGCCTAACCAGAACTAGCATCAAAAGAGCCATATTAGTCATGAAATCAAATTGTGGAATAAAATGAACACTTTTATTTCTATTAGATGTCATAAACTATAGAATTTATGGGAGATCATCCCTTTGATGTATTAACATGTATGGAGTAGTTATATGTATGAGCATCCATGAATTCAAGTATATGAGAAATGATTTCAGCATGAATAGAGGAAAGAGCCAAAGAGGTATTATTGGATAGGCATTCATTTGTGAAGTTCGTAGCTACTACGAGAGTTAATGAGTTTGGATGTACTTTGTTGGGGCCTCAAAACATGCATGACATCACACAAGAAAAAATATAAGAACTTATTCAGTGAGTGCACAAGGTGTATCGTAGAAAGTAATCAAAACAGTGTTGTGTTGTAACAATACATATTACAGACGATAAATCATGTCAAGTGTGTAATAATTTATTTTGGATGTACTTTGTTGGGGCCTCCAATCTCTGCATGAGCTAGATGAAACTAACCTAACAACAAATATATACATGTACCACAACTAGGTGCAAAACATGCATGACACCAGACAAGAAAAATATAAGAACTTCTTCAATGAGTGCACAAGGTGTATCGTAGAAAGTAATCAAAACATTGTTGTGTTGTAACAACAATGATTACAGACGATAAATCATGTCATGTGTGTAATAATTTATTTCGGTGCCACAAAGATAAGTTATGGCAAACAACAATTAACTAAAAATTTAATCATGGCTTGGGAGAATGATAAGGATGTTTTACTATGTTCTAAATTCAAAGAATATGTGTCAGAATGTTCTTATTATAGATTAATAATTCCAACTATTAGGAAACCTATGTATTAAACCCTCCAAATATAATTAATATAAGTGTTGTGCAAATAGGCTCTAAGCAAGAAAAAATAAGTCAAATGTGCAATAAAATGCTTTTGTTGTGCTATAAAAGTAAGTCAACATACATAGACATGGTATTAAAAAAATATGTGATGAAAGTGAGTGAGAGAGTATTTTGTGTTGGCAACTCTTTAAGAACAAATAGCACCGACAGTTTCCTCGCAACGAAAGCACATAAACAATTAGTTTAGGATGAACTCACGAGGAAGCATATAAAGGCATTGAATTGTTGCAATAGAAAAACATCATCAAAATACATACATTCAGTGAAGAGGCGGTTGTGTAAAGAGATAATCACGTGGGATATTAATTCTTGAATTATTAAGAATTTCACAAAAATATAATGTTTGAGCAGGAATGACATAGGGATTTCTACTATACTTTGAACAATAGTTTATTGTATGTCATTTTGAAGGAAATTAACATGCCAAATATAAATAATACATATTAAATATCTAGCCGCGCAAATGCGCGGGCCACTCTGCTAGTTATCTAAGGAACGGTCGAGAAAAAACAAGGCCAATGCCGCAAAAAAGATGCAGTTCCATAGGCTGGGTCCAGGTGACTACATGGTGGCAATGCCTAAGTGGGATTAGTATGAGCAAGATATGGAGGATGCAGGGGTCACTTCGGTTATTAGGAGCTGGCCCTCCAGGTGAAGAACTTGGTTCTATGCGCATGGGGGGGGTGTTGGACCCGAAGACAAGCCTGGTTTCGAAGAAGGCATCTACAAGGAGCCGAACAAAAGTTACTTGACGCAATAGAAGATGCTCAAAAGGGGGTGTTCACGCCCAACAGAGAGAACGACGAGCTTACGCACGCCCTGGGAAATCCTGAACACCCGGGAAGAACATGAGGCAAGGGAGTTATTCCTTGGTATGAGGGCATTTTGGAATGGAACGATGATTACAGGACCCGTGCAAGAAAGAAGATGGAGGAGGAGAAGAAGAGGAAGCTAGAGGAGGAGCAGAGGAAGCAGGACGCAGAACACCTTCAAGGCCTAGAAGCAAGGCATGCGGACTTGGCACTCAAATTCCAGCAGCAGCAGCAGCAGCAGATCGACTCACTTAGTGAGGAAAGGGGGTCTCAGCAGCGGTAGCAGCAAGCGGATGATCGTCCAGCATTGGATAGCACCGTCCCATCCATGCCGAGAAGCAGCGTTGGTTCCGCCCGGGCGACACACTGCTGGATACATACACTGTGGATGACATCATAGAGAACACTAACTGTGAGCTACTCTTCAAAATGAAGAACATATCCATGAAGGTGGCAGACGCCGTTGCTTTTACAATTACCCCCGAAGAAACCTTCCATTGCACCCCGATTCCAGTGGGCTATGCTCGTGTCTTGGTTGATGAAGTGGTGGACCCATATTCGGGGCTACAGCTTGACATTCCTGGAGGTGACGACGAGCACACACTGGGATAGGTCATACATCGTATCATCCTATGGAGAAAGGATTGCATCATCTTTCGAAGTCCACCGACACCGCGTCTGCCGACTCCTCCTCGAAGTCCGCCACCGAGTCAGCAGACTCCCGCTCCTCCAAGTCCACGAACATGTGAGCCGACTCCTCCTCGAAGTCCGCCACCTCCTCCAAGTCCACGAACGCGTGAGCAGACTCCTGCTTCAAGTCTAGCACAGCGTCAGGCCACTCCTCCTGTTTCAAGTCCTACACCGTGTCAGGACACAACTCCTTCTTCAAGTCCGGCACAATGTCAAGCCACTCGTCCTGCTCCAACTCAGCCACGTCAGCCGTCTCCGCCATCTCAGCAATCGCATAAGAGACACGCCGTAGCTATGGTGCGTAGCGGTACGAGTCGAGGTAGTACAGGAAGTACAGGCGGAGACAAGCGATATAAATATGGTCCAAGCTTCGCTCCTCTTCCTGAGAGGCCTTACGACATGACCGAGGAGCAAAACGAAGCCATAGTGCGGGCCAGGTGGACGCCCATTTTGGACCGAAACTGGCACCGCCGCCAAGGGAGAAAGTGTCTGAGAAAGTTATTGACCACTTTATTCACATGGCAAGAAAACCAGCTCCCAAGCCTGTTGACTCAGACTATGAGCGCCAACTCAGGAAGCTACATCAAGCACGACTAAAGAAGGAAGCGAGCTCGAGCTCGATCCAACAAGCAGCTGTCAAAAAATGCGGGAAAACCGTTACCCAGCTGGGAGAACAGGCGGCGCAATCGATCCCTCTGCTTGTTGTGCCAACAACACATGAGAGTACGCGCACCCAATATTATTGTGGGCAAACCATTAACGTTCCCCAGCTGGGCGATGTGGTCATAACTAAGGAGCATATAATGCAGGCTGAAATGCTCAAGATCACTATTGAACAACTCCTCGAAATCGAGCCCATGTCTCCACTTAGAGAGGAGGAAATAAAACGGAAATATGTTTGGGTCCAACCTTTGGTCGAGTCAGACGAGGTCAAGAATCTCCCAACGAGAATGTATGAATTGCATCAATGGTACATGAACATTACCAAGATTTCCAATCGAGAGTCCCTCATGGTGAATGTCAAGGAGGAGCATTACTTCCATGAGAAAGCTGTGTCCGTTGAGTATTTAGAACTATTTCAGTTATACAATCAAGACGCACTCGACAAATTTATCGTAAGTTGCTATTGTCTGTAAGTGATTTCTTTCTGTAATTTATGTCTCAAGCTAGCTGTAGTGATCATTTTGATCAATCATTACATGTAATTATCCTCACTATATTCTTTTCTGTGGTATTATATGCAGGATGAAGATGTATGAAATGAAAAAATCTGGACGCTATGGCATTGGGTTCATTGACCCAAATACCATTAATAAGTACACATGGAATATTCCTAGTTGTCGAGCAAGTTTAGAGGAAAGCATGCTAGGATTCTTCAAGCGCCTCAATACCAATGAAGATATACTACTTCCTTACAATTTTCTGTGAGTCACACTGTCTTGTACTATAAATTCTGTTTTTGCTTACTAGCTAGCTAGATGTTAATAATTAAGTGTATAGGGTTTACGGTAGTTAATTAGTGTTATGCATATGCCCGCTTCATTAATACATGCAAACGTGTGCGCATGCAGTTTCCACAGGATCTTGTTAGACATTAAAGTTGAAGAAGGAAAAGTTGAAGTACTGGACTCACTACTTAAAATAGAAAGTGACTACACCATCTTGAAGGGGATAATCAACAGGTAATTTCAATCATTATTAACTATATCGCGGCCTATTTTGTTCGTCATTTCTTGATATGAACTATTTAATAACCCCTTTATTAATTTTGTTTGCTGGCGGGCAGGGCTTGGGCAAAGTTCATCAAGGTGACTCCAGGCAAATGGGCAAAAAATCTGTTTTGGTATCGACCAAAGGTAAGTAATTAAGTAGTACTAGCTAGCTACCATATCTTTAATTCTTGTTCCAATACCATTAATTAATTATCATGCTTGATTAATCATTATCTGATTCAATTTCATTCTCGTAAAGGCCCTGAAGCAGGCGTCGGGGACTGATTTGTGTGCATACTACGTTTGCGAGAACATTCGCATGATGGCGTCCGGAAGGAGCAGATCTCAATGACAGGACTGGATACATTTGTCCGAACACTATTCACAAATTTTTACACCATTATCTATATCTAGTCACACAACTAATACACATGCATATTGATCTCCTTCTTAACAGTTCAGGGAGGTGCAGGAGGAGCTCTTACCAACGGAGCACATACTAGCACTTCAAGAGAAAATAACGGGATTTTTGCTCGACCAAGTCATAGATCCCAAAGGAGAATACTATTACCCGCTACCGTCCCATGAACCACTTGTCATCGTGCTCTGAATGCAACATGTGTATGTGTGAATAATTAATGGTGTTGGTTGTGAGACATTCGATGATATATTTTTACAATCACACCGTTGGATCATCTTATTATATTAGAGTGAGGCTCCCTTATTTATTTCATATTTTTACTGACTTTTAAACCGTTAAATGTTTAGCAAGTCTTAACTAGTTCTGTGGCAAGCTCTGATAGACACAGTTTTACCTATATATATATATATATGCGGTTCTATGAGAAAATCTATTTATATATATGCATAACGTGTACAATATGTAGTATTGTAAAATACCAGCAAACAAAAAATAAATAAATGAAAAACATGAAATTAATGGAAAATAAAAAATAAAACCAACCCCCCCTAAACATTTAGTACTGATTGGTGTTACCAACCGATACTAATGGTCTACCAGCATCCTGGCCTGGCTCGTGCCACGTGGTGGCACTTTAGCGTCGGTTCGTGACAAACTGGTAGTAAGGAGGGGGGCTAGCTTTAGTCTGCACTCTTTAGTGTCGGTTGTAGAACCGGCATTAAAGGCCTTTACAAACCGGCGCTAAAGCTCGATTCTGCACTAGTATGCGTTTCTCTGTTCGGGCGCACACATGTGTGCTACAGTAGGTTCCAGTACTAATACGTGCATGTTTATGCGCTAATGGCCGGAGATTATTGCCTAATTTTGTTATTTAAGCCCATAGTCTCGTAGTTTTGCACGCACCAAAGCCCAGGATGCAACAAAAATAGCCCATCTAACTGATGCCCACGTATATGGACGATAGATCAAGGACTCCTGGTCGTTCGTTAGGTCCGTTCTTGCCTCACGAATAGATCGATAGATCCATCTATCTCGCCGTCGCCGCCAGGACGCTAGGACGTCTGCCGCCGGCCCCAAGTCGCTGACCATGGACTTGATTGCTGGCTTGTCGAGGCAGCCGAGTACCCCGCGAATACGTCGGCTGCCTGATCGTCCTTGGTCGCTTGCGTACGCCCACACACAACCAAATAATTAGGCAAGGTACATACACAGTATTATACTATATATACAGAAGTTTTGCTAGTATGATCTAACCCCGTTTGCTTTTGTTTGGCTGTATACTTTGTTAGTTGGAAAACGAAGATAGTCTCAAATTTATGCTAGTGCCGATTATTTTTGATCTAGACATTGGTAATAGTTATAGTAGAGCTATATTTTTGTTTAAAAAATCCAAACAAACTATGGCCAGTTTTAAATATCTTTTTCAAAAACTAGTATGAGTCTAAGTATTTGAGATGATTCGATATTACCTATAATATTTCCAAACATATGTTATACACTACTTCTGATCGATATATCATACTGTAGTACTATACTTTTGATCGTCATCACTTGCCCCCCTATGTTCAAATTCTGGCTTCGCCCCTGTGCGTGTGTGTGCTGTTGCGTGTTTGTGTGCGCGTGCGTGCACGTGTGATGTTTCGTGTGTGTCGACCGCCTCCTATTCTTCATCTACTTCTACTACTAGTTCCTTATCTCCATCTACTAATTACTTCGTCACCCGTCGTCACCGCTGCTAATCGTCATCAGTATAATCGATCCATATATTCTAGTACTACACCACGGTGCTCCTTGCATCCACTATATTTTTCTTTGGTTACTACACGCCTACGCCTATAATCCATCTATCTAGTCTAGCTACAATTCCTTCCACACGTACACATACACCACTCCATATATCTCGGTCTTTCTAATTCATCTTCTGTTTTCTTAGCCACTGGATAATTCTTCCACATAAATCTTCTAGCTGTTTGCGTGACTGAAAGATCAGGGTCACTACATTAAATCGTCTCAAAGCTATTTGAACCGTATCAGTGTGCGTTACTACCATGCTCACACACTACCACATGAGGACCAAAGAGGTCTTTTCCAGTGTCATTTAGGCTCAAAATAGACAAACGTGTTATAAAAGGCATAGAATTTAGACTCGTTCAGTGTCAAATAAGAAAACAAAATTTAAGATAGTGTTAAATAAGGAATTGCTTCCATAACATACGGCAGTGGTGTCACCGGTTGGCGTTGGCCGCCCCTGCAGGCGCGGGCAGGGGAGAGGATGACCTTGACTGCGACGCCGGTAAGCCCCAGTCACGCTCCGACTCAGAGTCCCAAAATCGTTTCGAAGCCCCAAGCCACCCCTCAAGGGCTGGCACCGGAAGGTAAGACGAAGGGGGGGAGGATGGGACGGCGAGTAGACACGCAGGCAAGGGAGGAGTAGTGAGAGGCAGGGGTAGGAGGGGAGATATCCACCGTTGTCGGCCGCCACAGAGAGGGAGACGCCACGAATAGGAGAGAGTGGAGAGAAGAAAGAGGGATCCATTAGCCACCACATCCCGGCAAATACAAGCATCTGTGGGCTATGTTCAAGGCCGCCCAGGAAGCCCGACTCCGCAGCAAGGAGGAGGCAGCTGAACCGTTGGAGAGCAGGGCCTCCGACTGTCTTGCGCTCTTCCATTGTATATACTTTTCTGTACTCATGTTATATCATCTAGCCTTCTACACATACCACCCACCAGTTTTTTTTCTCTTTTTTTTCAAAAAGGGGGAATACCCCGGCCTCTGCATCTGAACGATGCATACGGCCACTTTATTGATTATTAACACAAGACCTTACAAAGTCGTACAACAGTAAGACCAAAGCCACCATCTTCGCAACCTCTGTCGCTACTCCTATCTAACTGATGAAGGGGCGCTGATGGTCTGGGCCTAATACCAAACAGACCTCGCAGCCAAACCTAACATCTTAGACCTGAGGTCCCAACCAGGACTCCTTCCGGGTATGGGCACCCACCAGTCCGGCGTGCTCGTCAACCAGGCCCCCTGCCGGGTATGAGGCCGCCGCAGCCACGTACCATCAATCCATCTTCAGAGCTGAACTGTTGCATGAACCGTGCCAGGCCTCACTGCCATCGACGCCACCACGACGCCAGATAGCGCCACCAGCCTGCACTCGTCCATCATCACACGCCCATCGGCGAGACCCCCGCTGCTCCATGCCGCTGAGACCCGCCGTTGTCAACGTGCCAGATGCCACGCCACTCCTCCTCTTGTCCCCTCCAGCCAACACTTGCTCCAAAACGATGCCCTCAGGAGGGAGAACGACATCGAAACGTCGCCATCGTCCGATCCGGTAGATCCAGATCAAGGGTTTCCCCCGGAGCCTTTCGATCAGGTTGACGTGACCTGCAACGACGATGCCTCGAGAAGGGAACGACGTCCGAGACGCCGCCATCGTCCGCCATGACCGCAGTCAGACGCGATTTTCACCGGAGGCCACAGCGTCCCGATCCCGCGGTTGGCTGGAACAGAGCCCTCCGCCGAACCGGTGACGTTGCCGCCGATCCGATCCCACCGCCGTGCGACGCCCCGATGGAGAACCCAATCTAGATCGAAGACGACCTCGACCGAAACCCTGCCACCAGCACCGCCACACCGCGCCACCTCCTCCTAGCCCAGTCGCTGCCGGATCCAGCCGTCCCCGCCTCGGGAGACCAGCCGGACGAGGCACCCCTTGTCCCCAATCTGACGGCCCGCGCCGCCGCCACGAGGGCCAGAGGAAGGAGGGAATGCCCCGCCGCCGCCCGCGCCGCGCGGGCTTCGCCCGGCGGGCGCACTCCGGCGGCGGCGAGGGGGAGGCGACGCTGGGGAGGCGACGGCGGCGGCGGCCGATCGATCTCCCGAGGCGCACGCGCGGAGCGCGCCGCGGGAGCCTTCCAGGTCACTATCCATACCACCCACCAGTTATTGAAAAATGTAAATGTACCTAGGGGTGGGCTTATTATTAAGGGCAGGGAGGGGGGCAAGCCCCCCCCCCCCCCCCCCCCCCCTCCCTCCCGCTTGCAATGCATGAATCTTAGTAAATCAAGATCGGTTAATAACCTCAATCAATTATTAACATGGGAGGTATTAATCTTGAGAAAAACAAACTAGGCATATTTGACGTACAAATGCACAGACAAAGGAACTTCGCCATATCCACGGTGGCCAGGCAGTCGTACACAATGACAAATGCCACCGGAAGACGAGGACTCCTTACACTTTCTTGAGTTCCCTTGTTGGTTGCTTCAGCTTTGGTGTGAAGTCGAAGGATAACCCGAGACCTTCTTATATTGGCCAAGCCCATCTGCACCTGATAGACCAGGATCGCCACTTTATCAGAAATGAACAGGCATCATTTGTCTCATGGACAAATAAAAACCATATCGGGATTTGAATAGGGACCTTGCGGCTAATCAAGTAGATAGCCCGACCCCATGTCTCCCTTTCCAGACGACTCGGGGATCTAGGTCTGTTGCATCAGCTGGAGACCTACCATCTCATGCCCATGATTTCTTGGCGGAATGCCAAAACCATTCTGCTCGGCGTAGCTAACAACATTGGTGCAAGATAGCAATAGCTAACTCTGCATAATAGTGCAAAAGTATGCATGTTTAAATGTGTATGTGTTGCATGGACAATCAGAAATCATGAATGTTGTGAAAGTGAGAAATTCCACACTTTGTCCATCCAAACAAGAATTGAAATTGTTGCTCACCTTGGATTTCAAGCGCACAATACTTGAAAAAGACTTTTGCCCCACTTTAAATATAAAGCAACACGACAAAGTACACGGCCAACTAATACAATATCATTGGGAGGGCGGAGGTCCCTTACAAAACAGACCACAAGATACAACAAAAACCTAAAACAAGCCTAACACCTCTCCAAGGCTCGACTGAAGATTCCTGAACTCCACGACACTACCCCCAAGACGGTGTTGGCTCAACACGTTGACACTTGAGTCCGAACAGATAAAGGTTTTTACTGTGAGCCCTAGCACAGGCTGGTTCTGGTGATCACACTGACAGAAACCATTTCAACGATTTGTATGTTTGACTAATGAAAAAAAAAACACATTTTGACATGGACACGATACAAAAGAAGTTACGTGTCTTTTTTTTTAGAACAAAGAAGTTACGTATCAGCAGGTGTTATGTTTAACCTGCATGTATGCATGCGCACGGCAAGAAACAAACAAATTTACCATAGCTTGCCGGTGGTTGACTATGACACGGTGGAGATCGCGCATGCGAGGATGCATGAAATGTTTGGTCGTCGGTGATGTGGGTCGTCAACCCCGTCAGAAAGTTTCCATCTTCCATGCATTCATCGGTTGGCGTTGACCCGTAATTGCATCTCTCTTGAAGAGTCGGCAACTAGTAGCACGTAGCGGATGGATACCGTTGAAGCTGACCCATTCATTGTGTGGACTTCGGATCGAATGTATAAACGCCGTAGGGAAGTCTGCCCTAAAAGGTCAACCGTCACGGCAACCTTTTTTCTGGCAAACGTCAAGGCAACTCTAGGTGCATACCAACAAAGCTTCAAGTGCTATTACCTATTTTGGTCGAAATACTATTCTCCCGTTAGATCCCTTATTAATTCGGAAGAAATTCTTAAGAATATGCATGCATCATGCATGGCTACTGAACATTTTGCAAGGAGAGACCTGCTCCAACAGCCAACACGTAACCTCTTTCTGAATCGGCCAAATCTAAATTACTCATCGATGCCGCGTAATTTTTTTGAAGAAAAATGAAGAAATTTCTACCCCAGTTTTACAAAAAGTATCGGCTATATGTGCAAATGAACAGATTTTTGGATTGACATGCACAAGTGTTCATATCTGATTTTGTTTAGGATTTGAGACCACTACTTAGAAAACAAAGGAATGGATCAATTTTGTATTTAAAGGTTGCGAATCATTATGGAGGGCGCTCCATACGTGTTATAGAGGCTGCCAATACAAAGACTCTGACAAAGTTGTTCTAAGTTCGTTGTTTCGTGGCAACGCATGGGCGTTCAGCTAGTAAACCTACAACGGGCGTCACCGGCGTCGTATAGGAAATCCCACGGGAGGGTGCTAGCTTTGTGGTGATGACATTTGTGTGTCGTGGCCGTGATCGAAAGTTGTAGCATTATTCCGGCGGCCTGCCAAAAAGCAGATACAGGCCGGCGCCGAAGCCCTGCCGGTGGTTGGCTTCGAAGCGTGGTAAAGTCACCCATGCATGCATGAAGCATGATGAGACATTTGGTCATTCGTGGTCATTGTTCATGCAAAGTCCCACTAGAAACCTTCCATTTTCGTTCCCTACGCCGTGGAAGCTTGAACCAGCGTGAGCACCGGGGTGTGTAAATGGTCGTAGGAGAAATGGCCATCCAGGAAAATTAAGTCAACCGCCCAGGCATCTGAACGGCCGTAGCTCATGACGCTATATGGGGTACACGAAAACTTTTTTTTTTTGCGGGATGGGTACACGAAAACTTCAAATGCTCTTGTCAATGTATTCTCCATTGGATCCCTTCGATCGTGAGGTGCAGTTGATTCTGCCAGTGTTTTGTTAATTTTTTTTGAAACGGAGGCAAAAGATTTGCCTCATCGATTAATTAACCAGAAGAGAATTTCCCAGTTAATCAACGGAAAACCGGGCAAAAACCGATACAAATCAACCACACGTGGACTACTCACGGAGCATGTAACCCCGTAAACACGCGATCAACCCGACAGCCATACCCAACACATAGCGACCACCAACCCTCACAGTGCTACACCGCAAAGAAACCCCTAAGAATAACACGGCCGAAGACCACGTGCACCACCAAATCCGCGCTGACAACTTAGACCATAAGGACAACCCAAGAGATTGATGACCATCCATCAAGCAGCTGTGGACGCCTTTCTTGTGGCGCCACTCTTCATTCTCTTGCTCCTGAGAGCCTCCTCAACAATCACCTTGCCAGATCCAGGGCTAGCCGCCTCCAAACGTTTAAGCAAGCTGTGAATCTTTATCTGGAAGAGAATATCATTGACCTTATCACGCACAGAAACCTGCCCAACGGTCTCGTGCGAGTGAGTAACTGTAACATCGGAACCTTCACGCTCCACAATGGCGACCATCTGGCTGGGCTTCAAAGGATCAGACGCCAACATCTTGACTGCCTCATCATTATCAGTCATAGATACCACTGACACGATGGAGCCGGACACTTCTAGTTGCTCACATGATCTAGGTGAATCCTGCCCCTCAACAGGGGTCACCAGCGAGACAACCTCCACATGCTCCATAGGCTGAGGTGAAGCAGGTCTCACACATAGTTGTTGAAGCTCAGGCATAATCTGCAACACAGGGGCGACGACCACGGCGATGGCCTCGCTTACAGCAGCAGACATCGACGACAAGTTGTCCCCAACTCGAGGGGAGAAACAACCATAGAGCTCTTCATCCCTGTTCTTCGTTGAGCCACCAACAACATCAACCTGACTAGAAGGACGCGACGTAGGAGTGGATTGCAACACAGCCGACACAAGAGAGAGCTTGTCCAGGGCCGCCTCCGCCCGCTCCAGAAAGCTCCCAACACGCATTAGCAACTTGGGCTGAGTTGCTAAAGTGGACTGTAGCAGCACATCGGTTGGGGGTGCCGAGCCAACATCATCAGATACAATCGACGCCCAGGACTCTCGATGAAGCGCCTTGTAGGGGGGAGTGGATTGCATCGGACCCCCAAAAGAAGCTGGAGCTCGACAATGCTCGACGCTGAGGCGAGATAGTGGTGGCGCGATAAGGCATGCCAAAGAGCTGAGCGGACGCCAAGGATTGCGGCACCCACGCGCCCAATGTCCGTTCTCCAAGCAACGGGAGCATCATAAGGGATCTCTGCAAACTGCCGCACGATGTCCAGGGGCGAGGCATCGACAACATCGACCGTGGAGCCAGACAGAGATGGGACGAGGAGCAAATGCCGGTGTTGGTGACGCCTGACAGCGCCGACCGCGCCGAGGCAGTACCTCATGCCATCCACCACTCGTCTCCTCCTCGTGCCCAACGCATGGAATAGTCGGGTCAGCAGCAGAGACCGGGCTTTTGGAAGCCGGCGGCGTCAGCGGAGCCAACTCTTCTTCGTCATCCTCGTTGTCCTCGTCGGCGAGGGAGGCCCAGGACAAAGGCCGGGTCGCTGCAGGCGACGAGTCGGAGTGGGGCTCTTCCAGGGCCGGGGCCGGGGACGAGCCGGAGTGGGGCGCTGCCGGTGCCGTCGGTAGAAGGATGGAGGCGGCAGCAGCAAGTGGAGTGAAGAAAATTGCATCAGCACACCAAACAATCTGAATCGGCCAAACTTAAATAACTCTGCGACGATGCAGAAAAGCTTCAATTTTTTTTTACTCAATGATTATGCCAGCAACAGCTAAACATGCAACATAAAGTAAGCTGTGCGCAGCCATTAAAGCACCCAGAAGCAGCATTGCACACGAGAGGCACCAGTCGGTTCTAACATGAGAAGCACAAGGTGCACGTGCTCGGGAATGCACCCGTACCAGCTAACATTAGCATGCGTGTAAAAAAGGCGCACGCACACATGACCATGCCGGGGACACATTGATCATGTATGCACGTTAAGCGAGTGAGTAGACAGTGAATGAACCACCAAACTGACATTAACCGATCTCGATCGTGGGAGTAGAAAAAGGAAGCGTGTTGTTTTGGACTCACGCTAGGACTAGGCAAGGAAACCATCTTGGATATATGACCTTTTACTAAGTTGCGTTGCACGAGTGTCCCTGTCGCGGGCCTTGACTAGTCGTAGAAGGAAACTAAGTGGATCCTACTGACTCCACCCCGCTCACCACGAGGCTGCGATCAATGGCCAAGTCTCACACGACGACCATTGGGTCGGACACGAACGAGTAGCATGTGCCCGTTGGCTACTCCATGCTCGCGTCGCCAGATGATCAACCGACATACAAGTCCACACGACGTGACCGCGCGCATCCATTCCACTCGATGGAGTCTAACTCGGTCAGGCAGCCGCTTCCACCACGAGCGTACAAACCGCGGTGCCAGGTGCGTTGCCACGTCAGGGGTGAAGTCAGGCTACGGTGCTCCTCCATCGCCGGCGGCCGCCGTCACGCATGTGCGCAACCGACACATCCATCGACAGGTCAGAGTGGAGGTGAGTAGAAAACACCGGCGGCCGGGGCAGAAATCACATATTTGACCTGAGGCCGAAATCAAATCACAAACTGACCTACTTTTAAAAAAAATCGCTCTGCTGACCCTTTCGTGTGGCGCCCGACAGCTGGGCGCCGCACACTACTATGCAGCGCCTCTGGCTTAGGCGTCGCACCTCCTACCAGCGTGGCAGCCCTGGTCCAGTTGCGGCCCCACAGACAGCACTGCAGCGCCTAAGGCTTAGGCACCGCACGGTGTATAGTGCAGCGTCCGTGCCTTAGGCGCTGCACGTTGACTTAGGCCGCATCGGGCCAACCCCTCCCAGGCAGTTCTTCCACCTCTGAGAAGTTGCTCTCTGTACAGAGAGCGGCGGCGGCGCCCCCTTCGGATCCCCCCACACCCCCTCTCAGATCTGAAGTTTTGAGGCCTGGATTCGATCTCCAATCCCTCCTAGTATGTAAACTCCTCCGTTCCCTTTCTTTTCCTCCGTAAAATCGTTGCAATTTTAGGGATTTGCCCAAGATTAGGTGGAACCTTAGATTTTCTTGGTTTGGATCTTTGTTTGTCCAAGATTGTGTGTTGTGATGGAGGATGTGTAGTCATATCTGGTAGTATATGATTTTTGTTAGTGAAACCTAGATTGTTTATTTTTTTAGATATATATGAGATGCCTAGTTTTGTAGATAATTATGAGATGTTGAGTTTTGTAGCTATATTGAGATGTTGAGTTTATTTGAAATATGAGATGTTGAGTTTATTTGAACACATATGTCATACGAGATATGTATGAGAATTTACAATCATTTATTCATTGTGTGAGAAGGAGATGTTGAGATTCTTGTAGATGAATACATATGAGATGTTTAGATGAACACATATGAAATGTTGAGTGTTTACCGATATTTGAGATGAACTCATATATGTTTATTGTTTGAAATTTGTAAGGATGGTTTGGCTTCTGGACGATGTCTACGACGTGCAACACCGGGCCTACGTGATGCGCGAGAAGGACAAGGTAATAACTAGTAATCTAAATATTTTGCAAATTTGCCTTTAGTTGAAATTTACATGCCCTAAGATTTGTCATTACTTGTTTTTTGCAGAAGCTTGAACCTCTGAAGATTCGGTATCATGGGGTCTCTTGTCCTGCCATGCCTTACGATGAGCGGTACACACCATACATCAAGCAGGCAGGACTACTCCCGTGGATTCTGTTGGTCAGCCGGTCCACGCCGAATCTGAATGCTCCACTGGTGTCCGCTCTTGTTGATCGGTGGAGGCCGGAGACGCACAGTTTCCATCTTCGGACTGGGGAGATGACCATGACGCTCGAGGATGTCTCGTTGATCACCGGTCTTGCTATCGACGGGAGGCCTCTCTGTATGAGCACTGATTCTGATGGGTGGCGCGAGCAGATGATTGCTCTTATCGGTATGGCTCCTACCGAGGCTGAGGCTGATGTAGAGGAGGGAGAAGAGAAGAAGAAGAGGGAAAGGAAAGAAGCCAGAGCTGCTTTCACGTGGATTCAAAATAACTTTCCGACGTGCCCTCCAAATGCCACTGATGATGTGATCCAGACACATGCTCGTGTGTATATGTGGTACATTGTGTCGATGACTTTGTTTCCTGACTCCACTGGCAAGAACGCTCCATGGATGTGGCTGAAGGCGTTGACCGTCTTTGATAGCAAATGGAGCTGGGGTTCAGCAACTCTTGCCTACTTGTACCGACAGGTAGTTGGTCTGTTTTGTGATCAACTCATTTCTTCATTAGCAATGCAAGCCTGCTGTCAAGTTAACATTGTTTTTCTTTCATATGTAGCTGTACGATGCGTGTTGCAGGATCACAGATAGTGCAGGCATTGGTGGTAATCTGCTTCTACTTTCTGTATGGAGCTGGGAGTGTCTGCCTGTTGGACGCCCGAAGAGCGTCAGGTTTGATCCTTGGTATGCAGATGAACATGAAGAATTACGGCGCCCACGTGGGCTTACAAGTGGGATATCGTTTCCGAGATGACGAATGATGTCAATCTCATGTACCAAAAGTACATTGCCGAGTTGGACACGATTACGCCTGAGCAGGTAAGGAGGTCATTACTTCAGTCCTTTCTCATGCTTGCTTGAAAAATAGTCATCAAATTTGCATTGTTGCCCTGTTTCATAGGTGGAATGGCAGCCATATGGCGCGGGTGAGAGCTTGGGGTACACCGAGGAGTTCCGCCTCAACCCGATGTGCTTGCGGGATAAGGATCTCTGGCTTATGTGGTGCCCATTGATATGCAACTGGGCAGTTGAGTTTCATTTGCCGCATCGCGTGTATCGTATGTTTGATATTTTCCAGCCTCACTCGCCGGATTGGGTGGACACGGACAAAGCACTTCATAGGTAAGAGAGCATGTCTGCGTATTGTCTAAGCATCGGGACTCCTTTTGATTGTGCTAATGTTTGGTTTTATACCACGCAGGTTGGACAGGAGAAGGCAGCGGAAGATAAAGGACTGGGACAAGCATCATGCTCCGTATGTTACCCGCTTCCACCTTTCTGTGGAGCAAGCTCGTAGCACTGCACGTGCCCAGCTTCGTGAGCATAACCCAGTTGCTTTTGATAACTACATACGATGGCTTCTTGAAAATACTCGAGTTGAGATATGCCCGCCGGCATATAATGAGGATATTCTTGAAGAACTCGTAAACTTTGAGGATCTATCAAAGGGGAAGTACAACAGAGATGTCAGGTTAGGGCAAGGAGTCCTTGCTGTTCCGGTGATTAACTATGTGGTAAAGTGTTCCTTCTTTACTTTCCCGTTGGCCGTATTACACATGTTTGAATGGCTAACGTGTTCATTCTTTCTCATTCGCAGCGCACCGAGATCAAGAAAGCAGCTGATGAGAGCCAGTCTATTCTCGAGAACACACCGGTTGGAAAAGGCAATGATGATGGTTCACTACGAGCATTCCTCAAGGTACATATCGCATTCACTATGAGAGCCAGTCTATGTTGCGAAGTTTGATATCTTCCACACTTGTTCATGTTACAGCGTCAGGCCAGGAAGGTAAGGTGGTTATCGAATCTTCTCGGTTGCCGTGATCCCGAATTTGATGAACCATCTGCCTCTAGGTCTGGTACACCATTAGACCCCTCATCTCACCATCAGGGGGACGATGTGAGTTCCTCGTATGCTTATCGGGATGATGAGGGTGCGGTCACCCAAGAGGTATGACTAATCCTTTAGATGTGATTCTCACTTGATTACGATGTCGGTCTTCACATATTGTTTGATTGTGTGATAGGCCGATGAGATTGATGATGACATGTCTTTGGCAGACGCTCAACTTCGGTCCCCATATGTGTTCAAGCCTAGGCAGCCCAAACGCCAGTACACGCCCAACGACTTTGACAACAGAGGCAACCCAAAGGTGGTCGTAGGGACCTCGCGGATGGCTAGCTTGGATCATGAGGCGGAGGCGGAGGCGGAGGAGGAAGTGCAGGAAGAGGAGGCTCGTCCACCCAGAAAGAAGAAGATTAGCTGCAGGCGTGGCACCAGGAACACGCGCGGAAGGCATTAGTGCTTGTGTTTGTTAGTGCTCTTGTAGCCATTTCATTAGGTTGATGAACTTGTGAGGTTATGTTATATGTTGATGAACTCTTACTAGTGTGGTATTTGTGTTTGCGAACTAGTAGTAATGTTGAATCATCCTAAATGATGTGATGTTCAAGTTATTAGTTGTCTTTGTTCAGTATTTGTGTTCACAGTAATTTTAGTCATGTTGAAGCAAGTTATGTCAGTGCTGTATGAGGCCAAAATGGAATATGTTTCTGCAGTTTGGCAGTTAACAGCACTGCAGCGCCCAACAGTCAGGCGTTGCACTGTACTATGCGGCGCCAAACGCCTAGGCGCTGCACAGTGCAGCGCCCGTCCCACAGAAAGCTTGCAGCACTGACCATCCACGAAAATTACCAAGTCATAGTGCAGCGCCCCAGAACCAGGCGCTGCACTGTACTGTGTGATGCCTATCCATTGGGCGCTGCGTGGTATAGTGCAGCGCCTCTCTTCTGGGCGCTGCACGGCTGTTTGCTGGAAAAACAGAGTTTACAGCACATTCATTTCACCGGAACATCATAATACTTACAATGACTGCAGCATCACAACAATTTAAACAAACACAAATTTTATGCCGACGAGTTCATAACTTAAGACAATTCAAACGTTACTACGACATGGTTCACGACACATTCATTACAAATGACAAATGGCAGCTTGCCCTAGAAGATAGTTCACCAGCATCTCACATGCCCTCACAAGTTCACGACACATTCATTAGAAGATAGTTGACGACGAGTGCACCGAAGCGAAGTCCCTACTGAGTAGAGCGAGGTCATTTCCCCTTCTTGTCACGGGCCGAGTCCTCCTCTTGTGCCTCGCGAGCCTTTGCAAGATTTCTTGCCCTCTCCTCCTCACGAGCAAGTTTTGCTTGGCGTGCCCTCTCCTCCTCTTGTTTCTTACGCTCCATCCTCTCCTTCTGACGACGCTCTTCCTCCAAGCCTCTTTGAAATGATTCTTCGAACCGCCGTTGCCGCCTAAGACAATCTTGGTATTGGTCCTTTTTGACATCTTCTGGCACTTCAAGATCTATCCACATGAAGTACTTGCATAGAGGAGGCGGTGAATGCATACACAATTTTTGTTAGTGTTGACACACATTTCATAGTAACATTTTACTTCTCGAGCTTACCGGTGGTTGGTCATAGGCGTTAGTTGGAAGTGCACGATCATAAGCATAGTTCGGGCATACAAAATATCTCCGCCCTTCTGTCCATGATTTATTTCAGTCGGTGGACACCTTCACCTTGCAAACATCTCCACACCAACATGGTGGGATGTTGACATCTTTCTCCTTCACCTTGTTCAAAGATGCGTCCTCCCACTTGTTCGGCATGTCTTCTTGGTTATCACACGGTGGCCTCATCATGGAACCAGATGAAGCCATGCCTACAAAACCGATAATTCTTGGTTAACCCTAACCCCCACTTAACAATAACCACAATCCTAACCATAGCATAACCCTAACACCAACATCAAACACACATAACCCTAACCCTAGCATACTATGAAAGCCTAACCATACCAAATTAGCAAAGAAACATAACATGATTCAACACAAATTTCCAAATCCAAGCAAAAACTAGGGTTTCCCCAAACTAGCTAGATTTGAGCAAATGTGACAATTCCTATGGATGAAAATGAGGGGATCGGAGGAGATTACCTTAAGGGAGGGGTTGGCTTCGAAATCCACGGTCAAATACTCCGGATCTGAGGAGGATTTGAGAGGGGGAGAGAGGAGGGCAGAGGGGAGGCACTGAGCTTCGGGTTTGTGTGGGGGTGGGGTGTGTGGGGTGGGGATGGGTGGGAGGGGGGGTAAGTGGAGCAAATAGATGTCCAGCCGTGCAGCGCCTAAAGGAGAGGCGCTGCACTGTACAGTGCAGCGCCCAGCAGGGAGGCGCTGCACATTACAATGCAACGCCTCTCCCTTAGGCGCTGCACACTCACTTAGCAATTATTTGGGCCGAAAAGCTACTGGAAAGCTTGCTGTTGCTCTCTTGACTGGCATGTCCAGGCGTGCAGCGCCTAAGGTAGAGGCGTTGCACTATGGTGTGTGGCGCCTCTCCCTTGGGTGCTGCACGGCTGGACATGCCAGTCCAGAGAGCAACAGAATCCTTCTAGTAGGTTTTCGGCCCAAAAAATTGCTAAGTGAGTGTGCAGCGCCCAAGGGAGAGGCGTTGCACTGTATTTTGCAGTGCCTCCATGCTGGGCGCTGCACAGTACAGTGCAGCGCCTCTTCCTTTGGCGCTGCACACTCAGCAATTTTTTTGGCCGAAAACTTACTGGAACGATTCTGTTGCTCTCTGGACTGGCATCACTAGTAGAAAAAGGACCTTATGTGAGACACATTAGTACCAGTTCGATTTTGGCCCGGTACTAATGGTACCATTAATACCGGTTCGAACGGCTATGCATTAGTGCCGGTTCGTGTTGAACCTTTAGTACCGGTTCGTGCCACGAACCGGTACTAAAGGGGTGGTGGTAGGCTGGCGTCAGGCCGGGGCCCCACGAGCCCCTTTAGTCCCGGTTTGTGGCACAAACCGGTACTAAAGGGCCAACCTTTAGTACCGGTTCGTGCCATGAACCGGCACTAAAGGGGTCTAACCTATAGTCCCGGTTGGAGACACAAACCGGGACTGTAGGGCAATTTTCAAACTTGAAAAAATAATAACTAAATCATCCTAATTCAGAAAAATACATATAATATATCAAAATTTGCATAACAAAAAGATTGATCCGCTGAAACAACAAGTTTTCCGTTTCGACAATTTTTTAAAATCACAAAATTCCAAAGGGAAAATAGAGTTTTTGGGTGTTTTAGACATTTTTTAGCGTTTAGTGCTAGGGTTTAGTGCTAGGGTTTACTATTTAACATAGAGTTTCCGACGTTTTAAGTCCCGGGTTTAGGGTTTAGGACAATTTTTGAAATGACAAAATTGTAAAAGGAAAAAAAGATATGCTCTAATTTATGTTTTTTCGAATTTTGGTTAAATCTTGTCAAACCGGTCAAACAACTGATTCAAGAAATATAGAGTGTTACTAAATAATTACGCAATAATATTAGTGTTACTAAATAAGTATCTCAGTTTTTTTGAATTTTGGTCAAATCTGGTCAAACTGTGGTCAAACTACTTATTCAAGAAATATTAGTGTTACTACATAATTATTGTTTTTTAGAATAATAATTTCAAATTCAAACAGTGAAACGTGTGACTTCATGCTCAAGCTAAACTCCTGAGGGTTAATAGGATTCACATCTTACTATTGTCAGGAAAACAACAAGTGCAGACTTGGAAATGAGGGAGAATAGAACCCGGAAGTTAAGCTTGCTCAGGCTGGAGTAGTGAGAGTGAGTGATCCATAGTTGAGAAGTTAAGAGAGGTGATTAGAGACTAAATCATCAAATAATTCAGAAAAAATAAAAAAAGTCAATTTTTTTCCAAAATTTTCAAAAAAAAAATTCAAAAAAAACCCTTTAGTGCCGGTTGGTAACACCAACCGGTAGTAAAGGTCCCCCATACCAGGGCGCGAGCTCACGCCACGTGGTGGGCCTTTAGTGCCGGTTCGTGCCAAACCGGTACTAAAGGGGGGTCTTTAGTCTCAACTCTTTAGTGCCGGTTGCAAAACCGGCACTAAAGGCCCTTACGAACCGGTTTTAAAGCTCTGTTTTGTACTAGTGCATGTCCAGCCGTGCAGCGCCCAAGGGAGGGGCGCTGCACTGTGGTGTGTGGCGCCTCTCGCTTAGGCGCTGCACTATCTGCTGTTTTCAAATACAACGTGCCTTTTATGTTTGATTCACATAGATGGCACATAATCATATCCAAATCACATGTAGTAGTCCAAAAACATAGAAATAAGACATAGCACATATAGTAGTCCAAATCACATACTCATACACACATAGCAATGGAGTAGTCCAATCACATAGTCATACACAAACATTTAGCCAAAAGACATAGTCATTTACGTCTCATAGCACATAGCAGCACACATTTTGGTTCATAAGAAGGTCACGGTCCTTGTCCCTTCTTCTTCTTCTTCCTCCTCCGACCACCAAGGGAGCTCACCTTCCCCCTCCGTGTCCTCCACCCCCTTCATTGTTTCCATACCTATGAAAATGGAAATATAATAGTTAGTCACACAATGCAAAATGACAACACAGGCATTGAGCCAAAAGAACAAGATCATAGTAAGTCACATACGGCAATGGTCCATTGAGCCAAGTGAACATTCCTCCACCATGGACGCCGGCAAGGCCACGATCACCACCACGGCCTAGACCACCACCACGGCCTCTACCGCAACCACGGCCTAGACCACCACCACGGGCTGTACCGCCACCATGGCCTAGACCACCACCACGGGTTGTACCGCCACCACGGCCTAGACCACCACCACGGGCTATACCGCCACCACGGCCTAGACCACCACCACGGGCTGTACCACCACCACGGCCTCTCCCACCACCATGGCCAAGACCCTCACCACGGCCTAGGCCTTCACCATGGCCAAGACCGTCACCACGGCCTAGGCCTTCACCACGGCCAAGACCATCCCCACGGCCTAGGCCATCACCACGGCCTCTACCACCACCACGGCCTCTTCTAAGACCTAGTTGACTCCCTCTTTGTTGCCTAGTTCCTCGTTGGCTTCTTTTACTTGGTTGGCTACTCCTTGGTTGACTTGGTTGGCTATCATTTGCTTGGCTTGTGCTTGCATCATTTTTCTTTGATCTTTTTCTTGGTTTGGGACAAGTTCTTGTGTTGTGTCCCCCATGACTGCATCCCCCACAACGGGATTGCTCACGAGGCTCTTGGAATTGGCCGGTGCTGTATTCTCCATCGCCACCACAGCCCCATCCGTCCATGTCACCTCTAAGACGCTTTGTCTTACGTCTTCCCCGTCTAACGACCTTCAATTCCGGGTCTGGCCATAGTTGAACTCCATGATACTCCGGCCATTGTGATTGGTCCAAGTATGGCTGAAACCGGGGAGCCCATGTATTCTTTTACCGTCATGATTGAGAACTCGGACTCCCTCATGGTAAGAGGGTGATTGACGTCCACATTCCTAACACGGGATGCGCATAACAAGTGTGAGCATGGGAGATGAAGCAACGATGGCCTCATGCAGCTGCAATCACATCGTGTTAGGGAGACCTTGAAAGCGCGGCCTCCGTGTTGGTGGCCATCGTTTGTGGTTCCTCCAGGCTCTTTCACCTCATACTTTCACTCGTTGTCGTCATATAGTACAACTTCTCCGGAGTCTGCCTTTCGTGATTGAAATTCCAACCATTCTTCAACCTTTGGTGGGAAATTGTACTTGTGCTTATCCTTGTTCTCACCAGCAATCTGCTTATCAGTCTCCATTGAGTATTTTAAAAATTATCCATTCATCTTGTCAAATGTGTATTTAACTATTGTCGTCACGGGTAATGCACGTACACTCTTGAGCACCTTATTGAAGCATTCTGCCATATTGCTTGTCATTTGACCGTACCTCCGGCCATCTTCATCGAAAGCACGTGCCCACATATTCCTTTCGGCAATGTTCCTATTGAGAAACTCCTGACCGTCGGGGTCAAGTTTTTTGTGTCTGAGCAATGCATTGAACAATGTGGCAAACCGCTTATTGGTGAAAGCGAGACAACAATCCTGAAGATCATCGGCCAACTCCTTGATACCACATGCCCTATAGAAGTTTGCACAAAAGTGCCTCATGCACCATCGATGATGCAACTTTGTATGTCCGGGAATGTCAACCACCACCGCATTTAGAATTCCAGGATGGCGATCCGATATGACACAAATTTCTCTTCCAGCCGGTAATACCCTTGTTCTCAGTTGGTGCAAGAACCACTCCCAGTTATCATTGTTCTCCACCTCAGCCAAAGCGAAAGCCAAAGGCAACACCCGGTTATTGGCATCACTTGCTATTGCAACCAATAAAGTGTCCTTGTATTGTCCGGTCAAGAACGTGCCATCAATGGCGATGACGGGCCGACAATGCTCAAAAGCCCTCACGCATTGCTCAAAGGCCCAAAATGCACAGCCAAATACTCGGATGGTCCTCCCGTTATGAATCAATGTTTGGTGCCCATGAGGCTCAACCACGTGAACCATGCCTGGGTTTGTGGCGGCCATAGCTAACAACAACCTAGGGAGTCGGTTGTATGCTTCCTCCCAATTGCCATACAACATCTTGAATGCGGCTTGCTTCGCCTTCCATGCCTTGCCGTACTTCACCTTGTAATGAAAGAGGGCTTTCACAAGGTCAATGACACTCTTGATGCTCATTATTGGAAGTGTGGATATTTGGTTGGATAACCTGTAAGCAATGAACTCGGACGTGAGTTGTCTGTGTTGTTGGTACACAAGCTTGCCATCCGCATTCTTGTGCCGGCACATGTGAGTTGGTAGACAACTCACTATGCGCCAAGTGGGACCTCCTTTCCATGGCCTTGCACGCACAATCCATGGACATGTTGGCACTTCACATTTGACCGTGTAATGCACATTCACGTCCGAGTTGGCCACTTTATGTGGATGATAAAGTGTAACCGAGTAGTTGTCGAGCCACATCTTCAATTCCAAGAAGGATTGAAACTCACAACCGGGATATATCCCGTTCTTGCCGTCTTCCAAATCACGGTGAGAACTTGGCCTAGCTCCAAGAGATATGCATTTGCCACCATCCACAACGGCTTCATCCGCGAGACTAAGGTCCTTGAACAATGGTGTCTTGTGATCCCGCCTGAATACCTTCTTGAATGCTTGGGCCTCCTTCGGCGTGAACCCCTCCTCATCAACTTCTTCATCGGGACCATCGTCATCCGAGTCCGATGCATATGCACGGGAAAAAGGGATGGATTGGTCCATTGTCTCTTACACATGATATTGGTCGAGATCACCCACATTGTTGTCATGGAGATCAACTTCGTTGTCATCCTCCTCGTACTCATCATTCTCCTCTTCAAAACCTTCATTTTGGTTGTTTGGAGTCGGGCACAATGTTGACCAATCTTGTTGCGTGAAATGTGGTTCACTCGTCTGATCTTGGTTCGTGGGTGGGGGAGTGCTAGCAACCAACAGGGAGGGGTTCCGGTTCAAGTCTAAATTCAAAGTAGACTCAACCTTCTTGGAGGCAAATAACTCAAGAGCCTTGTCTAGAGATTCGGCAACCGTCTCCTTGTATGCAACCCAACGTTGCTCGGAGTTCACACGCATTGTCTTCCAACGGATGTGCATTCCAAAACCAACATTATGCCTTCCCTCGAACTCAACAACGTCACTTGGGTCCATCCAATTCAAATCTTTCCTCACTTGTTCCAAAAGCTCCGCCTAGCTAGGACTACTCTCAAACACCGTGTCAAGCTCATCCGGGTCCTTCTCAACATTGCCTTTAAAAAAGGCCTCTTTATCCACATGATGAACATAAACACATGTTCTCCCCATCCCTACAATAATCAAAAACACACATATATCAAGTAAGTACTTAACAAAAATATTTGCACACATATGCCCTAACATATATATGAATTAATAACCCTAACCCCCACATAACAATTACTACAACCCTAACCATAGCATAACCCTAACACCAACATCAAACACACATAACCCTAACATAAACATCAAACACACATAACCCTAACCCTAGCATACTATGGAAGCCTAACCAACCCAAATTAGCAAAGAAACATAATATCATTCAACACTATTTGCGAATCCAAGCCAAAACTAGGGTTTCCCCAAAGTAGCAAGATTTGAGCAAATGTGACAATTCCTATGGATGAAAACGAGGGGACCGGAGGAGATTACCTTAAGGGAGGGGTTGGCTTCGAAATCCACGGTCAAATACTCCGGATTTGCAAGATTTGAGAAGGATTTGAGAGGGGGGGGAGGGGAAGAGAGGAGGGGCGCAAGTCTAAGGGTTTGGGTGGGGTGGGGGTGTGTGGGGTGGGGGTGGGAGGGGAGAGAGGCTGGGGCCAGCCCAAGTGGAACACAGACTGTGCAGCGCCCAAGAGCTAAGCGCTGCACATTACACGTGTGGCGCCTAAGTCTTAGGCGCTGCAGTGCTGTCTGTGGGGCCGCAACTGGACCAGGGCTGGCACACTGGCAGGAGGTGCGACGCCTAGGCCAGAGGCGCTGCATAGTAGTGTGCGGCGCCCAGCTGTCGGGCGCCACACGAAAGGATCAGCAGAGCGATTTTTTTTTAAAAGTAGGTCAGTTTGTGATTTGATTTCGGCCTCAGGTCAAAGATATGATTTCTGTCCCGACTAGCCAGAGCTTCGGTGGTGCTTTTCTGCTCTGACCCGTAACTGGACCATGTCGAGTACCAAAACTTCCGAAGTGCAGATGCACACGTACGTACGAAGGCCCGCTCTGGTGATCACACTGACAGAAACCATTTGGACGATTTGTATGTTTTACTAATGGAGCAAGTCATTTCCTACGTTTCCACCACGATACAACAAATTTTGACAATGACACGATACAAAAGAAGAAGTTACGTATCAGCCGGTGTTATATTTGACATGCATGCATGCATGGGCACGGCAAGAAACAAACAAATGTATCATAGCCTGCCAGTGGTTGACTTTGACACGGTGGAGATCACGCATGCGAGGATGCATGAAATGTTTGGTCGTCTGTGAAATCATGCGGGTCGTCAACCCCGTCAAAAAGTTTCCATGTTCCATGCATGCCGGCGCTGACCCGTAATCGCATTTCTCTCGAAGAGTCGGCAACCAGCAGCACGTAGCGGATGGACACAGTTGAAGCTGACCCATTAGTTGTGTAGACTTCGAGTCGAATGGATAAAGGCCGCTGGGAAGTCTGCCCTGAAAGGTCAATTGTCATGGCTACTCCCTTTTTTACAAACTTTTTTTTAGGCAAACGGCAAGGCAACTCTAGGTGCGTGTGACGCCCGGATAATTAGGCTACAATAATTCCACGTTAATGATGCCACGCCACCTCGGTTACTGCTGTGAAACTCGTGTTAGTTCAAAACCGATTGGAATTCTAATTTAAAATAAAGGCAAACAATAAAAGTTTTCAAATATTAAAACTAAAATGGTCTGGACGTGACACATAATCCCTAGGTAATGTTGGTGGAGAAACCACATTTTTATTAAATAATTCAATGCACTAATGTAATTAAAACAGTAGCTAAAACGTTTCATTAAATGCCTTTTTTTTAATTATAAAATATTTAAACATTTTATTTAGGAGCCAAACTTTTAAGGTACTGAGTTATTTAGAGACATTAATTTAAGAACTATTGTCCTATTTTACAAAACGAATTAAAGTAAAAGTAAAAAAAAAAGAATAAAAGAAAATAGGAAAAAGAAGAAGTAAAAAACAAAAACTAAAACTAATAACAAAAAAATAAAATAAAAGGAGCCCCCCCTCCCGCTGGGCCACGGCCCAGATGGCCTCGATGCCAATCAGGCCGGCCCAGAAGGCGCATACAACATCCCTGGGGCGACCGAACCCTAGCGGCCCCCTCGCCCCCACTCGCACCCCTCCCCCCCCCCCCCCGCGTTCGCTTCCTCCTTCCTCTGATCTGGATCGGGGAGGACCCGATCCCAGCACCGCCCCCGACGCGCTCGACCTCGCGCCTCGCCGGCTCACCGGAGACGCCCCGTCGCCCCTCCTGCCGCCTCGACCCGTCGCTCGCCTCCCCAACCCCCCCACCGGTCGACAACGAGCCTCGTCGCTCCCTAGACGTCGCCTTCGCCGAAGGCCACCTCGCCGTCCTCCTCCTCGACACCTCACCGGAGCTGCCGCGCCGCAGCACCTCGTCACTGACGCCGTCTTCTCCGTCTCCTCTCCGCGCCTCGCTGCCTCAGTCCCTACAATACCCCGTGAGGTCCTCCTCTCCCCGCACTTCCTCCGCCCAAAACGGTCACCGCGCCCCCGCACCGTCCCGCACGCGTTGCGTCCGCCTCTGCCTCGACCCGACCTCCCTTGCACCCGCGGCCACCGCCCCGCGCCCTGTCCTCCAGTTGCGGCCGCCGTCCACCACTGCTAGCCAGCGCCCGGGTCCAGTCGCCCGCGCCCCGCCGCCGGCGCCGGCGTGCATCGTGCACGCCCTGCACCCCCTCGGGCACGCGTCTGTTCAGGCGCTCGCCCGCTGCCCACTGCCCGCTCGGGTGACGCCCGCACCCGAACGCCCGTGCCCGCTATGGCCTCTAGGCCACTACCAAACGGGGCCCACGCCCTAAAAAAGGGATTAAAAATAAAAATAAAAATATCAATTAATTAATAAATTAACTAAATAATTAACTTAATTAATTCTGTTTAAATTAACTAATTAAGATTAATTAACCTAATAACTAGTTAACCTAGTTAACAACTGTTAATTAGCTAAACAGTCCCTAACAGGTGGGACCCACATGTCAGATTGACCAGGTCAACGGTCAAGGTTGACTGCTAACATCATGCTGACATCATGCGGACGTCGTAATTACCTTTTTCTAATTAAATTAATTCTGTTAATTCTAGAAAAGGATAAAATCCTTTTTAAGTTAATATAAAATAAACCGTAGCTCGGATGGAAAAACTTTGTACATGAAAGTTGCTCGGAACGACGAGACGAATCCAGATACGCAGCCCATTCGTCCGCCACGTGTCCTTAGCATAGTGAACCTGCAACATTTCACCTCCGGTTTATCTGTCCGAAAACGCGAAACGTCGGGGATACTTTCCCGGATGTTTTCCCCCTTCGTCGGCATCACCTACTACTGCGTTAGGGCACACCTAGCACTGCGTATTGCCATGTTACACTTCGTGATGCTTTGATTGCTTTGTCATTTATTCTGTTCCCCCTCCGTTACTTCTTTCCGGTAGACCCCGAGACTGTCGGCGCCCCCAGTTCGACTACGGAGTTGACGACCCCTCCTTCTTGCTAGAGCAACCAGGCAAGCCCCCCTGATCACCAGATATTGCCTATTCTTCTCTTTTCTACTTGCATTAGAGTAGTGTAGCATGTTACTGTTTGGTTAATCCTATTCTGTTGCCTAGCTTGTCATTGTTGCTACAGTTGTTGATACCATACCCGCAATCCTAAATGCTTAGTATAGGATGCTAGTTTATCATCATTGGCCCTACATTCTTGTTAGTCTGCCTTGCTATACTATCGGGCCGTGATCATTCGGGAGGTGATCACGGGTATATACTATACATATATACATACTATACAGATGGTGACTAAAGTCGGGTCGGCTCATTGAGTACCCGCAAGTGATTCAGATATGGGGGCTGAAGGACAGGTGGCTCCATCTCGGTAGAGGTGGGCCTGGGTTCCCGACGGCCCCCGACTGTTACTTTGTGGCAGAGCGACAGGGCAGGTTGAGACCACCTTGGCGAGAGAAGGGTGAGGGAGTTCCGGACTAGGGGGTGTCCGGATAGCCGAACTATCATCATCGGCCGGACTCCAAGACTATGAAGATACAAGATTGAAGACTTCGTCCCGTGTCCGAATGAGACTTTCCTTGGCATGGAAGGCAAGCTTGGCGATACGGATATGTGGATCTCCTACCTTTGTAACCGACTCTGGGTAACCCTAGCCCTCTCCGGTGTCTATATAAACCGGATGGCCTTAGTCCATAGGACGAACAACAATCATACCATAGGCTAGCTTCTAGGGTTTAGCCTCCTTGATCTCATGGTAGATCTACTCTTGTAACCCACATCATCAATATTAATCAAGCAGGACGTAGGGTTTTACCTCCATCAAGAGGGCCCGAACCTGGGTAAAAACATCGTGTCCCTCGTCTCCTGTTACCATCCGCCTAGACGCACAGTTCGGGACCCCCTACCCGAGATCCGCCGGTTTTGACAACGACATTGGTGCTTTCATTGAGAGTTCCTCTGTGTCGTCACCGATAGGCTCAATGGCTTCTTCGATCATCAATGACGATGCAATCCAGGGTGAGACCTTCCTCCCCGGATAGATCTTCGTATTCGGCGGCTTCGCACTGTGGGCCAATTCGCTTGGCCAGCTGGAGCAGATCGAAAGCTACGCCCCTGGCCGTCAGGTCAGATTTGGAAGTTTGAACTTCACGGCTGACATCCGCGTGGACTTGATCCTCGACGGATTCGAGCCACAGCCAAGCGTGCCGTACTGTCACGATGGGCATGATTTAGCTCTGCAGCCGGACAGTACCCTGGAGGCCGCACTCGAAACCACTCCGATCTTCAATTCGGAGCCAGCTCCGCAGATCGAGGATGGATGCCTAGACACCACCTCGGGGGCTGCAACCTCTATGGCGATAGAGCCGAACACTGATCTTGTCCCTCATAAAGCTCATGACTCCGAGGCGCCGGACTCCTTGCCGGACTCCGAACCTCCCGCGCCCCCTCCGATCGAATTCGATTGGGCGCCCATCATGGAGTTCACCACAACGGACATCTTTCAACACTCACCTTTCAGCGACATCCTGAGTTCGCTAAAGTATCTCTCGTTATCAGGAGAGCCCTGGCCGGACTGCGGTCCAGACGGTTGGGATGCAGAGAACGAAGAAATTCAAAGCCCACCCACCACCTACTTGGTAGCCGCTGTCGACGATCTAACCGACATGCTAAACTATGACTCCGAAGACATCGACGGTATGGACGACGATGCCGGAGACGACCAAGAACCAGCGCCTAAAAGGCATGGGAAAGCCACCCCAACTCATGACGTATGCATGGTGGATACACCAAAAGGAAGCGATAATGAGGAAAAACGGGACGTGGCGAAGGACAACTCCCCCAACAAACAACCAAAACGGCGACGCAAGCGCCGCCCGAAGACCGGCATCAATAAAAACGGCACCCATACAGACCCGACCCTAGACTAGGGCGAAGCAGTGGACGACGCACATGTCAACAAGCAGCCAGCCGGACATGAACTGGACAAGCAACCCATCCCCAGCGAAGATGATCTCGCATCACCAGAGCATATGAATCTTCATAAAAGGCTCATCGCCACTGCAAGAAGTTTGAAGAAGCAAAAGCGGAAGCTCAAAACAGCGGAGGACGCACTCAGAATGAGATGGAGCAAAGTACTCAATAGCGCGGATAAACATGGCGCTAGTCACCAGACAAAGAGCTACCCGAAGCGCAAGCTGTTGCCCAAATTTGACGAGGAGGCCTTAGAGCCCCCGCAGTCAAAAAAGAAAGAAGCCGCCTGGCCGGATAGACGACCAGATGACAGGCCAAGAGAAACAAGGGGCGCCGCACACAAGCCGGCACACGATCAGCATAAAGATCCTCGGAAAAGGGACGACCCAGTCAGATCTATTTATGGGCCAAAAAAGAAGACTCCAGGAAGCAACATAACCCGCCAAGCATTCAAAGACAACAGCACACCCAAATACAGGGGCGCCGCACACCCACTATGTTTCACCGATGAGGTACTGGATCATGGATTTCCAGCGGGATTCAAACCCGTAAACATAGAAGCATATGACGGAACAACAGACCGCGGAGTCTGGATTGAGGATTACATCCTACACATACATATGGCCAGAGGAGACGATCTCCATGCCATAAAATACCTACCCCTCAAGCTCAAAGGGCCAACTCGACATTGGCTTAAAAGCCTCCCAGAAAATACCATTGGAAGTTGGGAAGAGCTTGAGGATGCGTTTCGAGCAAACTTTCAGGGGACCTATGTCCGCCCTCCGGATGCAGACGATTTAAGTCACATAACTCAACAGCCCGGAGAGTCAGCACGCAAATTCTGGAACAGGTTCCTCACTAAAAAGAACCAAATAGTCGACTGTCCGGACGCTGAAGCCTTAGCAGCCTTCAAACACAACGTCCGAGACGAATGGCTCGCCAGACACCTCGGCCAGGAAAACCAAGAACAATGGCCGCACTAACAAGTCTCATGACCCGCTTTTGCGCGGGGGAAGACAGCTGGTTGGCTAGATGCAGCACCAGCGACCCGAGTACATCCGAAATCAGGGATGGAAATGGGAAATCACGACGCAAAAAAGATCAGCGTCGGAACAAGGAGAATGGCCCAAATAGTACGGCAGTCAACGCCGAATTCAAAAGCTCTCGGCCGAACAACAAAACACTGCCCTTAAAGGATAACTGTGACGAGCTATCCAACCTCAACAAGATTCTGGATAGACTGTGTCAAATACACGGTACCTCCGGGAGGCCTGCAAACCATACCCACAGAGATTGTTGGGTCTTGAAGAAGTCCGACCGACTTAACGCCGAACACAAAGGGCTCGACACACCAAGTGAAAGTGACGAAACCCAAAAGCAGCGCTCCGGAAACCAAAAGACTTTCCCATTAGAAGTCAAAACAGTGAACTCACTTCACATGATAACACACAGCGCGGCCCCTGCTATACCAGGACACCGTCCGCAGACTGGGGATAGAACCCACCAAAATTCGCTACAGCAAGCACTTCCTTCAAAGGAGTGAAGCCAGGCCTTTTTGCCAATTTTATAGGCTCTGTACCACTAGGGGTCATGTTCGGTTCATCCAACAACCTCCGTCGCGAAAAGCTCACCCTCCATCGCCCCATTTAGCAGTAGCCCTTAAGCACTACTGGGGCGTACAGCTTTCGCCCACTTTAATGCAATACCACATTACGCGTCTCTTACGCTTAAAAATGCCCGGTCCACGTGGCATATTCTTAAGACTCCAGGTGTCTCTCGACCACGGAGAATGTGCGGCTGCCTAGACAGCCACACATTATTCCGACCTTGCAGGTCAAAGCCCCTAAAAACAGGTCATTTAAACCTCGGACATGGTTAGACGAGTCCGGCGTAACTTAACAAGGGGGCTTCCCAGCCGCATACCCCTTTTTTTAGGGGGGCACGCGCATAAATGATGAAAGCTAATAAAGCTCAACTTTCTTCATCTTCCAAATTATACTTTATTTTGATACACTTTTTGCACGATATTTCTTAGAAACTAAGTCCTTCTCTTTTACAGATGAAGCACGTGCTACACCCGTCCAGGATACAGCACAACGGAGACACAGGCGTAGACGTGCAGTAGGGACCCGTTGCAAGGATTCTTTTCAGATTAAGACCCTGCGTAAACCTTTCTCACTGCCTCTTGTTGATCAACATCCCCCGGTTTCTTACCAGAGCCGAGGAGGAGGCTGGCGTTTTGGCATCGGCCGCGTCAGAAGTTCCCATCTGTACCTGGACACTAGGGGCTTAGGGCTTTTATTCTGCCCGATATCATAAAGACCGAACACCTCAGGGAGTGTTCGGCGTCTTGAGTTAGGCCTTATATGCATCAGCTCCGAATCATGTCTTTGGTCAAATGTTGGGTTTGCCCGGCTCCTGTGTTTTGTTGCCTTACGTTCCGTATCATCAGCTAACGCGGCACCACGAGAACTACTGCGATTGTGCCCCGGTTCGGCCGGGAGAGCGCCTCAGTAGAGAAAGACGAAAACTGACTATCATGATATAGCGAGAGACTGGTCAACCACTCGATCGACCATTGGAATGTTTAGAATTCCTCCGCTTTGACGAAGGACCGCTTCCCGGTTAGGCACATACGCGCCCCAAAGTTCGGAGAAGCGCGGTGCCATCATGGGCTATATAGTAGCCCCACATTCGAGCTCCTATGGCTAAGTGAAAGTGATAAAGCATTATAGTCCGGTTGCCTAGTTTGCTATGCTATCACCTCCTTAAAAGGACCAAGACGTTGGATTAAGTGTGAAAAAGCGTTTTTCTTTTTGCAAACACCCCCGCACCATGTGCGTGGGGGCTGAAGCCAAAGACTGCCATCTTTCAGATTATACATACATATACGGCCGCACAAGAGATAGTTCAATACTTGAACACACAAGTATAAAAAGTCATTGCATTATAAACATGATCTTAGAAATCATACATGTCATTCAAACATTACATTTTTCGAGCACTGCGACTCTATTATACGAGCGCCCTGCAGGACTTCCTCAAAGTAATGCTCGGTGGGGAATCGGCTTTTGTCCGAACCCCGGGATGCAACAGCGGTGGCATCCATCTCCGCCTAGTATGTTTTACCACGGGCGAGAGCCATCCGCGCACCTTCTATGCATGCCGACCGCTTCATCGCCTTAATATGCGGCACTGCCCCAAGGAATTGCTGCAACAAGCAAAAATAACTCTTCGGCTTGGGCCTTTTCGGCCACAGACGAGTTACCACATCCGTCATGGCCAGTCCGGACAATCTATTCAGCTCAGCCCACTCAACCAGCCGATCACTCAACGGAAGTGGACGCTCCGGACTATGGAATTGAGACCAGAAAAGCTCTTCCATTTCATGATCCTCCTGGCTTCGAAAGTGCACGACTGCGTCAGCCTCACTCGCCGCCAAGTCCAGATAAGGATCCTCCGCACCGTACAATCGGCCCAGCTGAGCATACTTCGGATCTGTGAACTTCCTATGCAGCATAAAGGGCTTTCCAGCCACAATGTCTCCGACCTGGCGCAGTTCCTCCTTCATAGCCCGCATCGCACTACGGGCATCCTTGGCCTCGGCATCGGCCTTCTTCAGGTCCTCTTGCTCCGCTCGGCGTTCTCTTTCAAGAACTTCCAGGCGGTCGGTAGCAACTCTTAATTTCATGGCCATTCCAGCCATCTCCTCCCTGCTTCGGCAGTGAGCAGCCTTCTCGGCTTCTAGCCCTTCCGCGGCCTTCAAGGCAGCTGCCTCGCTTTTTCTGGCTTGCTCCTTGGCCCGAGCAAGTTCTGCTCGAAGGTCCTCCACAGCAGCAGCACCATCTGCATCTAAGCATACAATTTGTAAGGAATGGGAGTTAGCTCCCTTATTAAGCGACCACGGCGCAATCACATACCTTGTGACTCATCAAGTCGTTTATTGACCAGCGAGATGTCCGCATCTGCAGCGTCGAGTTGCTTCTTCAGCTCGGCGAATCCATCCGTCCGGCTGGCCACCGAACGTTCCGCCACCTGCACAGGAAAGGAGACAGTTAATAACTGAGATTATGATGCTAGGCACGCTGCCGTTTTCGACAGCATACCAAGTCTCAGGGGCTACTATACAGGGCGCACTTCATGTGCAAAACTGTCAACAGGTATGTCATTTTTTGCGTACCTCAAATCCCGTCAGTAAACTTTCGACGACCTCATACAACCCGCTTTCGGCGGACGAGATCCTCCCAATCACATTACCCATTAATGTGCGGTGATCTTCTGAGACGGACGCCCTCTTAAGCAAAACCTGCAGCTCCATCGGTCGTACTCCAATGGGTGCCGAACTCTCCGGCCCCGCTGGACTCGGGGAGACCCTCCGCGACGACACCTCAGGGTCATCCGCCCCGTGCGATCGGGCGGCAGATGGAGGCATTTCGCTCTCCATCATCTCCGGACGAAGGTCTCCCGAAGATGAGCTGTGCTGAGATGGGCTGAGATCCGAACTACAAGGTAAAAACTTCGGTTACCTTTAGACATTAAGCAGGGGTGTCTAATAATTATAAAATCCCCATTTTTTACTTACGGCTCGTTAGAGGGCTGATTCCTCCGAGGAAACAGTATGGCCGGGGCTCTTCCCGGGGCAGGACCTTCCAGTACAGATTTCTTTCCCCGCTTTGAGGCCTTGGCCTCCGGGTCTTCGGAAGCGGTCCTTTTCTCCCCCTGGAAGGAGGGATTCTCGATTCCTCCCGTACTAAAAACCTCCTTGGCAGAGGTGATAGTTTCCCCGTGCCCCCCTTCGCCCTCATTCGAAGGAGCAACCTCCAACATTTTGATTAACGCGGGATCCTGCATGGTCTCAGGGAGGGGGGCCGGACACCGTATCAGTTTTGCTTGCGCTATCCACTCCTGTCCAGCGAAAGCTGGTTAAAAGGCAAGCTCACGATAAATAAATGGACGGTGTGTCCGGACACAGGGCTACTTACTTGTGTATCCGGGCGATTGCAGCTTAGGCCAGCGTCCTTGGTCAATTCCGGATGCGTCTCTTGCGATCCGAAGAACAGTTTGTACATCTCCATGGGTGTCAAACCCATGAAGTGTTGAAGAGCTCGTGGCCCCTCCGGATTAAATTCCCACAGGCGGAGGGGGCGACGTTTGCAGGGCAGTAGGCGCCGGATCAACATGACCTGTACCACTGCGACCAGATTGATCTCCCTTTCTTGGAGGCCTCGAATCCGACCCTGCAACAGGGGGCGTCTTTGGGGGCCTCGAATCCGGCCCTGCAACAGGGGGACGTCTTTGGGCGGCCCCCAGTCACGCCCCTTGTTGACCCATGACGTCAGCTGCTGTGGAGGGCCCGAGCGAAAGACGGGCGGCGGCTTCTGCCTGCTGCCCCGGGGAGCGGTGATATAAAACCACTGATGTTGCCACAAGCCGAGCTCCTCTTGGAAAGAGCCCTCGGGCCATGGAGCTTCGGCCCTCTTGCTTATAATCGCCCCGCCGCACTCTCCCTGATGCCCCTCAATCATCTTTGACTCCACGTTGAAGGTTTTGAGCCATAAGCCGAAGTGAGGGGTAGTGCGGAGGAAGGCTTCGCAGACGACAATGAATGATGAGATATGGAGGATGGACTCCAGAGCCAGGTCATGGAATTCCAGCCCATAGTAAAACATGAGCCCCCTTATGAAGGGATCCGTCAGGAAGCCTAAACCCTGACGGAAGTGAGACATGAACACAACGATCTCGCCAGGCTCGGGAGTTGGGATAACTTGCCCTCGGGCAGGCAGCCTATGCGAAATCTCGTAGGTTAAATACCTGGCATCTCTCAGCTTTAGCACGTCCTCCTTCGTGATGGAGGAGGGCATCCACCGGCCTCGTAGATCAGGACCGGACATTGTCAAAGATCGAAGGTACCCGAATTTGGAGCCCTGGGTGTTGGAACTCGGGGAGAGGGGCGGATTCGGTAGAGGATTGAATAAAAAGAACGGGCCTTGGTCTCATTATAAAGAGGAAGAATACCAAGAGCCGTCCCCGTGACCGTTTGGAACCAGCCTTCGATGGAGGGGGAGTGGCGACGGGCGCGGTTGGGTTACCCTCGTCCGTATTGATGAGAATCCCGGAATAAGGGGAACACGCTCTCTGCTTCGATAAGACGTGCCAAGGAAACCGCCTCGCTAAACGCGCTGAGGTGGAACAATAAAAACAATTCGAGTAAAGGCTTGGAAGTGGTGTGACGTCACGCCGCAGAATACGTCAGCAGATTGATCTCGTGTAATATTATTCTCTCTACGGTGGTATGTGGAATTTATTTTTGTAGAGCCGGACACTATCCTGGTGTCCACAATCTTCTATAAATTATTCGGAGGAGGAACCCGCCTTGCAATGCCGAAGACAATATGCGCGCCGGACTCGTCGTCATTGAAGCCTGGTTCAGGGGCTACTGAGGGAGTTTCGGACTAGGGGGTGTCCGGATAGCCGAACTATCATCATCGGCCGGACTCCAAGACTATGAAGATACAAGATTGAAGACTTCGTCCCGTGTCCGGATGGGACTTTCCTTGGCGTGGAAGGCAAGCTTGGCGATACGGATATGTAGATCTCTTACCTTTGTAACCGACTCTGGGTAACCCTAGCCCTCTCCGGTGTCTATATAAACCGGATGGCCTTAGTCCATAGGACGAACAACAATCATACCATAGGCTAGCTTCTAGGGTTTAGCCTCCTTGATCTCATGGTAGATCTACTCTTGTAACCCACATCATCAATATTAATCAAGCAGGATGTAGGGTTTTACCTCCATCAAGAGGGCCCGAAACTGGGTAAAAACATCGTGTCCCTCGTCTCCTGTTACCATCCGCCTAGACGCACAGTTCGGGACCCCCTACCCGAGATCCGCCAGTTTTGACACCGACAAAGGGCCTGGCCCTGGTCGGCGTCTGCGGTTACTTCAAATTAACATGCCTAACGAGATCTCGGTATTTGATCTGAGTCTAGCGACTGGCCTATACGCACTAACCAAATACACAGGAACAGTTATGGGTACTCGGCGTCGTGGCATCAGCCGAAGCCTTCTTGACGTCAGCAACTGAGCAGCGCGCGCCGGGTTGGACCGCGTAACGCAACTTCCTTTGTAATGGAGGTTGCTAGGTCTGCTCACCGGCCGCGTACGCAACATGCAGGTGTGCAATGGGCGATGGGCCCAGACCCCTGTGCACATAGGATTTAAACCGGCATGCTGACCTCTCTGTTGTGCCTGGGTGGGGCTGCGACGTGTTGATCTTCGGAGGCAGAGCCTGACCCAGAAAAGTGTGTCGGGCCAATGGGGATCGAGCGTGTTGGGTTATGTGGTGCACCCTTGCAGGGAAGTTTATCTATCCGAATAGCCGTGTCCCTCGGTAAAAGGACGACCCGGAGTTGTACCTTGATCTTATGACAACTAGAACCAGATACTTAATAAAACACACCCAGACAAGTTCCACAGACAACCCGGTGATCGCTTTTCCACAGGGCAACGAGGGGAGGATCGCTGGGTAGGATTATGCTATGCGATGCTAATTGGAGGACATCAATCTACTCTCTTCTATATGTTGCAAGACGGAGGCTGCCAGAAGCGTAGTCTTCGTTAGGACTAGCTATCCCCCTCTTATTCTGGCATTCTACAGTTCAGTCCACCGATATTGCCTCTTTACACATATACCCATGCATATGTAGTGTCGATCGATCCTTGCTTGCGAGTACTTTGGATGAGTACTCACGGTTGCTTTGCTACTTCTTTTTCCCCCTTTCTCGGTTATTGCGATCATATGATGGAGTTCATGAGCCAGAGGATCCCGAGGATGGTTCTACATGGAGTTTGGCTTCGAGGAGTAGTTAGGAGGTCCCAGGCAGGAGGCCTCGCCTTTTCAATCGTCGCTACTTTTGTGCTAGCCTTCTTAAGGCAAACTTGTTTAACTTATGTCTGTACTCAGATATTATTGCTTCCGCTAACTCGTTTATGTTCGAGCACTTGTATCCGAGCCCTCGAGGCCCCTGACTTGTAATATGATGCTTGTATGACTTATTTTACTTTTAGAGTTGTGTTGTGATATCTTCCCGTGAGTCTCTGATCTTGACCGTACACATTCGTGTGCATGATTAGTGTACGATTGAATCGTGGGCGTCACAGTGCGTAGTACTAGTACTATATGAGCTAACTAAAGGGTCCAAGAAAGTTTCAAATGCCTGAAATTAGCTTTCTGCTAAAATCGCTTAATCAGAAGAAATTCTTAAGAATATATGCATACATCATACATGATTACTAAGCGCATGGACAATGGTTGATAAGGTAATCTTATAGCCTTGCATGTAACTTAGAGATGACAAAAAAATATGTCTACAATGGTTTATCTCCTAGTTTTACGTTCAGTAACTAGCAATTGATAAAAACACAGTGAGAAATATTGTGCTAAAAGATCATCTCTTAAATAAGAGAAGACAAGCTGAAAGTGCAACCATCCCTAGGTGGTTTTGGTAATTCCTAACAACATATAGCTCTTTGAGCTAACATTATTCCAAGACAAATATTTCAGGAAAAGCTCAATGAATGGCATGGCATGTATGTGATAAGTGGACCCCTCAAAATGCTAATGACAAAAGCATTGGCTCAAGCTCAAAGCTCAAGACTCTACATTTTATATTTTAGTGATCCAAGATCACATTGAGTCTATAGGAAAAGCCAACATTATCAAGGAGGGATGAGGTGTTGCTTAATGAGGTTCTTGCTTCATAGTGCTTAGTGATATGCTCCAAAACCCTCAACTACTTTCCCACATCCACATATGACCTAAACCTGAAGTCAAACTCGGCCCCACCGATTCTATCTATCCGGCGCCACCGAGTTTGGATGTCATAGCCACTGCCACAAACCCTAGGCAAATCGGTTTCACCGATGGGGATCTCGGTCTCACCGAGATGGGATTGTAATCTCTCTGTTTCCCTTCGTAACGTTTCGGTACCACCGAGATGAGCGATCGGTCCCACCGAGATTGCAGTATAAACTCTCTGTTTCCTTTTCGTAACATTTCGGTCCCACCGAAATGAGCGAACCGATCCCACCGAGTTTACCTGACCAACTCTCTAGTTAGCTTATTACCAAAATCGGTCCCACCGATTTTGTGTAATCGGTCTCACCGAGATTATGTTATGCCCTAACCCTAACCATATCGGTCCTACCGAGTTGCATGTCGGTCCCACCAAAAATCCTAACGGTCACTAGATTTGCTGAATCGATCAGACCGAGTTTCTCAATTCGGTCCCACTGAGATTGGCAAGTTGTGTGTAATGGTTAGTTTTTGTGTGGAGGCTATATATACCCCTCCACCTCCTCTTCATTCGTGGAGACAGCCATCAGAACAAACCTACACTTCCATCTTACATTTTCTGAGAGAGAACCACCTACTCATGTGCTGAGACCAAGATATTCCATTCCTACCATATGAATCTTGATCTCTATCCTTCCCCAAGTTGCTTTCCACTCAAATCTTCTTTCCACCAAATCTAAATCCTGTGAGAGAGAGTTGAGTGTTGGGGAGACTATCATTTGAAGCACAAGAGCAAGGAGTTCATCATCAACACACCATTTGTTACTTCTTGGAGAGTGATGTCTCCTAGATTGGCTAGGTGTCACTTGGGAGCCTCTGACAAGATTGTGGAGTTAAACCAAGGAGTTTGTAAGGGTAAGGAGATCGCCAAATTCATGAAGATCTACCGCTAGTGAGGCAAGTCCTTCGTGGGCGACAACCATGGTGGGATAGACAAGGTTGCTTCTTCGTGGACCCTTCTTGGGTGGAGCCCTTCGTGGACTCGCGCTGTCGTTACCCTTCGTGGGTTGAAGTCTCCATCAACGTGGATGTATGATAGCACCACCTATCGGAACCACGGCTCAAAAATCACCATGTCTCCAAATTGCGTTTGAATTCTCCAAACCCTTCCCTTTACATTCTTGCAAGTTGCATGCTTTATTTTCCGCTGCTCATATACTCTTTGCATGCTTGCTTGAACTGTGTTAAGATTGCTTGACTTGTGCTAAGTTTGCTAAAATCTGCCATAGACTAAAATTGGGAAAATGTTAAGTTTTTATTTGGTCAAGTAGTCTTATCACCACCCTCTCTAGACATACTTACGATCCTGCAAGTGGTACCAGAGCCTTGGTCTCCATTTGCTTTGATTTCCATAGCTTTTGGTGGTCATAGCCTTGGTTTCACAACCTAGGAGAGTATGGCATCTAGCGAGGGAAACTATCACTGTAGAGGTCCTTATTTTGATGGTGCTAATTTTGCCAGTTGGAAGCATAAGATGAAAATGCATATCCTTGGATATAACCCCGCCGTTTGGGCTATTATGTGTATTGGCTTGCAAGGTGAATTCTTTGATGGGAGAGAACCGAACCGTGAAGCTAGCGTTGATGAGTTGAAGATGCTGCAATACAACGCTCAAGCTTATGATATCCTCTTCAATGGATTGTGCCCCGAAGAATTCAACAAAATCAGCCGTCTTGAGAATACAAAGGAAATTTGGGATACTTTGATTGGTATGCACGAAGGTACTGACTCCGTCAAGGAATCCAAGTTGGATTTGCTTCAAAGTCAACTTGACAAGTTAAAAATGAAGGATGGTGAAGGTGTCGCTGAAATGTACTCTAGGCTTGCTCTCATTACAAATGAGATTGCCGGCTTAGGAAGTGAAGAGATGACCGACAAATTCATCATCAAGAAGATCCTAAGAGGATTGGATGGAAAATATGATACTGTGTGCACATTGATCCAAATGATGCCCAATTACAAGAATCTCAAGCCAACGGAGGTCATTGGAAGAATTGTTGCTCATGAGATCTTACTCAAGGATAAGGAGGAGCTCCACAACAAGTCAAGTGGTGCTTACAAAGCCTCATGTGAAGCTCCCACATTATCAAGTGAGAAACAAACCTTCAATGAAGAATTGAGCCTAATGGTGAAGAACTTCAACAAATTCTACAAGAGTAGAAGCAAAGAGAGAAGCTCCAAGTCAAGGTCCTACAATGACAAAAGATCTTCTAGTCGAGAGCGTAATTGCTACAATTGTGGAAGACTTGGACACTATTCCAATGAGTGTACGACTCCGTACAAAAGAAGAGAAGAATCACCTAAAAGGAGAAGTAGAAGAGAAGAATCACCGCCAAGAGAGAGAAGGAGTAGAGATGATCGTTATGAACGAAGAACATCCCAGAGAAGCAAGGATTTGAAAAGGAAGGACAAGCCATCAAGGAGCTACCCAAAACGAAGACATCAAGCTCATGTTGGTGAATGGGTATCCGGCTCCGACTCCGAACATCACTCCGAGAGAAGCTATCACTCCGACTCCGAACATACTCAAGATGAAGATGTTGCCGGTCTAGAACTTGTGTCAACCAACTCCTATGACATATTTGATTCACCAAATGAAGGACTAGGAAGATGCTTCATGGCTAAAGGCCCAAAGGTAACACACCCCGAGTATGTTGATTTCAATAGTGATGAAGAAGACTTGTTAGGTGATGATGATTTACTTGTTGACAACTCTAGTGATGAATACTATGATGAAACGTCAATTAATCATGCTAATTAAGATAAAACGAATGACGATGATAAGGAGAAGATTGAGCTCCTAACTAAAGAACTAAACACTCTTAAGTTAGCTCATGAAACTATCTTAGGGGATCATCGAGAACTTTTAAGGACTCATGAGAAGTTACGCTTTGAAAAGCTCAACCTTGAGCAAGAGCATGAGTTCTTAAAGGCAATCAATGATGACCTTTGTAAGAAAAGTTCTTCTTACATTGCCAAGCGTTTAATCTTATCTACTTACATGCCTCAAGTCAAGTCTAATAACAAGAACAAAAAGGATTCTTCCTCTAGTAGTAACAATAATCATACTAAATCCAATGTTGTTGCTTCTAGTAGTTCTCTTGATTCCACTAATGATTCTCTTAGCCAAGTTACACTTGAGCAAGAAAATAGTTTATTGAAGGGAATTATAGAGAAATGTGTTTACAAGAGCCTTGCTGGAAGTAAGCAATTCGAAGAAATTATATGCAAGCAAGGAAGGCACCGGAAGAAACAAGGTGTTGGTTTTGAATGAAAGTTCAATGCCAATGGAGTTGAGTGGGACGAAGATCAATACCCCAAGAAGAAGTTTGTTCCTCAACAAGAGAAGTATGATCCTACTTCCTTCAAAGGAACACAAATGTCAAGATGATCTTCCACCACAAGACCACAAGCAAAAAGGCAAGGATGAGCTTCAAGAGGAGATTGATACATTTGAAGAAGCTCCCAAGGCCTTGGTCAAGTGGGTTCTCAAGACTACGTCAAGTTCTACTTCATCAAGTATGACTACAACTCCAAGGATTCCCATCAAGATGATGTGGATCCCGAAGAAGAAGAACTAGAGAGTTCTTGAGGGTGACTCCGCCAACATACTTCACTCACATCATTTTGGCAAGGACAAGTGCAATCTACTTCCAAATCTTGCACTAGTTCGAGGAGTCACAAACCCTCTTGTTGGTAAGACAAGGGACAAGGTAACCTTATGCTTTCATGGACATCATTTTGTGTGTGCATCACTCTATGTCTATGGATATCCTTGTTTGTTCCTTGTGGGACTAACCCGTGTAGGTATTGAAAGTGCAACTCACTCCAAAGGATTGCTCCAAATGATCTACATCAATATTGAGCATCCACATCTTCAACACCTACATGAAGTCATCATCGACAAAACCCAAGGTTAGTTCATCCCTCTTCAGGGGGGATCTCACATCTAGGGGGAGCTTTACTCTAAGAATTGAGTTAAAGCAACTCTAATGGTGTGAACACATCAATGCATTATGTAAAAGTGGTAACCCCACTTGAGCTTAAACAATGAGTATGACCTATGATCAAATGTTCTCATTTGACTCCTAAGTCAATATACTCATATAGAGATGACCTAGTCATCGCCAATTGCTTGATAGATGCTAGAATGGTTGTGCATGCTTTGCCACATATTTCATTTGACATTTTATTGTGTGAGCATGTTGGTTGCATATTTTACTCATTCGAGGACATCCACATGTAGTTTTGCTTGTTTGGTTTCTTTCTCTTTTGCCAAGTGGATGGACAAGAATGCCAAAGAACCTTCTCTAGCTATCTAAGCTCTTCTTGTCTCAAACTCTATTCATGCTACATCACAAAATTTGGTCAAGTCAGATTCGAACCACTCTGTGTGAGGAGCACTCGGAGTCCCCGATTTGTCATGTTCTTAAACTTCCAAAACTTCTTTGTGCGTTTTGGTCTGACCGATTCTTCCATTTAGGTCATACCGAGATCACTAAGTTGATCTAGGTTTTTAATCTCGGTGCAACTGATTTGAACATTTCGGTCACACCGAGTTGCTGTAACTGCAAGCAGTTATGCATCTCGGTGCCACCGAGTTGTTCCACTCGGTCACACCGACAGGGTCGGGCTATATACCCACGGGCAATTTTTTTGGAAATTTGTCCGAAACTCTTCGCCCGCGCTCAGCTTGCTCTGCCTCCAGGGTCTCTAGATCGTCCTCCTCGTCACCAGCTACCTCCTGCCACTGGTCTCCGCCGCCATCAATGGAATTCATCCCCGTCGCTGCCGCCGTAGCGAGTCCATCACCTAACTAGGGTATGGAGTTGATCTCTGTGCTATCCCTATCTGATTCCTAGCACATTGTGTTCGCCATGAATCTTGCCACGATTGAAACTATCTTATCTAGTAAAAACACTCCATAGATTAGGTTTGGATTGAAAATTTAGGGTTAGGTTTCCACCGAAACTATCTCGGACCCACCGAGTTGTAGAACTCGGTACCACCGATTCGGCTAAGGCCATAGCACATGTGATTCTCGGTGTGACCGAGAATTGCAAATCGGTGTGACCGAGTTCAGAACTTTGTGAAACCCTAGCAGTCTCGGTGCCACCGAATTGTGACTTGGTCTGACCGAGTTCACTAGTTTAAGTTCCAAAAGCTGCTTCGGTATCTCGAGTTTACAAATCGGTAGATCCGAAATGCTTTCTGTGGAAAACTAAAACTAAGTTTTTGACTCATTCTTTTGCAAAAACCTCGGTATTTTGTGATGCTCATCCCCTCTATCTCATCTATATCTATTCACAGGGTCAGCTGTCAGTGTTTGCAAGATGTCTGATCAAAGTGACAGCCAGAACCAGTCAGAGGAGCAGGTTCACATGAGTGAGTGCACTAGTCCCTCCAGTTCCTCAGATGATGGCAGCAGGAGCACCCCAAGCAACTTACCCAAAGCTGCCACCAGGGCCGGAAGGAGGAGAACCTCAGACTCCGAGGATGAAGATTATGTGGCACAAGAGGATGAAACAACTTCCAAAAAGGTGGTCAAGAAGGAATATGGCACAGCTGCAGCCACTAAGCCTGGTCTGAACAGGAAAATTCTAGCCAAAAGGACTCCTATGCTGAAGGTCAGAGGATCCACTAAGGAAACTGAGAAATCTGATCCCAAAGAGCCAGAAGTGACTGAGAAGAAGAGGAAGGAAAGGGTCAAGAAGACCATGGCCATGGTTGTTGGGAAGCCTTCCATGATGGAAGAGGAAGAAGAAGAAGAGGTTGCTGCACCAGCACCCAAAGCTCAAAAGCTTATGGGTGATGCCATCAGGTCAGGGGCTGGATCATCAAAGCCCAAAGAAGCACCCAAAGCTGCTTCCAAGCCCAAGATTGCACCTAAGAGGAATACAGTAAAAGAAATATGTCAACTAGTGACCTTCTATCAGTGACCCTGGAAGAATTGGTAATAGATCTATGACCATTTCAGACCAATTGGTCAAAAGCTGTTCGGGGGGCTCCAAACCCTAAACTGGAACGACCATTTTGGTCAGAAAGGTCGTAATTTCCTTACACGAAATGGTCATAAAGCAGATAGCACTGGTTCACTGCCTTATTTCTAGCTGATCATGACCAATATAGATGGTCATAACCTTGTAAATTGTGGTGGGTTGCTATGACTAGGCGCCACCTCATCAGTTTTGCCTATGTGTCATGTCCATGTGGTAGTTTTTGCCCTAGGTTGTGAAGCAACCTATATTTTTGTCATTCCCAAAATTCCCAAAAAAATCTCATAAATTGTTTGGGTCATATCTTCGTCAAATATGTAAAAAACCTTCCTTGCCTAGTTCAAAAATAATTCAAAAATATTCATTTTCCTATTCTGTTCAAAAAACACTTTGTGAAGGAAGCACCACTTTGGCATGTCCAAATGGTATCCATTTTCTATAGTGCTTTCCTATGCCCAAATAACCATCCTCCACCAAATGCCAGCTCAATCCATTTATTTTTTTGAGCCCAGCTTCAACATTTGTATTTATGTCCAGTGTGGTACTTTGCAAAGCAAGTACCACCTAGGCTCCTCCTTTTGAGCTGAAAATTTGTGAAGACGGTCTTCTTAGTAACTGATCATCCTCAGCCAAAACTCACGCCCATTAGCCATGTGCATTTCCCGTACCGCTAATCAAACACTTGGCTGCTTATTCATGTTTAAGCATCGATCGGTCTGCTTGTGAGAATCTTATGTTGTGATTTTCTTCCTAGCACCTACCTGGGGAGTGCCCAACCCACTATACATGCCTAGGCCGCCCAGAACACATGGCAACGCCACGGTCATGCGGTGACCATGCGGCGGGCATGCGAGTTTACGCGCTCTAGAGTTGGGGCCCTCGGCCACTGTCCAAACCTCGACATATCACCACCAAACCATGTATTTATGATTAAATAGGTACTTATGTAACTAGAAATGATTTTTGGAAAAAATAAATAGCAAACTATGAGGCAGCTGCAGTTCAAATTTGACCCGCTTCCATCTGAATCGGCGGGAATTTGTCTTTTTCACCAGAGGTGGACCAAAACTTTTGACACCCAACCATTTTGTCAATTGTGCATTAAATATGTCCTAGTATTTTAGAAAATTGATTTGGTCAATTTTGCAACAAATATATGGTAGGTCCTTCACAAAATAACCTCATTTCGGGCACTCGAAAAATGGAAAATGAATTTTCCATGCAAAGAAAATGAAAACTCCCTTAGGCAACATTGTTTGGAATTCCAAGATGCACGCTTGTGCACAATATGATATCATTTAAACAAACTATGCGATGAATGTGGCCATAAGATTGATCATTTGGGTTGAAAGCCATGAATCTTCACGCATGATAGCTCATTTCTGAGAACACTTTTTTAAAATAATTGCTGTATTACAAGTTTATAATTTTTGCTGGTAACTTGGCCACATATTATGAAACAATGCGGATGTTTTCCAATTTTTCTTTTTTTTTGAATTTTTTATGCCCGTTTCAAAATGCTGTCAAAACGGCGGGAATGACCGTTCCTAGCTAGTGGTTGAATCTTGGAAAACCTTTTATGTTTCTCTCATTAAATAGATACTTATGTACCTAGAAATGATTTTTAGAAAAAACAAAGAGCAAACTACGAGGTAGCTACAGTTCAAATTTGACCCGCTTCCAACTGAATCGGCGGGAATTTGTCTTTTTCACGAGAGGTGGATCAAAACTTTTGGCACCCAACCATTTGGTCAATTGTGCATTAACTATGTCCTAATATTTTATAAAATTGATTTGGTCCAATTTTGCAACAATTATATGGTAGGTCCTTCACAAAAAAACCTCATTTTGGGCACTCGGAAAATGGAAAATGAATTTTCCGTGCAGATAAAATGAAAACCTCCTTAGGCAACATTGTTTGGAATTCCAATATGAACCCTTGTGCACAATATGAGATCGTTTGAACAAACTGTGCCATGAATGTGGCCATAAGATTGATCATTTGGCTTGAAAGCCCTGAATCTTCATGCATGATAGCTCGTTTCTGAGAACACTTTTTTAAAATAATTAACGTATTACAAGTTTATTATTTTTTCTGTAAACTTAGTCACATATAATGACACAATGCGGATGTTTTCCAATTTTTCAATTTTTTTTGAATTTTTTATGCCCGTTTCAAAATGCGGTCAAAACGGCGGGAATGACCATTCCTAGCTAGTGGTTGAATCTTGTAATGTTTTGGCGTTTCTCTGATTAAATAAATACTGATGTACCTAGAAATGATTTTTGGAAAAAATAAAGAGCAAACTACGAGGTAGCTACAGTTCAAATTTGACCCGCTTCCAACTGAATAGGCGAAAATTTGTCTTTTTCACGAGAGGTGGATCAAAAATTTTGACACCCAACCATTTTGTCAATTGTGCATTATATATGGCCTAGTATTTTATAAAATTGATTAGGTCCAATTTTGCAACAAATATATGTTAGGTCCTTCACAAAAAAACTCATTTTGGGCACTCGAAAAAATGGAAAATGAATTTTCCGTGCAAAGAAAATGAAACTTCCTTAGGCAACATTGTTTGTCATTCCAAGATGCACCCTTGTGCACGATATGAGGTCATTTTAAGAAACTATGCCATGAATGTGGCCATAAGATTGATCATTTGGCTTAAAAGCCATTAATCTTCACACATGATAGCTCATTTCTGAGAACACTTTTTAAAAATAATTACTGTATTATAAGTTTATTATTTTTCCTGGAAACTTGGTCACATATAATGACACAAAGCGGAGGTTCTCCAATTTTTTGATTTTATTTGAATTTTTTATGCCCGTTTCAAAATGCCGTCAAAACGGCGGGAATGACCGTTCCTGTCAGGACCCCGACTCAATGCCACATCGATCTAGCATGTAACACCTCATATCACTTTGCGGCCTCACGCACGGTATTCCCACGGGTGTCGCCTTACCTTAGCCCGGGACCGTTTGCGCCTTTTGGCACACGTATATGACAGTGTCGCTAGCATCCATATGATAAGGAGCCCGGGCTGACATGGCTAGTCGTAAACCCAAAGTGGCACAGACTTACAGGGACAGGCATCCATGACCCAGCATCGAACGTGTCGGTCATCAGCAAATGGATCCAGGCTGTAGCACTGGGCTAGCAGGACTCCGGTGAACCGGGCTGTAGCGGGCTAGCAGGACTCCGGTATTCATCGCGTGACATTTCCCCGAAGGGACAGACACAGGAACGAAGAAGGACGCATGCCGGCCAGCCTAAGTGTTCCGGAGCAGTAGCAAGCTACCATGGCTCGTTGGAAACACTAGGAGACATTTCCCGGTAAGAGAGGCTACTAAAGATAAACAACTAGATGGTCAGATCCCACACATACCAAGCATTTCAATAACATACACACAATATGCTCGATATGTGCAAACACAACATGGCATCACAACATGACTCTACGACTCAAGTATTTTAATCAATAGGCTCCGAGGAGCGAGATATTACAAACATGGGTCTCATGACCCAACAATCAGAGCATACAAGTCAAGCACAAGCGGAAGCTATCATGTCTGGGTACAGACATCTATAACTGAAAAAGGCTGAGAAGCCTGACTATCTACCAAATCCTGCCGAGGCACAAGATCATAGCTGAGGTAACAAGCTAAACGTCGAAGTCCAAGCGGAACTACTAGTGAGACTGAAGTCTCTCTGCAAAAACATAAAATAGGCAAACGTGAGTACAAATGTACCCAGCAAGACTTACATCAGATCTATCTACACATGCATCATTATCAACAAAGGGGATGGTGGAGTTTGACTGCAGCAAGCCAGCTTTGACTAGGTGGCTATCCTGAACTACGACTGCAAGTAACTCTTTTGAAGTGGCGCACACGAGTCCACATATTCACCAACCAATACACCACTATGGATCCGCTCCCGTCTCCCTACGAGAACGCCATCCATAGCACTCACGCTTATCTTGCGTATTTTAGAGTATCCACTTTCACTTGTCTATGAACTGTACAAGGGGTCCACGTTTCCATATCCGAGGAATCCGGCTATTCGAATAGATGATGTTAACCCTGCAGGGGTGTACTTCTTCACACACGCTTTCGCCACTTATCGCCCTGTACACGTCATGTACCTCGGCAACCTTCAAGCGGAAGCCGGGCGAGGGAGTCAGCCACGACCTGACTAACCGAACAAGTCTCTAGTCCAGGTTTATCGCCTATTCGGGTTCCATCCGCAAGGAGATCCGGCCGGGGTGTCGCTTACGGCCCCAAACGATGTGTGCAGGGTTCCCAAGCCCACCAACCGGGTGCCACTTGGTACACCGGGCCACTGTGCCTAGTCTGTCCCAAGCCCACCTGTACCGGGTGCCACTTGGTAGACTACTAACACTACCTACAAACACCAGAAACTAGTTGCAACTCCTGGACAGAGATCATGTTGATTAATAAGTCGAGAGAGCTTGGAGCGCCCGGAGCCCAATGTGTGGTAGTAACTGATCATGGATCACAAACACAGAACTCAGTTCCTGAGGACGGCTGCAATGAGACAACCCACCATGTACTCCTACATGGCCTCTCACCGCTACCTTTACCAAATCGTGTTCACACACTTAGCTCACACACAGTAGGACATGTTCACACGCCTCTGATTCATCCCCGATGAATCAAACCTGACTCAACTCTAAGCAGTAGCAGGCATGACAAACAAACATGAATGAGTAGGCACAACAGGGCTCAAACAACTCCTACTCATGCTAGTGGGTTTCATCTATTTACTGTGGAATGACAGGTCATGCAAAGGATAAAGGGGTTCAGCTACCGCAGCAAGTAATAGATGAATCGATGTTGTCCTAATGCAGTAAAAGAGAGCAGGAGCGAGAGAGTGGGATTTTATCGGAATGAACAAGGGGGTTTTGCTTGCCTGGCACTTCTGAAGATAACATTGAGTCTTCATCAGTGTCAACGATCACATCAACGGTATCACGTCTATCGAGAGGGGACAAATACCGGCAACACAAAAGGGAACACAATCAATGCAATGCACAATATGATGCATGATCATGACATGGCAAAATGAATGTGTTTGAGCTAATGCAACTAGCAACAGATTAAATGAAGTTGGTTTGAATACAAGATTCAAATTCAAACTCCATATGTGATTATTCAAATGCCATTTACTTCATTTGCCCTAAACAGTAGTGATAAGTTGTTCTAACATGCATGAAAATGGTACAGATGGATTCCTTGAATTTTTCTGATAATTTTTCATATATAATTTATTTAATTTGGAGTTACGGTTAATTTTCTATGAATTTTAGAAGTTTATACAATTTTCTGGAATTATAAATCATTTCCTAATTTATTTAATTCCAGAAATACTTTACTGCGTCAGTATGACGTCGACATGACGTCAGCAAGTCAACAGGGGCCGGTCAGGGTCAAACCTGACGTGTGGGGTCCACACGTCAGTGACTAACCTAACTAATCTAATTTAGTTAGTGGCCTGGGGCCCATTGTCAGTGTCTATTAAACTAACTAATATTTAGTTAACACTAATCCTAGCCTAATTAGCCGGGCGGGGCCCGCAGGTCAGCGAGAGAGAGGGGGGTCAAACCGGGCAGTGGGGTCAACCCACGCCGGTCATCGGGTCAGCGGTCGCCGGCGTTTAGCCGCCGGCGAGGCCGAGCGCGGCGGAGGAAGTGCATTTGCACGTTACGGCCACCAAACGGGAGGCGGAGAGCATCTACGAGCTCCTGGGAACGAGCCGCAGCTCTTGGTGGTGATGGTTGAGCTCGGGGTGGCCGGAAAAGTGGTCGGCGACGAGGTTTGGCGGCGGCAGCAGCTCGGGCAATCCTGGGGTGGCGCTATAAAGCACTAGAGGAGAGACCGAAGGGCGCTGCGGGCTCCTGGGAGGGCGGCGAACATGGTGACGCGCTCAGGCGCACGCTGGGATGGCCCTGGCCACGGCAACGACATGGCACGGCGGCGGCAAGCTCGGCCGTGGACGGAAGATGGAGCTAGGGGACGGGAACAGAGGGGGCGAGCAAAGAGGAGGCAGCAGGAGCTCACAGGGAGACCGATGAGGTGGTCAGCGAGCTCGGGGGCGTCTTCGGTGCTGCGAATCGAACGGCGGCGATCGCCGGCCGTGGCGATGAAGATGGCGGTGATGGCGTGGCTTCAGGGCACCCGGCGTCGCGTGCGTCGTGGTAGAGCTTCCCGGATCCAAGGCGGAGCTCGTGGCCTAACTGGCTGGGCGTGGGGATGCTGGTGGCTCCGGTGGTGCTCGTCGGCGGTCTCGGTGCGTCCGGGGATGAGCGAGGGAGAGAGACAGAGGAGGGAGAGGGAATGCAGCGAGTGAGGGAAAAGAGAGAGAGGACACGGGGCGTCGTCGTGGCGCGAATTAGGACGAAGGGCGGCCTCCAGCGCGAAGCAGGAGGTGGCCGGGGCTCTCGGGCGCGCGCCACGCCTCGCCTCTGCCTACTGGCAGAGGAAGACGACGAGCGGCGAGGTAGATGGGCTGGGCTGGGCCGCGGGAGAAGCTGGGCCAGGCAGGTAAGCAGGTAAGTGGCCCAGGTGGCCTCTCTCCCCCCTTTTTTTTCTATTTTGTTTCTCTTTTCTATTTCTGTAGTTTTGTTTCTGATTTAGTTTATAGCCCAAATCATTTTAATAAATCCTGCAAATAATTGTGGCCATTAAATGAATTATTACAGAGGCCCTTAACTATTTTCAGAATTGTTGGAGCATTTAAAAATATTAATAGTATTTAAATGCCCCAATTCAAATACAATATGGATTATTCAAAAATCCATAATGGCCCAAAAATATTGGCATCATTTTTGGTAGAGGTTTTTCACCTTTGTCAAAAATCATGAACATTTTTGAAAGCCATTTGGACTTACTTGAAAGTATATTAGGTGAACCTAGTGAATTCCTTTAATGCTAGGGTTTGAGCAATCCCCATTTCAAGTTCATTCAAAAGTTAAACATGATGCACACATGAGGCTAGGCTAGAGCAATGCCAGAAGCTAGGGATGTGACAACTCACCCCCACTAAACAAGAATCTCGTCTCGAGATTCAAGCGTAGGGTAAGGTGAAGGGGGAACGCAAACTAGTACAATCTTCACGATCCAGGTTGCACTTCAAATGAACGTTGAGTTGAACACCATCCTTGTCTTGTCGTCTTGCTCTGAGAAATCCTGCCAACATGACATGGAGGGAAGAAGGAGACTCTAGAAGGGTTGATCTTCTCGAAGATCGAACAACTCACGGAATGAGACATAACAATATCTCTTGAGCTGAGAGACGAAGCACACCTCTAGAGGGATGGAGTGGAACAGAAGACGAGGGTTCACTAGGTAGACAACAATTTCACGCTTAAGAGGGTGGCAAATGATTGTCAACGTAGCGAGGAGTTGAGTTGCCATGATACCACGACGAAACATCCTGGAGGAGGGTGATTCGTAGATTATTATCTTAAGTGGCAAAAAGAATTACTTTTGATATAGAGATCATTGAGACTCTTTAAACCAGCCTAGGACAATTCTCGAGCGATCGTTTGGAGGGGGTCGGTAGAATGGCATACTCGGACTTGGATGATGTGGATTACCTTGTTGAAGACAACGTAATGGATGAGTTTGCTCATCACCGGAAATGCAAGAGACCCATGGTAGAATGGCACATTGGCGGTGCAAGCTGGGAACAAGATGCAAATGCTGGGAATGATTCTGGTGACTGGAGAAGAACCCAACAATAGAGAGCAAATTCACTGTTTGAAAGGATCATAGCATTGCCGAGGGAACTGAGAGCAAACCCAGTTAGTGCCGATGATAACACGTAGCGCTTGTGTGTGCTCTCAAGAACTTGAGCATTTCCACAATCATCAAGGTTTTACCAACATCCGTGTGAAGGATCCTGGCAACACAACATACCACCATGATGAACAACGATGGACGATGCAGATGCATAGGAAGATAACATCAACTCAGGTTTCACCCTAGCGAGGCCAAGGAAACAAAATCTGGATGATCGACCGAGAGACATTTAGCACTCCGCTTCTAATGTTCTCCTTGATGTGCTAGCGTAATACACCCATAGATATGGTTTGATATCTAGAACATCAAGTAAAGGTCGGACTTCGGGAGCAATAGAATCCATAAGAAACAGTTACGGAGGTAAATCCTACGAAATCCTTATGGGGAGGTGGCCAACTTCCTCAAACAAGATACTACAATAATAGGCCTTCCGGCTGGGTGTGTTGGCCACGACATCCACTTTACCGGTTATCGAGGGACCAATATTATAGTTCTTGGGAAATGTTCCAACCATCATATCTGCCTGAGATTCAGCTCTGGTTGGTGTCAGGTTATTCCAGACTCATCGAGTCTAGGGAGAAAAATGAAAGTTTGCAAGACAAATCGATGAGATGACGTTGCGATATTATCAGGAAATGAACTACGATAGCAAGCTCCAAAACATGAGCTGGTTCTGCTACAAACATGTGAAACACGTTGTCCCAGACAAGCATGCCCACATGGTAGTCTTACGATAAAACACTACCGAGTTCTGGTTGGGAACCATCATTGAGGATATAGGAATCTTGTGCAGGAACTAGTATTTGCACAGCAACTCCTTTACCTTGAACAAATCAATCAGTGGCTTGGTGTGCTAGGGATACATATAGAATGGAGGTTGCAAGTCTCCAGACCACAGAATACTTCGCACATGTGTATGACTGACTTGGGATGATTCCAAAGGAGCAAAAACAAGCTTTCTCGAATTCACGACGGCAACTTACATCAAATGTACGTGAATCAAAGGGAGTCACTCCTTTCATCCAAACATATGCTTCATGAGCTAGCATGAACAAATGCTTTCAAAAGTTTACAACACTAGCTTAATGTTCAACAAAATTATGGAGGAGATAAGGATGTTGTCAATGGGCTCAACAACAATTCATCTGGGTTTCCTCTTAAAAGGAATTCCATAGTTGAGTGAACACGGTGATAGCATTGGTCAGACCAAAGATGTAATGGTGTATGCTCGAGGGATCAACCACGAATAAGACAACATTACGAGCATCATTGGTACTGATTTGATTTGACGATAGCCCACACTCAAATCAAAGGATTGATAAGACAATAGGTCCAGCAACTGATCACAAGGACCAATCGATGAAGATATCATCTTTCTTCAACACACACTACACAAGAATATCCCTTTGGAACGAACTAAGTCAGGCAAGCTTTTATCTTCCAACCCTCCAAGTTGTTGTCTAGCTTAACCAACTAGCTCAGGGATATCCCACACGGATTCTTGGAGAAAGGATGGTTTACAGGATAACCCAACTTGATCACGAACTCAACATAGCGGTCAGGTGACAACCTGGTAATACTTCTGAGAAGACATTCAGAAAATCACGAACCACCGATATATTACTAGGCTCGAGAACAATCTTGCCTTTTGAGGCAAGACGATATGATCAATAGAGCGAAGATTTGAAATAATCCTAACTCATCGATCGAGGAGTGCACCGAGAACAAGGACTAGGTAGCATGATCAACCTTAGAATGATGATTCAAAACCAACACGCTAAGAATAAAATTATTGTCCTTTAACTACCCAGCAACGAGGTTGCTAGGCGTATTGATTTCACACATCACAATTCATTTGTCGGTATTCCGGTTGCATCAACACGAGGACCGAGGAATGACTAATGACGGCAAGAAGTATCACTGTACCAAGAGTTCATAGGATGGTGTGCAATTCCTATAACAATCCTGATATAAAGATGGTAATACTCCAAGGTAGAGCAGACCAGAAGCTGGATTGTAACTTGATCTGCGGAACACAACTACTTTGACCCAATCCTAGATATGGATGAGGTACTGGAGTTTGTTTCTCCTAGTCATTCCGCGATAGAATGGCTTGACGGACCACAAAAGTAGTAGGCATCGATAAACGAACGCACGCATACTCTTGACTATCAATTGATAGACGAGGGTCAGAATGCAACTAAAGAGAGACAACTCAAGGAACATATGATTTTCTGAGTTGTGGATGCATGGTTTAGCATGTCGAACGAATTCCACATGTTTCTTCCGGATAACCCATGCAGAAAAGTAGAACTGGCAGAGTCACGATTTATGAGTGGAGATCTCCTCAAGAGTACTCTAATTGTGATCTTTTAATCCAGAAGAACTCCTGCCAAGAGTGGTTCATGGTAATTGCTAGAAGGAAATACCACGGACCTCGAGGACTATCACAAGGTTACTAATATCCTAAAGGAGCTAGCAATTACTAACAACAGGAAGTAGGTAGAGTGAATCTCGGGTTCAAGAACCCAGGAGTAGAATACCTACTACTAAGTAGCATCACGGGATGCTTTCGAGAATGATGGCCAGAATCATCACACTGGGAACACAAATCCTGGCTAATTACTAGATGATCCCCTAAGACACCTAGGGTCACAATAATATCTCCAACATATATGTCAAGGTAACGAAGTACCTCAACTCACTGATTAGGGTGGTTAATCTGGCCCATGGGAACATTGAAACGGGAAGAAAGGATTTGCAATTGCATCAGACTGTTTGGAAACCTGGGATGACTTGGACAGCATAACGGCTGTAAATGCTCAGAAAAGATTTGAGACATTCACAAAAATGGTGGCATAACCACTCAGAAGCACAATATCAAGGTTTCGAGATCAACAGTTAACATACGGAAGTAGTAGGAGCTGAACTGAGGCTTGAATCAACAATCTTATAAGTCTACGGATTAGTAACACGTGATCCTGATAGAAAGAAGAGATAGCCTAGTTCTTAATCCCCGTAGAAGATAAGATGATGACTCAGATCAGAAGGGCATAAGGTATAAGGAGTAAAAAGAGCCTTACGTTCCATCCCACAATCAATTCCCTTACATATAACTAAAGCATTTCTAGACTCAACTTCGACCAGTTTGGCTTGGTAATCCTACAGGCAGTCAAGCTCTGATACCAACGCTGTCAGGACCCCGACTCAATGCCACATCGATCTAGCATGTAACACCTCATATCACTTTGCGGCCTCACGCACGGTATTCCCACGGGTGTCGCCTTACCTTAGCCCGGGACCGTTTGCGCCTTTTGGCACACGTATATGACAGTGTCGCTAGCATCCATATGATAAGGAGCCCGGGCTGACATGGCTAGTCGTAAACCCAAAGTGGCACAGACTTACAGGGACAGGCATCCATGACCCAGCATCGAACGTGTCGGTCATCAGCAAATGGATCCAGGCTGTAGCACTGGGCTAGCAGGACTCCGGTGAACCGGGCTGTAGCGGGCTAGCAGGACTCCGGTATTCATCGCGTGACATTTCCCCGAAGGGACAGACACAGGAACGAAGAAGGACACATGCCGGCCAGCCTAAGTGTTCCGGAGCAGTAGCAAGCTACCATGGCTCGTTGGAAACACTAGGAGACATTTCCCGGTAAGAGAGGCTACTAAAGATAAACAACTAGATGGTCAGATCCCACACATACCAAGCATTTCAATAACATACACACAATATGCTCGATATGTGCAAACACAACATGGCATCACAACATGACTCTACGACTCAAGTATTTTAATCAATAGGCTCCGAGGAGCGAGATATTACAAACATGGGTCTCATGACCCAACAATCAGAGCATACAAGTCAAGCACAAGCGGAAGCTATCATGTCTGGGTACAGACATCTATAACTGAAAAAGGCTGAGAAGCCTGACTATCTACCAAATCCTGCCGAGGCACAAGATCGTAGCTGAGGTAACAAGCTAAACGTCGAAGCCCAAGCGGAACTACTAGTGAGACTGAAGTCTCTCTGCAAAAACATAAAATAGGCAAACGTGAGTACAAATGTACCCAGCAAGACTTACATCAGATCTATCTACACATGCATCATTATCAACAAAGGGGATGGTGGAGTTTGACTGCAGCAAGCCAGCTTTGACTAGGTGGCTATCCTGAACTACGACTGCAAGTAACTCTTTTGAAGTGGCGCACACGAGTCCACATATTCACCAACCAATACACCACTATGGATCCGCTCCCGTCTCCCTACGAGAACGCCATCCATAGCACTCACGCTTATCTTGCGTATTTTAGAGTATCCACTTTCACTTGTCTATGAACTGTACAAGGGGTCCACGTTTCCATATCCGAGGAATCCGGCTATTCGAATAGATGATGTTAACCCTGCAGGGGTGTACTTCTTCACACACGCTTTCGCCACTTATCGCCCTGTACATGTCATGTACCTCGGCAACCTTCAAGCGGAAGCCGGGCGAGGGAGTCAGCCACGACCTGACTAACCGAACAAGTCTCTAGTCCAGGTTTATCGCCTATTCGGGTTCCATCCGCAAGGAGATCCGGCCGGGGTGTCGCTTACGGCCCCAAACGATGTGTGCAGGGTTCCCAAGCCCACCAACCGGGTGCCACTTGGTACACCGGGCAACTGTGCCTAGTCTGTCCCAAGCCCACCTGTACCGGGTGCCACTTGGTAGACTACTAACACTACCTACAAACACCAGAAACTAGTTGCAACTCCTGGACAGAGATCATGTTGATTAATAAGTCGAGAGAGCTTGGAGCGCCCGGAGCCCAATGTGTGGTAGTAACTGATCATGGATCACAAACACAGAACTCAGTTCCTGAGGACGGCTGCAATGAGACAACCCACCATGTACTCCTACATGGCCTCTCACCGCTACCTTTACCAAATCGTGTTCACACACTTAGCTCACACACAGTAGGACATGTTCACACGCCTCTGATTCATCCCCGATGAATCAGACCTGACTCAACTCTAAGCAGTAGCAGGCATGACAAACAAACATGAATGAGTAGGCACAACAGGGCTCAAACAACTCCTACTCATGCTAGTGGGTTTCATCTATTTACTGTGGAATGACAGGTCATGCAAAGGATAAAGGGGTTCAGCTACCGCAGCAAGTAATAGATGAATCGATGTTGTCCTAATGCAGTAAAAGAGAGCAGGAGCGAGAGAGTGGGATTTTATCGGAATGAACAAGGGGGTTTTGCTTGCCTGGCACTTCTGAAGATAACATTGAGTCTTCATCAGTGTCAACGATCACATCAACGGTATCACGTCTATCGAGAGGGGACAAATACCGGCAACACAAAAGGGAACACAATCAATGCAATGCACAATATGATGCATGATCATGACATGGCAAAATGAATGTGTTTGAGCTAATGCAACTAGCAACAGATTAAATGAAGTTGGTTTGAATACAAGATTCAAATTCAAACTCCATATGTGATTATTCAAATGCCATTTACTTCATTTGCCCTAAACAGTAGTGATAAGTTGTTCTAACATGCATGAAAATGGTACAAATGGATTCCTTGAATTTTTCTGATAATTTTTCATATATAATTTATTTAATTTGGAGTTACGGTTAATTTTCTATGAATTTTAGAAGTTTATACAATTTTCTGGAATTATAAATCATTTCCTAATTTATTTAACTCCAGAAATACTTTACTGCGTCAGTATGACGTCGACATGACGTCAGCAAGTCAACAGGGGCCGGTCAGGGTCAAACCTGACGTGTGGGGTCCACACGTCAGTGACTAACCTAACTAATCAAATTTAGTTAGTGGCCTGGGGCCCATTGTCAGTGTCTATTAAACTAACTAATATTTAGTTAACACTAATCCTAGCCTAATTAGCCGGGCGGGGCCCGCAGGTCAGCGAGAGAGAGGGGGGTCAAACCGGGCAGTGGGGTCAACCCACGCCGGTCATCGGGTCAGCGGTCGCCGGCGTTTAGCCGCCGGCGAGGCCGAGCGCGGCGGAGGAAGTGCATTTGCACGTTACGGCCACCAAACGGGAGGCGGAGAGCATCTACGAGCTCCTGGGAACGAGCCGCAGCTCTTGGTGGTGATGGTTGAGCTCGGGGTGGCCGAAAAAGTGGTCGGCGACGAGGTTTGGCGGCGGCAGCAGCTCGGGCAATCCTGGGGTGGCGCTATAGAGCACTAGAGGAGAGACCGAAGGGCGCTGCGGGCTCCTGGGAGGGCGGCGAACATGGTGACGCGCTCAGGCGCACGCTGGGATGGCCCTGGCCACGGCAACGACATGGCACGGCGGCGGCAAGCTCGGACGTGGTCGGAAGATGGAGCTAGGGGACGGGAACAGAGGGGGAGAGCAAAGAGGAGGCAGCAGGAGCTCACAGGGAGACCGATGAGGTGGTCAGCGAGCTCGGGGGCGTCTTCGGTGCTGCGAATCGAATGGTGGCGATCGCCGGCCGTGGCGATGAAGATGGCGGTGATGGCGTGGCTTCAGGGCCCCGGCGTCGCGTGCGTCGTGGTAGAGCTTCCCGGATCCAAGGCGGAGCTCGTGGCCTAACTGGCTGGGCGTGGGGATGCTGGTGGCTCCGGTGGTGCTCGTCGGCGGTCTCGGTGCGTCCGGGGATGAGCGAGGGAGAGAGACAGAGGAGGGAGAGGGAATGCAGCGAGTGAGGGAAAAGAGAGAGAGGACACGGGGCGTCGTCGTGGCGCGAATTAGGACGAAGGGCGGCCTCCAGCGCGAAGCAGGAGGTGGCCGGGGCTCTCGGGCGCGCGCCACGCCTCGCCTCTGCCTACTGGCAGAGGAAGACGACGAGCGGCGAGGTAGATGGGCTGGGCTGGGCCGCGGGAGAAGCTGGGCCAGGCAGGTAAGCAGGTAAGTGGCCCAGGTGGCCTCTCTCCCCCCTTTTTTTTCTATTTTGTTTCTCTTTTCTATTTCTGTAGTTTTGTTTCTGATTTAGTTTATAGCCCAAATCATTTTAATAAATCCTGCAAATAATTGTGGCCATTAAATGAATTATTACAGAGTCCCTTAACTATTTTCAGAATTGTTGGAGCATTTAAAAATATTAATAGTATTTAAATGCCCCAATTCAAATACAATATGGATTATTCAAAAATCCATAATGGCCCAAAAATATTGGCATCATTTTTGGTAGAGGTTTTTCACCTTTGTCAAAAATCATGAACATTTTTGAAAGCCATTTGGACTTACTTGAAAGTATATTAGGTGAACCTAGTGAATTCCTTTAATGCTAGGGTTTGAGCAATCCCCATTTCAAGTTCATTCAAAAGTTAAACATGATGCACACATGAGGCTAGGCTAGAGCAATGCCAGAAGCTAGGGATGTGACAGTTCCTATCTAGTGGTTGAATCTCGTAATTTTTCTGGTGTTTCTCTGATTAAATAGATACTTATGTACCTAGAAATAATTTTTGGAAAAAATAAAGAGCAAATATGAGGCAGCTGCAGTTCAAATTTGACCCGCTTCCTACTGAATCGGCAGAAATTTGTCTTTTTCACCATAGGTGGATCAAAACTTTTGACACTCAACCATTTTGTCAATTATGCATTAAATATGGCCTAGTACTTTATAAAATTTATTAGGTCCAATTTTGCAACAAATATATGGTCGGTCCTTCACAAAAAAACTCATTTCGGGCACTCAGAAAATGGAAAATGATTATTTCTGTTCAAAACTCATTTCTCACGTCATATTCTTAAAGATATTAATCTTATTTCATATTTGTTATTTTTTCTGAAAACTTGTTCACATTTTAGTGACACAATGACAAGTTTTTCCATTTTCTTTTTGAATTTTTATGGTCATAAAATAGTTGACATGATTTTAACATATTATTTTTAGTCAAACACGACCAATTTAGATGGTCATAACATCGTACTGCATTCTGATTGGTCCGTAGGCATCTCATGCGGATCGTGTATCAAACACCGTCGGATGCTCGGGATCCAACGGTAGTCCTCAACCCATCCACACCAACCCCGAAACCCTAGCTCGTCCTCATGGCCATTTTCCATCCACCCCCCTCCTCCTTTCTTTCCCCTCTTCCTCACTACATCGCCATCGTCCCCTTCCTCTCGATCCCGTCCCCTTCCTCCCCGCCGTCTTCTCTCTCGTGATGCCGCGCCCTCCCTGCCAGCCCCTCTGCAACCACGCCAACCCCGTACGCACGAATCCGGTGTCTCCGACCTCGATTCGACTTCCCACCCCCTTCCCCACGCTCCTCTCGAGCTCCAGATCCCCAACCCACCCATGGCCACTGCCTTTAACTCCCCGACCTCCTCCTCGGCCACGACGACCCCTTCCTCAGCTTCACCGACGGCAGTGCGCCCACGCGAACGTCCACGTCTCAGGGGGCGGCGACGACTTCCCGGCCTCCGCCGACCCGTACGCCTTCCACCACGACCCCGCCGCCGCGCACCCTTCGGCATGCCCGACTTCAACGGGAGCAGCATGCACCACGAGGAGGATGATGGCCTCTCCATCGACTCTGGCGCCATCCTCGCTGACACCTGGTATTGGCCCTGTGCACGGCGGACGCGGCTTGGTTGCTTCCTCCGGGAACCCTATCCCCTCGATCTTGGTGCAGCGGCGGGCACATCCACCAGATCCGCCGGCGGGCTTCACCAAGGAAGAGGCAAGCTGGCGCAGATGACGGCGGCCGTGCCCCTCGACCTCGAGCTCCGCTCCCGTCCGCCCACGCTCCTCAACCTCGAGCTCTGCCCCCGCCCGCCCGGGCCGTCGGTACTTCCCCTACCCCCCCTCTCGCTGTGCTGCTTGATGTGATCTGTGCCGTACCGCTGTATGAACAAGCTATTGCCTATCACATCGCTGTTGCATTGCTGTCGAGTTAGCGTCTCATGCCACAGCTGCAGTTGTTTGCTGCCTCACGATTTTGCATGACGAGTTGAATTAGAAGCTGCAGTATGTTGCAATGGTGTGGTGGTCCATTAATCAACAGTAAATACATAGACGTATGCAAGGGTTTTTTCTTTGCTATCATCCCAACTTAACACATGAATATTGCAAAGAACATTCCTCTTGGATGCCCTGTGAACACATCCACTGCTAGTCAAGTCAAGATGTGTATGCATATCTAATTTCTGCAATGTGAACATATCCCCCTGCCTTTGTTTCTGTTGGTGTGTGTATCTGCAGAATGATAGGTGCCTACCATGTGGTTTATAAACACACAGTTATAACAGTAAGATGATATTTAGGCCCAGTTTGGAGTCACTCCAGCTCCTAATAATACGAGGAGTTGGGGAGCATATGTTTCCCAGCTCCGTGCTTTGTAACCCTAGCTCCAGGAGCAGAGTGGTGGAGTGGCGGGTCTTCGAACAGGGCCTCAAATTGCTTAAGATGTGCTTTCAGTCCTAACTTGACAATCTCCTGCTTTACTTATGAGCTAAGTGTCTGTTTCAAGAGGCAGGCACCACACTAGACAAGAGCAGCCCACTTTCCTGCAGTGAGTGAAACAAAGCCATGTACCTTACCAAAGCTAGGCGGTTATGTTTGTGTCTAGCTTTCTCAGTATATATACTTGCTAGTATTTTTGTGTCTAGCTTTCTTAGTCCTATTGCTGGCATGCAAAAGATGGATGCACATGTACCTACATACCAGAGTAGACCATCTATGTAGTCTCTAGCCATGTTGATAATATATTTTTTAAGAAAGAAATCAAGTCAGATTATATATGTACAATTATTATGCACATACGTCTGGTGACTGCTGATCGATTATTTTGTTTTCCTGTGAATCCCATATTTATTGACTAGCAGCACTCACAGTAAGTATTACAAATCCGCCGTGCATACAATCCAATCATATCAACATGTAGTTGCTTTGTATATCCTGTAAATAATTTCTTTGCACGCCCATTCTGCCATGTCAATGATGATGATTTTATTATGATTTCTGCCAATGGATGGATTCACATGATGCGACGGACCTGCTGCCGGCTGTCTTCCCCGACCACTTATGTGAGCTGCTCCTGCCGCTGACCCTCCTCAACTTCGCCCATTGCCCGCTGTTGCTGCTGGTGAGACAATTTCCTTGATCTGTCGCTTCTTCCTCCTGTCAACTACATATGTGATGATTCCTCCTGTCAACTACAAGCTTACAACTAATTTAGGGGATAGTTGTCTACTATCGAAGATGTTATTGTACAACATTCTAATTAGTACATTGCTCATAGACATTGTTTGTTGAGCAGAGTGATCATGTGTTATTGTTTTTCCAAACTGTTGTAATAATGCAAGCACTTGAATTGCGAGTCTGGCCATTAATTTTGAGGAGGTGTTTGTTTTGCCATTTTGACATTCATTGTTTGAAAAAGGAAAATACCTCGCTCAGTTATCCAGTAAACCATTTGCTATTTGATTGGCTTATGGTCTTCATGTCTAGGAGGAACATTATAGCAATCAGGATACCAACATCATTTCTATGTAGATATGCAACTCTTGAGAATATTGTCCGTATATGCAACTCTTGAGAATATTGTCCTTTCATACCATTCCCACTCAAATCAAAGCTTCTGTATGCACTTGATATTTGCAATGAGACTTGAGAGAACTTCTGTATGCACTAAAGTTTTCTCTAATATAGATTTCTCAAATCTGTCTCTGAACTTCTCTAATAAAATTGGTGCTAACTGTTAAAGCTCTTCGTGGTGACATGTTTCTTTTACCAATACAATACTATATTAGCACTCAAGGACTATATCAACTGAATTTTAATTGAAATCAACTGAATTTGTTGGCAAACTGATTGACAAATCTGAAGATGCATGCCTAAATCCTGAGTTTTATTTTGAAACACTTCTCCATGTATGTGCAGCGCCTATTGTAATTGTCAAGTGTGAATTCTGTACATGAGGTGTATTGTTCTCCTTCTTGTAGTAATTTCTACTAGTTTGCTTCTTACGTGTAGTGCATTTGCCATGTGTATGTGAAGCGCACAACACATTGCATGTATTGAGGATGAAATGGTCAGAGTATGGCTTTGTCAATGTAACTTCCATTTTTGGTCTTGAGCTGTCGATAAATTGGTATTGGTACCATGATGCTTGAACTGTTATTTTCTTTTCGTAAATGAACTGCTGCTTTGGTGCATAGATGTATCTTCAGGAGTCACAAAACTCCTGACATGTAGGCGACTGGAGCGCACCAGAAGCATTGACGGCGACTCTGTCCTCAGTGCCACCCTCTGCTAGAGCGGTGCGTCCCCTCTCTGTTATCCCATCCACCCCTAAGTTTTGCATTTGAATCGTTTCTGTGAACTCTAGCCATGCTCACTTGTAAATATGGTTTGATGTTTAAACGTGACTTATGATAATCTGGTTTCATCGTTTCTATGAACTCTAGACATGAATCTGTTTGATCGCTCCTGTATAAATTGACATGAATCTGTTATGCCCTTGATTTTTTACATAGTTTGTTCTTGCAGACCTGATGAAGCCATGATGCTTACCTCGCTGGAGTGTATCAACCCTGGCAATGGTACCACATTCTTAGTCATGAGGTCACTGTGCTACAACCGCAACAACGATATCTTCTCCAGTTAGATAAGTCTTCGGTCTATCCCATTTTTTTCTGTTACTTGGTTTTGAGATGCCTATTTTGGGACAAAGGGAGAATTATTGTGTCGATTCCGTAGGTGATATAGAAGCTATGGTATTTTGTTTTGAGTCTGTTGTAATTGATAATGATTTGTGTAAAATTAGTGTACAACATATGTCCTGTTCATTTGTGCATGCTCAATCAACCATCTGAGATTGAATCATTTTTTGTGTTCAACATCTAGAACCATTATGTCCATGTTGGTATTCTCTTGTGTTGCGTGGTCCTTGTGGTTGTTACTGTTACATGTACATATGCTTCATGATTCAGTCCCTAGCTGCTTTGTATGTTTGTTTTTATTCTGTTTCTAACTCCTTTTGTTTATTGTTAGATGCCTTTGTTCAGCCTCTACAAACAAGAGCTCCAACCTGAACGTGAAGAAAGCAGAAGTATACTTGTAGAGCTAGTTATATGTTATGATAGTATCTGGGTGAAATGCATTATGTAAAGATTGTGCTAGCCAAAATTGGCATGTGTATTGATAATTTCCATATGTTAATTGTTCTCAATGAAATATTGCTTCAAATTATGAAAATTGAAACCTAGGATGTACCTGACAAGTGGGATCTTATAGTATTTGGCATCTCAAAATGATGTGGCCCAAATAATATTCACAGGAAAAAGGCTGAAAATTAAGGAAATAGAATGTAAAAGGCCTAGGCCCAAAAGAAAAATACAAGAGATCCAAATAAGAAATGGTCCGCAAAAGGCCAAGAAAATAAAAACGCCGAAATGAAAACGTCCAGAAAATAAAAAGCTATAATGTTGGGCCTGGCCCATGTAGCTGATCAAAAATAGGGAAAAAATATATAAAAGGCTGAATTGTTGGGCTCGGCCCAAGTAAAACACCGAATCGGACCGGGCTGAATCTTGTCAACGACCTTTTCAATTGGTCGTAATTTTGCCACGTCAGCTTGCCATGTCGGATCCGACGTGGCCTGAGCAGACAACTAGTGATGAAAACAAAACAGTAGGCATATTTCGGTCGTAAATGTCTACGACCTTCTCACAGAAAAGGTCGTTAAGTTCAGTTTAGGACCGCCAGCTTTTAACCTTCTGTTTTTGGCCACAATAAGGTCGCAAATGAAAAACAATGACCTTTCGGTGACCAATAGTCAAGGTCACAAGTTGACATATTTCTTGTAGTGATACCAGGAACATACCAGCTGCTGAGAAGAACAAGGCCCTAGTGCCTGAAGTTGTTGCTGAAGAAGAAGATGATGAAGAGCATGTCTTAAGGAAATTGAAGCCTAAAATTCCAGATCATAATGATGCTCATCCTGTAGCTGAGAATATGAAGCTGAGAAAGGATGAAGGACTCAGGCAGTGGAGATTGACAGATCCCTATGCTGTCAGGAGAAGGACTGTTGTGGATTACATGTTCCATACAAAGGAACAACATGATTTCTATGAGACAGTACTGCTTGACAAGAAGCCAATTGTTTGTGATATGAGATGGGTGAACTGGAAATACATCAAGGAAAATGAAGAGCACTATCCTGGTGTGCATGAAAGATTCAGTGCTTGTGGAGTGGCAGACTTTGTTGGGCAGAAGCTCACAAAGTGGAATGATGAGCTAATAATGCAATTCTACTCCACAACACACTTTTATCCAGATGGCAAGATAGTTTGGATATCTAAAGGTACTAGGTACCAATCATCAATTGAAGAATGGGCCAATCTGATCAATGCACCTAAGGAGAAAGAAGATGACTTGGATGTCTATGCCAAGAAGAAGATGGATCACAACACTATGGCACATATGTACAAGGAGATCCCAGATGCTGCTGTTGAAACACACAAGTTTGGATCAGTACATTACCTTTTGTCAGGGCTGCCAACCATCAACTGGATCGTCAGGCACACTCTTTTGCCCAAGTCAGGTGATGAAAGATCATGGATGTCGCCTAGAGGGGGTGGGGTGAATAGGCGTTTTAAAATAATTACGGTTTAGGCTTGAACAAATGCGAAATAAACCTAACAGTTAATTTTTCAAGCACAAAACCTACAACAGCTAGGCTCACCTATGTGCACCAACAACTTATGCTAAGCAAGATAAGCAACTATGTGATAGCAAGATTTATGACAAGAACAATATGGCTATCACAAAGTAAAGTGCATAAGTAAAGGGCTCGGGTAAGTACGGGCACACGGAGTGCCCAAGTCCTTCTCTCCCAAATCCCACCAAAGCAACTAATGCTAGGGAGGAAAATGAGAGGAAGAACGAAAGAAGAACACGAAGAACTCCAAGATCTAGATCCAAGGGGTTCCCCTCACTTAGAGGAGAAAGTGATTGGTGGAAACGTGGATCTAGATCTCCTCTCTTTTTTCCCCCAAAAACTAGCAAGAATCCATGGAGGGATTGAGAGATCGCAAGCTCGGAGAAGGTCAACAATGGGGGAAGAACACGAGCTCAAAGGATAAGGTTTAATGGGGAAGAAGACCCCCTTTTATAGGTGGGGAAAAATCCAACCGTTATGCTCACAGCCCGCACAGAGCGGTACTACCGCTCCAAGGAGCGGTACTACCGCTAGGGCGGTAGTAACCCTTTGAAAAACAACAGCGAGCAGGCAAAAGGCCAGTAGAACCACCGGAGCGGTACTACCGCTCGTCCTCACGGTACTACCGCTCGTCCTCATGGTACTACCGCTCGTCCTCACGGTACTACCGCTCGTCCTCACGGTACTACCGCTCGACCTCACGGTACTACCGGAAATGGTAGCGGCACTACTGCTTGTGAGCGGTACTAAAAAAATACTTCCGTGCCTACTTCTGCTGAGCAAAACACGAGATTTTGGTCCGGAGCGGTACTATCGCTTAGGAGACACGGTAGTACTGCTCTAGAGCGGTACTACCTCTTAGGAGCCGTGGTAGTACCCCTCTGGAGCGGTAGTAAAAAATTACATCCGCTCTAGTCGCGATAGTACCGCTGCAGCCTTAACCAAAACAGCCACAACTTTTGAAAATGGACTCCGAATTCAACGAAACCAAGTTTGTTGGAAAGCTAACGACATGGGATAACATAATATTGATAGAAATGTCAAGAATAAGCAAATGAGAAAAGTCCCAAAATAAAATGGTGAGAACCCTTCATCGGATAAGACCGGTAAAACCTCCAACACCGAAAACATCATAGAAGACGCATGCGAACTCCATTTTCGATGAACTCAAGCTTGTCATCAAGATGAACATAAGATCTAAGACTCACAAAGATAACCCAACAAGAACCAAGAAACATGATGCAAGGATGCAATGGTTTGAGCTCTCTACTAACGATACGATCAAGCTACCAACTTGAGAGCCCCCCTTGATAGTACGGTAAACGATCCTATAACTTGGTCTCCCAAATACCACCACGAGATCGGTAAAATAGAAAACCTATCAAGGGAAAACCTTTGCCTTGCAGATGGTCCACTTGAGCTAGATGAAGACGATCTTGACTCCCTCAAGTTGGACCACCTTTCTTGATTGCGTTGGCTCGATGAAGACTAGATGATTGCTCCCCCATAGTCCACTATGGGTGAGCCACTGTTAGGCACATCTTCACAAGTCCATTGACACCACAATGAATGGCAAGATTCAAGCACTTGATCTCTTCGTGATGCTCCACTTGAACTTGCACATGGCAATCTTGATGACGATCACCACTTGGTGTCATCCTTTCCATGGGTTGTATGATATCTGCCTCTTGACGCAAGCCCATGGACATGTACCTAACCCCACATAGAACTCTCACATAGACCATGGGTTAGTACATAAAGTGAAATGGACAATGCTTACCATACCATGGGATCACTTGATCCCTCTCGGTACATCTTCTACGCTTTGTGAGTTGATCAACTTGATTCACTCTTGACTTAGTCTTGATCAACCTTGAATCTTTCCAACTCTCTTCATTTGGATGATGTCTTGAAGGTAAACATGAATGATCACACAATCTTCTTCTTCAAGACATGCTTGCAATAAGCTCAACACTCACATGACCAATCTTTGGATAATTCCTTAATAGCACCTTGGTCAACTCATAAACTCCTTGAAACCAACACATGGACTTCAAGAAAAGCCTATGGACAAAACCTTCAAATATAACTCAAGGCAACCATTAGTCCATAGAGATTGTCATCAATTACCAAAACCAAACATGGGGGCACCGCATGTTCTCTCAATCGCCCCCATTTTGGTAATTGATGACAATCACTTTCAAGAGAGTTTATACAAGGAGTTATGCATCACAATGCAATGCAACAACCAATGATGCAGGAGAATGAGATGCAAATGCTTAGGAACAAAAGCAAAGCAAGAGGAGATAACTCTCTAAACTTCTCCACAAAACTCTCTGAAACTTCTCCCCCATTGGCATCGATTGCCAAAATGGGCGAAAATCTAAGAAGGCCAATATTAACTGTGGTCCTCCATAAATTGTGTATTTCTCAACAAGAGAGTGGAATGCAATACACATATCCAACGGTAAATACTTGGAGGAACACAAACTATATTGAGGCCCAAAGATTGCAAAAGAATGA